>NC_092707.1:137869523-138469523 GCF_047496885.1 Scyliorhinus torazame
CCCCCTCCTCCTCCCCCCCTCCTCCCCCCCTCTCCTCCTCCTCTTCCCCCTCTCCTCCTCCTCCCCCCCTCCTCCTCCTCTTCCCCCCCCTCCTCCTCCTCTTCCCCCCCTCCTCCTCCTCTTCCCCCCTCCTCCTCTTCCCCCCTCCTCCTCTTCCCCCCCTCCTCCTCCTCTTCCCCCCCTCCTCCTCCTCTTCCCCCCCTCCTCCTCCTCTTCCCCCCCTCCTCCTCCTCTTCCCCCCCCTCCTCCTCCTCTTCCCCCCCCTCCTCCTCCTCTTCCCCCCCCTCCTCCTCCTCTTCCCCCCCCTCCTCCTCCTCTTCCCCCCCCTCCTCCTCCTCTTCCCCCCCCTCCTCCTCCTCTTCCCCCCCCTCCTCCTCTTTCCCCCCCCCCTCCTCTCTCCTCCTCCTCCTCCTCCCCCCCCCCCCCTCCTCCTCCTCCTCCTCCCCCCCCCCCCCCCCCCCGGTGATTGTCACGTGAGAATTTCCAAACTCTTAATCTTCTCTCATAATAATGCTTTCCCTTAGCAATTTACATTTCAAAATCCAGACCAGGTTTCCCAAATTATACTTTTAAACAAAGTTTCTTCTCCACTTTTAACAGTGAATCAAGTCCAGGATTTAACACCACCCTCTTTAGGATTTCATGTCTTGACTGCTGTGCAAACTGTTCACAATTGCTTTAACTCTCAATTCCCAGACTATTATAATAATATAATCACTTATTGTCACAAGTAGGCTTCAATGAAGTTACTGTGAAAAGCCCCTCATCACCACATTCCGGCACCTGCTCTTTATGAAGACAGATGCAAAGTGCTTATTAAGTATCTTTGTCATGTCCTCTGCTTCACATTAAGATTGTTTTTTGGATCTTAAATAGGCCCAAGCTTTTCCCTAGCTAATCACTGAACACTTTATATGTTTTACAGGCTCCGTCTAATACCAATCTTTCCTCATACCCTCTCTCTGCCACTTGTGCTAAGTTCTCCTGGTCCCTCCGCATTATTAACTTAATCCTGCTCCTGTCAATGACATAAACCTCCTTTTGTGGTATTGTTTTATCTTTTACTTTCTTGGTCATCCTGGGCACATTAACTTTGGATGCTCTACATTTTTCTTTTCAAAGGAATATGCCTGGTTTGTACCCTTACCTCTGCTTTATTCTGCATTTGATCTTTCCAATCTACCTGTGCCAGGTACCTTCTTAAACCAATGGAATCACCTCTTCTCCACCGTGTTTTTACTTGTTTTATTGTGTTTTTCACAGTGCCCAGTTTGACCCAGAATTCTTAATTAGTTTTCATTATCTTTGGCATAAGAATTAGTGAATTTTAGTAACAGTCCAAAAAAAATGCAGAACTATTTAGATATTCAGAAAATTTTGTCTTGGAGTTTCATATAAAAATAAAGTGTTTAAAGCAAACGTTTTAATACGTTGTAATAAAATGTATCAATTGATTTGAATAGGATCAAAGAGGTCATCGCACAGCAATGCGTACTTTTATGGCTTTTTTAAGAACAAGCGTATCGTTCTGTTTGATACGCTCCTTGAAGATCATTCCCCATTAAATAAAGGAGCAGCTGATGAGGGCGTTGAAATGCAGACTGCTGCAGGCGATGGCAGTGAAACTGAAACCACTGAGACCAAACTAAGACCAAAGGTAAACCATTATCCCACAGGATAGCTTTGATGTGCCCTATTGTGACATTATTCTTGCATGTTGAGAAAATGACTTGGGTTCTATTTGAGGTTGCTGATGAGCCCAAACTTCTAGCATATGTAGGAGTCCCGGTGTGTATATTTATCAGTGAAGGTAGGCTTGCAGTTTACTGCAGGAGAGAGCCTATTAGTGGATTTCTCAAGTAGCATGTTGAGGAAAAGGAGCTCATTAGGCTGCCTCATTTCAAAAGTGAATTTGAGCGTGGGATGGACTCCATTAAATTATGTTTGATTTGTGCTATCTTTTCAGAATAAGAGGCAAGGCTGCAGTAACCAAGAGGTTCTAGCCGTACTTGGACATGAACTTGGGCACTGGAAACTAGGCCATACTGTGAAAAACATCATTATTAGTCAGGTAATACATTGTTCTTTTTGTGTGTGTATTTATATATTTGTGTGTTATATGTATCATACATATATGTACAAATATATATTCTATGTATGTGCATAATGAGCATTGTATTTGTGGTTGATGAAGGATTGGTTAATTATAAATGGGCACATGACAATGGCCCCACTGAAGTACAGTTTACAACTATTCACTGCCACCTGTGAAGGGATATTCTTCCCCATTTCTGGAGGTAAAGATTTTCTGAAATAAGGTTGCATGGGTATTTGTTGCTGCCTTAGTTTCCCCCCCCCCCGAATATAGGTTGGCTATTTGACCTCAAGAGCTTTGTAATTCATTCCATCTCGCGGTGTCTAGGTTTCTCATGTAACAATCAGAAGCAGAAACCCATGCTGGTGAAGCCATTTCAGGGGATCTTCTACTTTCCCAGCTGAAAGCAACCAACTCAACTCAGATTCAAAGATCTTCTGCCCCACTCGCATGTGTGGGAACAAAAGATGTATTTCCTTACCTTGTGAGATGTGTTGCGAGAAGACCTGAAGTAACGTTTAATAAAATTGGTTTCAGCTGTTTACGCCTGGGTTTTATCCACTTGGAGTAGTTCAAACTTCCACAGAGCCACTCTATTTAAGTTGTCTTAAGGTGAATGTGGATGAGATACTTTTAGCACAAGCAAATGTTGTTCTGCCCAAGCAAACCAATGTCGGTCGTTCCCATAACCCAAACCTATTTACTCTCCTTGTCTCCATCTCCCTCAATCCTTTTTGTCTCCCAATTCCACCCTGTTAGTTTTAACAGCCATTTTTCTCCAGTCCACTGCCATTTGAAATCTTCACCATAAGATTGGCTAAACCTGTATAGACAAGGGATCAAATCTGGGTTTAAAATATTGGAAACACTGAGCAGAGCAAGAAGCATCTGTGCAGCGCGAAAGATGTGGCTAACATTTCAAATCCACTTTAAAAGACCAAATTCCAAAACTAAATGTAATGTGAATTGGAAATTTCCAGTACTACTTGTATAAGTACTTGGTGTGTACGTGTTTTTCTTTATCGCTGACTTCCATTTTTAAAAAATATATAATGTTTTCCAATTATGGAGCAATTTAGCGTGGCCAATCCACCTACCCTGCTCACCTTTGGGTTGTGGGGGTGAAACCCACGCAAACACGGGGAGAATGTGCAAACTCCACACTGACAGTCACCCAGAGCCGGGATTGAACCTGGGATCTCAGCGCCGTGAGGCATCAGGGCTAACCCACTGCGCCACCGTGCTGCCCCCTGCACATCCTTTTGGTTGTGGGAGTGAGACCCACGCAGACATGGGGAGAATGTACAAACTCCACATGGACAGTGGCCCGGGACTGGAATCACACACGGGTCCTTGCCGCCATGAGGCAGCAGTGCTCACCACTGCACCACCGTGCCGTCCTCTCTGACTTCCATTCTAGTGCCTTTAATTGAATGTATGCTTGTAACTGGTTGTGCACAAATGCAAACCTTTAGAATTGAATTGGGAGTGGCACGGTGGATGAACAAAATTATAGCCTGCAGTACTTCTAGAGTAGCCTAAAATACAGATCTTTGCTCTTCTATACGATCTGCAAAGTGTTATATGTCCTTTAATGTTCAGGATTATCGGTATGTAATGCTGATGCTTTTATTTCAGGTGAACTCTTTCTTCTGCTTTTTCCTGTTTGCTGTTCTCATGGACAGAAAGGAGCTTTTCACTGCTTTTGGTTTCTCTGACACCCAGCCCACTCTCATTGGGTTGATGATCATCTTCCAGTTCATTTTCTCTCCCTACAATGAGGTGAGGTGGAGCTATAATGAATACTTTGTGCCTATATTGATTCAAATTAAGTTTTGTTGCTACCACGGGTTTACTTATTGCAGCGGCACAGAATGCACGAGGAAGATATTTCTCTTAAGCTAATAGGTTTCTGGTGTGATATTCCAGATTCATCACCATTTGTGAACAGAGGGGCAGGGCAGGCTTGTCATGTGATTTCAAGCCATGGGCAACTGTGTTTTTTTTTTAAAAGAAATTCTTCTGATTAAACTTGCATCTGATGTTTGGTGAATTTGTTTTTTGTTTTTATATAGGTGCTATCCTTTAGCCTGACTGTACTGAGTCGAAGGTTTGAATTCCAGGCTGATGCATTTGCTAAAGATCTGGGGAAAGCCACAGACCTGTACTCTGCACTGATAAAACTGAACAAGGATAACCTAGGTTTTCCAGTCGCCGACTGGCTGTATTCCATGTGGCATTATTCCCACCCTCCTCTCCTGGAGAGACTCCGTGCCTTAAAGGACAAGAAGGAGGACTAATAGAACATCAGAGAAGGGGAAGGAACTTTCATTCATCTTGAAGAAATTGAATAGTTTCTTTTTTTATTCAATTATTTTTAATTTTTCATTCCATGAACAGTGCAGATTTGTACTGGATATTTGTATTATGGGAACTGGGTTAGAATTTGAGTGCATTTAGCTTATGCACCAACTGACTGCCAGTAGTACAGATCCATGTAACATTTTAAGTTGTGTTAAGAATACACTGAGACTTGAATTTGTTTTTAATTTAAAGCAACACATGCTTAGATTAATGTGGTACAGGTGAACCAGTTTCAGTCGCACCAGCACCGATATCTAATGTTCTATATCTCTGAATCTAAGTTACATCATATCTTTTTAAAAATAAATTTAGAGTTCCCAATTAATTTTTTCCAATTAATCATGGCCAATCCATCTACCCTGCACATCTTTGCGTTGTGAGGGTGAAACCCACACAAACAGTGGGAGAATGCGCAAACCCCACAAGGACAGTGACCCAGAGCAGGGATCGAACCTGGGACCTCTGTGCCTTGAGGCTGCAATGCTAACCACTGCACCACCGTGCTGCCCATAGTTGTGTCATATCTGAGATCTTGTCACAAGTGCTCTTGGAAAAAGCTTCATGTACATCCCATTCAAAGTAACGGTTTAACTTTATGAAGCTTACTTCAGTGCATTCAGTAGCAAATATTTGCTACTGCTTTCAATATCCTCCTTACCAGCAACTTTGAGATAACATCTTATTTATATCACTTTTTTAAAAAAAGTGCTTTCTTTAAAGGTCTTCTAAATTAGACCTGCAGAAGCTGCGCTTGAACCACTATTTTGAACTACAGTTATGAGAGTCCTTGGGATAGATTCTCAGCCTTTTGGCTAAGATGAGCGTGAGGTCAGGTGTAATGCCTGGATCTGGCATGTCTCTCTTGTGGGGACCATGAATTGGATTCAATTTGAATTGTTTTTTGGAGCACGCAAGGAGCTGGTTTAGGGGTTTGCCCCTGTCCACACTCATCTCTTGGCTTTGTAACGCTGGGAAAGTAATTTAAAAAAATAAGGCCTTGGGAGTCTGCGACAGAAAGGATTAGGAGAAAATAAAAAATGTAAATGAGTTCCCTAAACTGTTCAGAAATGAAAGTAGCATTTTCTCTCCCCTCCCGTTTTGATGGTGCTTGAGGGAGGTATTGATTTTCGGTAAGCTGCCTGTCAATTCTCCGGCTCCCTGAGAGCTCAGTTGGTAATGCAACTTTAAAAAGGAGTGGGCTAGCAGTACCTCAATTAGCCTTTTACTTCAGAATTAGGAAAGTGCATAATAGGTATTGATCCCACAAACCCTCACTGGGAGGCTATGAGACAGTTGCTGTCTAGGTTCAATGAGGAATGGTCACTAGAAATGTACTAGACAGTGCCTATGGAAATCTAACCTTCTGTTAACCAGTACTCTTAGGAAGGAAATTGTGAAGTAAAAGGGATGGGGAGAAAATCCAGGCACAGTGAAAATCAGTTACAAATGTCAAACCATCTTAGTATAAATAGGTTGCTGTAGGCTTATGCTGTAGTTTAATTTTCAAGTCTTCAGTCCAAAACCTTTATCTGTGGGTAGGGTTTCTTTAAATTGCTCATGCCTATTTCAGCAAATTTAAAATATGGGGAAATACACACTTCAGGTTAACAGTGACCCTGTTCTGAGTCCTTCCAATTCGCATAGGGCAAAATGTTCTCAACCCTGATGACACTGCTTTTGGCACACTTTCTCCACAACCACCCCCCCCAGTTATAAATAGCCCTCATTTTATGTCAATACATTTTCTTACACCTGGGAGACTTGAATTCTAATAAACCTTGACCACAGAAGTTTCAATCATACATTTATTCCCCCTCATTTGGAAATGACTGTACATGAAGAAAATTGACTGAAGTGATCCTGGTCTGTACCTGAACTGGCATGTGGGAATGCATTTTTATTTGGTACCTGTGAAGTAATTTGTCCATTACTTTATCTTTCTGTATTACCCAGAACATCTCAGTCCAAGTTGGTTGTGTTGACATGCACAGCAGAAGAGTCTGAGTGTGGTTGCTGCTAATTGTATTCAGTTGTTAAATGACCAGTTCTAAATACTAAAATAAATGTTCACAGTGTGTACAGTTTGAGGAATGGAAGAGGTTTATGTACACTTCACTGGATGTGATATTGCACTTGGTTAGTTGGCTCACTTGTGTGTCTGTGCTGGGTTGTGAAACGTCATTGTTTACAGTCGTAGTCATTTCATGAAATGGGATGGAAAGGTTTAATTTACCTGCCACTTGCTGCTGTTTGAATCTCCAAGCCAGCAAAGTAAGAAAAAATAACCTGCAGGGTTGATGTACTTTTCTTTTTGTCCCTGTTACTCTTCCATTCCAAGTGGTGCTTCCCATCACTAGTTGGAACCCTCACTACC
Organism: Scyliorhinus torazame; assembly: GCF_047496885.1. Classification (NCBI taxonomy): domain Eukaryota; kingdom Metazoa; phylum Chordata; class Chondrichthyes; order Carcharhiniformes; family Scyliorhinidae; genus Scyliorhinus; species Scyliorhinus torazame. Next base: position 137,876,357 of record NC_092707.1, read on the forward strand.
TCGCCTAAGATCCCTGTTTTTCACGTGCGAGCTTTGAGTTGAGTATTCAAACGTTGGAGAGCATATCACTGCTCAAACCTATTCCAGCCCTGATCTGTTCACTCTCATGGGTCAACTTTCAACAATTGGTAAGTTGTTGCCCCAGGCAGCCCAGTGTTTTGGCACTTCTACCACTGCCCATTGGAGATCTGCAAAGCTGGGGCAGGCAACTGATAAAAGTTTGTACTTCTCAGTATCCCACTACATAGCGTGTTTTATCCACAAAAGCAGTGGAGATGGCCAAAACGTTATCACTTGGGTGTCCTGTAAAACTGTGGAACTCATGGAAATTACAGACTTTATTTTCGGGTATGAGATTTGGACATGAAGTTACCCATTGTTCTCTGAATTGGCCTTGGACTCAGCCCTTGGCTTGAGATTAGGTTCATTCAAAAGTTTGGAGTTTGGCCTGTTGACAAAGCAGAACAGATTATCAGAAATACATCACTTTTGCACAGTGAGCAAGCCATGATGCTACTTTGATAATGGGAAATTATTGCACATCTGTATCTTGCACTCCAATAGTATAAGGCAGGAAGTACTATTTCAAAAATGAAAGATAGGAGGGAAGTGATTAAAGAATGATTTCAATTGTCAGTGATTTTCACGTGACGCAACGTTATGAATAGGATATGTCACACTGTTTAGATGCTGCCTGAATGTTGGACACTTGCATGCTGGCATTTATTTTTCTTTAAATTCACAATTTGTAAAATTGATTCCTTGAAGTGGATTGTTATGATCTAAATTAAGGAAAGTTGATATAATGAAATAATTGGCTTGTTTTGGAATTGTGAAACCAATCCTGATTCTTCAAGAAAAAGTCTGATAATTTAAGTTCCACTGTGATGACAACTTTCAATAAATTGAAAAATTGTGAGGCCAGAGGCAGAGTGAGTTTGTGACTTGGATGATGTAAAAATTGACATTCCAGCAATTAGTTTACCTCGTCATTACTTCTCTTTTGAAACATGTTAATTGGTCTAGGCCCAGGTTAAAGATATGTAAATTTTATTTTTATGGTTTAATTGTAATGATTTCAAGGAAAGAATTTTTTGATTTATATTGCATCATTTTTGTTTTTTAAACATGCCCCTCTTCTCTCTCTCTCTCTCGAGATTTTCCCCTATCCACCCCGTGTCACTTTAATTCTCCCCATGCCACAGATGAAATTAACTTGCTATTGTGTAACTCTAAGGCGTACATAGTTGTGACTTGGGTGCAACTTGTTTGAGAGAGTTATTGCATCCCGAGAGGAGGAAGCTGAATATCAACCATGAATGTAGACAAAAACAGCACCAAGGCCACAGAAACCTGGTTATCAAAGAGAAGCTGACCAGGCTCTTCAATGAAAAACTGTTCAAGTCAAAAAGCAAGATTGAGAGTGACCTCTCCGGTCTCTTCAACAAGCGTAAAATCCCACATCCTGTGACTGCTGAAGCCAATCTGGCACGACTGTTTGAAAACCAGCTGTCCCTACCAGCAAAATAGCTTAATAGTAACGTTTCTTCTTTACTCGTCATTTTTCTTGGTGCATGCTGACTAACTAATGACAGAACTTCATTAGTCAAGCACGTTCTCGGTCCTTTATACAACGCCAAGGTCTTTTATTCCATGGTGCAGCATTCAGCCTGTTAATTTTGTAATGAGTAATCTGAACCATCGCAGTGTGCTCGTCATGCTGTCTCTGTTCATCTATAAGCAGCAGGTCCGAAATGGGTACCAGAATTTGGAGAATTTCTTCCAATTCGACATTCATGTGGATTAGATAATTTTCCACTCTTCAACGATGATAACTGTTGGGGGTGGGGGGTGGGGGGGGGGGGGGGGGGGGGGGCGGGGGGGGCGGCGGTCGGTGGTGGAGGAAGAGAAAAGAGTTCTTGCTATGCTGAGGATAAGAAGACACATTAATTGATAGGGCATAGATTTTCAATTTTAAATGTAGCAAAGTTTATTTTCTGGATCCTACAGTGAGCAGGTCTCTGTGGAGCAATAAGCTATCTCCATGTTTCCCTTTTTAAATTAAATTAACATTTCTGTTGAAACTTCTTTTTTTATGTACTAACAACTTTCATCCCTGTGTCACCCCACCCACTTCCTTCCCTCTCTCCAAACCTGCACTTTTCCTTTCTCACCTCCCTCAATGCACTGATTGCTGGGATGTTTTCCATGGGCTACAATACCTTAACTCATATCATTATTGATATGAGACTTGACTGTATAGGTGAATGGTGGTAAGAGTAATGAGGGCAGCTAGATCCAGTCCTGCCCTCAGGTGATCCCCACATGAGCACTTCCAGTCAGGGAGATGTTTATGTTTTGTTTTGTTTATGCCCATGTTTGAAATGTGCCTTTGAAACTCTGGAGGTGATTCCCACAATAATTTAATAATCTTTATTAGTGTCACAAGTAGGCTTACATTAACACTGCAATGATGTGGGCAGCACGGTGGCACAGTGGGTTAGCCCTGCTGCCTCACGGCGCTGAGGTCCCAGGTTCGATCCCGGCTCTAGGTCACTGTCCATGTGGAGTTTGCACATTCTCCCCATGTCTGCATGGTCCAAAGATGTGCAGGCTAGGTGGATTGGCCACGCTAAATTACCCCTTAATTGGAAAAAATAAATTGGGTACTCTAAATCAGTGTTCTTCAAACTCGGGGGCGCAACCCACGGGTGGGTTGCGGGTGGGTGTCGGGAGAGGCGCGGAGCCATCCTTCACGGCGCTCCCGATCGAGCAAATCTCCGCGCAGCAGCCGGCTTTTAATAGCGCCGGTTGCAAGCGGCCATTTAAATGGCCGTGAACATGTACACAAAATTTGGCCGTATTGCGCATGCGCCCACTATCATCGGCGCGCATGTGCAAAACTATGCGCATGCGTGACGATGATCTGGCGCGCATGCGCAGTGCGGCCGCTATTTTTTTAACGGTCGCAGCTTTTTGTTTTACAAGTTCGTTTTTTAAAATTCATTTTATTCATTTATTTTATTCATTTAATTTTTATTTTTTTCATTTATTTTATTCTTTTTTTTTTAACAAGTTCGGGGGGGGGGGTTTATTTAATAAACTTTTACAGAAGAAATGCAGAACTTTGGACAGATGGACACTCCATACTTTCCGACACCGGAAGGCTTCACCTTCATCCAACAGGTTCCATTGGAGGAGCGTGTACGAGGGCCAAAAGGACTGAAAACCATTTTCTCCATTTTTATCCGCAGCAAATAAGGTAAGAGAAAATGGTTGGTCGCTCAGGTCGGCCGGGTTGGCTCCCAAAGGTTGGCCGGTTGGTAAAAATGGGTCCCTGGAAAAAAAGTTTGAAGAACACTGCTCTAAATTAAAAAAAAACACTGCAAGTTACTCTGAAAATCCCCTAGTCTCCACACTCCTGCGTCTGTTCAGGTACACTGAGGGAGAATTCAAAATGTCCAATTCACCTAACTAGCACGTCTTTCGGGACTTGTGGGTGGAAACGGGAGCACCCGGAGGAAACCCACGCAAACACGGAGAACGTGCAGACTCCGCACAGACAGTGACCCAAGCTGGGAATCGAACCCGGAACCCTGGTGTTGTGAAGCAACAGTGCTAATTACTGTGCCACCCATATGTTTATACAATAGAAGAACTGTTAGTATTATCAACCACATTGATGATAGAATCATCATCATTGTTTTGAAAAGGTAGTTTGAGACATGGTTAAACATTCTTGCCAGCAATACCACCTGTCTTCTTGGTTCAATTTACATCATACAAACTTCGCAAACATCAGTCCTGACAGAGATGTACTACCCAGTGTCACCCAAGAACATATGCTGTCTGTTTCAAGACTAAGTCATGCAGGCAGGAAAATATCATGTGGGATTTAACTAAATGGAAACAAAATCCCACAGTGAGTGCGTGTAGCCATGTGTTTCCGGCGCTCGCACTATAAAACGGCACCTGGGTGAGAACGGGGGCCTCAGCGGAGGCTGCACATAGTCCTGTTTTGTGCACTGAGGAGCTACATTTGCTGGAATACTCAATGCAGTGAGAGATCAGGATGCCACTTTTAAATGGACTATGGAAGGTCCCCTGCACCCCTCCCCCGCACTCCTCCCAACACCTGTGCAGGGCACCCTCAGCCTCATCAAAATATTCCAGCTTGACGGTGTCTGGGTGGCATCAGTGCCAGGTTGCCCACCTGCCCAAGGGGCATGCACCTGGGGCCTCCAATCCCCTGGGAGACCCCCGTGCCATTCCATCTGATCTCCATTTGTGGAGACCCGTACCGAATGGCGCTCGTCCGAGGTCTCGGAGGCGAAGAGGATAGATCCCAATGCCTTGTGTACATCGGGAAACTGCACTTTAAAGTGAGACTAGCTGTCTCACTTTAATAGGCAGATTTGCCTAAAAGTGATCCTACCCACAATGGGTGGGATTTAAAAAATAAATTTAGAGTACCCAATTATTTCTTTTTCCAATTAAGGGGCAATTTAGCGTGGCCAATCCACCTAACCACATCTTTGGGTTGTGGGGGCGAAACCCACGCAGACATGGGGAGAATGTGCAAGCTCCACACGGACAGTGACCCAGAGCTGGGATTCGAATCCAGGTCCTCAGTGCCACAGTCCCAGTGCTAACCACTGCACCACATGCCGATGGGCAGGATTTATAGCGTAACATCTTGTGAGATCACGTTACATCTCACGGGACATTGCGAGCCAGGTAGATCCTGGGAGCGAGGTCTCCTGCCTTCTGTCGGCCACAATGAGCCATGGCGCCCTGTTTTTCAAGTGCAGCGTGGCCATTCAATTGCACCCATCAGTTTAATTGAAATGAAAAAATGAAAATGAAATGAAAATCGCTTATTGTCACAAGTAGGCTTCCAATGAAGTTACTGTGAAAAGCCCCTAGCCGCCACATTCCGGCGCCTGTTCGGGGAGGCCGGTACCGGAATTTTCAGGTGTAATAGTTGCAAGTGATGAACTAGTCACAATAGATTTTTAAAATTCTTTCATGGAATGTGGGCATTGCTGGCGGGGACGCTGGCTAACATTTATTGCCTGTCCCTAGTTGCCCTTAAACTGAGTGGTTGGCTTGGCCAATATCATTTAAGAGTCAACCACATTGTCTTTGGTCTGGATTCACATGGAGATATCCTTAAAGGACATTAATGAATCTCATAGATTTTTATGACAACACTGGTTTCATGGCCATCATTAGACTTTTAATTCCATATTTTTTGTTGAAATTGTTTTTATCAAATTCAAATTTCGATAAATTCAAAGGAATTGAGAGTTGTAGGGAATGGGCAGGAATGTGGAATAGAGGCAGACGATCTTAAATGATAGAGTAGCCTTGAAGCATTGTATGGCCTACTCCTGTTTCTTTTAATGTTTTTATGATTATGCTCAATTGTGTTAAATAACCTTCCAATACCAGTTGAACTGAGAAAAGGATGTATAGAGTAAGCTACAGAGGAGTATTTACGGAATAATCTGTCAGCAAGGAGATACTGGCAGATGACAGTGCTGATAAAAGTGAAAAATGATGGGACAGATGAGGTTTAACACAAGGTAAGTGAAGACAACAGTTTGGGCAGGGAAGGACATGTTCAACTCTCCGCTAACCTGTCTCCGTGGTGGTGTACTGCAAATTGACAGATTTATATAATATTATTCTCACTCTTTAATTTACGAGATGGCAAAGAATAAGGGGTAACAAGTGCACAAGTTAACATCAAAAATAGGTTAAAGAAAAATAAAATGGTCATTCTGATGACTTTTAAAGTGGGCTGTGAGTAAGAGGGTGGAATACTCTTCGTTGATTCATTGGAAAGGTCATAGGGCAACGAACAAGATCTAAAATAAAGCTGGCGAGGGGGAATAGGGGCAACACGGTTAAAGAAGTGAATCAGGCAGAAAAAGAATTTTGAAAAGGTGTTAATTCGAGAATATTCAAGACTAAATGGTTATGATAGTGAGTTTGTGATCTAACTAATTGCAAGCGAATCGGTATGGATGGACCCCTGTCTCAGTTGCCCAGGGAAGGAAAACTTGCTTAAGAATTTTCACTAGCTAAGACAAGACAAATCAAACTTCATTTTTAAAAGTCATGTTTAACTTTCTCGTAACTGGGAAAGTGTTGACTGTACCTGGGTTTGACTGTAGTATTGTAAACATTGCTAGGAAATCCAGAACAGAATTATGTTTTTAGATAGTTGGACACCAATAGTGATACGGTGGTGTAATGGTTGTGATACTTAATGAAGCAATAAGTTCAAATCCCATTGTGTCATTGAATTCAATAAGGCTAGTAATTTGCGGGTGCACCTTGAACAGTTGCAAGGCCTGGCTTATACTCCCTTCTCACATTGCAAGGCTTACTCTTAATTCCACTTATAAAACAACTAATACAAACAAAGGTACAACACCCCCTTTGTCAATCTAAACTCGTGCAAAGCGTAGCAGAAGTCTGGAACTTGCTACCATTGAGGCTGGGAGTCAACTTAAAATTTCAAAGTTGAGATTGATATATTTTTGCTAGATGTGACTATTAAGAATTATGGAGCCAAGATGGTAGCACAGTAGTCTGAGGCAGAAGGTTGTAGGTTCAAGTCCCGCTAGAAACCGAAGCACAAATATCTAGGCTGACACCACAGTACAATACTGAGGGAGCGCTGCATTGTTGGAGGTGTCACCTCTAATTGAGACATCACCCCAAGGCCATGTTTACTCTCTCAGGTGGCTGCAAAATATTCCACAGCGCGGCTTTGAAGAAGAGCTGGGGAATTATTATTATTCTGTGTCCTGGCCAATATTTACCTCTCGGCATCATACAAAAAGAGATTATCTCACTGTATTGGTCTGCACAGTGATGTTAAGTTTCCTACATTACAACAATAGCAACACTTAATGGCTGTAATGCACTTTGGAATGTCTTGTAATCTCAAAAGGCACTGTTCTCCGAGCTGTGGAGAATCGGCGCCGTTTGCGCCACCGCATTTGGCGTGGCGCAAGTCGCTATCCACGGCCGGGCGGCCGATTCTCCGGTCCGAACGGGCCGAGGGAACACGCGTAAATGGCCTAGTCCCACCGGCACCATCCACACCTGGTCGCTGCTGCCAGGTACTTGTCGCGAAGGCTCAGGGGGCAGCCTGTGGGGGGGTGGGGTGGGGGGGGGGCTGCGTTACCAGGCAGGGCCTCTGATGAGGTCTGGCCCACAATCGGGGCTCACTGATCGGTGGGCCGGCCTCTTTCACCCCCCCCCCCCCCCCCCCGGGCCAACCTCCTTGCGTGACCGGCCCCAGAACCCCGGCGCCATGTTGGTGAGGGCCCGGAGCGCGCCGCGAGGCTACCGTGCATGCGTCGGTTGGCACCGGCGCCACTGCGCATGTCATCGTTGACTCCGGCGCAACTACGCATTCGCGGATCCCACGGCGTCCAGTTCGCGCCGGGATCCGTGGCTGGAGTGTCGCGAACCATTCCAGCCCCGTGCTGGCCCCCTGTAGAGGCCAGAATTTGACCTGGGAGCGGCCTGTTCACGGCGTCGTAAAACGCGACGGCGTTTGCGACGGTGTGGACACTCTGCCTCCATTTCGGAGAATCCCGCTCTGGGTTCCTCTTCTAAGAACTCAGACTCCCTTCGACTTAAATACTTATGTCAACAAACACAATTCAGATGTATTGCGATTAGAGTAAATTATTTTAGTCATTGGTAGATATTTTCAGCTTTTTTGTAATATTTAGTCGTACATTTCTTTGCAGTGTTTCATCTGTCTGATCCAGTCAGACTAACGTCTGTGCCAGCTGTACCAGTACTGGCATTGTTGCAAACGGAACATGAACAGGTGTTTCTGTTGTGAATATGCTTCACTTTCCTTTTTTTCTTCAGGGAGCTGAGAATGGCTTTTAATAAGGCTATCTTTAACTCAACCAGCTGCATCTTTTTCAGTATAACCTTCTGGATGGTGATTCCATAGTGCAATCTTCTTGTTTCGTCAGGTGTTAGAGGATTGAGCTTGTAATGTTTTTCCTGAGTTGGAGGAAGTAGAACAGTCAGTGCAAACCAACATGCCAAAGGGCAAACTCCTTTAAAAGAATATATATAAATCCTGTCTCTTGTATTTGATATTGTGTAGATGTTTTCAGAAACAAGGTATATTCAAAGTTGTTTTTACTTATTCTGTGCTATTTCTTTGCTTCTCTAATTCTGGCATCTTGAGCATAGTTAATTTTATTCCCTCCATCGTTGGTGGCTGTGCCTTCAGCTGCCTGGGCCGTAAGCTATGGAATTCACTCCCTGAACCCCACTGCCTCTGTCTACTTTGCTTTCCTTCTTTAAGACATTCCTCAAAATCTACCTCTTAAACTGGGATTTTAGTCATCTGACCTAATGTCTCCTTATGTGGCTCGGTGTCATATGATATGTTTCTGTGACGCATCTTGGATTGTTTAAAGTGCTTTATAAATATGTTGCTACTTTTTTTGACATTTGATACTTAAGGTTGCTGTAACATTTTTTGAGAAAATGTTTTTGAGAATAGGTGGCATGGTGGCTCAGTGGCTAGCACTGCTGCCTACTGCGCTGAGGGCCCAGGTTCGCTCCCGGCCCCGGGTCACTGTCCGTGTGGAGTTTGCACACTCTTCCCATGTCTGTGTGGGTCTTACCCCCACAACACAAAGATGTGCAGTTTAGGTGGATTGGCCATGCTAAATTGCTCCTTAATTGGAAAATAAAATAATTGGGTACTCTAAATTTATTTTTAAAAACATTTTTTGAGAAAGATCTTTCATCATTTTATTACTTGCTCTCCACTTCACTCCTAAAGGCACAGACTCCTGCTGAGGTGCAGTACCTTCAGTGTTACGTTCTGGTGCTTGGCCGGTTGGAATAAATGCACTAAAGAATATCTAGTTCTAGACTAGTTAAAAGTTTCATTGTGCGTGGGTAAGATAACCATAAGAATATTATCTAAAACTACTAACTATAATAAATTAACTACGAGCTACTACAAATTGTGACTATCCACTACGAAAACCCTCTACCAACTCCGTGAGGTAAGTATCATGTGGCTGTTCTCGACTGCCACCTGCTAGTTGGAGGTCTTGTATATCACTATATACATGACTCTTTATGTATATCATCACATTCAGGACCAACAGCTTACTGGTTTATGCAAAAGGACCAACATCGCATGTGGGCCTCAATTCAACCAATTTGTTGTGGGGGGAGGGTGATGGTGGTTGGGGGGGTTGTTAAGGGGGGATGGTTGGAGGACTGTTGGTGGTCGTTGGCTGCTAAGGGTATTTGGGCGAGGGGTGGCAATGGTTGGGGGGGGGGGGAGGGGTGATAGCACCACCAGATCCTCACCCTCATTCACACTTGTCTGTTTTCAGCAGGTTAATTTTAAACTGGGACCAGTAAACGCAGCTACTTTTTGCCCCCATCCAATTCTTCGGCTATGTTTAAAAAAAAAAAAATTTGGAGTACCCAATTCAATTTTTCCAATTAAGAGGCAATTTAGTGTGTTCAATCCACTTATGTGCTGCCCTATTCTTTAGCTATGTTAGCGTCACCATTACTTCTAAATTTAAAAAAAAAACTTAAATATTAGCTCTGTTTCTTTCTCTCTACTGATACTTGCAGATCTTAGAAGCAGTTCCGGCATATTCTGTTCTTATTTCCATCATCCGCATTATGATGTTTTTGTATTTGTTTAAATGTGATGCTGTAAAGCATAATGTATTAATAAAAACATAAGAAGTGGGAACAGGGGTGGACCATTCAGCCCATCAAGCTTGTTCCAACATTCAACACAATCATGTCCAATCTTCTACCTCAACTCCATTTTCTCACCCATTCCTCATATTGTTCGATTCTCTAAGAGATCAAAAATCGGTTGATCTCTGTCTTGAACGTACCTAATCATGGAGCATCCGCAACCCTCAAGGATGCAGAATTCCATGGATTCACTAACCTTTGAACGAATATACATCACCTCCTCTCCATCCTAAATGACCGGCCCCCTTAAGGCAGAGTCTGTGCCCTACCACTCTGGTGTTCTAGATTCCCAGCCAGGGGAGAACAACTTCTCAGGGTCCATCCACCCTGTCAATCCTTTTCAGAACCTTGTGTATTGCACCAGATCACCTTTCAGTCTTCTACACTGCAGAGAATACAGGCCGTAGAAAAACAGAACTCACCAGCTAGTTGATGGTTATGTCAATGAAGTAAACCTGTTTTTTTTCCCTCACACAAATGTAAATAATAAGAAAGTTGTCAGCTTGTTATAGTCATATAGTATATAGATACTTTTTTGAAAGGTAACTGGGTCGAGCCTTTCCTTTAAACCAGAGAATAACACATGGTAATGCAGGAATAGTCAACAGAACTACTCAAAGGTACATATCTATACAACATTGTCAAACAGGTATAACCATCTGAAGTCACTGTGCAATTTACAGCAAGCGTAGAGTACCATGATCAGCAAAATATTGTGGATACTGGAATCGGAAACAAGAACAGAGGCTGCTGGAAAAACTCAGCAGGTCTGCCAGCATCTATCAGGAGAGAAACAGTTAACATTTCTGAGTCCTCTAACTCTTCACCAGAAAAGAACTCTGGGCAGCATGGTGGTACAATGGTTGGCACTGCTGTCTCTCAGAGCCAGGGATCCTGGTTCGATTCTGGCCTTGGGAGACTGTGTGGGTTTGCTCTGGGTGCTCCGGTTTCCTCCCACAGTCGAAAGATATGCAGGTTAGGTGAATTGACCATGCTAAATTACCCTCCGAGTGTCCAGAGGTTAGTTGCGGATATGGGGATAGGGTGGGGAGTTGGTCCCAGGTAGGGTGCACTTTCGGAGGGTTGGTGCAGACTCGATAGGCCGAATGGCCTCCTTCTGCACTGAAGCGAGGCTATATTTCTTCATCATAGAATTCCATGATCTTTGTCTCCTTTCCTACAAAATTAAAATTGTTTTATTGATTAAGCTGTAATATTTCAAGTAAGGCTATAGTCCAGGAGAACTGTAAACACTTACCTTTGAGGGGTGACGGAACAAACGTTTAATTACAAAATTGATCACATGGACACTGAATACAGCAAGGCAGAGGAATAGAATTACATCGAGCACAATCTGACCAAATAGTGTGGATTGTGTTGGTGCAGGTTTACTGGTCAACCACAGGTGAAAGTCTTCTGGAATCATCTCCATCCCAACTCTTGATGTTTTGAACTCCTTTAACAGAAGAGGGGAGACAAAAAACATGCTTGAAAATTTTCAGAGCCTGGAATATTGCAGCTCAGTTCATTATTAAATGTGTCATGTTACGTGTCAAAAGGAGGTGAATGCACAGAAAAGTCCCTGGCTCAAGTCCCCATCGCTGATGACTCGGTTTTTCCCATTTGGGCATAGGGGACGTCTGCTACAGAACCGTCACGATGGGCCAAACAACCTCCTCCTCTGTTGCATAATTCTACGTTTGGACTTGGCATTGGAGAGGGTGATAACTTCTGATTATCAACCAGGCAAAGCAGGTATGGACACGGGGAGTAGATGCGATCGACACACATCAGGAAAGGTGCTGCGAGTCACAACAAAGGCTCCTACAGGAAGAATCGCCACTTGGGCAAAGTACCAGAGGACAATTGTCCAGAATAACAGCACCCCCCCCCTCCACCCTACCGGATGTCAGGACAGGTGGGGGAATAATAATGGTGGAGATATTTCTACGCAGGAGTAAAGTAAATAACACAAAGCACCATTTAAAACTCACTTTTTCTTTTGTCAGTGTAGCGCACAATGACTTACGAGAGAGACGAATAGAGATGAAGTCGATGAGGCTTTATTAAGCGTGACTTGTTCCCCGCAGTTCAGCAACAGACTGGAGCTGCGGGGAGAAGCCCAGGTTCTTATACTCCGCCTTCAGGGCGGAGCTAGGGATCAACAGCCAACCAGGACCCGGGATCTGTCAGCCAATAGCATCACGGCTTCACAGTCCCACATGACCCCTAATGCATACTACCACATTCACCCCTTGTTAAAAATGAACCCGGCGGGGTGGTGCTTCGCATGGTGGTAGGGGTTTACAAGGCTGGTCCTGGGAGGAGAGAATTTTTGGCATGTCCTTTCAATGCTCTACACTTTGCCCTACATTGGGCTATGTACAGGGTTTGTGAACTATTTACAATATTCGTAAGAGGAAAAAGAACATTCTCGTTAAAGTCCACAACATTCTTGTGTTACACCGATGCCACAAGTCGAGCGGGCGGTCTGGTCTTCCTTGTTGATCGCCTCAGCCCCGGTGGTGGTGCAGGTGCTTGTTCCTGCGTTGTCGTCTCCGGGAGCTTTTCGGTGTCTGCTTCTGTTTCACTCCTGGTCGGACATGGGAGGAGGACCGATCCTCCCGGGAAGGGGGCGGTCGCGGGGTGCGCCGGTGGCAGGGAGGGGGTGATCGGTGTCGGGGGGGTGTGCGTGTTGCCGGCGGGCGCCAGGCCTCGCAGGGAGACCGTGTCCTGTCGGCCGTCGGGGTACGCCACGTAGGCGTACTGCGGGTTCGCGTGGAGGAGATGAACCCTCTCGACCAACGGGTCCGACTTGTGCGCCCGCACATGTTTCCGGAGCAGGATGGGTCCTGGGGCCAGGTCGGCAGCGACGTTCCAGAGGAGGACTTCCTGGGGAAGACGAGGAGGCGCTCATGAGGCGTTTGGTTAGTGGTGGTACACAGCAGCGACCGGATGGAGTGGAGAGCGTCCGGGAGGACCTCCTGCCACCGTGAAACTGGGAGATCCCTGGACCGTAGGGCCAGTAGGACGGTCTTCCAGACCGTGCCGTTCTCCCTCTCTACTTGCCCGTTCCCCCGGGGGTTGTAGCTGGTCGTCCTGCTCGAGGCTATGCCCTTGCTGAGCAGGAACTGGCGCAGCTCGTCACTCATGAAGGAGGACCCCTGTCGCTATGGATATATGCGGGGCAACCGAACAGTGTGAATATAGTGCTAAGGGCTTTAATAACTGTGGACGCTGTCATGTCGGGGCAGGGGATGGCGAAAGGGAAACGGGAGTACTCGTCCACCACGTTCAGGAAGTATGTGTTTCGATCGGTGGAGGGGAGGGGCCCTTTGAAATCCAGACTGAGGCATTCAAAGGGGCGGGAAGCCTTGATCAGGTGCGCTCTATCTGGCCTGAAAAAATGCGGTTTGCACTCAGCGCAGATGTGGCAGTTCCTGGTGACTGTACGGACCTCCTCCACAGAGTAGGGGAGGTTGCGGGACTTTATAAAATGGTAGAACCGAGTGACCCCCGGGTGGCAGAGGTCCTCGTGGAGGGTTTGGAGACGGTCTATTTGTGCGTTGGCACATGTGCCGCGGGATAGGGCATCGGACGGCTCGTTCAGCTTTCCGGGACGGTACAAGATCGCGTAGTTGAAGGTGGAGAGCTCGATCCTCCACCTTAAGATCTTGTCATTTTTAATTTTGCCCCGCTGTGCATTATCGAACATGAAAGCTACCGACCGTTGGTCAGTGAGGAGAGTGAATCTCCTGCCGGCCAGGTAATGCCTCCAATGTCGCACAGCTTCCACTATGGCTTGGGCTTCCTTTTCCACTGAGGAGTGGCGGATTTCTGAGGCGTGGAGGGTTCGGGAGAAGAAGGCCACGGGTCTGCCCGCTTGGTTAAGGGTGGCCGCTAGAGCTACATCGGAGGCGTCGCTCTCGACCTGGAAGGGGAGGGACTCGTCGATGGTGCGCATCGTGGCCTTTGCGATATCCGCTTTGATGCGGCTGAAGGCCTGGCGAGCCTCTGTCGACAGGGGGAAGGTAGTAGTCTGTATTAGTGGGCGGGCCTTGTCTGCATACTGGGGGACCCACTGGGCGTAATATGAAAAAAACCCCAGGCATCGTTTCAGGGCTTTGGAGAAGTGGGGAAGGGGAAATTCCATAAGGGGGCGCATGCGTTCGGGGTCGGGGCCTATTATCCCATTGCGCACTACGTATCCCAGGATGGCCAGCCGGTTTGTGCTAAACACGCACTTGTCCTCGTTGTATGTGAGGTTCAAGGCGTTTGCGGTCTGGAGGAATTTTTGGAGGTTGGCGTCGTGGTCCTGCTGATCGTGGCCGCAGATGGTTACGTTGTCGAGATACGGGAACGTGGCCTGTAACCCGTGTTGATCAACCATTCGGTCCATCTCCCGTTGGAAGACCGAGACCCCGTTTGTGACGCCAAATGGGACCCTTAGGAAGTGGTATAGTCGCCCATCTGCCTCGAAGGCTGTGTACTTGCGGTCACTTGGGCGGATGGGGAGCTGGTGATAGGCGGACTTGAGGTCCACGGTGGAGAAGACCTTATATTGGGCAATCCGATTTACCATGTCGGATATGCGGGGGAGAGGGTACGCATCTAGCTGTGTGTACCTGTTGATGGTCTGGCTATAGTCTATGACCATCCTTTGCTTCTCCCCGGTCTTTACTACTACCACCTGTGCTCTCCAGGGACTATTGCTGGCCTGGATTATGCCTTCCTTCAGCAACCGCTGGACTTCGGACCGGATAAATGTCAGGTGCTGGGCGCTGTACCGTCTGCTCCTAGTGGCGACGGGTTTGCAATCCGGGGTGAGGTTTGCAAACAAGGATGGCGGTTCAACTTTGAGGGTTGCGAGGCCGCAGATAGTGAGTGGGGGTATTGGGCCGCCGAATTGAAACGTTAGGCTCTGCAGGTTGCACTGGAAATCTAATCCCAGTAATGTGGGTGCGCAGAGTTGGGGAAGGACGAGGAGCCTGGAGTTTTTAAACTCCCTCCCTTGCACCGTTAGGTTCGCGATGCAGAACCCTTTGATCTCTACGGAGTGGGATCCTGCAGCTAGGGAAATCTTTTGCGTACTGGGACGGATGGTCAAAAAACAGCGTCTTACCGTGTCTGGGTGGATGAAGCTTTTGGTGCTCCCGGAGTCGATCAGTGTCTCGTGTCCGTTGATCAGCACCGTTGTTGTCGTCGTCTGGAGCGTCCGGGGCCGTGCTTGATCCAGCGTCACCGAGGCCAGATGTGGTCGTAGTGTCTCAGCGTCTTCTTCGGACCCCGTGAAGCCGTCGATGCTGGGGTCCTTTGTTGTCATCCAAGATGGCGGCATCCATGAATCGCACGCAGCCGGGGGTGGACAAGATGGCCGCCCCCACGGATCGCACGTGGTCGGGGGTGGACAAAATGGCCGCCCCCATGCATCGCACATGGCTGGGGGTCACAAGATGGCGGCGCCCATCCTCCCCTCGTGGTGGCCGGGACCCAAAATGGCGCCCGCGGGTCGCACATGGGGCGCTGGGGGGGTTGGGGAGCGTTTGGGATGCGCTGGACTCTTCTCCGGGGACAGCGGCGACCCCCCGGCACTGGCACACAGCCGCGAAATAGCCCTTTTTCCCGCAGCTCTTGCAAGTCGCTGCGCGGGCCGGGCAGCGCTGACGGGGGTGTTTCACCTGCCTGCAGGAATAGCAGCGGGCCCCCCCAGGATGGTCTGGCGTCTTAACCGCGCAAGCCTGTGAGGGAGGGGGGGGGTTTGTCGCGACAGGGGTCCACTGAGCCCAAGGGGCTGCCGCGCGGTCGGGGCTGTAGGCGCGGGCGTTTTGCGAGGCCACATCTAGGGAAGCTGCGATGGCCCGTGCCTCTGAGAGTCCTAGCGACTCTTTTTCTAAAAGTCTTTGGCGGATTTGGGGAGAGTTCATACCTGCCACAAACGCATCGCGAATTAACATGTCCGTGTGTTCCGTCGCGTTTACCGGCGGGCAGCCGCAGCCCCATCCCAAAATTAGCAGCGCGGCGTAGAACTCTTCTAGCGATTCTCCGGGACTTTGCCGTCTCGTTGCGAGTTGGTAGCGTGCGTAGACCTGGTTCACTGGACGAACGTAGACGCTCTTTAGTGCTGCGAGCGCCGTCGGGAAATCCTCTGCATCTTCTATGAGAGGGTAAATTTCCGTGCTTACCCTTGCGTGCAGGACCTGTAGTTTCTGGTCTTCTGTGATCCGGCCGGGGGCCGTTCAGAGGTAGCCTTCGAAACAAGCCTGCCAGTGTTTAAAAACTGCTGCCGCGTTCACTGCGTGGGGGTTGATCCGCAGGCATTCCGGGGCGATCCTGAGCTCCATAGTCCTTTAAGCACGCTTAATAAATTGTAGCGCACAATGACTTACGAGAGAGACGAATAGAGATGAAGTCGATGAGGCTTTATTTTTTTTTAAAATATTTTATTGAACATTTTTGGTCAACCATCACAGTACATTGTGTATCCTTTACACAATAATAACAGTATAAATAACAATGACCTGTTTTATAAACAAAGAATAAATAATATACAACAAAAACTAAAACTAAAACTAAATGGCAACTGCCTTGTCTCATAAACACTCTCCAAAAATATGATTTAACAGTCCAATATACAATTATTTATAGCAACGACCTATACATATTATACATATATATTAATAACCCTGAAATTCCTTCTGGCTGCTGCTGCTGCCTTCTTCTTTTCCATTCCCTCTATCTTTCTGTGAGGTATTCGACGAACGGTTGCCACCGCCTGCTGAACCCTTGAGCCGATCCCCTTAGGATGAACTTAATCCGTTCCAGCTTTGTAAACCCTGCCATGTCATTTATCCAGGTCTCCACCCCCGGGGGCTTGGCTTCCTTCCACATCAACAGTATCCTGCGCCGGGCTACTAGGGACGCAAAGGCCAAAACATCGGCCTCTCTCGCCTCCTGCACTCCCGGCTCTTGTGCAACCCCAAATATAGCCAACCCCCAGCTTGGTTCGACCTGGACCCCCACTACTTTCGAAAGCACCTTTGTCACCCCCACCCAGAACCCCTGTAGTGCCGGACATGACCAGAACATGTGGGTGTGATTCGCTGGGCATCTCGCACACCTATCCTCTACCCAAAAAAATTTACTGAGCCGTGCTCCAGTCATATGCGCCCTATGTAACACCTTAAATTGAATCAGGCTTAGCCTGGCACACGAGGACGATGAGTTTACCCTACTTAGGGCATCCGCCCACAGCCCCTCCTCAATCTCCTCCCCCAGCTCTTCTTCCCATTTCCCTTTCAGCTCATCTACCATAATCTCCCCCTCGTCCCTCATTTCCCTATATATATATCTGACACCTTACCGTCCCCCACCCATGTCTTTGAGATTACTCTGTCCTGCACCTCATGCGTCGGGAGCTGCGGGAATTCCCTCACCTGCTGCCTCGCAAAAGCCCTCAGTTGCATATACCGGAATGCATTCCCTTGGGGCAACCCATATTTCTCGGTCAGCGCTCCCAGACTTGCGAACTTCCCATCTACAAACAGATCTTTCAGTTGCGTTACTCCTGCTCTTTGCCATATTCCTAATCCCCCATCCATTCTCCCCGGGGCAAACCTATGGTTATTTCTTATCGGGGACCCCACCAAGGCTCCCGTCTTTCCCCTATGCCGTCTCCACTGTCCCCAAATTTTCAAAGTTGCCACCACCACCGGGCTTGTGGTGTATTTCTTCGGTGAGAACGGCAATGGGGCCGTCACCATAGCTTGTAGGCTAGTCCCCCTACAGGACGCCCTCTCCAATCTCTTCCATGCCGCTCCGTCCTCTTCTCCCATCCACTTACTCACCATTGAGATATTGGCGGCCCAGTAGTACTCACTTAGGCTCGGTAGTGCCAGCCCGCCCCCCCCTATCCCTACTACGCTGTAAGAATCCCTTCCTCACTCTCGGGGTCTTCCCGGCCCACACAAAACTCATGATACTCTTTTCGATCCTTTTGAAAAAAGCCTTCGTGATCACCACCGGGAGGCACTGAAACACAAAGAGGAATCTCGGGAGGACTACCATTTTAACCGCCTGCACCCTCCCTGCCAGTGACAGGGATACCATGTCCCATCTCTTGAAGTCCTCCTCCATTTGTTCCACCAATCGTGTTAAATTTAACCTATGCAATGTACCCCAATTCTTGGCTATCTGGATCCCCAAGTAACGAAAGTCCCTTGTTACCTTCCTCAGCGGAAAGTCCTCTATTTCTCTGCTCTGCTCCCCTGGATGCACCACAAACAACTCACTTTTCCCCATGTTCAGTTATGATCCTGAGAATTCTCCAAACTCCCGAAGTGTCCGCATTATCTCTGGCATCCCCTCCGCCGGGTCCGCTACATATAACAACAAATCATCCGCATACAGAGATACCCGGTGTTCTTCTCCTCCTCTAAGTACTCCCCTCCACTTCTTGGAACCCCTCAATGCTATTGCCAGGGGCTCAATCGCCAGTGCAAACAGTAATGGGGACAGAGGGCATCCCTGCCTTGTCCCTCTATGGAGCCGAAAGTATGCAGATCCCCGTCCATTCGTGACCACACTCGCCACTGGGGCCCTATACAACAGCTGCACCCATCCAACATACTCATCTCCAAAACCAAATCTCCTCAGCACCTCCCACAAATAATCCCACTCCACTCTATCAAATGCTTTCTCGGCATCCATCACCACCACTATCTCCGCTTCCCCCTCTGGTGGGGGCATCATCATTACCCCTAGCAGCCTCCGTATATTCGTATTCAGCTGTCTCCCCTTCACAAACCCAGTTTGGTCCTCATGGACCACCCTCGGGACACAATCCTCTATCCCCATTGCCATTACCTTGGCCAGAATCTTAGCGTCTACATTTAGGAGGGAAATAGGTCTATAGGACCCGCATTGCAGCGGGTCCTTTTCCTTCTTTAGGAGAAGCGATATCATTGCCTCAGACATAGTCGGGGGCAGCTGTCCCCTTTCCTTTGCCTCATTAAAGGTCCTCATCAGTAGCGGGGCGAGCAAGTCCACATATTTCCTGTAAAATTCAACTGGGAATCCATCCGGTCCCGGATCCTTCCCCACCTGCATGCTCCTAATTCCTTTCACTACTTCCTCTATTTCAATCTGTGCTCCCAGTCCCACCCTTTCCTGCTCCTCCACCTTGGGAAATTCCAGCCGGTCCATAAAGCCCATCATTCTCTCCCTCCCATCCGGGGGTTGAGCTTCGTATAATTTTTTATAAAATGCCTTGAACACTCCATTCACTCTCTCCGCTCCCCGCTCCATCTCTCCTTCCTCATCCCTCACTCCCCCTATTTCCCTCGCTGCTCCCCTTTTCCTCAATTGGTGGGCCAGCAACCTGCTCGCCTTCTCCCCATTTTCGTACTGGACACCCTGTGCCTTCCTCCACTGTGCCTCTGCAGTACCCGTTGTCAGCAAGTCAAATTCTACGTGTAGCCTTTGCCTTTCCCTGTACAGTCCCTCCTCCGGTGCCTCCGCATATTGCCTGTCCACCCTCAGAAGTTCTTGCAGCAACTGCTCCCGTTCCCTACTCTCCTGCTTTCCTTTATGTGCCCTTATTGATATCAGCTCCCCTCTAACCACTGCCTTCAACGCCTCCCAGACCACTCCCACCTGGACCTCCCCATTATCATTGAGTTCCAAGTATTTTTCAATGCACCCCCTCACCCTTAGACACACCCCCTCATCTGCCATTAGTCCCATGTCCATTCTCCAGGGTGGGCGCCCTTCTGTTTCCTCCCCTATCTCCAAGTCCACCCAATGTGGAGCGTGATCCGAAATGGCTATAGCCGTATACTCCGTTCCCCTCACCTTCGGGATCAACGCCCTTCCCAAAACAAAAAAGTCTATTCGCGAATAGACTTTGTGGACATAGGAGAAAAACGAAAACTCCTTACTCCTAGGTCTGCTAAATCTCCACGGGTCTACTCCTCCCATCTGCTCCATAAAATCTTTAAGCACCTTGGCTGCTGCCGGCCTCCTTCCAGTCCTGGACCTCGACCTGTCCAGCCCTGGTTCCAACACCATATTGAAATCTCCCCCCATTACCAACTTTCCCACCTCTAGGTCCGGGATGCGTCCTAGCATACGCCTCATAAAATTGGCATCATCCCAGTTCGGGGCATATACGTTTACCAAAACCACCATCTCCCCCTGTAGTTTGCCACTCACCATCACGTATCTGCCCCCGCTATCCGCCATTATAGTCTTTGCCTCAAACATTACCCGCTTCCCCACTAATTTAGCCACCCCCCTGTTTTTCGCATCTAGCCCTGAATGGAACACCTGCCCCACCCAACCTTTGCGTAGTCTCACCTGGTCTATCAGTTTCAAGTGCGTTTCCTGTAACATAACCACGTCTGCCTTAAGTTTCTTAAGGTGTGCGAGTACCCGTGCCCTCTTTATCGGCCCGTTCAGCCCTCTCACGTTCCACGTGATCAGCCGGGTTGGGGGCTTTTTACCCCCCCCCCCCCCCTTGTCGATTAGCCATCCCCTTTTTCCAGCTCCTCACCCGGTTCCCACGCAGCTGTGTCCCCCCCAGGCGGTGCCCCCCCGCCCATCCCACCCCATACCAGCTCCCCCCTCTCCCCAGCAGCAGCAGCCCAATAATTCCCCCCTCCCACCCCCCCCGCTAGATCCCCCACTAGCGTAGTTACACCCTCCATGTTGCTCCCAGAAGTCAGCAAACTCTGGCCAACCTCGGCTTCCCCCCGTGACCTCGGCTCGCACCGTGCGACGCCCCCTCCTTCCTGCTTCCCTATTCCCGCCATGATTATCATAGCGCGGGAACCGAGCCCGCGCTTCCCCCTTGGCCCCGCCCCCAATGGCCAACGCCCCATCTCTTCCACCTCCTTTCCTCCCCTCACCACCTCCTGTGGAAGAGAGAAAAGTTACCACATCGCAGGATTAATAACATAAAACTCCTCTTTCCCCCATTTTACCCCCCTCTTCGCCCCCCATACTCACCCCACCACTTTGTTTCAAACGTTCTTTTTTTAATAACCCGCTCATTCCAATTT
The DNA here is from genome assembly GCF_047496885.1 of Scyliorhinus torazame. Classification (NCBI taxonomy): domain Eukaryota; kingdom Metazoa; phylum Chordata; class Chondrichthyes; order Carcharhiniformes; family Scyliorhinidae; genus Scyliorhinus; species Scyliorhinus torazame. The sequence continues at coordinate 137,897,209 of NC_092707.1, forward strand.
TTCTTCCATGATAAAAGTCCACGCCTCATCCGCCGTCTCAAAGTAGTGGTGCCTCCCTTGATATGTGACCCACAGTCTTGCCGGCTGCAGCATTCCGAATTTTATCTTCTTTTTGTGAAGCACCGCCTTGGCCCGATTAAAGCTCACCCTCCTTCTCGCCACCTCCGCACTCCAGTCTTGGTATACGCGGATCACCGCGTTCTCCCACTTACTGCTCCGAGTTTTCTTTGCCCATCTAAGGACCATCTCTCTATCCTTAAAACGGAGGAATCTCACCACTATGGCTCTGGGAATTTCTCCTGCTCTCGGTCCTCGCGCCATCACTCGGTATGCTCCCTCCACCTCCAGCGGACCCGCCGGGGCCTCCGCTCCCATTAACGAGTGCAGCATCGTGCTCACATATGCCCCGACGTTCGCTCCCTCCGCACTTCAGGAAGACCAAGAATCCTTAGGTTTTCCTCCTCGCGTTGTTCTCCAGCGCCTCCAGCCTTTCCACACATCGTTTATGGTGTGCCTCGTGCATCTCCGTCTTCACCACCAGGCCCTGTATGTCGTCCTCATTCTCGGCAGCCTTTGCCTTCACGACCCGAAGCTCCCGCTCCTGGGTCTTTTGCTCCTCCTTTAGCCCTTCGATTGCCTGTAATATCGGGGCCAACAGCTCCTTCTTCATCTCCTTTTTAAGCTCTTCCACGCAGCGTTTCAAAAACTCGTGTTGTTCAGGGCCCCATATTAAACTGCCACCTTCCGACGCCATCTTGGTTTTTGCTTGCCTTCCTTGCCGCTGCTCTAAAGGATCCACCGCAATTCGGCCACTTTCCTCTCCTTTTTCCATCCGTATCCAGGGGGGATTCCCTTCTGGTTTACCGCACAGTGCTTTTAGCCGTTAAAATTGCCGTTGGGGCTCTTATTAAGAGCCCAAAAGTCCGTTCCACCGGGAGCTGCCGAAACGTGCGACTCAGCTGGTCATCGCCGCACCCGGAAACCTCGTCGATGAGGCTTTATTAAGCGTGACTTGTTCCCCACAGTTCAGCAACAGACTGGAGCTGCGGGGAGAAGCCCAGGTTCTTATACTCCGCCTTCAGGGCGGAGCTAGGGATCAACAGCCAACCAGGACCTGGGATCTGTCAGCCAATAGCATCACGGCTTCACAGTCCCACATGACCCCTAATGCATACTACCACAGTCAGTTTTGTGTTTGACAGCATACAGTGAATCCATTGTGATACACAAGTTTGCAAACTACTAAGAAATAAGCATTCGCAGTTGCTCTATGCCTGACTATGGAGAGTGTATTCTTCTCTACCTAGAGATAAACATCTTGCTTACCCTGGGAATTTTGGTACAGGTTGACAAGATGGCCAATTCTGTGCAGGTTTAATAACCTAAAATTCTTGCATCCTACCATCATAGAGCACGAGATTGGCTTCCTCCTACCTTCCTCATACAGATTATGATCACTATACCCTAGAATAATATAATCGCTACAGTGCAGAAGGAGGCCATTCAGCTAATCGAGTCTGCACTGAACATTGGAAAGAACACCTTACCTCGGCCCGCACCCCCAAACGTTCACCGGAACCCAACCTATTCTTTTGGACACTGAGGGGTAAATTAGCATTGCCGACCCACCTAACCTGCACATTTTTGGACTGTGGGAGGAAACCGGAACACCCCCACAGAGACAGGGACAAAGTGCAAACTCCACAGATAGCCAAGGCTGGAATTGAACCCAGGTCCCTGGCGCTGTGCACTGTACCGCCCTTGCAAACGGTTTGCAAGTTTAACCAGAATGAAATGCATACAATCACAACCTCCAGTAACTAGTCTATGGTTCCAGCCCCATCATTCAGCTATCATTGACATAGTTTGGAAGGACTGCAGTCAACTTCTTCTATGGGAGAAAAGAATAAGCAAAACGCCTTGAAGTATGGTGAAATTAATCCGTTCACATTGGTTTCTCCCACACGTGTGCTCATAGACTTAAGTAGTCAAGCAAACTTCAATATGACTGTTATAAATTGCAGCCACCTTGTTATGTGGATCTTTTGAATTGCTCTTTATGCTGTTAGCTTTATCCTGGCACATGGTGACCACCAGTTTTGGAAGATCTCCATCCATAATGAACTCTCACAGGCACCCCACACACTACAATTACATAATCAATTATAATCAGAAGGATGATCCATATAATGCCACTTAGCCTGATAGACGGACAACTCAAGATTCAGATCATTACACTGATTAAGGTCTGTTCCAAATATTTTTTATCCTCACCTGTTTTGTGATACGGCTTTGTGACACACTTCAGTCCATTTTTTAAAAATGTTTTCTTGGGAAGTGAACATCTCTAGCTCAGTCAGCAATTGTCACCCATCCCTAATTGCTCTTGAAAAGGTGGGGGTGAGCTGCCTTCTTGAACCCTACAGTCCATGTGGTGTAGATAGATCCACAGTGCTGTTGGGGCGGGGGTGGTGGAACTTGCAGGTGTCGTGAGTTAAAACATTCTTGCATCCAGTGGACGACTATACTGTTGCATCATTACATGAAAAAAATCATTTGGACTGTGCCAATAATATACAAATAACAATGGTATATACTGCAAATGGTATATATTTATTTAAAATTTTTTTAACATTTGTTATTTAATCTGTACCAAATCCAACTCCCAGCGAACATTACTTTGCGGCTGTGAAACACAGATCCCAGATAGAGCCAGCTCATCCTCATCTTCTGATGAGCAAGCTGCTACTGATGGTGTAACCATGGACCTCTTGCATTGCATCCCACACCAACCTTCCCTCACACCAGACTTCCCTTGAGTTCCTGCTTTCAGACATGCAAGAAATGTCTCCTGTCCCATCCCAAAAGCTGAAAGAGACATTTCTTGATGTCTACCACCGGGGGTGGCTTGGTTGCTGCCGGTGGTGATGCCAAGTTTCTCAAGCTTTCTGTTCTTGGTGTGCATATAGGTGGCATAGTATTGTTGTCTCATCTGTTTGGCGGTGTTCCGCAGCTGGTCTGCTGCATCCTGAGCGCAAATTGAGAATATGGCCTCTATCTTGGTTTCCAGGTTGCGTCGTCTGCTGTAGAGCTGGCGGACGAGGTGGTTGAGGAGTGTGAGAGAGGTGCGACGGCAGAGTCTCTCAGCGTAGTCTGTGTTGTAGGTCGACTTGAGTGGGTTTGTGATCTGTAGCCCTTTCGGGATCTTGTCTGCTTTCTTGCATCTTTGTAGAAACTTAATGTCAGTGTCTATATGCGCGATCTTCCTGGAGATCCTCTCCACTTTGAGCCGGCAGTTTGCGGTGTCGATGGTAGCCATGATGTGGAGATGCCGGCGTTGGACTGGGGTGAGCACAGTAAGAAGTTTTACAACACCAGATTAAAGTCCAACAGGTTTGTTTCGATGTCACTAGCTTTCGGAGCGCTGCTCCTTCCTCAGGTGAATGAAGAGGTCTGTTCCAGAAACATATATATAGACAGATTCAAAGATGCCAAACAATGCTTGGAATGTGAGCATTAGCAGGTGATTAAATCTTTACAGATCCAGAGATGGGGTAACCCCAGGTTAAAGAGGTGTGAATTGTATCAAGCCAGGTCAGTTGGTAGGATTTCGCAGGCCAGATGGTGGGGGATGAATGTAATGCGACATGAATCCCAGGTCCCGGTTGAGGCAGCACTCGTGTGCGGAACTTGGCTATAAGTTTCTGCTCGGCGATTCTGCGTTGTCGCGCGTCCTGAAGGCCGCCTTGGAGAACGCTTACCCGGAGATCAGAGGCTGAATGCCCTTGACTGCTGAAGTGTTCCCCGACTGGAAGGGAACATTCCTGCCTGGTGATTGTTGCGCGATGGCCGTTCATTCGTTGTCGCAGTGTCTGCATGGTCTCGCCAATGTACCACGCTTCGGGACATCCTTTCCTGCAGCGTATGAGGTAGACAACATTGGCCGAGTCGCACGAGTATGTACCGTGTACCTGGTGGGTTGTGTTCTCACGTGCAATAGTGGTATCCATGTCGATGATCTGGCACGTCTTGCAGAGATTGCCATGGCAGGGTTGTGTGGTGTCGTGGTCACTGTTCTGAAGACTGGGTAGTTTGCTGCAAACAATGGTTCGTTTGAGGTTGCGCGGTTGTTTGAAGGCAAGTAGTGGGGGGGTGGGGATGACCTTGGCAAGATGTTCATCGTCATCAATGAAGTGTTGAAGGCTGTGAAGAAGATGACATAGTTTCTCCGCTCCGGGGAAGTACTGGACGACGAAAGGTATTCTGTCGGTTGTGTCCCATGTTTGTCTTCTGAGGAGGTCGGTGCGGTTTTTTGCTGTGGCGTGTTGGAACTGTCGCTCGATGAGTCGAGTGCCATATCCCGTTCGTACGAGGGCATCTTTCAATGTCTGTAGATGTCTGTTACGCTCCTCCTCGTCTGAGCAGATCCTGTGTATACGGAGCGCTTGTCCATAGGGGATGGCTTCTTTAATGTGTTTAGGGTGGAAGCTGGAGAAGTGGAGCATCATGAGGTTATCCGTGGGTTTGCGGTAAAGCGAAGTGCTGAGGTGACCGTCCTTGATGGAGACGAGTGTGTCCAAGAATGCAACTGATTTTGGAGAGTAGTCCATGGTGAGTCTGATGGTTGGATGGAACTTATTAATTTCATCGTGTAGTCGTTTCAGTGATTCTTCGCCGTGGGTCCAAAGGAAAAAAATGTCATTGATGTATCTGGTGTATAACGTCGGTTGAAGGTCCTGTGCGGTGAGTAGGTCCTGTTCAAACTTGTGCATGAAGATGTTGGCGTATTGGGGTGCGAACTTGGTCCCCATGGCTGTTCCGTGCGTCTGGATGAAGAACTTGTTGTCGAAGGTGAAGACGTTGTGATCCAGAATGAAGCGGATGAGTTGCAGAATTGCGTCTGGAGATTGGCAGTTGTCGGTGTTGAGTACTGAGGCTGTTGCAGCAATGCCGTCGTCATGGGGGATGCTGGTGTAGAGTGCCGAGACGTCCATTGTGACGAGGAATGTTCCTGGTTCAACTGGTCCACGGGTGCTGAGTTTCTGTAGGAAGTCCGTCGTGTCGCGACAGAAGCTGGGTGTACCTTGTACGATGGGTTTCAAGATGCCCTCGATGTAGCCAGAGAGGTTCTCACACAGGGTCCCATTGCCTGAAACGATAGGGCGGCCTGGTGTGTTGGCCTTATGTATTTTTGGGCGGCAGTAGAGATCTCCAATGCGGGGAGTGCGTGGGATGAGAGCACGTAGGGTGCTCTGAAGATCTGGATCCAAGGTCTTGATCAGTCTGTTAAGTTGGCGGATGTGTTCCTTGGTCGGATCTGCGGGTAACTGTCTGTAGTGTTCTTGGTTGTTCAGTTGTCGGTATACTTCTTTGCAGTAGTCCGTTCTGTTCAGTACGACAGTGGCCCCCCCTTTGTCTGCTGGTTTGATGACGATGCTAACCGTCCTCAGAACCCTTGCACCGATCCCCTTAAGGCAAATTTCACCCTCTCCAACTTAATAAACCCCGCCATATTGCATGCCCAGAACATGTGGGTGTGGTTTGCTGGGCTCCCTGAGCACCTAACACACCTGTCCTCACACCCAAAGAACCGGCTTATCCTTGCCCCGGTCATGTGAGCCCTATGCAGCACCTTAAATTGTATGAGGCTGAGCCTCGCGCAAGAGGAGGAAGAGTTCACCCTCCCCAGGGCATCTGCCCACATCTCCTCGTCAATATTCTCACCCAACTCCTCCTCCCACTTACCCTTTAGCTCCTCCACCGAGGCCTCCTCCTCCTCCTGCATTACCTGATACGTTGCCGAGATCCTTCACTCTCCAATCCACACCCCCAACAGTACCCTGTTCTGGACCCCGCGTGGCGGCAGCAGTGGGAACTCCACCACCTGCTGCCGACCAAACGCCCTTACCTGCATATATCTGAAGGTGTTCCCCGGGGGGAGCCCGAACATCTCCTCCAGCTCACCCTGGCTCGCGAACTTCCCGTCCACAAACAGGTCCCCCATCCTTCTAATACCGACCCTGTGCCAGCTCAGGAACCCTCCATCCATCCTCCCTGGGACAAACCGGTGGTTCCCCCGAATCGGGGACCACACCGAGGCCCCCACCTCCCCCCTATGACGTCTCCATTGCCCCCAAAATTTGAGGGTAGCCCCCACCACCGGGCTCGTGGTATATCTCGTTGGAGAAAGCGCCTCCACGCTCATGCCCACACAGGACGCCATCTTCAGCCTCTTCCATGCCGCCCTCTCCCCCTCCATCACCCACTTACGCACCATCGCCATGTTGGCGGCCCAATAATACCCACAGAGGTTAGGCAGCGCCAACCCCCCCTTATCCCTGCACCGCTCCAGGAACACCCTTCTCACCCTCGGGGTCTTCTGCGCCCACACACACCCCATAATGCTCTTTTTAAAAAAATATATATTTTATTAAAGTTTTCAAACACAATTTTTTCCCTTACAAATCAAAAAATAAAGGTAACATGATAACTGCAATATAACATTGTTTAACTAACATGGTAAACTAACCAAATAACACAAAGTAATACTCCCCCCCGCCCCCTCTCCCCTCCAAAAACCCAAACAATTTACCCCCCCCCCCCCGCCCCCCCCCCCCCCACCCCCTGGGTTGCTGCTGCTGGCCATCTATCTTCCCTCTAACGTTCCGCTAGGTAGTCGAGGAACGGTTGCCACCGTCTGGTGAACCCTTGAGCCGATCCTCTCAGCGCAAACTTCATCTGCTCTAGTTTTATGAACCCCGCCATATCGTTTATCCAGGCCTCCAGTCCGGGGGGTTTCGCTTCCTTCCACATGAGTAAAATCCTACGCCGGGCTACTAGGGACGCAAAGGCCACGACATCGGCCTCTTTCGCCTCCTGCACTCCCGGCTCATCCGCAACTCCAAATAAAGCTAACCCCCAGGCTGGTATGACCCGGACCTTCACCACCTTCGAGATCACTCCCGTCACTACCCTCCAATACCCCTCCAGTGCCGGACACAACCAAAACATATGTGTGTGGTTCGCCGGGCTTCCCCCGCACCTCCCACACTTGTCCTCCACTCCGAAGAACCTGCTCAACCTTGCTCCCGTTATGTGTGCTCTATGCAGCACCTTAAATTGGATCAGGCTAAGCCTGGCGCACGAGGAAGAGGAATTTACCCTGCTTAGGGCATCAGCCCACAAACCCTCCTCAATCTCCTCCCCGAGCTCTCCTTCCCATTTTCCCTTCAGTTCGCCCACCAGCTCCTCTCCCTCTTCTCTCATCTCCCGGTATATCTCTGACACTTTGCCCTCCCTGACCCACCCCCCCGAAAGCACCCTGTCCTGGATCCCTTGTGTCGGGAGCAGCGGAAATTCCCTCACCAGTTGTTTCGTGAACGCTCTCATCTGCATATATCTTAAAAAAAAATCCCCGGGGCAGCTCATACTTTTCCTCAAGCGCTCCCAAGCTCGCAAACGTCCCGTCTATAAATAAATCTCCCACTCTCCTGATTCCTGCCCGGTGCCAGCTCTGGAATCCTCCGTCCAGCCTCCCTGGGGCAAACCTATGGTTGTTCCTGATCGGGGACCACACCGAGGCTCCCAGCACACCCCTCTGTCGCCTCCATTGCCCCCAGATACTTAATGTTGCCGCCACCACTGGGTTCGTGGTAAATTTATTTGGGGAGAGCGGTAGTGGCGCCGTCACCAGCGCTTTTAAACTCGTCCCTTTGCAGGACTTCATCTCCAACCTTTTCCACGCCGCTCCCTCTCCCTCTATCATCCATTTACGAATCATCGCCACGTTGGCGGCCCAGTAGTAGTCGCCCAAATTCGGCAACGCCAGTCCCCCTCTGTCTCTGCTACGTTGTAGGAACCCCCTCCTTACCCTCGGGGCCTTCCCTGCCCACACGAAGCTCGTGATGCTCCTATCTATTTTTTTAAAGACGGCCTTAGTGATCAGTATAGGGAGACATTGGAACACAAGTAGGAACCTCGGGAGGACCATCATCTTAATTGCCTGCACTCTGCCCGCCAGTGACAGCGGCTGCATGTCCCACCTTTTGAAATCCTCTTCCATTTGTTCCACCAGCCGTGTCAGATTGAATCTGTGTAAGGTTCCCCAGCTCCTGGCTATCTGAATCCCCAGGTATCGGAAGTTTCTTTCCACTCTCCTTAACGGTAGGCCATCTATCCCTCTACTCTGGTCCCCAGGGTGTATCACAAAAAGCTCACTCTTTCCCATGTTAAGCCTATATCCCGAGAAATCTCCAAACTCCCTCAATATCTGCATGACCTCTGTCATCCCCCCCTCCCCACTGGGTCCGTCACATACAGCAGTAGGTCATCCGCGTAGAGTGACACTCGGTGTTCCTCTCCCCCTCTAATCACCCCTCTCCATTTCCTGGAGTCTCTCAGCGCTATGGCCAGTGGTTCAATTGCCAGTGCGAACGGTAATGGGGACAGCGGGCATCCCTGTCTTGTTCCCCTATGTAGTCAAAAATACTCCGACCTTTGCCGACCTGTGACCACACTTGCCGTTGGGGCCCCATAGAGGAGTTTAACCCAGCTGACAAACCCGTCCCCGAACCCGAACCTCCTCAGCACCTCCCATAGATACTCCCACTCCACCCTATCAAATGCCTTCTCTGCATCCATTGCCGCCACTATCTCTGCCTCCCCCTCTGCTGGGGGTATCATTATCACCCCTAATAGCCGTCGCACGTTGACATTTAGTTGTCTCCCCTTTACGAACCCTGTCTGGTCTTCGTGCACCACCCCCGGGACACAATCCTCTATCCTCGTTGCCAGCACCTTTGCTAGCAACTTGGCGTCCACATTTAGCAGTGAGATAGGCCTATGGGACCCGCACTGCAGCGGATCTTTATCCCGCTTCAAGATTAGCGATATCGTCGCCTCCGACATTGTCGGGGGTAGGGACCCCCCTTCTCTGGCCTCGTTAAAGGTCCTTACCAGCAGCGGGGCCAACAAGTCCACATATTTTCTATAGAATTCCACCGGGAACCCATCTGGCCCCGGGGCCTTCCCTGCCTGCATGTTCCCCACCCCTTGGTAAACTCGTCCACCCCAATCGGCGCCCCCAGGCCTTCCACCTCCTGCTCCTCCACCCTCGGGAACCTTAATTGGTCCAAACACTGCCGCATCTCCTCTTTTCCCTCCGGGGGTTGGGACCTATATAGTCTCTCGTAAAAGGTCTTAAACACCTTGTTTATCTTCCCTGCTCTCCGCACCGTAGCTCCCATTTCATCCCTAATTCCCCCTATCTCCCTCGCCGCTGTCCTCTTTCACAGTTGATGGGCCAACAAGCGACTCGCCTGTTCCCCATATTCATATCTCATCCCCTGTGCCTTCCTCCACTGTGCCACCGCCCTCCTTGTGGTCAACAGGTCGAACTCCGTCTGGAGTCGTCGCCTCTCCCTGTATAGTCCTTCATCCGGGGCCTCCGCATATTTTTTATCTACCCTCAAAATCTCCCCCAGTAGTCTTTCCCTTTCCTTGGCCTCTATTTTCCCCTTGTGGGCCCTGATGGAGATCAGCTCTCCTCTGACCACTGCCTTTAGTGCTTCCCATACTACTCCCACTCAGACCTCCCCGTCGTCATTGGCCTCCAGGTACCTTTCGATACATCCCCGCACCCTTCCGCAGACTCCCTCATCCGCCAGTAATCCCACATCCAGTCGCCAGAGTGAACGCTGCTCTCTCTCCTCTCCTAGTTCCAGGTCCACCCAGTGTGGGGCATGATCTGAAACAGCTATGGCTGAGTACTCAGTTCCTTCCACCCTCGAGATCAGTGACCTTCCCAAAACAAAGAAATCTATCCGGGAGTACACCTTGTGAATATGGGAGAAGAAGGAGAACTCTTTGGCCATCGGCCTAACAAATCGCCACGGATCCACTCCCCCCATTTGGTCCATAAACCCCCTAAGCACCTTGGTCGCTGCCGGCCTTCTTCCGGTCCTAGATCTAGATCTATCTAACCCTGGGTCCAGCACGGTGTTGAAGTCCCCCCCCCCATTATCAGGTTTCCTACCTCCAGGTCCGGGATACGTCCCAGCATCCGCTTCATAAATCCGCATCATCCCAATTCGGGGCATATACGTTAACCAACACGACCTCCATTCCCTGCAGTCTGCCACTCACCATCACATATCTGCCTCCGCTGTCTGCTACAATGTTCCTAGCTTCGAATGACACCCGTTTCCCCACCAGTATGGCCACCCCTCTGTTCTTTGCATCCAGCCCTGAGTGGAACACCTGTCCCACCCATCCTTTCCTTAACCTAACTTGGTCCGCCACCTTCAGGTGCGTCTCCTGAAGCATGGCCACGTCTGCCCTCAGTCCTTTCAAGTGCGCGAACACTCGGGCCCTTTTAATCGGCCCATTTAGGCCTCTCACGTTCCATGTGATCAGCCGAACTGGGGGGCTGCCTGCCCCCCTCCCCTGTCGACTAGCCATGACCTTCTCTAGGCCAGTCCCACGTCCCGGTTCCGCGCACCCACCCATTCCCCAGGCGGCGCATTCCCGCCCCGACCACCTTTTCTTTTACCAGTTCCTCTTCGATCTCTGCAGCAGCAACCCAGTTATCCCCCCCGCCCCCCCAGCTAGATCCCCATCTAGCATGATTACTCCCCCCATATTGCTTCCGAAAGTCAGCTGACTTCAACTGACCCCGGCTTCTCCCGCTCTCTCCTTGACCCCCCCGTGTGGGGAACTCCCGTCTACCTTGCGCCTATCTTCCCGCCATCATCTTTCTGGCGCAGGAACAAGAACAATAAGCCCCGTGTTCGCTAGAGCCGTCCCGCCCCTCGTGGCGCAGCTCCCTCTGCCGCCCCACTCCCATTCCCCATCCCCCGCCTATGTCTCTTCTTCCCCCCCACCGGCGCCCACATTTTTCAGTGTCCCCCCCTCCCCAATTTACATCTCTATATACATCGACAGTGTCATTTCCCCTCCAACATCAGTCCCTCAGTTCTGATCCAGTTTCTCGTTTTTAATGAAGGTCCATGCTTCTTCCGCCGTTTCGAAGTAGTGATGCCTCTCCTGGTGCGTGACCCACAGTCACGCCGGCTGCAACATCCCAAACTTCACCTTCTTCTTGTGTAGCACCTCCTTGGCTCGATTAAAACTCGCCCTCCTTCTCGCCACCTCCGCACTCCAAACCTGGTACACCCATACCACCGCATTCTCCCATCTACTACTCCGTACCTTTTTGGCCCATCTCAGAACCACCTCTCTGTCATTGAAGCGATGAAATCGCACGATCGTCGCCCTAGGTGGTCCTCCCGCCTTTGGTCTCCTCGCAGGGACCCGATGGGCCCCTTCCACTTCCAAGGGGCCCGAGGGGGCCTCAGCTCCCATTAGCGAGCGTAGCATCATGCTCACGTAAGCCCCGCCGTCCGCTCCTTTCACTCCCTCGGGGAGACCCAGGATCCGAAGGTTCTTTCTCTGTGATCTGTTTTCTAGTACTTCAATCCTTTCAATGCACTTTTTGTGGAGCGCCTCATGCGTCCGCATTTTGACCGCCAGGCCCAGGATCTCGTCCTCGTTGTCCGTCACCTTCTGCTCCACCACGCGGAGCTCCATCTCCTGGGTCTTCTGTGTCTCCTTAAGCCCCTCAATTGTTTGTAGCATCGGGGCCAGCACCTCCTTCTTAAGCAGCTCCACACACCGTCTCAAAAATTCGTCTTGGTCCGGCCCCCATGTCGCCTGGCCTCCCTCCGCCGCCATCTTGCTCCTTTTTCCTTCTGCCCCTGTCCTCGAGGATTCTTCGCGATCTGGCCGCCGCCGCCGATATTTTTCTTTTTCGCTGGGGGGGGGGGGGGGGGGGACTCCCTGTTGTCTCACCCCATACCGGGTTTCGTCCCGAAAAAATTCCCCGTTGGGGCGCTTAAAAGAGCCCGAAGGTCCGTTCGAGCTGGAGCCGCCGAAACGTGCGGCTTAGCTGGGCATCGCCGCAACCGGAAGTGAGATTCAAATTATTTTTGATAATCATGCAAACAAATGTTTATGAGTTCCCTTTGCATGTGTTACAGTTTCAGATTATTTTCATTAAAATTATTCAACAAACATGCCTTTGATCCAAAAACTGGGGGCGTGATTCTCTCAGCCCGGGGGGGGCCTCCGCTATGGACTGGTCCACCAATTGGCGGGCTGGCCTCTCGGGCTGGGGGGCCTCCTTTCTTCTGCGCCAGCCCCTTTAGCCCTACGCCATGTTGCGTCAGGGCCAGCGCGGAGAAGGGAGCCACTGTGGGATCAGCAGCTGGAGCGGTGTGAACCACTCCAGTGCCGTGCTGGGCCCCGGAAGGGGCCAGAATTGCTGATCCTGAGGCCGTGTTGTGGCCGTGGATAAACGCGACGGCGTTTCCGACGGCGTCGGCACTTAGCCTCAGGATCAGAGAATCCCACCCTGGATGTTTTATTTGGGATAAATCCCATCCTTGGACACGGACCCTTTTCCTGATACATAGAAGCTTAGATCAATATGATAGCTCCTCTATCTCAATGCTATACTCCCATACTCTCCCCATACCCCTTGACCCCTCCAGAGTCTAGAAGTCTATTTCCTTCTGAAACATATAAGACCATAAGACGGAGGAGCAGAATTAGGCCACACGGCCCATCGAGTCTGCTCCGCCATTCAATCATGGCTAATATTTTTCTCATCCCCATTCTCCTGCCTTCTCCCCATAACCCCTGATCCTGTTATTCATCAAGAACCTATCTATCTTTGTCTTAAAAACACTCAGTAATTTGGCTTCCACAGCTTTCTGTGGAAGAGAATTCCACAGGGTTACCACACTATAAGTGAAGGAATTTTTCATCTCAGTCCTAAATGGCCTAAACTGTATCCTGAGACTGTTCTAGACCCCTCAGCCAAGTTGAAGCAACATCCACGCATCCAGTCTGTCCAGTCTGTCCAGTCAGAATATTATACATTTCAACAGTTCAAACTGCACACTATTTAATTGCCCTTTGCCCATATGGTATTTACTGAGTCTGCTGAGACTGAATCAGGCCAGGTCAAACATAGAGGCTATAATTTCATGAACCTCTCTATACATTCACTTTCCAACAGCGGTCAATCTTGGTCAGCTAACATTTGTTACCCGTTCCCTAGGTACAGTGGATCATTCATTCCCGAGGACCATTCTAACTGAGATCAGTTAACTCCATTGGTACAAGAAGATGGGACTTTCTAGGCCATATCTCATAATTATGCATTAAGTGGATCAAACAGAGATTAAACCCTTGGTTTTTATACTTGACAATGTTGAAATGTGTTTGTATTGTTCCCACCTGAGTTAATCAGGTTTTCTAAACTAAAAAAGACAAGATAGCAAAATTTTGTAACGAGGGCCCTTGTGATAGGCTGGTCTATCTGCGAGCTGTTCTTACCGATCAGTGACCACTAGACTCTCCTTCTCTGCTTGAACATATAAACTCTGAAGAGTTTTTCCTCAACAGACTTTGTATTGAAAATGGAAAGATGAAGAGGGACATTAACTTCGTAACAGTGTCACAATCAGTCTTCTGATGTCACAAACCTTTGTTCATGACAGCTTGAAACAGGTAAACAAACTTTAGTGGAACATGGCTGAGAAACTTAAGCCTGTTTCTGGCTTTAATACAAGGTCAGAAATGACCAATTTCATAAGATCTCTGACAAATATCCAGCGGTGTATTCAGGGCCTTGCGTCATATGCAGGCAGTGGCCAGTAGGGTTGCCAACCCTCCAGAATTAGCCTGGAATCTCCAGGAATTGAAGTTCAATCTCCAGGACAATGTTGTTTGCAACCCTAGAGAAAAATCATCAGGACATTAACAAAAGATTGTTTTGTTTAAATTTTCTTTGAACATTTCTCCGATTTTAAAAAATGGCAGTCTGCAGTTTGAATTTTGGGGCCCGTCTCTGTGCCCCCAGCCCCCCACCTCTACCCTCCCCCATCATATACTCCTGATACCATCTCATGCCCCTCCCAACTTGCCATGGCACCCCATGCCCGCAATGCCAACAATGCCCCTCTATCCAATTCCATGGTCCCCGTAACCCCTATGACCCTCACATTCTATTGGTTTTTTTACAGTCCTTATACCCCCGCATAACATTTGACCGTACCCCCTCCATGCCAACTCACTTAGGATCTGCCATGGGTAAACCTCAAGAAACATACTGACATAAAATAGAGTTGAGCCGATTAAAAACATAATTTTAAACAAAAAAAAGCACTTGTTGATTGAAGAAAAACATTCAATACTTAGAAATTCCTCTTATGAAAACAAACATTCCTATAGCACAGTGGTTAGCACTGTTACTTCAGAGCACCAGGTACCTGGGTTTGATTCCGGGCTGGGTCAATGGCTGTGCGGAGTCTGCACGTTCTCCCTGCGTCTGCACGGGTTTCCTCCGGGTGCTCTGGTTTCCTCCCACAAGTCCCGACAGACCTCCTCGTTAGGTGAAGTGGACATTTTGAATTTTCCCTCAGTGTACCGGAATAGGTGCCGGAGTGTGGCAACTAGGGGATTTTCACTGTAACTTTATTGCAGTGTTAATGTAAGCCTATTTGTGACGCTAATAAAGATTATTATCTTATAAACACTTTTTAAAAATTAATTTACAGGATGTGGACGCCGCTGGTTATTGTCCATCCCTAGTTGCCCTTCAGGAGGTGGTGGTTAGCTACTTCAACCGCTGCAGTCCGTGAGATGTAGATACACCCGTGTACTGTTAAGGAGGGAATTCCAGGATTTTGTCCTAGTGACAGCGAAGGAACAGCGATATATTTCCAAGTCAGGGTGGTGAGTGATTTGGAGGGGAACCTCCAGGTGGTGGGGTTCCCAGGTACCTGCTGCTCTTGTCCTTCTAGATGGTAATGGTCATGGATTTGGAAGGTGCTGTCTAGGGAACCTTGGTGAGTTACTGCAGTGCATCTTGTTGAGGGTACACAAGGCTGCCACTCTTCATCGGTAGTGGAGGATTTAAATGTTTGTGGAAGGAGGAGCAATCAAGCGGGCCGCTTTGTCTTGGATGGTGTCGAGCTTCTTGAGTGTTGTTGGAGCTGCACTCATCCAGGCAAGTGGACAGTATTCCATTACACTCCTGACTTGTGCCTTGTGGATGGTGGAAAGGCTTTGGAGGGTCAGGAGGTAAGTTACTCGCAGTAGGATTCCTAGCCTTTTACCTGCCCTGGTAGCCACAGCATTAACGTGGCTAGTCCAGTTCACTTTCTGATCAATGGTAACCCCAGGATGTTGATTTTGGGGGATTCAGTGATGATAATGCCACTGAATGTCAAGGGCTGATGGTTTGTTAGAGCCTCTCTTGTAGACTTGTCTATCAAATTTCTCACTGAACAGGCACCCCATTGTGAAAATGTTAGTTTGTAAAATCAGTCATTTTAGCAGAAATCCTATAATAATGACCCTCAAGCGTATGTCAACAAACAAAATGAAATATCAAGCACTGGTCTTTTTTTGAACTTTATATTTAAAGCGACTTCCGGTTGCGGCTATGCGGAGCTAAGCCGCACGATTCGGCAGCTCCCGCGATTACGGACTTTCGGGCTCGCTAGAGGAGCCCCAACGGGATTCTTTTTACAGACAACCCATGGAGAAGAGAAGAGAGAGGTCCCCTACTGACTTTTATGGACCGGACGCTGTGGTAGTATGCATTAGGGGTCATGTGGGACTGTGAAGCCATGATGTCATTGGCTGACAGATCCCGGGTCCTGGTTGGACGTTGACCTCTAGCTCCGCCCTGAAGGCGGAGTATAAGTACCTGGAGTCCTCCCCCGCAGGCAGTCTACTACTGAACTGCGGGGGAAACAGTCACGCTTAATAAAGCCTCATCGACTTCACTCTATTCGTCTCTCGGAGTCTTTGTGCGCTACAATTTATTAAGCGTGACTAAAGGACTATGGAGCTCAGGATCATCCCGGAATGCCAGAGGATCAGCCCCCACGCAGTGAACGCGGCAGCAGCTTTCAAGCACTGGCAGACTTGTTTTGAGGCCTACCTCAGAACGGCCCCCGGCCGGGTCACAGAAGACCAAAAACTACAGGTCCTGCACTCGAGGTTAAGCACGGAGATTTTCTCTCTCATCGAAGACGCAGAGGATTTCCAGACGGCGTTCGCAGCACTAAAAAGTCTCTATGTCCGCCCAGTAAACCAGATCTACGCTCGCTATCAACTCGCAACGAGACGGCAAAGTCCCGGAGAATCGATAGATGAATTCTACGCCGCGCTACTAATTTTGGGACGAGCCTGCAGCTGCCCGTCGGTGAATGCAAATGAACACACGGACATGTTAATGCGCGATGCTTTTGTGGCAGGTATGAACTCCTCCCAAATCCGCCAAAGACTTCTAGAAAAAGAGTCGCTAGGACTCTCAGAGGCACGGGCCCTAGCAGCCTCCCTAGACGTGGCCACGCGAAATACCCGCGCCTACGGCCCCGACCGCGCGGCAGCCCATTGGGCTCCGTACGTACCCGTCGCGACAAACCCACCCCCCCCCGGACACCCCACAGGCTTGCGCGGTCCAAACGCCAAGTCGCACCGGGGGCGCCCGCTGCTATTTCTGCGGCCAGGCGAAACACCCCCGGCAGCGCTGCCCGGCCCGCGCAGCGATCTGCAAGAGCTGCGGGGAAAAAGGGCCATTTTGCGGCTGTGTGCCGGTCCCGCAAGGTCGCCGCTGTCCCGGGAGAACAGGGAGCCCTGCACGCCGTTTACGCTCCCCAACCCCCCCCAGCGCCCCATGTACGACCCGCAGGCGCAGCCACTCTGGGTCCCGACCACCGCGGTCCCGGGAGAACAGGGAGCCCTGCACGCCGCTTACGCTCCCCAACCCCCCCCCCCCCCGCGCCCCATGTATGACCCGCCGGCGCTACCACTTTGGGTCCCGACCACCACTCTCCCCGGAGAAGAGGGAGTTCTGCGCGTCTCTAACGCCCCCCCCCAAACCCCCCTCCCCCCCCGCGCCCCACGTCTGACCCGCCGGCGCTACCACTTTGGGTCCCGACCACCACTCTCCCCGGAGAAGAGGGAGTTCTGCGCGTCTCTAACGCCCCCCAAACCCCCCCCCCCCCCCGCGCCCCACGTCTGACCCGCCGGCGCTACCAATTTGGGTCCCGACCACCGCTGTCCCCAGAGATGAGGGAGCCCCGCGCGTTCCTAACGCTCCCCAACCCCCCCAGCGCCCCATGTGCGACCCGCAGACGCCGCCATTTTGGGTCCCGGCCACCACGGGGGGAGGAAGGGCGCCGCCATCTTGGACCACCCCAGACCTGTACGACACATGGGGGTGGCCATTTTGTCCACCCCCGCCGCCATCTTGTGACCTCCCAGCCATGTGCGATGCATGGGGGCAGCCATTTTGTTCACCCCCGACGCCATCTTGGACGGCAACAACGGACCCCAGTATCGACGGCTCCACCGGGTTCGAAGAAGACGCTCAACTACTACAACCACGTCTCGCTTCAATGACGCTGGACCAAGCTCGGCCCCGGACACTCCAGACGACGACGACAACGGTGCTGATAAACGGGCACGAGACGCCATGCCTAGTCGACTCCGGGAGCACGGAGAGCTTTATCCAACCCGACACGGTAAGACGCTGTTCTTTGACCACCCATCCCAGCGCACAAAAGATTTCCCTAGCTGCAGGATCCCACTCCGTACAGATCAAAGGCTTCTGCATAGTTACCCTAACGGTGCAAGGGAGGGAGTTCAAAAACTACAGGCTCTACGTCCTTCCCCAACTCTGCGCCCCCACATTACTGGGATTAGACTTCCAGTGCAATCTACAGAGCCTAACCTTCAAATTCGGCGGCCCAATACCCCCACTCACTATCTGCCGCCTCGCAACCCTCAAGGTGCAACCCCCGTCCTTGTTTGCAAACCTCACCCCGGATTGCAAACCCGTCACCACTAGGAGCAGACGGTACAGCACCCAGGACCGGACCTTCATTCGGTCCGAAGTCCAGCGGCTACTAAAGGAAGGCATAATCCAGGCCAGCAATAGTCCCTGGAGAGCACAGGTGGTAGTAGTAAAGACAGGGGAGAAGCAAAGGATGGTCATAGACTATAGCCAGACCATCAACAGGTACACACAACTAGACGCGTACCCTCTCCCCCGCATATCCGACATGGTCAATCGGATTGCCCAATATAAAGTCTTCTCCACCGTGGACCTCAAGTCCGCCTACCATCAGCTCCCCATCCGCCCAAGTGACCGCAAGTACACAGCCTTCGAGGCAGACGGGCGATTATACCATTTCCTAAGGGTCCCATTTGGCGTCACAAACGGGGTCTCGGTCTTCCAACGAGAGATGGACCGAATGGTTGATCAACACGGGTTGCGGGCCACGTTCCCGTATCTCGACAATGTAACCATCTGCGGCCACGATCAGCAGGACCACGACGCAAACCTCCAAAAATTCCTCCAGACCGCTAAAGCCTTGAACCTCACGTGCAACGAGGACAAGTGCGTTTTTAGCACCGATCGGCTAGCCATTCTGGGCTACGTAGTGCGCAATGGGATAATAGGCCCCGACCCCGAACGTATGCGCGCCCTCATGGAATTTCCCCTCCCGCACTGCCCAAAAGCCCTAAAACGCTGCCTGGGTTTTTTTTCATACTACGCCCAGTGGGTCCCCCAGTACGCAGACAAGGCCCGCCCCCTAATACAGACCACGACCTTCCCTCTGTCGACAGAGGCTTGCCAGGCCTTCAGCCGCATCAAAGCGGATATCGCAAAGGCCACGATGCGCGCCATCGACGAGTCCCTCCCCTTCCAGGTCGAGAGCGACGCCTCCGACGTAGCTCTAGCGGCCACCCTTAACCAAGCGGGCAGACCCGTGGCCTTTTTCTCCCGAACCCTCCACGCTTCAGAAATCCGCCACTCCTCAGTGGAAAAGGAAGCCCAAGCCATAGTGGAAGCTGTGCGACATTGGAGGCATTACCTGGCCGGCAGGAGATTCACTCTCCTCACGGACCAACGGTCGGTAGCCTTCATGTTCGATAATGCACAGCGGGGCAAAATCAAAAACAACAAGATCTTAAGGTGGAGGATCGAGCTCTCCACCTTCAACTACGAGATCTTGTATCGTCCCGGAAAGCTGAACGAGCCGTCCGATGCCCTATCGCGCGGCACATGTGCCAACGCACAAATTAACCGCCTCCAAACCCTCCACGAGGACCTCTGCCACCCGGGGGTCACTCGGTTTTACCACTTTATCAAGTCCCGCAACCTCCCATACTCCTTAGAGGAGGTCCGTACAGTCACAAGGAACTGCCACATCTGCGCAGAGTGCAAACCGCATTTTTTCAGGCCGGATGGTGCGCACCTGATTAAGGCTTCCCGCCCCTTTGAACGCCTTAGTCTGGATTTCAAAGGACCCCTCCCCTCCACCGACCGCAACATATACTTCCTTAATGTGGTGGACGAGTACTCCCGCTTCCCATTCGCCATCCCCTGTTCTGACATGACCGCGGCCACAGTCATTAAAGCCCTGAACACCATATTCACACTGTTCGGTTGCCCCGCATACGTCCACAGCGACAGGGGGTCCTCCTTCATGAGTGACGAGCTGCGCCAGTTCCTGCTCAGCAACGGGATAGCCTCGAGCAGGACGACCAGCTACAACCCCCGGGGGAACGGGCAAGTAGAGAGGGAGACCGGCATGGTCTGGAAGACCGTCCTACTGGCCCTACGGTCCAGGGACCTCCCAGTTTCACGGTGGCAGGAGGTCCTTCCGGACGCCCTCCACTCCATCCGGTCACTACTGTGTACTAGCACTAACCAAACGCCTCATGAGCGCCTCCTTGTCTTCCCCAGCAAGTCCTCCTCTGGAACGTCGCTGCCGACCTGGCTGGCGGCCCCAGGACCCATCTTGCTCCGAAAGCACAAGTCGGACCCGTTGGTCGAAAGGGTTCACCTCCTTCACGCGAACCCGCAGTACGCTTACGTGGAGTACCCCGACGGCCGATCTAACAGTACAATATGTGGACTTTTAACGAGAACATTTTGTCTTTTCCTGACGATTACTGTAAATAGTTTTTAAAAAAAAAACCCTTGTACATACTGTAATAACATGCGAAAGTTTTGCTCCCAGGACCAGCCTTGTAAACCCTTACCACCATGCGAAGCATCCCCCCGCCGGGTTCAGTTTTAACAAGGGGTGAATGTGGTAGTATGCATTAGGGGTCATGTGGGACTGTGAAGCCATGATGTCATTGGCTGACAGATCCCTGGTCCTGGTTGGACGTTGACCTCTAGCTCCGCCCTGAAGGCGGAGTATAAGTACCTGGAGTCCTCCCCCGCAGGCAGTCTACTACTGAACTGCGGGGGAAACAGTCACGCTTAATAAAACCTCATCAACTTCACTCTATTCGTCTCTCGGAGTCTTTGTGCGCTACAGACGCAAAGTGCAACGGCCAAAAAAGCAGCATTGGAGCAGCGGGAGAAGCGAGGGAAAAAAAGCAAAATGGCGGTGGCCGGGGACAAAGAGGAGATGCAGCAATTCATCAAGCGCTGCTTCGAGGAGCTGCGTAAGGAGATGCTGGCGCCTATGCTGGCGGTAATTGAAGGACTAGGGATAACCCAGAAGGCCCACGAGGTGAAGATCCAGGAGGTCCAGAAAAGAGTAAGTGAGAATGAGGACGAGCTCTTGGGCCTGGCGGTGAGAGTGGAGCGGCACGAGGTGCTACACAAGAAGTGGGCGGGAGGACTCGATGACCTGGGGAACAGGTCGAGGAGAAATAATCTGAGGATCCTGGGTCTCCCAGAAGGAGGGAGGGGGCCGATGCCGCGGCATACGCGGGCACGATGATCGGGGCGATGATGGGCGCGGAGGCCCCTTCAAGGTCGCTGGAGCTGGACGGGGCGCACCGGGTGCTGGCGAGGAAGCCCAAGGCAACTGAGCCGCCAAGGGCGATGGTGGTGAGATTTCACCGGTTTACGGACAGAGAGAGGGTCCTGAAATAGGCCAAGAAGGAGCAGAGCAGCAAGTGGGACAATGCAGAGATCCGAAGAGACCCGGACTGGAGCACGGAGGTTGCCAAGCGGAGAGCGGGTTTCAACCGGGCCAAAGCAGTGCTGCACCGGAAAGAAGTGAAATTTGGAATGCTTCAGCCAGCGCGACTGTGGGTCACATACAAGGGTCAACACTACTACTTTGAAACGCCTGAAGAGGCGTGGACCTTTATACAAGCTGAAAAGTTGGGCTCTAACTGTGGGTTTGTGAGGGTGGGGGGTGTTTGAGAGTTGAAGTATGATGGTTGTTGTATATAGGGGGTCAATCACGTGCAGGAGATGTTATATGGGCTGGGGGAGAGAGACTAGGCCGCGACAGGAGCTGCGCCAGAGGGGGCGGGGCAGGCTTTGGAAAGCACGTTTTTTTTTCCCCGCGTGCGGGAAGAATGGCGGGAAGGGGAACGAAGGATTGATTGGGAGACTCCCACACGGGGGGGGTCAAAGGGACGGCAGGGGAAGCCGGGGTCAGCAGGTGTCAGCTGACTTACGGGAGTGATATGGGGGGAGCAAAAAAGCTAGACAGGGGTCTAGCGGGGCGGAGTGGAGGGGGGAGGGGGGGGAGGGGGGAAAGGGGGGGAGGGGGGAAGGGGGGAAGGGGGGGGAAAAAGGGTTGCTGCTGCACTGGCCGAAACGGATTGAGACACAGAAGAGGTGGTCGGGACGGATGTCGCCCGGCTGGGGGACTGGAGGGCGAGGGAGATGCGGACACGGGACTGGCCCAAAAAAGGAGATGGCTAGTCGGGGGGGGGGGGGGGGCAGGTGAGAGCCCCTCCAATCTGGCTGATAACGTGGAACGTGAGGGGCCTGAATGGGCCGGTGAAGAGGGCTCGAGTGTTCGCGCACTTGAAGGGACTGAAGGCAGATGTGGCTGTGCTCCAAGAGACACACCTGAAGGTGGCGGACCAGGTCAGGTTAAGAAGGGGATGGGTAGGACAGGTATTTCACTCGGGACTGGACGTGAAAAATAGAGGGGTGGCAATTTTGGTGGGAAAGCATGTGTCATTTGAGGCCAAGATTATCGTAGTGGATAATGGAGGGAGATATGTGATGGTGAGTGGTAGGTTGCAAGGGACGTGGGTGGTGTTGGTAAACGTATACGCCCCGAACTGGGGTGATGCTGGATTCATGAAGCGCATGTTGGGGCGCATTCCGGACCTGAAGGTAGGAGGCCTGATAATGGGAGGGAACTTTAATACAGTGTTGGATCCAGCACTGGACCGCTCCAGATCAAGGACGGGAAAGAGGCCGGCGGCGGCCAAGGTGCTCAGGGGGTTTATGGATCAGATGGGGGGAGTGGACCCATGGAGGTTTGCAAGACCGCAGGCCAGGGAATTTTCTTTCTTCTCCCACGTACATAAAGCCTACTCCTGGATAGATTTCTTTGTTCTGGGCAGGGCGCTCATCCCGAGGGTGGAGGGGACGGAGTATTCGGCCATAGCCATTTCGGACCATGCCCCGCACTGGGTGGAACTATAGCTGAGAGAGGAGAGGGACCAACACCCATTGTGGCAGCTGGATGTGGGACTGCTGGCGGACGAAGTGGTGTGTGGGAAGGTGAGGGGGTGTATCGAAAGGTACTTGGAGGCCAACGACAACGGGGAGGTGCGAGTGGGGGTGGTATGGGAGGCGTTGAAGGCGGTGATCAGGGGAGAGCTAATCTCCATCAGGGCTCATAGGGAGAAGACAGAGGGTATGGAAAGGGAGAGGTTAGTGGGGGAGATTTTGAGAGTGGACAGGAGATACGCAGAGGCCCCGGAGGAAAGATTACTTCGGGAAAGACAACGGCTCCAGACGGAGCTTGACCTGTTGACCACTGGGAAGGCGGAGGCACAGTGGAGGAAGGCGCAGAGGGCGACCTACGAGTACGGGGAAAAGGCTAGTCGGATGCTGGCACACCAGCTCCGTAAGAGGACGGCAGCGAGGGAAATAAGGGGAATCAAAGATGGAAAGGGAGCCACGGTTCGGAGTGTAACGAAAATAAACAAGGTATTCAAGGCCTTCTATGAAGAGCTGTACAGATCCCAGCCCCCCAGCGGGGGGGAAGAGGGGATGAGACGATTCCTAGACCAACTGAGGTTCCCGAGGGTGGAGGAGCAAGAGGTGGCTGATTTGGGGGCACCAATCGGGTTGGAGGAGCTGAGCAAGGGTTTGAGGAGTATCCAGGCGGGGAAGGCCCCGGGGCCGGACGGGTTCTCGGTGGAGTTCTACAGAAAGTACGTAGACCTGTTGGCCCCGCTACTAGTGAGGACCTTTAACGAGGCAAGAGAGGAGGGGACCCTGCCCCCGACAATGTCGGAGGCGACAATTTCCTTGATTCTAAAGCGAGACAAGGACCCACTGCAATGTAGATCGTACAGGCCGATCTCGCTCCTCAATGTGGACGCTAAGTTATTGGCAAAAGTGCTGGCCGCGAGGATTGAGGAATGTGTCCCGGGGGTGATTCATGAGGACCAGACGGAATTCGTAAAGGGCAGGCAGCTAAACACCAATGTGCGGCGGCTCTTAAACGTGATAATGATGCCATCGGAGGATGGAGAGGCGGAGATAGTGGCAGCTATGGACGCGGAAAAGGCCTTTGACCGAGTAGAGTGGGAGGACCTCTGGGAGGTGTTGCGTAGGTTTGGGTTCGGGGGAGGGTTTATCAGCTGGGTTAAGCTCCTTTACAGAGCCCCGGTGGCGAGTGTAGTGACGAACCGGCGGAGGTCGGAGTACTTTCGGCTGTACCGAGGAACGAGGCAGGGGTGCCCCCTGTCCCCCCTGTTGTTTGCATTGGCGATCGAACCCTTGGCCATATCACTGAGGGAGTCTAATAAATGGAGGGGGGTGGTCCGAGGGGAGAAGAGCATCGGGTGTCGCTATATGCGGATGACCTGTTGCTGTACGTGGCCGACGCAATGGAGGGGATGGTGGAGGTCATGCAGACTCTAAGGGAGTTTGGGGATTTTTCGGGCTATAAGCTCAATGTAGGGAAGAGTGAGCTTTTTGTATTACAGGCAGGGGACCAAGAAAGAGGGATAGGGGACCTACCGCTGAGGAGGGCGGTGGGGAGTTTTCGGTATCTGGGGATCCAGATAGCCAGGAGTTGGGGGGCCCGACATAAACTGAATTTGACGAGGTTGGTGGACCAAATGGAGGAGGATTTCAAAAGATGGGACATGTTACCGCTCTCGCTGGCGGGTAGAGTGCAGTCGGTCAAAATGGTGGTCCTTCCGAGGTTTCTGTTTGTGTTTCAGTGCCTTCCCATCGTGATCACCAAGGGCTTTTTCAAGAGAGTGGGTAGGAGTATTATGGGGTTTGTGTGGGCGAAAAAGACCCCGAGGGTAAGGAGAGGGTTCCTGGAACGCAGTAGGGACCGAGGAGGGTTGGCGCTGCCAAACCTAGGGAGCTACTACTGGGCAGCAAATGTGCCGATGATCCGCAAGTGGGTTATGGAGGGAGAGTGGGCGGCATGGACGAGGATGGAGATGGCGTCCTGTAAAGTAACAAGCTTGGGGGCGTTGGTGACGGCACCGCTGCCGTCTCGCCAGCAAAGTACACCACGAGCCCGGTGGTGGCGGCAACATTAAGGATCTGGGGCCAGTGGAGAAGGCACAGGGGTGCAGTGGGAGCTTCAGTGTGGTCCCCGATCAGGGATAACCACCGGTTAGTCCCCGGGAAGATGGACGGGGGGTTCCAGGGCTGGCATCGGGCAGGGATTAGAAGAATGGGGGACATGTTCATTGACGGGACGTTTGCGAGCCTAGGGGCACTGGAGGAGAAGTTTGAGTTACCCCTGGGAAATGCATTTAGATATATGCAGGTGAGGGCTTTTGTGAGGCGACAGGTGAGGGAATTCCCGTTGCTCCCGGCACAAGAAATTCAAGACAGGGTGATCTCGGGTGTATGGGTCGGGGAGGGCAAGGTTTTGGCAATACACCAAGAGATGAAAGAAGAGGGGGAAGCGCTAGCAGAAGAGTTGAAGGGTAAATGGGAGGAGGAGCTGGGGGAGGAGATCGAGGAAGGTTTGTGGGCTGATGCCCTGGGTAGGGTTAATTCCTCCTCCTCATGTGCCAGGCTCAGCCTGATACAATTTAAGGTGGTTCACAGAGCGCACTTGACGGGGGCGAGGTTGAGTAGGTTCTTTGGGGTAGAGGACAGATGTGGAAGGTGTTCAGGGAGTCCGGCGAACCATGTCCATATGTTTTGGTCATGCCCGGCACTGGAGGGGTTCTGGAGAGGAGTGGCAGGAGCAATATCTCAGTTGGTGAAAGTCCGGATCAAGCCAAGCTGGGGGCTAACAATATTTGGAGTAGTGGACGAGCCGGGAGTGCAGGAGGCGAAAGAGTCCGGCATTCTGGCCTTTGCGTCCCTAGTAGCCCGGCGAAGGATCTTGCTAATGTGGAAGGAGGCGAAGCCCCCCAGCGTGGAGGCCTGGATAAACGACATGGCTGGGTTCATAAAGCTGGAGAGGATTAAGTTTCCCTTGAGAGGGTCTGCGCAGGGGTTCTACAGGTGGTAGCAACCGTTCCTAGACTATCTCGCGGAGCGTTAGAGGAAGGTCGGTCAGCAGCAGCTGCAACCCTTGGGGGGGAAGGGGGGGGAATGGGGGATTGCTTGGGGGGATGGAGGAGCAAGAGATAACATGAAGGGTGGGGGAAACTGGCATGTGCGGGAGAGAGCCAGTGTATAAAGCTCTGTAAATATACCATTTTGCCATGTATATATCTTGCTCAGTGCGATTTTGTGTTATTTTGTTGGTTGGGGGGGGGGGGGGGAGTAGTGTTTGTAAGGGGGAAAAATTGTGTTGGTAAAAAACTTTAATAAATATATTATTTTTAAAAAATTATATTTAAAGCCCAGCAGAGTTAAATCCGTTGATAGCGTTGACAGTTACGCACAATCATGCTTCACTTTAACAATCACAACAGCTGCCTTACCTCTCCCAAAGGTGATCCTGAGACCATATTCAAAGGAGTACCCTGGCTATCAAAAAAAATCCACCAAGTTCAGGCCAGCACTTACCTGGTCTAATCTGCACATGTCTGGTTTCACACTTCTGAGCTACTAAAATCCCACATCAGTGGAGGTCGCTGATGATTTAATGGCCAACTGCCTTTGTAAAAAGCACATGCGTGAACCCTGATGCAACTCTAGTCCTGTGTTCACAAAAAAAAAAGGAGGTGCCATATTCGGGGGAGGACTGAGGATTTCCGGCCATTTCTGCCATGAGAGTCTGTCCGCAGTGCTAAAAATCTGTGCTGGAGTTGCTCTGGAATGGATGTTCAGGATTGTGGAGATCGCACACAAACATTGACATAAGTCCTGCTCTGGGTTGTTTCTGTATTGCGGGTTCTTTTGGATTTTCTTTTTTTTTAAAATTTAGCGTATCCAATTCATTTTTTTCCAATTAAGGGCAATTTAACGTGGCCAATCCACCTACCTTGCACATCTTTGGGTTGTGGGGGTGAAACCCACGCAGACACTGGGAGAATGTGCAAACTCCACACGGACAGTGACCCAGAGCCAGGATCGAACCTGGAACCTCGGCGCTGTGAGGCAGCAGTGCTACCACTGTGCTACCGTGTTGCCCTCATTTGGATTTTCTAATGAGATTCCCAGATTTAGTTCAGTCAAGGCTCATTTGATCCCTTCAGGTTGCACAACAAACTGATGTGAACCACTGTTTCTGTGGTAATGCAGTCCCTTTAAGGTGTGAGCCTTCGCGGTCCACGTGATCGGCTCCGAGCCTAATGTTTTGGAGCATGTAAACCCCGACCAATGGGGCCCTGGGCTTCTGGATTGAAAGGGGGAAGGAAGAAGCCTCCAAAAGAAATGAAAGATCAGGATACATCGGCGGAAGCATCAAAACAGTGAGTGAAAATGCTCATTGTCAGGATGTTAGACCCATTCGACCAGCAGGTCGAAGCCAGTACATCGAATGGCACTGCTACTTTTTCACTGCGAATCAAGTGACGGGGAGGACAAACAGAAGGTTATATTGTTGACGGTTTGTGGGTACCAGACCTACAACCTAAAAAGGAATCTAGCATCCCCCGTTGGCTCCTGACTCCAAAAGGTTTAACCAGTTGGTAACATTGGTGAAGAAGCATTTTAACCCTCGATCATCTTCCAGTGGTACAAATTCAATACTTCAGTTACGGACCCAGGAGAATCCATCTCCGTCTTCCTTGACAGACTCCTCCAAATGACTGAGCATTTGAAGTTTGGTACAGCACTCAGTGATATGCTGTGCGACTGTTTAGTGTGCAGAATTAACAACCTAAACATACAAAATAAACTCCTGGCTGAAATGAAGATCACATTAGACAAGGCGATTCAGATTGCTCACGTGACCGAATGCACAAAGAAAGGCCCACTGAGCTCCAAAGTGTGCCATAAAGGGAAGTAAATCAGTGTGGGGTTCTACGGCTGTGAGGTGCTGGCCAGGTCGACAGGCACAAAATAAAGTCAGGGTGGTTCTCAGGACAGGATCGTAGTCCACAGTCTGTGAAGAAAACAGGTCATCAGATCAAGGGAGACGAGGGTTGCTACTGATGTCGTGATTTTGCTGCAATTGAAAGAGCCATAGCCAGGCACGTTGCCACGCCAGGTCAATTAAAAAAAACAGCAGCGGCAAGTCATGATGCCAGTGAACCAATTGGAGAGGAATTCTGTGAGGAACACGACAGGTACCGATTAAACATTGTCCAAGTGAATGAAACAGCCCCAACTGAGGTAGTCCTACAAGTGAATGGAAGACCCCTGGAGACGGACGTCGACACCGGGGTGTTGGTCAGGGTTGTGGGTGAGCAGACGTTCGAATATATTCAAGAATTTGAGCAACATGACAGCCAAGTTGTTGACCCTGAAGATTTTGAGGATCACCTGTACGGCAGTGTCTTACAAGGAACAAGAAGCCCAGCTGCCCATGATCATCGCAGAGGGGCTTAGACCAAACCTAATGGGATGGTACTGACTATAGCCAATTCAATTAAATTGGCTGGAAATCTTCAAAGGTTTAAGCAGTTCTTTCCAGGATGTCTTATGTAGATACAAGGACATGTTCCAAAATGAGTTTGGCTGAATAAAGGGAGGAAACGCCAAGATTTATGTTGATCCAGATTCAATGCTAATTTTTCCTAGCGCGACACCAATTTCTTACGTCCTACAGCAAAAAGTGGGAGACAAACTCGAACGCCTGGAGGAATTGGGAATTATCAAACCAGTACCATTTCCTTACTGCAGCCCCCATCATCCCCATACTGAAACCAGGCTGTTCAGTTGAAATATGCAGGGACTACAAACTAACACTCAATCAGGCAGCCCAAGTAGACAAGTATCCAATTTACAGAATCGAGGACCTCCACGCAAGGTTGGCAGATGGCCTCACATCCTCCAAACTGGACCTCAGCCATGCCTACCTGCAGCTGGAATTCGATGAGGAATCCAAACGTTTGCTGCAATCAACACACATAAGGGATTATTCTGATACACTAGTCTATCTTTTGGCATTTCCTCAGCCTGCCTGATATACCTACTTCTGGGTATCCCAAAGGTGATGGTTTACCTGGATTATGCCCCTGTAACAGGAACACACAAGGTACACCTCAAGCCTGGAAGAGGTGCTGAAGAGATTTAGGGGTGTAGGAGTCTGTCTGAAATGTGAGAAATGACAGAAGTCATTTACTTGGGGTTCATAGTGGACAGCACAGGCCTGCGCCCACTCAAAGAAAAGGTCAGAGCTATACTGGGTCCTGGCACCCAGGAACACAGCCGCGTTAAAGTCTTTCCTAGGGATGGTAAACTATTATGGTAGATACATCCCAGCCTAGCCACTACATTTGCTCTTGAGAAAAACGCCAGTGTTGGCACTGGAAAGGACAACAAGAGAAATCCTTCCATCTCATCAAGCAAACCTTACAGTTTTAAAGTCTTTTGGTTCATTTCGACCCGGGGAGGCCAATCATCCTAACTTGTGATGCATCACCATACAAGATAGGGGCGGTTCTATCCCATAAAATAGAAGGCGGATCAGAAAGGCAACTTGCTTTTGCCTCCAGAACCCTCTCAGGAGCTGAGCGCAAGTACGCCCAGATCGAAAAGAAAGGTCTTGCAGTGATTTATGGTGTAAAAAGGTTTCACCAATACCTCGAAGGGCGATTGTTAACCAACCATAAACCATTATTGGGACTCCTTAGAGATGATAAGCTGATTGTGGTAAATGTATTGTACTAACCTTCACCGCTGTATTACACTGTATCATGCTGTTGCCCATGTGGGCTCCACCTATGGACCATTGTACGATATTACACAGAATGTATCATGTTGGCTCTGCCCCCTTGAGGGGAGGTATAAAGAGCAGCTGCCCTGTAGGCAGCCCTCACTAGCAGAGCAGTCGCAGGCAGGCACTATTCCAGTCGATTAAAGCCACTGTTCACTTCAACTCTCTGTCTCACGTGAATTGATTTAATCGACTACAACACCACAATGGAATCGGCCCTCAAACCTGACCGACTGGAACTCGACCCAGAGGCCGCGGAAGCCAAAGGGATTTTTTCACACTGGCTCCGATGTTTCGAGGCCTAACTCGCCGCCTCCTTCTCGCCTTCCGTCACCGACGATCAGAAGCTGAGCCTCCTCCATGCCCAGGTGAGCCATCGAATCTCCGTGCAAATCGACGAAGCTTCCACATACGCAGACGGCTCGCGATGCTGAAGCGCCAATACGTGAGGCCGGTGAACGAGGTGTACGCACGGCATCTCCTCACCACTCGCAGCCAACGCCCCGGGGAATCACTGGAGGAGTACCTACGCGACCACAAAGTCCTCGCGCGAAACGGCAACTACCAGGCCGTCACGGCCTCGCAACATATAGGACTCGCCGTCCGTGACGCCTACGTGGCTGGGGTCCGGTCAAACTACGTCCGACAGCGCCTGCTCGAGAAGGGCACCCTTGAGCTAGAAGAGACGGTAAAATTAGCCACTTCCCTAGAAGTAGCGTTTCAGAGCCTCAAAGCTTTCCCTTCTGATCATGCGATCCCCTCATAGACTACCGACCAGAGAGTACCCCAGGCCTGTGCCGCGTGGCTGCCCGTCCAACCCGGGGGGCTTCCTTGCTATTTCTGCGGCTAGTACCAGCACCCCAGGCAGCGTTGCCCGGCTTGAAACGCGAACTGTAGCGACTGCGGCAAGAAAGGACACTTTGTCAAAGTTTGCCAGGCCAGGTCCAAGTCCTCCAAGTCGCAGGCCCGACTCTCAGACTCACAGGCCCGCAGACCCTGCAGTGTGGCTGCGTGCCTGCCGGCTCCGCCCCCTCCAGACGCGTCATCTGCCTCGTGTTGTCCGTGGGGGCAGCCATCTTCAACCCCGCACACCGCGTGCGACTCACGGGGGCCGCCATCTTGGCCACCGTCTCCCACGCGGCCCGTCACGTGCGACTCATGGGGGCCGCCATCTTGGATGCCATCTTCCTCGCCGCCCGACACGTGCGACCGACGGGGGCCGCCATCTTCAACGCTGCTCGACACGTGCGACCGACGGGGGCAGCCATCTTGAGACCACCCCATCACCTCCAACCACGCCGGCTACACGCAACTCTCTGCGTAATAAAGCCTCGTTTACTCTTTACTCTCGTCTCATCGTAATTGATAGTGCATCAATTTATTACACAGAGATTTTACAAAGATGGATCTCCGCATCAAGCCTGATCGCCTGCAGCTGCATCCTCAAGCAGACAACGCCAAGTCGGCGTTCGCACACTGGCTAGCTTGCTTTGAAGCACACCTCGGATCTGCAACAGAACCACCCTCAGAGGCACAGAAGCTCCAGATCCTTTACACGCGGCTGAGCTCCGATATCTTTCCCCTCATCCGCGACGCACCGACCTACGCTGAGGCCATGGCGCTACTGAAGGAGAACTACACTCAGCAGACCAACAAAATCTATGCCAGTCACCTCCAGTCCACGCGGCATCAACTCCCCGGTGAGTCTATGGAAGATTTCTGGCGTGCCCTGCACGCCCTGGTGAGAGACTGCAATTGCCAGGCCGTTGAACATTCTGACCTGCTAGTTAGAGACACGTTCATTACGGGCATAGGGTCGGCCTACATCCGCCAGCGCCTCATAGAAGGGGCTACCCTCGACCTCGCGGTGACCAAGAAACTAGCGCTCTCGCTCACAGTCGCCTCACGCAATGTACAGGCGTATGCCCCCGACCGCACGGCCCACCCCTCCTGGGCATCGTAACGAATGTGATATAAAATAGTTAGTTTAAATAATAGTTACAGTAATGTAGATATAGGCCAGTTTAATTCTAGTGAGTTCACGAAAGACAAAGCACAAAGGATTTCAGAAAGCATGGCAAGGAAGGGGGGAGGGTGTCTGGTAGAGGAGGGGAAAAGGATGCTGGGTAACAAGAGGCCCAGGGTTAAGGAATGAGAAGTGAGCCAATTAGGATGTATGGCCAGGTCAGGAGGGGTATAGGATGACCTATGGGAATCATGTATGTGAAACTTGATGCCATTTGAATGTATTTGCAGAGATCTCTTTGTCTCCGACCTCGTTCATCTTCCAAGGGGTCCAGGAGACAGTTTCTGTGTTCTGTGTCCCTGAGAAGCGAGTCAGCCTTGCAAGTTGGTTAAAATAAATAATACTATACCTACAAATCCATCTCGAGTTTTATTGAGGCCAGACTGATATTGTCATCGTGGACCCCGCCAGCGAACACCCCACCGTGGACCCCATCAACGACCTCCCCCAGCCAACCCCAGGCCTGTGCCGCGCGGCAGGCAACCAACCCCGGGGGACCCAAATGTTACTTCTGCAGACACTCAAAACATCCCCGACAGTGCTGCCCGATCATCGAGGCCAGTAACAGCCCCTGGAGAGCCCAAGTGGTGGTCGTCAGGACCGGGGAAAAGAACCGGATGGTTGTAGACGACAGTCAAACCATAAACCGGTACACGCACCTCGATGCGTACCCCCTTCCCCGGATAGCGGACATGGTGAATCAGATTGCACACTACCGGGTGTTCTCTACGGTGGAAGTCTGTATACCACCAGCTCCCAATCCGTCAGGAGGACCGCCTCGACACGGCCTTTGAGACAGACGGCCACCTCTTCCACTTCCTCTGGGTTCCCTTCGGCGTCACAAATGGGGTCTCGGTTTTCCAAAGAACGATAGACCAAATGGTGGACCAGTACGGGCTGCGGGCCACATTTCCGTACTTGGACAACGTCACCATCTGCGGCCATGACCAGCAGGACCACGACTCCAACCTTCAGAAATTTCTCCAAACTGCCAAAGCCCTCAATCTCACTTATAACAAGGAGAAATGCGTTTTCCGCACAACCAGACTAGCCATCCTCAGCTACGTCGTGGAAAACGGAGTTCTAGGGCTCGACCCTGACCGTATGCGCCCCCTCATGCAACTCCCCCTCCCCCACTGCCCCAAGGCCCTGAAAAGGTGCCTCGGGTTCTTTTCCTATTACGCCCAGTGGGTCCCCAACTATGCGGACAAAGCCCGTCCACTTATCTAAGCTACCATCTTCCCACTGGCGGCTGAGGCCTGCCAGACCTTCAGCCGCATCAAGGCAGATATTGCCAAAGCCGCGATGCGTGCGATGGACGAGTCCATCCCCTTCCAGGTGGAGAGCGACGCGTCGGGGTCGTCCTCGCCACCACCCTTAACCAGGAGGGCAGGCCAGTAGCGTTTTTTTTCCCCGTACCCTCAACGCCTCCGAAATTCAGCACTCTTCAGTCGAAAAAGAAGCCCAAGCCATCGTGGAAGCTGTGCGTCACTGGAGGCATTACCTCGCTGGTAGGAGGTTTACCCTCGTCACCGACCAACGGTCGGTAGCCTTCATGTTTGATAATACACAGCGGGGCAAGATCAAGAACGATAAGATCTTGAGGTGGAGGATCGACCTCTCTACCTATAATTACGATATAGTATATCGTCCTGGGAAGCTCAATGAGCCCCCAGATGCCCTGTCCCGCGGCACGTGCGCCAGAGCGCAAGATGACCGACTCCGGGCCATCCACGATGACCTCTGCCACCCGGCTTCTCCACTACATCAAGGCCCGCAACCTGCCCTACTCCACCAAGGAGGTCAGAGCCATGACCAGGGACTGCCAAATCTGTGCGGAGTGTAAGCCGCACTTCTATCGACCGGATAAGGCCCACCTGGTAAAGGCATCCCGGCCCTTCGAGCGCCTCAGCATCGACTTCAAAGGGCCCCTCCCCTCTACCACCCGCAACGCGTATTTCCTCAACGTCGTTGACGAGTACTCCCGCTTCCCCTTTGCAATCCCTTGCCCCGACATGACCGCGTCCACCGTCATTAAGGCCCTACATAGTATCTTCACCCTGTTCGGTGTCCCCACTTACGTCCACAGTGATCGGGGCTCCTCGTTTACGAGCGACGAACTGCGTCAGTACCTGCTCGGTAAGGGCATCGCCTCGAGCAGGACTTTCAGTTACAACCCCCAGGGAAACGGACAGGTGGAGAGGGAGAACGTGATGGTCTAGAAGACCGTCCTCCTGGCCCTATGGTCTAGGAATCTCCCAGTTTCCCACTGGCAGGAGGTCCTCCCTGACGCACTCCACTCCATTAGGTCACTTCTTTGCACGGCCACGAACGAGACCCCTCATGACCGCCTGTTTGTTTTCCCCAGGAAATCCACCTCCAGGGACTTGCTTCCATCCTGGCTGAAGACACCGGGGCCCGTCCTACTCCCCAAACATGTAAGGAGCCATAAGTCCGACCCCCTGGTCGAGAGAGTCCAGCTCCTTCACACCAACCCCCAATACGCATACGTAGAGCACCCCGACAGCCGACAGGATACAGCTTCCCTCCGGGACCTGGCACCCGCAGGTTCCACCACCACCTACCCCCTCCAACCTACGCCGACCAGCACCCCCGCCCCTACATGGCCTCCACACCCCCTCCTATACTCCCTTGCCCCTTCACCGACCCACAGGAACGAAGCTCCAGAAGACACGCTCCCGGAGTCCAGGTCTGTGCCCGCACCGGTGAGTTCACCACCCATGCCCGCACCAATGAGTTTGACACCCGGGCCAGCTACAAAACCAGAGCTCCGACGATTGCAGCGCATGATCAGGGCGCCGGACAGACTGAACCTGTGAACCTTCATTGTTTTAACAGGGGGTGAATGTGGTGAACATATTGTACTAACCATTCACCACTGTATTACACTGTATCATGCTGTTCCCCATCTGGGCTCCACCTGTGATGCCCTTGTGGGCTACGCCCCCATGAGGGGAGGTATAAAGAGCACCTGCCCTGTAGGCGGCCCTCACTAGCAGGCACTGTTCCAGTCGATTAAAGCCACTGTTCACTTCAACCCTCTGTCTCGCGTGAGTTGATGGTTGCATCAATCACCTCGGCCAGAGTGTAACAATGGGCCTTGTTGCTAGCTGCCTACAATTATATATTTCAACATAGTTCAATCACATTAGATATTTGGCCTGAGTTAACTTTCTTTGCCAAAAGCCCTAGTGCCACCATCAGTGCCCCAAGAAATCATCTTGCCACTGGAATTGCATGACACCTTGTCAGGACACGTACAAAATTGGACCCAGGGGGACCCTGCCTTGTACAAGGTGAAATGTAAGATATTAACAGGTTGGCATTGGGCATTATGGTGGCGCAGTGCTTAGCACTGCTGCCTCACGGGGCCGAGGACCCGGATTTGATCCCAGCACCGGGTCACTATCCATGTGGAGTTTGCACATTCTCCCAGTGTTTGCGTCGGTCTCACCCCCACAACCCAAACACGTGCAGGATAGGTGGATTGGCCACTCTAAATTGCCCCGCAATTGGAAAAAATGAATTGGGTACTGTAAATTTTTTAAAAAATGAACAGGTTGGCACCATGAGAAATCTGACCAATTGAGGCCTTTCCTCACTCGCAGGGATGCGCTCACCTGCATGGATGGAGTAATACTCTGGGGGTTCTGGGTAGCAGTACCACGCCTAGCGAGGGAAACCCTGCAGCAAAAATTGCACAGTGTTCATCCGGGCCAGACGAAAATGAAGATGCTGCTCACGGTTACATTTGGTGGCCAGGGATAAATAAAATTTGGGCACGAACGAATGGCCTCGTTGCGCCCGACCCGGTGAGTTGACAAGGCGTATAAATCTTGCGAGAGGCCTCTTGTGAAATTTGCGATACTCGAAATGCCTCAGGAGGTCTAGTGAGACTTAGCAATCTTTATTTTGCCCTCGCTGGGCGAGATCCAGATTAACTTATTTAAGTGAGCCATTAGGCTCATTTAAATATGTTGCCGCCTGATTCTCCTGAGGCCCAGAGAATGAAAGCCCGATTCTCCTGCGGCTGGGGAATGAACGCCCGATTCCCCTGGGACTGGGAAATGAACGCCCGATTCCCCTGAGGCTTGGGAATGAAAGCCCGATTCTCCTGCGGCTGGGGAATGAACGACCGGTTCCCCTGAGACTGGGGAATGAACGCCCGATTCCCCCGAGACTGGGGAATGTACGCCCGATTCTCCTGCGGCTGGGGAATGAACGACCGGTTCCCCTGAGACTGGGGAATGTACGCCCGATTCTCCTGAGGCTGGGGAATGAACGACCGATTCCCCTGAGACTGGGGAATGAACGCCCGATTCCCCGAGACTGGGGAATGTACGCCCGATTCCCCTGAGACTGGGGAATGTACGCCCGATTCTCCTGAGGCTGGGGAATGTACGCCCGATTCTCCTGAGGCTGGGGAATGAACGCCCGGTTCCCCTGAGACTAGGGAATGTACGCTCGATTCTCCTGAGGCTGGGGAATGAAAGCCCGATTCCCCTGAGACTGGGGAATGAAAGCCCGATTCCCCTGAGACTGGGGAATGAAAGCCCGATTCCCCTGAGACTGGGGAATGAACGCCTGATTCCCCTGAGACTGGGGAATGAACGCCCGGTTCCCCTGAGACTGGGGAATGAAAGCCCGATTCCCCTGAGACTGGGGAATGAACGCCCGGTTCCCCGGAGACTGGGGAATGTACGCCCGGATCCCCTGAGACTGGGGAATGAACGCCCGGTTCTCCAGAGGCTTGGGAATGAACGCCCGATTCCCCTGAGACTGGGGAATGAACGCCCGGTTCCCCTGAGACTGGGGAATGAACGCCCGATTCTCCTGAGGCTGGGGAATGAACGCCCGATTCCCCTGAGACTGGGGAATGAACGCCCGCTTCTCCTGAGGCTGGGGAATGTACGCCCGATTCTCCTGAGGCCGGCGAATGAACGCCCGGTTCCCCTTAGACGGGGGAATGTACGCCCGATTCTCCAGAGGCTTGGGAATGAACGCCCGATTCCCCTGAGACTGGGGAATGAACGCCCGATTCCCCCGAGACTGGGGAATGAACGCCCGATTCCCGAGACTGGGGAATGTACGCCCGATTCCCCGGAGACTGGGGAATGAACGCCCGGTTCCCCTGAGACTGGGGAATGAACGCCCGGTTCCCCTGAGGCTGGGGAATGTACGCCCGATTCCCCTGAAACTGGGGAATGAACGCCCGATTCCCCTGAGACTGGGGAATGAACGCCCGGTTCCCCTGAGACTGGGGAATGAACGCCCGATTCCCCTGAGCCTGGGGAATGAACGCCCGATTCCCCTGAGACTGGGGAATGAACGCCCGATTCCCCTGAGACTGGGGAATGAACGCCCGATTCCCCTGAGACTGGGGAATGAACGCCCGATTCCCTGAGACTGGGGAATGAAAGCCTTGGGCGAAATTCTCCGTTATCGGCGCAAAGTCCGCCGATCGGTGCAAAAAACGGCGCAAATCCGACTTGCGTCACGCCGGAAAAATGGTTGAAAAGTCTACGGCCCGAAATGGGCTAGCAGCGACGTGACGGGATCTGCGCTTGCGCGCGTGGTTCACGCCGTGCAGTGTCATACACGCCGCACGGCGTGACGGCTCATAAGGACGCGCTGCTCCCCCCCACCCGACCGGAACACCCGACTGGATGGCTGGCCGCCGCTCAGCCCCGAGGTTCCAGTCACGGGATGTGGAGGCGCTCCTGGACGCGGTGGAGCAGAGGAGGGACGCTCTGTATCCCGGGCACGGCCGCAGAGTTGCCCCACGCCACAGCCGGCGTCTGTGGAAGGAGGTGGCAGAGGCCGTCACCGCTGTGGCCCTGACACCACGGACAGGCACCCAGTGCCACAAGAAGGTGAATGACCTCGTCAGAGCAGGCAGGGTGAGCCTCCCCCCCCCCCCCCCCGCCCGATATCCATATCCCCCCTCTCCCATATCCCCCCCTCCCCCATATTTAGAGTGGCCAATCCTCCAATCCTCCCCCATCCCCCTCCCCGGCACGGACCCCCCCCCCCCATCCCCCTCCCCGGCACGGACCCCCCCCCCCCCATCCCCTCCCCAGCACGGACCCCCCCCCATCCCCCTCCCCGGCACGGACCTCCCCCCATCCCCCTCCCCGGCACGGGCCCCCCCCCCATCCCCCTCCCCTGGAGCACAGGTTCACGCCAATGAAAAGGATGTTTGATTTACGTCGACGTGACCGGTCATCATGTTGACGGGACTTCGGCCCATGCGGAAGGGAGAATATCGGAAGGCCCAAAATCGGCTGCCTTGCGCAGACCCGTGATATTCTCCGACGTCTGCGGCGCCATTAACGCCCCGCCGACTTTTCTCCCTTCGGA
The DNA here is from genome assembly GCF_047496885.1 of Scyliorhinus torazame. Lineage (NCBI taxonomy): Eukaryota > Metazoa > Chordata > Chondrichthyes > Carcharhiniformes > Scyliorhinidae > Scyliorhinus > Scyliorhinus torazame. The sequence continues at coordinate 137,934,907 of NC_092707.1, forward strand.
GACTTCGGCAACTGGCGGGGGCGGGATTCACGGCGGCCAACGGCCATTCTCCGACCCGCTGGGGGGGTCGGAGAATGACGCCCCTGATTCCCCTGAGACTGGGGAATGAACGCCCGATTCCCCGGAGACTGGGGAATGAACGCCCGATTCCCCTGAGACTGGGGAATGAACTCCCGATTCCCCTGAGACTGGGGAATGAACTCCCGATTCTCCTGAGGCTGGGGAATGAAAGCCCGATTCCCCTGAGACTGGGGAATGAACGCCCGATTCCCCTGTGTTTGGGGAATGAACGCCCGGTTCCCCTGAGAATGGGGAATGAACGCCCGGTTCCCCTGAGGCTGGGGAATGAAAGCCCAATTCCCCTGTGACTGGGGAATGAACGCCCGGTTCCCCTGAGGCTGGGGAATGAAAGCCCAATTCCCCTGTGACTGGGGAATGAAAGCCCGATTACCCTGAGACTGGGGAATGAAAGCCCAATTCTCTGGAGACTGGGGAATGAACACCCGGTTCCCCTGAGGCTGGGGAATGAAAGCCCAATTCCCCTGTGACTGGGGAATGAACGCCCGGTTCCCCTGAGGCTGGGGAATGAAAGCCCAATTCCCCTGTGACTGGGGAATGAAAGCCCGATTCCCCTGAGACTGGGGAATGAAAGCCCAATTCTCCGGAGACTGGGGAATGAACACCCGGTTCCCCTGAGACTGGGGAATGAACGCCCGGTTCCCCTGAGGCTGGGGAATGTAGGCCCGATTCCCCTGAGACTGGGGAATGATCGCCTGATTCTCCTGAGGCTGGCGAATGAACGCCCGGTTCCCCTGAGACTAGGGAATGAAAGGCCAATTCTCCTGAGACTGCGGAATGAAAGGCCAATTCTCCTGAGACTGGGGAATGAACGCCCGATTCCCCTGAGACTGGGGAATGAACGCCCGATTCCCCTGAGGCTGGGGAATGAACGCCCGATTCCCCTGAGACTGGGGAATGAACGCCCGATTCCCCTGAGGCTGGCGAATGAAAGGCCAATTCTCCTGAGACTGGGGAATGAACGCCCGATTCCCCTGAGACTGGGGAATGAACGCCCGATTCCCCTGAGGCTGGGGAATGAACGCCCGATTCCCCTGAGACTGGGGAATGAACGCCCGATTCCCCTGAGGCTGGCGAATGAAAGGCCAATTCTCCTGAGACTGGGGAATGAACGCCCGGTTCCCCTGAGACTGGGGAATGAACGCCGATTCCCCCGAGGCTGGGGAATGAACGCCCGATTCCCCGGAGACTGGGGAATGAACGCCCGATTCCCCGGAGACTGGGGAATGAACGCCCGATTCCCCTGAGACTGGGGACTGTACGCCCGATTCCCCCGAGACTGGGGAATAAACGCCCGATTCCCCGGAGACTGGGGAATGAACGCCCGATTCCCTGAGACTGGGGAATGAAAGCCTTTGGCGAAATTCTCCGTTATCGGCGCAAAGTCCGCCGATCGGCGCAAAAAACGGCGCAAATCCGACTTGCGTCACGCCGGAAAAATGGTTGAAAAGTCTACGGCCCGAAATGGGCTAGCAGCGACGTGACGGGATCCGCGCTTGCGCACGTGATTCACGCCGAGCAGCGTCATACACGCCGCACGGCGTGACGGCTCATAAGGACGCGCTGCTCTCCCCCACACGACCGGAACACCCGACTGGATGGCTGGCCGCTGCTCAGCCCCGAGGTTCCAGTCACGGGATGTGGAGGCGCTCCTGGACGCAGTGGAGCAGAGGAGGGAGGCCCTGTATCCCGGGCACGGCCGCAGTGTTGCCCCACACCACAGCCGGCGTCTGTGGAGGGAGGTGGCAGAGGCAGTCACCGCTGCGGCCCTGACACCACGGACAGGCACCCAGTGCCACAAGAAGGTGAACGACCTCGTCAGAGCAGGCAGGGTGAGCCTCCATCCCCCCCCCCCGCCCGATATCCATATCCCCCCTCTCCCATATCCCCCCCTCCCCCATATTTAGAGTGGCCAATCCACCTATCCCCCCCCCCCCATCCCCCTCCCCGTCACGGACCCCCCCCCCATCCCCCTCCCCGGCACGGACCCCCCCCAATCCCCCTCCCCGCACAGACCCCCCCATCCCCCTCCCCACACGGACCCCCCCATCCCCCTCCCCGCACGGACCCCCCCATCCCCGCACGGACCCCCCCATCCCCGCACGGACCCCCCCCCATCCCCCTCCCTGCACGGACCCCCCCCCATCCCCCTCCCCGCACGGACCCCCCCCCCCATCCCCCTCCCCGCACGGACCCCCCCATCCCCCTCCCCCTCCCCCTCCCTGCACGGACCCCCCCCATCCCCCTCCCCCTCTTCGGCACGGACCCCCCCCATCCCCCTCCCCGGCACGGACCTCCCCCCATCCCCCTCCCCGGCACGGACCCACCCCCCCACCCCCCTCCCCTGGAGCACAGGTTCACGCCGATGAAAAGGAGGTTTGATTTACGTCGACATGACCGGTCATCACGTCGACGGGACTTCAGCCCACCCGGAAGGGAGAATATCGGCAGGCCCAAAATCGGCTGCCTTGCGCACACCAGTGCCATTCTCCGACGTCTGCGGCGCCATTAACGCCCCGCCGACTTTTCTCCCTTCGGAGACTTCTGCAACTGGCAGGGGCGGGATTCACGGCTGCCAACGGCCATTCTCCGACCCACTGGGGGGTCGGAGAATGACGCCCCTGATTCCCCTGAGACTGGGGAATGAACGCCCGATTCCCCGGAGACTGGGGAATGAACGCCCGATTCCCCTGTGACTGGGGAATGAAAGCCCGATTCCCCTGAGACTGGGGAATGAACGCCCGATTCCCCTGAGACTGGGGAATGAACGCCCGATTCCCCTGAAACTGGGGAATGAACGCCCGATTCCCCTGAGACTGGGGAATGAACGCCCGATTCCCCTGAGACTGGGGAATGAACGCCCGATTCCCCTGTGACTGGGGAATGAACGCCCGATTCCCCTGTGACTGGGGAATGAAAGCCCGATTCCCCTGAGACTGGGGAATGAACGCCCGATTCCCCTGAGGCTGGGGAATGAACGCCCGATTCCCCTGAGACTGGGGAATGAACGCCTGATTCCCCTGAGACTGGGGAATGTACGCCCGATTCTCCTGAGACTGGTGAATGAACGCTCGATTCTTCGGAGGCTGGGGAATGAACGCCCACGCCTCAGAAGCCTTGCCATGACGTTGTTTAGCACTAGTACACACAAGCGTGGGTCAGGTGTAAAAAACCTGGGGGGGGGGGGTGGGGGTGGCTCCTGAGCTATTGGAGGCCTTAGTGTGGTCAGGCTTTGGTCAGAGTAGTACCATGACACTCCTGCTGCCCCTGGCACCTTTGCACTGCCAACCTGGCACGGCCACTCTGGTACAAGGGTGCCCAGATGGCAGTGCCTGGCTGGAAGGGGCACTGCCAGGGTGCCAGACTGGCAGTGTTAAAGTGCCTGGCTGCCAGGGATCAGGCCCAGGGGTTTCCTGCCCTTATGAAGTGGGGTGAGTAGGGGCTCAAGGACCCCCTAAGAGGTAGGTTGGGGCAGGGTGGGGTCTGGCGGCCAAGATGTGGTGTCCGAGGAGGGCTCTGTGATCGGATCGGCATTTAAAAATGGTGTCCTGATCTCTTCCTACACTGACGAGCTGAGCTCACCAGTACAGGAAATTAGGTAAGTGTGAACACGATCAGGCGTTCCTGACCGAGACCAGTCCATTTGATACCAGGATCGTTCTTGGCGCTGCAGGCGCGGAGAAATACCCTGCTATATGCATCCAAACACGGGACTCTCTTTATTGCGCCTTATATCGTGTCCATTGAAAACATGGTGCGTCAGTGCACCCCTGCCAGGTACAGTAGTTGTTGCCACCAGCAGCCAACCTTTATCTTGGGAGTCACCTAGTTGTCCATGGGCCAGAGTGCATGTGGACTTTGCAGGCGCTTTTTTTGGCAGAATGTTCTGTCTTGGTAGATACTCATTCGAAACAGTTGTCCAATCAGGGGATGACAGTGACCACCTCAATGGCTACAGTAGACATCTTGCGCAGGGTTCGCCACCCACGGCTTCCCCGAAGCCAAGTTTCCGACAACGACACACCTTTCACTGTGGAGAAGTTGCAACAGATGGTGGAAAGGGCTGAGCAAATTTTAAAGAATGTTATGAAGTAGCAATCAGACCGCCCTCGACGCCATAGGTTGGCCAACATGCTCTTGTCTTATAGTATGAACCCCCATGCTACCACTGGGGTCACACCATCGGAATTGCTTATGGGCCGTCTGGACTTGTCTGGCCTTAATTTTCCCAAATCTGGCGGGGAGCGTGGAGGCACGTCACGCCTCCGAGAAATCAGCATGTTTCACAAAAAGGTGACACGTTGTTTGAAGTGGGGGACTGGTTCTAGTCAGGAATTTCACCTCAAGCCCACTCTGGTTACCAGGCTGGATTGTGTCCCCGCCCGGGACCATGCCTATGTGGTAGAGGTGAACAGGAAGACAGTGTGGAAGCATGGCGACCACATGTCAGGGATCACCGAGTGTGCCAGAATGAAGGCATCGTGCACACTGCCCGGGTTTCTTTCGCAGAGGTGAACGATGTGCAGCTGGTGGTCACAGATCAGCTGAATGTTCATTGAGTGGTACCCCTTTCTGTTTGTGTAGAATGGCCTGTTATCCGCAGGTGTCCTTGGTGCAACATGCATCCCGTCTATTGCCCCCTGGACCAGAGGCATCCTGGCGATGGCAGCGAACCCCGCTGTCCAGGCATCCTGGTGGGCTCGGTCCCATCAAAATGGACGTATTGATCTGGGCCTCCGTGACAGCATGGATTTACCTGTGCACCGAGGTCTGAAAGATCCTGGACAGGTCCCCATCCGGCGCCGGGAAGGACCCCATCGTGTAGATGTTCAGGGCGACCATCATCTTGATAGTCAGCAGGAGCGAGTGTCCTCCCCCATACTTCTGCTGTGCCAGGTGTGCCATCATCTGGCAGATGTGTTGCACTGTCTCACTGCTCAGCCGCAGTCTTCAACGGCATACCCGGTCCAGCAGGTGCTCTAATGTCAGGCGACGGCGGTACACAAAAGGCCTCCTGTGGTGCCGCCTTGGCAATTCCACCTCCTCGGCCTGTTGGGCGGCTCACTCTCCATCCTGCCCCTCTGCAGCACGATCCGCGGCTGCAGCTTCTACCTCCTCTTTGGGCGCCAGCTCGTGCAGCCGCAGGGCATCATGCAGAGCTGCGGCAACCAATGTCTGCAGGGGAGTGAAAGGCCGACATGTTAGCGTGGTGCATAACCCTGTGCCCAACCAGGTCCAATGGGCTACATGGTTGCCCTGGTTGGCACTGCGGGATCTGCCCCCCACCCATCCCCTCACCCCTGCCCCAGGTGTCCGGCACTGTGGGAGCCCCTGGCTCTGGTGCCCATCTCTGATGCCAGGGGTACCATTGGCTGACACTAGCCTCTCTAGGGACTGCCATGGGTGTTGTCCTGGGTGGTCCACCGGTCGGTTGGGTGGGGAGTTTGGGGCGGGGCAGTGGGGAGAACAGTGGGGGCATCATACAGCCGGTGTCACTGTGCAGAACCAGGGCCAAGGTGGGTGGTCAGCAAGATTGCCACCGTAATGGCGATCCGTGCCTGGATACCACCACTTGGCATGTTCCCCCCCCCCCCCCCCCCCCCATCACCCCTCCCCGGCAAGCCCTCCCTCACCCAAGCCAGCATGGTCAGTGTCCAGGCCGTCAGCCCGCAGTCGCTCCCTCCGTGTCCTACCTCCTCTCTCTCTCCCTCAGCAGCCACCACGTTAGGTTCATGATTTTTAAAAACACACATGGATCGCGCCGCGGGATCTCGTGCCAACGGTGTTTAAACTACGCGCGGCATGCGTTGTATTGACGCCGTTGGAAGTGACAATCGCGATTTGGCGTCAAACCAGCACCTGCCTCGATTTTGGCATTGGAAGCTATTCTCCGCCCAATCCCATTTCCCGATTTCAGCATCAGCCAACGGAGAATCCCGGCCATTCTTTCTGCGGGGAAAACGGAGAGGTTCTTTCCTTTCTGGTGCCAGGAGTCAAACTGAAACCTCGGGACTCTGAAAGCATTCCAGTGAGATCAGATCCAATCACTACCGGTTATCTGCAGTGCACAGCCTTTTGGGCCTGTTCATTAGTCACCAGCCAAATCAATCAAACCGAATCCCAACCCATCTCTCTCTTTGGTGTTGGCAAGTCTGCAACTCCAGTTTAAACCAGCACAGCCTTCAGACTCCTTCCTGCTTGAATTAAAGATACAGGCTGTTTGCCTTAAAGCAGTTGTTTTCAAACTTTTTTCCCCCCCGAACTCAGTTTTACCAACCGATCCACGCCAGGCAATCTTCACGGCCCATGTCTCCTGCACTTCATGACACACTATTTTCACTTACCATTAATGTGACAGGTGAACCTGCTTGGTCCTCATGATCTCACTTGCTTTGTCATTCATTGACATTTCTGCTAAGGACTTCAGCTGATGATTTAAGTTCTCACTGCATCCTTTGAAAAAAACCAGGAGGTTGGCCTTGAATTCACCATGTTTAGTCTTCCAATGCCTTTGAAGTTTTGTAACTTACATTTGCCAGTATTTCCCTGTAGATAACACACATGGGCTTTGCATCCTGATTTGCACTGGCACAATATAATAATCTTCATTGTCACAAGTAGGCTTACATTAACACTGCAATGAAGTTACTGTGAAAAGTCCCTAGTTGCCACATTCTGGCACCTGTTCGTGTACACAGAGGGAGAATTCAGAATGTCCAAATTACCGAACAGCACGTCTTTCGGGACTTGTGGGAGGAAACCGGAGCACCCGGAGTAAACCCACGCAGACACTTGGAGAACGTGCAGACTCCGCAGTGACTCAAGCCGGAAATCAAACCTGGGACCCTGGCGCTGTGAAGCAAGAGTGCTAACCACTGTGCTACAGTGCTGCCCATAGTAATAAAACCATACCTCAAGAAATATCTTTATACTTTTGTTCCCGATTTCAGCTTCTTCTTAATGGGTTGTTTATCAGAGGCTCTGGAGCTTACACTGGCACTGTTTTGTCCTGCCGTGAACTCTCCTGAGAAGCACTCTCCAGCAGATTCAGTTGTGAGATCCTGGCCTGTTTGTGTTTCTGGTTCTCTCTTCCTTATTACAAAATTGATCCATCTTCAGTTTTTCCTGTTGCTTGCTTGCTGGCAGTTACAAAATGGAGGAAACTGTCCTCCGTGATTTCATGCCCAAAGCATTCAGTGCATGTGCTGGACGTGTGACCTGCTCTCTGCTGCCCCTTCTGGGGGGGGGGGGGGGGGGGTGGGGGTAGACTCTGCCATTCTAAAAAATAAATTTGGTCCTGGGACAGCACGGTGACATCAGGAGGCAATAGTGCTGGGACAGCATGCTGATGTCAGGAAGAGGCAGTCTGCCCCACTGGGCTTCAGGCCTGCGCACTGCCAGATGCATGGGGTGGCCGGCATTCTCAACCTAAAAGCCAGTTGCAGCCAACATTTCTAAAAGCCTCTGCGGTTGTAGGGCGCTTCTCCTGCGATCGGGGTTGCCATGACCGATCGTGCCGGGAATCTCCCGACACCCCCCCCCCCTCCCATGACCCACCAATGGGTCGTGATCCTGAGTTTGAAAAACCCTGCCTTAAAGTGATATGTCCATTAGTCATCCCATGGATTAAAATAATAAAAGCAAAAACAAAAGGGGAAATAAGGGAATAAACAGGAAGGACCCTTACAACAGAGAATTAATGAAACTACCAATCATATCAGCCCCAAACACTGAAAAGTGTATCAACTTGTTTAACGCCTCTTTCACTTATTTAGAGTCATGAAAAGCTGGTGGCTAAACGGATCCTTGTGAAGCGATGACCCAGTTTATAACTCTAAGACTTCCACACCATTCATGACTGGACGGAGTCTTTCAACAACTGTGTTGAAAGGGCAGCAGTGAGGCTCAGTGGTTAGCACTGCTGCCTCATAGCACTAGAGACCTGGGTTCAATTCCGAACTCAGGTGACTGTGTGGGGTTTGCACGTTCTCCCAGTGTGTGCGTGGGTTTCCTCCCACAGTCCAAAGATGTACAGGTTAGGTGGATTAGCCATTCTATAATTGCTCTTCAGTGACCAAAGGTTAGGTGGGGTTATGCGAGTAGGGCGGCATGCTCTTTTGGAGGGTCGGTGCAGAACCGATGGTCCAAATGGCCTCCTCCTGCACTGTGAGGATTCTATGATCAAAATGTACATGATTTGAAACTTGCTTTGTATAGGCCTGGTGAGTCAAGGAAGGCTCTAGTTTAATATCCTGAGAGGATATTTCTATCCGGTGGGATTGGGTGCTTCCCCATATTCCCTCATATGGATTGAGAGAGTCCATAAAACCACTCCACCACAACAGACTAACAACCCTATCGGCTGGCATTATAGCTACAGTCATGGAAGCTGCATTTATATCATGGCCTATCGGGTTCATAATCAGCCCAAGTTCTTCCATTATTTCACACATTTCTTCAAGGACAGGCGTGTGATCAGATGTCAAAATTCACAATCAGGACTTCCATCCCCAAAATGGAAGGGAGAGTTTGCTGGGTGAAATGGTGCCTCATTTGCAGACAATGTTTGTGTTTGTGTCAGGTGGCCAAACACCCATCAAATGATCCCGGTGCAATATTTGTCACTTGTGATGGATGTCAGCCAACAGCAGACAAGTTTTTCCAAAGATTAATTTTAAAAATCCTTTGTGGAACCCAGAGACTCGTGCCTCCTTTACCTGTCCCATTCTGACAATCATCTCCACCGGCTCAAAGTCTACTACATTTCATTAGAACTGAGAAAAGTTCAGAGTTCACAAGCCTGAGACAAGCCAGCTTCTCTCTCCAGATATTGCCTGGCCAGCTAGACACTTGCAGCATTTCCCGTTTATGTAACAATGTTTCGATTTGCCGTTTGAGGCAAGGCCAGGGTTGGGCATTACATTTTTAAAATCATGCTTGGGGATAAGCAGTTGGCAAAATGAGTTAACTGGAGGTCAGTTTATAGAAAATGCTCTGGTATTAAAGCCGGGCCCAAGTGAATAAATTCCCAGTGTATTGGTTTCCAATTTTCTGGAAAAACATGAAGGACTTTAAAGGTTTACCACTGGAATTCTCCATATAAAAATGTCAACAAACTGAGGCAGTGAGTTTTTGGTGTCTGTAATTTTGATGAAGATCTCCCTTAACAGAAAGCACATCAGCAAACCTGATCAAAAGGGACCAAGATAGTGTTAGCATAAACATTTAAACAGTTTCGTAATATATGAAATTAATAATTAAATGATAGACCCATTAAGCGTTTTTTGTGGCTATTGAAAATTGAGACTTGTACAATAGAATTCTACTGTAACAGCCAAACACCGAATAGGTGGAACGACTACACAAGAAATTTAACTGCTGGGTCCATTGGTACCCTGCTGGCTCACAATTCTAATAATCATTTTCACTAAGTCGAGGCTAAATCACCTGACTTTCGCCATTATAAATGTAATGCAGTGGAAATAAATGTGAAATTAAAATAATTTCAAAACATGCACACATCATTCGGGCTGCAGTTAGATGTACAATATAAAATCATCAATGGCAAGGGTAAAATAAATTCTGTGCTGTCCAAGATTAATGTGGTAAATGTACCGTTAACTTTTAGGTGACAGTTTCGGAGACAAATCACCCAGTGAGGATCACGCGTTGAAAGGCGCAAGTATCGCACACTGTTGCGCTTAGTCCTCTTTGAAGACGTGCCGTCCATGATACTTAATGTAGACAATGAACATTACAATTCCTGTAACAATACAGGCACTACCACAAGTAATATAAGCAATTCCCAAGAATGGGTTCCTCCCACCCATCCAAGATATGGTGCTGAAAGTTATTAGTTTCTTTCCATTGAAACTCAACACTGGATAATCTGAAGAGAACGTTAAGGAGAACCAGAACCATGGCATCAACAATACCAGAAAGAGTACAGCATTACTTATTTTAAAAAATCAATTATGAGAAGTGGGCACCACTGGTCCATCCCCAATTGCTCTCGATGAAAGGTGGCCTACTCCATAGTTTGCATGGGGAAGGTACTCTCAGTGCTGTTATGTAGGAACCTCCACCATTTTGACCCAACAACAATGAAGGAACATCTAACCATATCCAAGTCAGAACAGTGGGAGGCCCTGAGCGGAACCTAGAGCTGATGGATGAGAAACCTTTCAAAGATAGCTATTTTAATATATATTTGCTCTTAAAATAAGAGAGCTGTTAATAGGTCTGCATTTATTGCCCTAATCCAGTTGCCCAAGTAGCTAAGCTTCTTCACATTCTCCCCGTGTCTGCGTGGGTTTCACCCCCACAACCCAAAGATGTGCAGGTTAGGTGGATTGGCCACGCTAAATTGCCCCTTAATTGGAAAAAAATAATAATTGGATACTCGAAATTTATTTTTAAAAAGTTAAGCTTCTTCAAAGAGCACCAAAGGTCAACCATGTTGGGTGAGAGTGGAGTCATTTATAAACTAGATTAGAAAGGGATAACAGATTCCCATCACTTACACCTTAATTTTTTAAAAGAAATACACAACAAATCGGTAGCTTTAATTGTCAGTTTTCTGGTGCCAGGCTACATATTTTTCCTCGGCAGCATAAAGCAGGAGGGTAGACAGGTAGGAAAGCTGAACAACACTGCTCTTGAACGCAGTGTCAGCCTGTTCTTTATCAATGGATTTGCAGTTTTGTAACACAGGCCACAGAGAAAAACTCTCCCCTCACTTCTCTTCCCCATCCCACTTTTTTTTCTAAAATAAATTTAGAGTACTCAATTCTTTTTTTTTTTTTCAATTAAAGGGGCAATTTAGCATGGCCATATATAACTCAAAACAGACAGTGACCCAAGGCCAGGATCGAACCCGGGTCCTCGGCCCGTGAGGCAGCAGTCCTGACCATTGCGCCACCGTGTCGCGAAGCCCAAGAATATATTTGAGGGGGCGTGACCTGCTTCATTCGAGAGTCTGGAAGGAACCAGTAAAATCTCAAATCAAGGAGAATCCTTTTATACCTAGGTACCTGAATAATTACACTTGTTAGAATTTACAACATAGAAAATAGGCCATTTGGCCCACCCAGTTAATGCTGGTATTTATGCTCCCCCACCTCTTCAAACCCCATTAGCACATTCTTTTTAATCCCTGATATCAATACCTAGCTTCCCATTCAAGTCATCAATAACATTGTTCTCGATGATTCTTGGCTGTACTGTGTTCCACATTTTAATTACTCTGAACAAAATAAAACATGCTCCCGAATTATTTATTGGATTTCTTCGTGACTACCATATTATTCCGATCAGTGGTTTGAATTCCACGACGGATGGATAAATTGAAGTAAATGTGCCCCAAGGCATCTTTAGTGAGAGTTATTCAGCAGAGTTTTAATGTTTCATCGGGTGTGTGCCCAGACTGGGCAGCAATAATTTCAACTTTTAGTGGGAATAACAAATAAGGGCAAACTCTGTTCCTGTTATTGGAAATCGGATTCAATTTTCCTCAAATTGAGCCTAAAGAGATTTAAAAGTCCGGTTTGTAACATAATCAGGGAAACTCAATGTCAACTGTTGGTAAAATCTGACTTTCACATCAACTCTTCTCAATTCAAATTTACACTCAAATGGATACTTCCTTTCTCGAATAATATGAACTGACAGCCCCAATGGCTCCAAAAGTGTCACTCATAATGCACCACCTTAACGCTCATCACGAGAATGAGCCATCTTAGTTTACTTTATTTATAATATATATAAGCCAGTTAGTCCTCCCAGTATTGCTGGTTCGTGATGCAGAGCGAGGCCAGTGGCGCGGGTTCAAGTCACGTACCAGCTGAGGTTATTCTTAACCTCGCTCCTCACCTGAGGTGTGGTGATCATCAGGGTGAATCACCACCAGTCAGCTCTCCCCCTCTAAGGGGAAAGCAGCCTATGGTCATTTGGACTATGGCGACTTTACCCTTTATCTTCTGAAAAATGCAAGGATACTGTAACTTATTTCCACAGAATAATTTCCTGGCTGCATCCCACCATCAATACGCCGATAAAGTTTGCGAAATGTTGGCAAGGCCGCAGTCCTCATCCAAACAATGAAGTCTTCATTGACAAAGCCATTGTTTGCTGGGCTCGTGTCCAGCTCGTAGGCAGGTCTAGGCCAGTTGGCAGGCTTTACAGTTCCTGTAATTTCAGTGTATAGGGGTTGATAACCAAAAAGAAGAGTCACTTATTTTAAAAAAGCAGAGAAAATAAAATTCATCCAACATCAGTAAAATGACATGAGTAATTAGTGATTCAGCGGTTTTCACTTCTGACCAGTCTAGTTGCTGTGCAACAATGCCATTGCCACACAATTTTACAGAACCAATCTGGCGCTGCTTGAATGAGAATTTTACTCAAATGATTCTGCAAAAATAGAACGTAACTCCCAATGGGAAAGAAAGAGCGTAGGTAGCACTTTTCACAACCAGATATTGAATGCTGTACAGCCGAATGAAGTACAATTGAAGTATCTTTGTAACTTACGCAATGATGAACCAGCTGGTCATGTAGCGAGCCATCATATTCTACAGAGTGGACAATTAACTGTAGACTTACATTTCCTCCACAGGTACAGACAAGCCTTTGCCCCGATTATACATGAATAATTTAAAATCAAACTACAAAAGCCTTTCCAGTTGTGCACACTATGACTATTTTCCCTTTCTTTGTTTAAACACTGGGCTTGAAGGGCTTTAGCTGGATTTTCAGCAGCAGGATGTGGAGGTAGGAACAGAGATGTGCGGGCACTGAATTTCAGGTCACCAATCAGTGCTGAAGTGACTCCAGAAATTTCCCACCATCCTTCATTGGATAGCAAGTTAGTGGACCAGATGGGTTTTTACAATAATTGATGACCTTTTGGTTATTAATTGGACAAATCAGGGGGGAAAAAAAAAAATCACAAATAGGTACCTTACAGTGAGGGCGTCTGACTCCCATTGATGTCAGACAGTGGGTTCTTAAGCCCATAGGCAAAATCCAACTTGTGAAGCTTGATCTAGGTTTGTCTATCCAAACACCATTACTAATCCCTCTAAAGGATTTGATAAGAACCAAAATTTACATAAAGACCATTCGATTGGTAGAAACATTTAGTGAAAGTTAATTTACCCTCAAATGCCTGTTTTAGATCGGTTCCATTGTCTGATTTAGGGTTATTGAATTTGACATTGTAGTCCGTCCACCAAGAAATTCCTTTGCCATTTAGAGACACCTTGGAGGCTCCACTGTTGTTTACCTTATAAACCACAAAGGAATCTAAAAGATAGAAATGCACTGTCAAGCCCATCATACAAATTAGTGAAGCAGAATTTACACATTTCACTGAGTAATGGGGGCAAAGAGAGAGGCAGTGGGCAATGTGTTCATCACAAGGGTTGCTGGAAATATAGTACAGGACCAGTCTTCACAAATGTTTCCATGACTTTGCCATATCTTGGAGAGGTCTTTAGGTTATTTTGAATCATGCTCCAGGCAAGGTCGAACCTGCTGCATAGCCCCTCTCACTCTCTCTTCCCCCAACCCCACCCCAATATTTTGCGCTCTACATTGTTGCCTCTCCGAAAACACCATCAGGACATTTTGTTGTGCTATCAAAATTACTCAGTTAGGTCAAATGTCCGCTCTAGTATATTGCATAAAAATACAGAGATTTGGACATAGAATATCTTATCAGAAAATGAAAAATATTTGATCACAAACAGTGAAGCAGAATCCATAATAGTTTAAAAAGGATGAATAAATATCTCGTTTAAAAGAATATTTTATCAGAAACAGTGAAGAATATCTTATCAGAAAGTAAAGCAGAGTCCATGATTGCTTTAAAAAAAAGGGTATGTGAATAAATACTTGGTTAAAAAGAAAAAGATTTTGACTTCTGGTGGCGGCTATGTTGTGAGTGGTCGTACGTTTGGTAGCTCCCGCTTGTGACGGTGTTTCCGGACCTTTTTCGCTCGATTAACGGACGGAGGTTTTAGTGGTCAAAAGTGCAGGAAGAGTTTGTTCCATCGGTGGATGGATTCGTGGACCAGGAATAGTTTTAGGCGTGTGAAGCTGCTGGAGCGAGAAACATTTCCTGCGACACAGGGGAAGATGGCGGAGGGTAAGGGACCGGCCCCACTATCTCAGTGGTCTATGGAACAGAAGGTGGGCTTCCCGTACTAGCATGAGGAGCAGGTCATTTCAATGGTGGCAGAGATGGGGATTATGCGAGATGCCCAGAAGCAGCTTCAGGAGAAGGTGGAGGATCTGGAGAACCACTCCCAGAGACAGAACCTGAGGATTGTGGGGGTGCCGGAGGGCATTGAGGGAGTGGACCGAGGCTCGTATATGGCCAAGATGTTGGAGACGTTGCTGGGAGAGGGGTCTTCGAACGGCCCCTGGGAGTGGACCAGGCGCACAGATAGCTAATGACAAAGCCGCAGCGCAACGAGCTGCCGAGGGCGATGGTAGTGTGGTTGCACCGGTTTCTGGACAAGGAGCGGATCCTGAAGTGGGCCAGGCAGACGAGGCGGTGTACCCTGGGAGGGCAGTGAGCTTCAAGTAACCAGGTCTTAGGTGTAGAGCTGGCCAAGAGGAGAGCGGGCTTTAACAAAGTGACGGCTGCCCTCTTTAAGAAGGGGGTGAAGTTTGAGATGCTGTACCCGGCTTGCCACTGGGTGACCTACAGCGGTCGAGAATATTATTTTGGTATGTCGGAAGAAGCGATGGAGTTTGTGAGAAGCAATGGACTGGCAGGAGAAGGACATTGAACTTTGGAGGTGGTGTTTCTGGAGCCATCGTCCTTTGTTCTTCTGTGGGAGTTGGGAGGTTGTTCTTGTCTCTTTCGTTCTTTGAATGTTGACGTTGCTATTTGCACCAGGAGAGTGTTGGTGTGGGGTGGCGGGGGATGCTAGGCGCCATGGGTGGGGGCTGCCAGGCTAGCTGGGCGGGCTAGTTCATGGAAGGGCAGTGAGGGTTGAGCAAGTGGTTAGCATGTTGCTGGGGGTTGGGATTGGTGTTTCATGGGGTGGGGGGGGGGGGGGGGGCGGGAAGAGACTGCTGACAGGGGAGGGGCTTTTGAAACATTGATGACGGTGGGCATCCGAGGGCGGGCCTGCGGCAATGCGAGACGCGGGCTGTCCCAGGAGGGGCCATGGTTGATCGGGGTGGCGACCAGGCTATTAACATGGAACATGGGAGGGTTGAATGGGCCGGTCAAGAGGTCCCATGTCTGGGCGGCACGGTGGCACAGTGGTTAGCACTGCTGCCTCACGGCACTAAGGTCCCAGGTTCGATCCTGGACCACTGTCTGTGTGGAGTTTGCATATTCTCCCAGTGTTTGCGTCTCACCCCCACAACCCAAAGATGTGCAGGGGAGGTGGATTGGCCGCACTAAATTGTGCCTTAATTGAAAAAAAAAAAAAAGAATTGGATACTCTGAATATTTAAAAAAATTAAAAAATTAAAAAAGAGGTCCCATGTGTTCGTTTAAAGGCAAATGTGGCATTTTTACTGGAAAGGCACTTGAAGATCGGGGATCAGACTAAGCTCAGGAAAGGGTGGGGAGGGCAGGTCTTTCATTCGGATTTGGATTTGAAGACAATGGGGTGGCGGTATCGAGAAATAAACGGGTAGCTTTTGAAGTGGGGAGCATAGTGGCGGACTCCGAGGAGAGGTTTGTTATGATGAGCGGGAAATCGGAGAGGATGCCGGTGGTGCTGGTGAATGTTTATGCCTCGAACTGGGACAATGTAAAGTTTATGAGACTGGGGAAGATCCTGGACCTGGACTCACACAGTCTTGGAATTGGTGGGGATGAATGGAGTGTTCGGGGACTTTTATATGAGATTGTATGAGTCGGGAGCCCCCAGCCGGGGTGGAGGGAATGAGGCGTTTTTTGGAGGGATTGGTGTTCCCTAGGCTGGAGGAAGACCTGGTGGAGGGATTGGGAGCCCACATTGGGCTGGTGGAGGGTATGGGGGCGATGCAGACAGGGAAGGCCTGAGCCCAGACGGTTTCCCGGTGGAATTTTACAAAACGTTTTTGGGGTACTTGGAGCCCCTGCTGCTAAGGGTGTTTAATGAGGCGAGGGAGCAGAGCTCCCCCAACATTATTGCAGGCCTCAATCTCATTAATTCTAAAAAGGGACAAGGATCTGGAGCAGTGTGGGTCCTACTGGCCAATTTCACTGTTAAATATGGAAACCAAGATGCTGGCCAAGATCTTTGCCTCAAGGATTGAGGACTGTGTGCAGGGATGAGAGGGAAAGACCAGACGGGGTTTGTTAAGGGGAGACATCTGTCAGCCAACATCAATTGGCTGTTAAATGTTATAATGAGGCCCCCAGAGAGACGAAATGTGGAGGCAGCGGTCACCATGGATGCGAAGAAGGCCTTCGATTGGGTGGAGTGGGACTATCTGTCAGAGGTGCTGGGGCGGTTTGGGTTTGGCAGGGGTTTGTGGATTGGGTTTGGCTGTTGTACCGGGCACCGATAGAGAGTGTATGAATGAACCGGGTGAGTTCATAACAGTTCAGGCTGCACCAGCAGATGAGGCAGGAAATGCCACTCTCCCCATAGCTCTTTGCCTTGGCTATAGAGCCACTGGCAAGTGCGCTGAGAGAGTCAAGGGACTGGCGGGGGAGAGTGCGCGTGGGTGGAGCATAGGGGTCTCGCTATATGTGGAAGATCTGCTGCTCTACATTTCAAACCCATGGAAGTTATTTCGGGGGATTTTGGGCACATTGGAGGAGTTGGTGGGTTCTGGGGAAATAAATTGAATATGGGGAAGAGTGAGGTTTTTCGGATTCAAATGAGGGGGCAGGAGAAGAGGCTGGAGAAGTTGCCGTTTAGAGTAGTGGGGGCGAGTTTTCGGTATACAGGTGGTGCAGGGGTGGGTAAAGTTGCACAAGCTGAATCTGGCGCGGTTGGTGGAACAGACGAAAGGGGATTTCAGGAGGTGGGACATACTCCCGCTGTTGCTGGCGGGAAGGGTGCACTCGGTGAAGATGATGGTTCTCCTGAAGTTCTTATTTGTGCTCCAGAATCTCCCTTTTCATTCCCAAGGCTTTTTGTTTTAAAAGGAGGGTGAATGCACTTATTTTGGGGTTTGTCTGGGCACGTTTGTCTGGGCGGTAAGGCCCTGCGGGTGAAGGTGCTGCTGCAACGGGGAGGGTTAGCTCTCCGCAAATTTGATGAATTATTATTGGGTGGCGAATATAGCCATCGTTAGGAAGTGGGTAGTGGGACTCGAGTTTCGGGGTACTGTTGACGGTGCCTTTACCGTTCTTGCCGGCTAGGTACTCTACAAGCACGGCAGTGCTGGCAGCCCCAAGGGTGTGGCGGCAGCATCCAAGGCTGGAGGGGGCCTCGGCTTGGGCACCGATTTGCGGGAATCATAGGTTTGTCTCCGGGTTGTCTGGACAGGGCGTTTCAGTGGTGGCGGCGGGCAAGGATTGAATGGTTTGGGGACCTATTCATGGGGGGGCAGCTTTACGAGCTGGGAGGGGTAGATGGAGGAATTTGAGTTGCCTGTCGGGAATGGGTTCCGGTATTTGCAGGTGAGGAATTTTGTCCTGAAGCAGGTACCATCCTTTCCTCACCTGCCACCCCAGGGGCTGCAGGACAAGGTGGTGTCAAAGACAGGGGTAGGAGAAGGTAAAGTGTCAGAAATTTACAAAGAATTGATGGACTGGGAGGGAGCCCCAATAGGGGGTAGTGAAGCGGAAGTGGGAGGAGGAGTTGGGGAGGAAGGTGGAAGCGGGGGTGTGGGAGGAAGCTCTGAAGAGAGTAAACACATCCTCGTCGTGTGCCAGGCTTCGCCTTATTCAGTTCAAGGGACTCCACAGGGCACATATGACTGTGGTCAGGATGAGCACGTTTTTTGAAGGGGTGGGGGATAGGTGTGGGCAGTGTGCGGGCAGGCCTGCGAATATGTCCACGTGTTTTGGGCCTGTCCGAAGCTGGGAGGGGGATTCTGGGAGGAGTTTGCCAACGTATGTGGGAGATATTGAAGGTAAAGGTGGTCCTGAGTCCAGAATTAGCGATCTTTGGAGTTCAGAAGACCCGGATGTTCAGGGGGCGAAATAAGTCGATGTCTTGGCCTTTGCCTCCCTGCTAGCCCGGAGACGGATCTTATTAGAATGGAGGGACCCGGGACCGCCAAAACTGTTAGGTATTGAGGTGATTTGATTATTTGCAGCCCTGATGGCTTGTTTTGTTTTATGGTTGCGTTTGATGTATAAATATATAATAATAATCGCTTATTGTCACAAGTAGGCTTCAATGAAGTTACTGTGAAAAGCCCCTAGTCGCCACATTCCGATGCCTGTTCGGGGAGGCTGGTATGGGTATTGAAACCGTGCTGCTGGCCTTGTTTTTTTATTACAAGCCAGCTAAGTGCCTCAAAAAAATATTTTTCAAAAGAAAAAGATTTTGAAAAAAGGACAGGGCAATAGGACTAAGTGGGTAGCTGTTTCCGAGAGCTAGCATGAGAGCCAAATGGCCTCCTTCTGTGCTGCAAAATTCTATCACTCTAATTCACAAATGTTTTGTTTGCTTAAGGCTTTGCAGAAATACAGAGGCACAAAGTGAATAGGTGGATTATTATCCCCAAATAATAATCTTTATTGTCACAAGTAGTCTTACATTAACACTGCAATGAAGTTACTGTGAAAAGCCCCTAGTCGCCACATTCCGTCGCCTGTTCTAGTACACGGAGAAGAATTCAGAATGTCCAAATTATCTAACAGCACGTCTTTCGGGACTTGTGGGAGGAAGCCCACGCAGACACAGGGAGAGCGTGCAGACTCCACACAGAGTGACCCAAGCCGGGAATCGAACCTGGGACCCTGACACTGTGAAGCAACAGTGCCAACCAGTGCGCTACCGTGCCACCAGCTATGGGCGTACAAGATGACACTTGCATTAAAAAGTGGTGAGGTTGAAAACAACCGGCTGCATAAAGTGCTACAATGTCAGCCCAAGGGCTGGATTTTCCGGCCGTTCCATTGACGGGATTTTCCAGTCCCTCCGAAGTCAATGGACATTTGAGCGGCTTGCCACATTGTATGGCCCCAGCCCGGCCATGGGGAGCCTGTAAATTTTCATTTAGAGTACATGTCAATCCCAACTGAATTATATTGGGATTCAGAATATGCAGGAACTTACCATTAAACATACTGTTTGCAATGGCTCCACAGGGTGCGATAGGCCTGCCTTGTTGGTCCTGGCGAAACGGAAAACAGAATTCGGAAGGCTCCTGTGAAAATAGTGAGCAGGCAACAAAAGAATGTTGACAAAGTCAATTTGGTAGATTCACACAGTCTCAACGTGAGATTTACTGATATGTGCCGGCTTTCATTTCTGTTTTTGGTGCACTTATGTTGGACTAATTCCTTTAGAAGGGCAACAGAACAAGGCTTCTGACTTCTGCCCCTGGGGTTCATGAACTGTTTATGTTGCGAGCTCACTTTATATATTATAGTGTGCTGTCAGGGAGGAGGAGTACTATGCCCCTCTGCTGATGGCTCACTATGAATTAAAGTGGTGTATCAGATTTGGGGGCTGTATTGGCTGCTTTCTGGGAGAAGGAAAAAGAACTCCATACATGCACAAAAACACAAGACTATAAATTTGTGCTGTCTCCACTCCAGCCACTACTTTATTCAGATTGACCTCGACAGTCAGAAAACCAGAAACAAATAGAATGGCAGTGTAGCTTCAAAGAAAAACTGGATGAGAAGTTGGTGTCGCCCTCAGTGGAAAGCCTGGGGAAAGAGGTCAGATCCATGACCGGAGAATTCTGAAGCATGGCTCAGTCCCCGAGGACCATGGCAGAGGGCTTCAACAGCATGGTGCAGACAATGGGGGGCTTCCAGGACTGGCAGCGCCAGATGCCGTTGAGGCTTTGGGAACTCACACCAATTGCCTCTCCGTCCCATGGAGTAACCCAGGGACCCACGAGCACCCGGAGGGAGGAGGATCCACTGGAGCACCTTCCACCCAGGAGACCCTGGCAGTGACCGGCTAATCTGAATGCCCTCTTCCCGAGACTGACGGAACTCAGGCGCAGAGGGCAGAACCGGATGACATGGCAACACCAGTGCCACCGACAGTACGCCGGGGTCTCAGAGGACATCTGCCAGACAACAGGGAGAGGCAGCAGGCCACCTGCACTTCGGATGTCCATCCTGCGAACACACCCAGATGGAGGAGGAGGGTTTATTACATGCATAAGGAATTGTAGGGGCACAGCCATGGGTAAAGTCAGGCATAAGTAGTTGGGGGTCATTATCACTTGTAACACCTGCCCGTCACTGAATGAAATATCATTGTTCTTCACCGCCGTAATGCCTCACATTCTTTAACCTTCCTCCCAGTGGCATAGCACTTCTCTTCATCTGGACACGGTTCTTCACACTGACCCTCAATGTCAGGCAGACAGTTAGGCCCACTCATTGCAAGTGCTTCATAGGACTCAGGCGTGGTTCAGTGAACTCTAGCAATGTAGGACAGAACCTCACTCAGACATGAGCTGGGGAGTCAGCGTGCTGGCAGCAGACAGACAGGAGTCAGAAATAAGCAGCAGCTGAGGAGCATCACAGACTATTCCTCACTGCAAGCAGTCATCACCCTCCTCATCAGAGGACATGTGCCACTCCTCCAAATCTTCCTCATGAAGGTCATTGCCCTGCTGCAGAGCAAGGTTATGTAGGGCACAGTAGACCAGCATGATGTGGGAGACCTTCTGAGCACTCTACTGGAGGGGTCGAGGCAGTGGGCACACATCTTCAGAAGGTTGATGCACCGTTCTATCAAAAATCAGGTGACATCGTGAGCCTTTTTGTACAGGGCTTCTGCTACGGTCTCTGTCCTCTGCACTGCGTCATCAGCAAGACCTCATTGAATATCCCTCATCCCTACAAGCAATCCCTGCAGCTTGGGGTAATCCTCGAAAATGTCAGGGATTTGCGATTGCCTGAGGATGTAACAATCATGCAGACTCCTTGGAAAACTTGCATGAATTGCATCTGGTGGTCACACACACTGAGGGAGTGGAACACCTTCCTGTTTATGAAGGGAGCTTCTGGATGCCACAGGGCGCATAGAGCGACATGGGCACAGTTGACATGGGCAGCATGGTAGCTCAGTGGTTAGCACAGTTGCTTCATAGCTCCAGGGTCTCAGATTTGATTTCCCCCCATGTGTGCGTGGGTTTCCTCCGAGTGCTCCGGTTTCCTCCCACAGTCCAAAGATGTGCAGGTTAGGTGGACTGGTCATGATAAATTGCCCTTAGTGTCCAAAAAGGTTAGGTGGGGCTTTTGGGTTACGGGGATAGGGTGGCAGCGTGGGCTTATGTAGGATGCTCTTTCCATGAGCCGGTGCAGACTCGATGGGCCAAATGGCCTCCTTCTGCACTGTAAATTCTATGATTGCCACCTGCACCTGTGGCAGACCAGCTATGGTGCCAATTCCTGTAGACCTCTCGTCTTGCTGGGCCTTCTCCAGGTTGAAATGAATAAAATCCACAGCCTTGCATAGAGTGCATCTGTGATCTCACAATGAACTGATGGACGGGTGCCTGCGAGAAGCCACACAGGTGACCTGTGGAGCACTGGAACAACCCCGTTGCATAAAAATTGAGGGCTGCCCATGACCTTCACAGCCACAGGGAGCGGGTGTCCGCCACCACCATGTGGCACCAAGTCAGCAAGCTTGCGCCACAGGTACCAAACAGTCTCTTTGATGCGGTGGAGTCTCCTACGCCACATGTTGTCTGATAGTTCATGAAGGGTACTTGGGTCCGACACACCCTCTGTGCCTTCGTGGTCCTGGGCCTGTGGGGTCATCCCTGGTGCCACCGTGCAGGCGCACGCACACACACACACCGTACCCGACGGCTACCATCACTCACAGTTCAGGTGCCTTCCCATCCCCATTGCATGACTGACTTGGGCATATGCCCTCACCCAGTCAGAGTCACCTTTTGCCTCCCATCTGGTTCTCCCTTCTCTTATTCTCTACATCACTGGTGGTTCTGACAGGAGGTACTTATGCTCGCATTCCCTAATGGGCAGGGCCAACTGGACAATGATGTCCACGTTGGGGGATAATGGATCCAAACTAGCACATAAGCAAGCCCAGTGCCTCTCGGTCCTGAATATCCAAGCTTTTAATCTTGAACCCTCAATATTCTTCCCATTCTTTGACTTTGAACTATTTTACGTTCTAACGAATTGAACTAAACCAACAAACTGAGGAACAAATCAATAGGTGCTGCTACTTAGAGGGGCACTGCCCGAAACAAAAGCAAAGAACAAATTAAACTTTAAAAAAACCTTAAACCAAAAGGTGATTTGAAAGGGTCAATAAAGCACCACAGGACCTACAGTGCCCACCGGACACGCAAGGCCTCAATTGTGCCTGTGGACACCGCATGTTCCCTCTCCAGGGACACCTGGCCGTGAATGAAGCCGCAGAAGAGGGGCCAACCGTCAGGTTGGTTGACCCCCTTGGTTGCCCACTGCCTGAACCTGTTATTGGCAAGTTCCGCTAGGCCCAGGAGCAGGTTCACGAGGACGTCCTCCTCCCTCTCCAGACCAGATGCCCTGGACTTTGAGACTGTGGGCAGCTGACATTGATCGCCAATTTGTTTGATGAGCATGAATCTCAGGAATGTTTGAGGTCACAATTGTTTTCTGCTTCAGGGATAGACAAAGCTAATGGACAGCTTTCCTTCTCAGATTGCATCATTCCGAATCTCATTGCTGCCATGCCTCTACATTTAAGACTCCTGGACAGCTACTCCAGAGTTTTTGCCACACGCAGCAGCCCCCACCCAGCTGGGCACAGTGCTGCCTTCTTTTTCAGGGTCTCATCCGCCCAGTCCATTAAGCCTGCCTCCTAGACTCTTATCACACTCTACACCACGCCCCATGTGGACTGCAGCTACCCATACCCCCATGTCACAGACATCAGATTAAGACAGCCCTCTATAAGCTTTTAAACAACACAGGCACCCACACCAGCCACGCCCCCTCATCCTGGAAACCGCTGACCCCCCCCCCCAACCCCCAAATCCAATCCATTACAATTGGTCTTTTATCTTTATCGATGCTGACTGATCTGTCCTGCATTTCCAGTATTTACATTTTTTAAAAATTATGTTGTAGCAACACTTGGATGGGTCTGGCTTTGAGTTCACAAGGCTGTGCACACCTTTGACGAGTAGGATGCAAGACAAGTATAGAATATTGAAAGCACTTAGAATCACGACAACCATTTATCAGGTTGGATTTTAACTTTTACCTTTAAATAGTCCAAATCTCCATTCAGCTGATCATCATCTCGGGAGACTCCATATTTCCTATGATTCTGATAGAAGTTCGATAATTCATAGTACATAAAAACAGGGCCCTAAACAGAAACACAATGTTCTCCATTTGTTAGATTCAGTGACAACTCTTACACAAACCTTCCTCAGTTGGAACACATGACTCAGGAGCAAGATTAGGCCATACGGCCCTTTTGAGCCAGTTCTACATTTGATCCGATCGTGGCTATTTAATTGTGATTGGAGCCCCACTTTTCTGTCTGTCCCACGTAACACTCAATTGTCAAAAATCTATCTAACTCAGCCTTGATAAAATTCAATGACCCAGCCTCCACTGCTATCTGGGGAAGAGAATTTGACAGGCCCTCAGAAAAAGATTCTTCTCATTCCCATCTTAAAAGGGAGACGTCTTGTTCTTAAACTGTGTCCCCTCGTTCTAGTCTCCACAAGTGGAAACATCATACCGATATCTACCTTGCCAAGTCCCTTCAGGAGCTTACAATTTTCTTTTTTTTTTTAAATATATTTTATTCAAAATTTTTGGCCAACCATAACAGTACATTGTGTATCTTTTACACAGTAATATAACAATATAAATAACAATGGCCAGTTTTTTTAAACAAGAAATAAATAATATAGAAACAACATGAAAATTAAAAAACAAACTAAATGGCAACTGCCTTGTCCCAAATAAATACTCTCCAAAAATACAATTCAGCAGTCCAGTATACAATTACCTATAACAACAACCTATACATATTATACTTATACACTAACATCCCTGAGAGTGTGTCGTCCCCCCCCCCCCCCCCCCCCCCCCCCAGCAGCAACCCTATCCCTACTACGCTGCAAAAATCCCTCTCTCGGGGTCTTCCCGGCCCACACAAAACTCATGATACTCTTCTCAATCCTTTTGAAAAAAGCCTTCGTGATCACCACCGGGAGGCACTGAAACACAAAGAGGAATCTCGGGAGGACCACCATTTTAACCGCCTGCACCCTCCCTGCCAGTGACAGGGATACCATGTCCCATCTCTTGAAGTCCCCCTCCATCTGTTCCACCAACCGCGTTAAATTTAACCTATGCAATGTACCCCAATTCTTGGCTATCTGGATCCCCAAGTAGCGAAAGTCCCTTGTTACCTTCCTCAGCGGTAAGTCCTCTATTTCTCTGCTCTGCTCCCCTGGATGCACCACAAACAACTCACTTTTCCCCATGTTCAGTTTATATCCTGAAAATTCTCCAAACTCCCCAAGTATCCGCATTATCTCTGGCATCCCCTCCGCCGGGTCCGCCACATACACCAACAAATCGTCCGCATACAGAGATACCCAGTGTTCTTCTCCTCCCCTGAGTACTCCCCTCCACTTCCTGGAACCCCTCAATGCTATTGCCAGGGGCTCAATCGCCAGTGCAAACAATAACGGGGACAGAGGACATCCCTGCCTCGTCCCTCTATGGAGCCGAAAATACGCAGACCCCCGTCCATTCGTGACCACGCTCGCCATCGGGGCCCTATACAGCAGCTGTACCCATCTAATATACTCATCTCCAAAGCCAAATCTCCTCAACACCTCCCACAAATAATCCCACTCCACTCTATCAAATGCTTTCTCGGCATCCATCGCCACCACTATCTCCGCTTCCCCCTCTGGTGGAGGCATCATCATTACCCCTAGCAGCCTCCGTATATTCGTATTCAGCTGTCTCCCCTTCACAAACCCAGTTTGGTCCTCATGGACCACCCCCGGGACACAATCCTCTATCCTCATTGCCATTACCTTGGCCAGAATCTTAGTGTCTACGTTCAGGAGGGAAATAGGCCTATAGGACCCGCATTGCAGCGGGTCTTTTTCCTTCTTTAGGAGGAGAGATATCGTTGCCTCGGACATAGTCGGGGGCAGCTGTCCCCTTTCCCTCGCCTCATTAAAGGTTCTCATCAGTAGCGGGGCGAGCAAGTCCACATATTTCCTGTAAAATTCAACTGGGAATCCATCCGGTCCCGGGGCCTTCCCCGCCTGCATGCTCCTAATTCCTTTCACTACTTCCTCCATTTCAATCTGTGCTCCCAGTCCCACCCTCTCCTGCTCCTCCACCTTGGGAAATTCCAGCTGGTCCAGAAAACACATCATTCTCTCCTTCCCATCCGGGGGCTGAGCTTCACATAATCTTTCATAGAATGCCTTGAACACTCCATTCACTCTCTCCGCTCCCCGCTCCATCTCTCCCTCCTCATCCCTCACTCCCCCTATTTCCCTCGCTGCTCCCCTTTTCCTCAATTGGTGGGCCAGCAACCTGCTCGCCTTCTCCCCATATTCGTACTGTACACCCTGTGCCTTCCTCCACTGTGCCTCTGCAGTACCCGTTGTCAGCAAAATCAAATTCTACATGTAGCCTTTGCCTTTCCCTGTACAGTCCCTCCTCCGGTGCCTCCGCATATTGCCTGTCCACCCTCAGAAGTTCTTGCAGCAACCGCTCCCGTTCCCTACTCTCCTGCTTTCCTTTATATGCCCTGATTGATATCAGCTCCCCTCGAACCACTGCCTTCAGCGCCTCCCAGACCACTCCCACCTGGACCTCCCCATTATCATTGAGTTCCAAGTACTTTTCAATGCACCCCCTCACCCTTAGACACACCCCCTCATCCGCCATTAGTCCCATGTCCATTCTCCAGGGTGGACGCCGTTCTTTTTCCTCCCCTATCTCCAAGTCCACCCAGTGTGGAGCGTGATCCGCAATAGCTATAGCCGTATACTCCATCCCCCTCACCTTCGGGATCAACGCCCTTCCCAAAACAAAAAAGTCTATTTGCGAATAAACTTTGTGGACATAGGAGAAAAACGAAAACTCCTTACTCCTAGGTCTGCTAAATCTCCATGGGTCTACTCCTCCCATCTGCTCCATAAAGTCTTTAAGCACCTTGGCTGCTGCCGGCCTCCTTCCAGTCCTGGACCTCGATCTGTCCAGCCCTGGTTCCAGAATCGTGTTAAAATCTCCACCCATTACCAACTTCCCCACCTCTAGGTCCGGGATACGTCCTCATAACATGCGCCTCAAAGTTGGCATCATCCCAGTTCGGGGCATATACGTTCACTAAGACCACCGCCTCCCCCTGTAATTTGCCACTCACCATCACGTATCTGCCCCCACTATCTGCCACTATGGTCTTTGCCTCAAACATTACCCGCTTCCCCACTAGTATAGCCACCCCCCTGTTTTTCGCATCTAGCCCCGAATGAAACACCTGCCCCACCCATCCTTTGCGTAGTCTAACCTGGTCTATCAGTTTCAAATGCGTCTCCTGTAACATAACCACGTCTGCCTTAAGTTTCTTAAGGTGTGCGAGTACCCGTGCCCTCTTTATCGGCCCGTTCAGCCCGCTCACATTCCATGTATTCAGCCGGGTTGGGGGGCTCTTTACCCCCCCCCCCGTTGTCGATTAGCCATCCCCTTTTATCCAGCTCCTCACCCGGTTCCCACACAGCTGTGTCCCCCCCAGGCGGTGCCCTCCCGCCCCACCCACTCCACCCCATACCAGCTCCCCCTTCTCCCCAGCAGCAGCAACCCAGTAAATCCCCCCTCCCACCCCCCCCGCTAGATCCCCCACTAGCGTAGTTACACCCCCCATGTTGCTCCCAGAAGTCAGCAAACTCTGGCCGACCTCGGCTTCCCCCCCGTGACCTCGGCTTGCACCGTGCGACGCCCCCTCCTTCCTGCTTCCCTATTCCCGCCATAATTATCATAGCACGGGAACCGAGCCCGCGCTTCCCCCTTGGCCCCGCCCCCAATGCCCAACGCCCCCAGCTCCTCCACCTCCCTTCCTCCCTCCCCCACAACCTGTGGAAGAGAGAAAAGTTACCGGGTCGCAGGATTAACAACATAAAAATCATCTCTCCCCCCTTTTTCCCCCCCCTCTTCGCCCCCCATATTCGCCCCACCACTTTGTCTCAAACGTTCTTTTTTAATAACCCGCTTATTCCAATTTCTCTTCAACAATAAATGTCCACGCCTCATCCGCCGTTTCAAAGTAGTGGTGCTTCCCTTGATATGTGACCCACAGTCTTGCCGGCTGCAGCATTCCAAATTTAATCTTCTTTTTATGAAGCACCGCCTTGGCCCGATTAAAGCTCGCCCTCCTTCTCGCCACCTCCGCACTCCAGTCTTGATATACGCGGATCACCGCGTTCTCCCACCTACTGCTCCGAGTTTTCTTTGCCCATCTGAGGACCATCTCTCTGTCCTTAAAACGGAGGAATCTCACCACTATGGCTCTGGGAATTTCTCCTACTCTCGGTCCTCGCGCCATCACTCGGTATGCTCCCTCCACCTCCAACAGACCCGTCGGGGCCTCCGCTCCCATTAACGATGGCAGCATCGTGGTCACATATGCCCCGACGTCCGCCCCTTCTGCACCTTCAGGAAGACCAAGAATCCTTAAATTCTTCCTCCTCGCATTATTCTCCAGCACCTCCAGCCTTTCCACACATCGTTTATGGTATGCCTCGTGCATCTCAGTCTTCACCACCAGGCCCTGTATATCGTCCTCGTTCTCGGCAGCCTTTGCCTTCACGACCCGAAGCTCCCGCTCCTGGGTCTTTTGCTCATCTTTTAGCCCTTCAATCGCCTGTAATATCGGGGCCAACAGCTCCTTCTTCATCTCCTTTTTAAGCTCTTCCACGCAGCGTTTCAAAAACCCGTGTTGTTCAGGGCCCCATATTAAACTGCCACCTTCCGACGCCATCTTGGTTTTTGCTTGCCTTCCTTGCCGCTGCTCTAAAGGATCCACCGCAATTCGGCCACTTTCCTCTCCTTTTTCCATCCGTATCCAGGGGGGATTCCCTTCTGGTTTACCGCACAGTGCTTTTAGCCGTTAAAATTGCCGTTGGGGCTCTTATTAAGAGCCCAAAAGTCCGTTCCACCGGGAGCTGCCGAAACGTGCGACTTAGCTGGTCATCGCCGCACCCGGAAGTCCCAGGAGCTTACAATTTTCAATAAGATCACCCCGCATTCTTCTAAAGTTGAGTGGGCGTAGGCCCAACCTTTCTTCACAAGGTAAGCCTTTCATCCCAGGAATGGGTATAGTGAACCTTCTTCTAACTGTTGGATGACTTAACGGATGCTATAGCCTCATTGATGGTGAATCATAATAAATCCCCCAATTTGATGATAATTATCATGATCAAGGGTAGAATATCACCCAATGCCAGTTTGTATTGTGTCCAGGTACTCCCTCAGCAGATGTTCTATCTATAATTGGCTTTCAGAAGGAGCTATTGGCCGGAATTATCCCGCCATTCCCTGGCAGCAGGATTCTCTGGTCCTACCGGTAGTGCACCCCTTGGTTTCCCAGCGGCACGGGGTGGCTTCAATGGGAAATCACATCGACAGTAGTGGAAGCAGGGCATCACATGGCTGGGAGGCTGGAGGATCTCACCCATTGGATCTGGCCAGCCAGATCATCACCAATATCCATCTCAGGCTGAACATATTACATACTTTGTACCATGTTATGGATGTGACCATACAAGGGTGATGGAATTATATCTATGTGAACATTTATCGAACAATATCTTTCTTTTAAAAAAAATAATTTTTATTAAAGGTTTTCATAAAATATCAATAACAAAATGAGAAAGAAAAAAGAACCCAACAGGGTTAAGTACAAAACACAATCTAAAAAAGCATCACCCCAAACCCCTCCCCCCGTACATAAATAACAAATTAACATTAACACCCCGACTTAACACAACAGGTGTATACACTCCCTCAGACCCTCCAGTGTAAATAACATAAACAAAAATAAAGTAACCCCCCCCCCCCCCCCCCCCCCCCGAGCTGCTGTTGCCATTGACCAATGTCTATCGTTCTGCCAGAAAGTCTAAGAACGGTTGCCGCCGCCTAAAGAACCCTTGTACCGACCCTCTCAAGGCGAATTTCACCCTCTCCAATTTAATGAATCCTGCCATATCGCTGATCCAGGATTCCACCCTTGGGGGCCTCGCATCTTTCCACTGAAGGAGAATCCTTCGCCGGGCTACCAGGGACGCAAAGGCCAGAATTCCGGCCCCTTTCGCCTCCTGCACTCCCGGCTCCTCTGCCACCCCAAATATTGAGAGCCCCCAGCCCGATCTGACCTTGGATCCTACCACCCTCGACACCATCCCCGCTACGCCCTTCCAAAATTCCTCCAGCGCTGGGCATGCCCAGAACATATGGGTGTGATTTGCTGGGCTCCCTGAGCACCTAACACACCTGTCCTCGCACCCAAAGAACCGGCTCATCCTTGTCCCGGTCATGTGTGCCCTGTGTAGCACCTTAAACTGTATGAGGCTGAGCCTCGCGCACAAAGAGGAAGAATTCACCCTCCCTAGGGCATCTGCCCACGTCCCCTCTTCGATCTCCTCTCCCAACTCCTCCTCCCAATTACCTTTCAACTCCACCACCGAGGCCTCCTCCTCCTCCTGCATCACCTGGTAAGTTTCCGAGATCTTCCCCCCCCCCCACCCCGAGAGCACCCTGTCCTGTACGGTGTGTGGCAGTAGCTGCGGGAATTCCACCACCTGCCGTCTGGCAAACGCCCTTACCTGTAACCTGAAGGTGTTCGCCGGGGGGAGCCCGTACTTCTCCTCCAGCTCACCCAAGTTCGCGAACTTCCCATCCACAAACAGGTCCCCCAACCTTCGTATCCCTGCCCTGTGCCACCCCGAAAACCCTCCACCTGTTCTTCCTGGGGCAAACCGGTGGTTCCCCGTAATGGGGTCCACGCCAAGGCCCCAACTTCCCCCCTATGCCATCTCCACTGCCCCCAAACTTTGAGGCCCGCCACCACCACCGGGCTCGTGGTATACCTCCTTGGAGGGAGCGGCAGCGGCGCCTTTGCCAGCACCCCCAGATTCATACCCACACAGGACGCCATCATCAGCCTCTTCCATGCAGGCCCCCTCCTCCTCCATCACCCACTTGCGCACTATCGTCACATTGGCAGCCCAGTAGTACCCACAGAGGTTGGGCAGCGCTAGCCCCCCCCAATCTCTACTCCGCTCCAGGAACACCCTTCTCACCCTCGGAGTCCCTTGCGCCCACGCAAACCCAATTATACTCCTGTTAACCCGCCTGAAAAAAGCCTTCTTGATAAACACGGGGAGGCACTGGAACAGGAACAAAAACCTTGGGAGCACCGTCATTTTGATTGACTGCACCCTACCGCCCAAGGATAGCGGCAACGCATCCCACCTCTTGAACTCCTCCTCCATTTGCTCCACCAGCCTTGTAAAGTTAAGCCTATGCAGGGCCCCCCAGCTCCTGGCCACCTGGACCCCCCAAATATCTGAAGCTCCTCTCCGCCCTTTTTAGTGGGAGCTCGCCAATCCCCCTCTCCTGGTCCCCTAGCTGAACTACGAACAGCTCGCTCTTCCCCATATTGAGCTTGTACCCCGAAAAGTCCCCGAATTCCCTAAGGATCCTCATTACCTCTGCCATTCCTCCCCACCCGGGTCTGCCACATACAGCAGCAGGTCGTCCGCATAAAGCGACACCCTATGCTCCTCCCCACCCCGCACCAACCCCCTCCAGTTCCTCGACTCTCTCGGTGCCATAGCCAGGGGTTCAATCGCCAGTGTGAAGAGCAGGGGGGACAGGGGACACCCCTGTCTTGTCCCTCGGTGCAACCGAAAGTACTCGGACCTCCTCCTATTTGTGGCCACACTCGCCATCGGGACCTCATACAACAGCCTAACCCACCTGACAAACCCCTCCCCAAACCCAAACCTCTTCAGCACCTCCCACAGGTACCCCCACTCTACCCTATTGATGGCTTTCTCAGCGTCCATCGCCACCACTATCTCCGCCTCCCCCCTCCCTCGCCGGCATCATGATAACAACAATATCTTTCTTGTCCGACTGACATTGTCTTTTCGAAATCAGGACTTCAGGTCCTCATAGTATAATTGATTATTCCCAGAGACCTTGATATAGAAACCATGGAAAAAAAAATCCATGCACCAAATTTCCTAAGTCGCAATTTCTCAGACCGAGTTTAAGATGGTCTTTTCTTATACACATTAAAGCTTATTGTCACAAGTAGGCTTCAATGAAGTTACTGTTAAAAGCCCCTAGTTGCCACATTCCGGCTGCTGTTCGGGGGAGGCTGGTACGGGAATTGAACCCGCACTGCTGCCTTGTTCTGCATTACAAGCCAGCTGTTTAGCCCACTGTGCTAAACCAGTCTCCTTACATAGCCCCTCTAATTCAGGACTTCCAGATTATGTACCCTCATTTTGTGGGCTCGTTCCCCTGCGTGAGAAGTGTCAAGACATCCCAAACTCACTTCATTCAGCAACATTGCAACCAGCAGAAGAGGAGACTTTCTCCAGTGATCTGGGCTGGATTGCAATCCAGGATTCCAGACTGGAAGTGCAAAATCTAGTTGACTCAGAACAACAGCATTAAAAGAAATATTGATGTATTTGATAGTTCCAGTTCTTTTTAAAAAAAAAATGTTTTATTAAAGCTTTTCCTACCAATGTTTTTTAAATAACAAAAATAGAAGTACAAATAATAATAAAAATAAACAAGGATTATTAAATAGAACAAGGTGGGTGTTGTCTTCCTATAAAACCTACATTATATCAACAGTTCCCCCCCCCCCACAGGATGCTGCTGCTGCTGACAATTACAGCTCCCTGAGAAATTCAAGGAAAGGTTGCCCACCCCATCAAGGACCCTCTCAAGGCGAACTTTATTCGCTCCAGGCTGAGGAACCCCGCCATATCGCTAACCCAGGTCTCCACACTCGGGGGTTTCGAGTCCCTCCACATTAACAAGATCCGCCTCCGAGCTACCAGGGAGTCAAAGGCCAGTACCTCGGCCTCTTTCGCTTCCTGCACTCCCGGATCCTCTAACACCTCAAATATCGCTACCCGCTGGGCTCGCCTTCACCCGAGTGTCCAAAATCCTAGACATCACCCTCGCAAAACCCCTGCTAGAATTCTTTAAGCGCCGGGCATGCCCCAAAACATATGGGCATGGGTTCGCCGGACTGCCTGCACATCTCGGGCACCTGTCCTCCACCCCAAAAAAACATACTCATTCTTGCCGCCGTTATATGCGCCCAATGCACCACCTTAAACTGAATTAAGCTGAGCCTGGCACATCATGAGGAGGAGTTCACCCTGCCCAGGGCGTCGGCCCACAGGCCCTCATACAGCTCCGCCTCCCACTTGCCCTTCAACTCCTCCACTGAGGCTTCCTCCACCTCCTGCAGCTCCTGATACATGTACGACACCTACTCTCCCCTACCCAGATGCCAGACACCACCCTGTCCTGGATCCTACGCGGGGGCAGCAGTCCCCACCTGTTTTCTAAGAAAGTCCCGAACCTGGAGGTACCTGAACGTATTCCCCAGGGGCAGGCCAAACTTCTCCTCCAGCGCCTGCATGCTAGGGAAAGTCCCGTCTATAAACAGGTCCTCCATCCTCCTAATACCTGCCCTATACCAGCCTTGGAACCCCCCATCCATCCTACCTGGAGCAAATCTATGGTTATTCCGTATCAGGGTCCACACAGAGGCCCCCTCCTCCTGCCTGTGTCTCCTCCACTGCCCCAAAATCCTCAGTGCCGCCGCCACCACCGGACTGGAGGTGTATCGCGCCAGTGAGAACGGCAGCGGAGCCGTGACTAGTGGGTTCCAGTTTCTTTTAATATATCAATTCCACACTTCATTGTAGGGCGAAGGGAGGCAGCATGGTGGTGCAGTGGTTAGCATTGAAGCCTCAAGGCACCAAGGTCCCAAGTTCGATCCCGGCTCAGGTCACTGTCCGTGTGGAGTTTGCACGTTCTCCCTGCGTTTGGGTCGTTTTCGTCCCCACAACCCAAAGCTGTGCTGGGTTCATGGATTGGTCACGCTAAATTGCCCCTTAATTAGAAAAAATGAATTGCGTACTCTAAATTTCTTTTAAAAAAAGGGCAAAAGGGGAATTTGATGCAAAATCCCCCAATTTGAGTGGCATGAGGGAGGTGAACAGCAGAATGGTAGTTCTACCAAATGTTAAAAATAAGATAATTAACCTTTTCATCTTAATTTTCTCTTCTGAGGCAGCATCCTATACTAGGCTATAGTCCCAAAGGTTGAAACCAGCTCAGATATCTCAGCCAGATCATTGTTCCTCATTCGTGAAACTCAGCAGAGAATCATAGAACAGAGTAACAGAAAGGGAGGACCACTCAGCCCAACGAGTCTTGCACCAGCAGCCCCTTCGAACAGCAATCCAGTTGGTCCCCTCCCAATGGCTCTCTCCCTATATCTAATTTCATCCTTCAAGTATTTATCCAATTTCCTTTTGGAGAATTAATTTTTTCTTTACTCTTCCATGACATGCCAGTTGTCACTGGCAAGTCCAACATTTGTTGCCTGAAGTGAGTGGCCTGCTCGTCCTTTTCAGAGGGGGTTAAGAATCAGCCACATTACAGTGGTGTCTGGAGTCACATGTAGGCCAGACTAGGCAAGGATGGCAGATTTCCTTCCCTGAAGGACAT
The DNA here is from genome assembly GCF_047496885.1 of Scyliorhinus torazame. Taxonomy (NCBI): domain Eukaryota; kingdom Metazoa; phylum Chordata; class Chondrichthyes; order Carcharhiniformes; family Scyliorhinidae; genus Scyliorhinus; species Scyliorhinus torazame. Next base: position 137,968,880 of record NC_092707.1, read on the forward strand.
TAGTGAACCAGATAGGTTTTTTCAATAATGGATGATAGTTTTGTGGTCATCATTACTGAAACAAGCTTTATATTGTGTGGCATGGTGGTACAGTGGTTAGGCACTGCTGCCTCACAGAGCCAGGGACCTGGGTTCAGTTCTGACTTTGGGTGACTGTCTGTTTGGAGCTTGCATGTTCTCCTTGTGTCTGTGCAGGTGTGCTCTGGTTTCCTCCCACAGTCCAAATGATGTGTAGGTCACGTGGATTGGCTATGTTAAATTGCTCTCTAGTGTCCAAAGATGTGTAGGTTAGGTTGCAGGATGGGGGCAGAGGAGTGGGCCTCGGTGGAGTGCTCGTCTGGAGGGTCAGTGCAGACTCGATGGAACGAATGGCCTCCCTTCTGCACTGTTGGGATTCTAGGAGAACCCATGCACACTTGCACAGCAGGCACAGACTGCTGCCACAAGGAATATGATAATAATGATTTCAGATTTTATTAACTGAATTTAAAAGCCAGAGTGGCATTTGAACCCATGTCCCCAAGGCATTAGATGGATTACTAGTTCAGTGACATTACCATTATGGCATCATCTACTTAAAATATCTTTGTGCTGTTTCATTTGGTAGTTGAGAAGTGAGTGAAAAAAATCAAAAGTGAGCCAAATCTGATCCTTACCCAAGATCTAAACCATCCTGCTATTGAATCTTGCCTAATTTTTCCCAAAGCATAGAATCTAAAAGCATCATCTCTAATGTCCACCCAGTTTCTTTCAGCTAACTCAGGACTAGGCTGTTTGTTATATTAATGAAGGAAAGAGATAAACAGGGGGAGGGCATTCATTATTTAACAGGGGAGGGCATTCATTATTTGAACTCATATGAAGCTACACTTACTGACACTGGAGTGGTGAGTAGTGTACATTTTGTGAATACATCTAAACTGAATAAAGATCGACTTCTGGAATCCTTCTTCACCAAAATGGCTTTTAGAAGTTTAACACAAGGGTCCATCTTGAAATTTTTCTTGGATGGACTTCGGTGGTGGCATTTAGGTGAAGGTCGCATGTTGGGTGGCTCCACTCGCGTTCTCATTTTTTGGCCCTTTTCACCCAGTTTTGGGGGGATCTTTTATTTGAGCTGCCTTCAGTAAAGTTGTGTGAATTAGAGGATATCAAAATCTCAACGAAAGAATATGGCACGAAGGAAAGTGATGCTAGTCCGTGTGTGTGCCCGAGTTCGGTGCAAGTTGTGGGAGAAAGGATGGCGGGAGCAAGCTCGCCGGGTGGGGCTGTGCCCATTACGGTGGACACGCTGGTTGACGTGATGGTGGTGGAGTTCGAGCGGCAGTTTGCCAAGAATTTTGAGTGTCATGGGAAGGAGATGATGGGAACGCTCAAACAGCTAGTGGAGGATACGCTGGGCCCCGTTAAAGGAGGCTCTTGGGAACACGTCAGAGATGGTGTTGGAGGGGGTAGAAGAGGCATTGTCATGGCACAGCGGGCAGCTCGTCTCGATGGTGGAGGAGCTGCGGAAGGTGGAGGAAAGTAATAAAGATCTGGGAGCCAAAGTGGAGGACCTAGAGAACAGGTCATTGTGGCAGAAGGGGGTGGGGGGAAAATCGAGCTAATCGGTCACTCTGGTTGAAGCCAAAGGTGAATGATCCACCAAGAGTGGTGATGATCTGTTTTCACAGCTATCAGATAAAGGAAAAGGTCTTGAGATGGGCCAAGCGGAATCAAGAGGTGAGGTGGGAAGGCAGTGATATTCGTATATACCAGGACATCACGGTGGAGCTGGAAGGTGACGGTCTTTAACAGAGGGACGGTAGCACTTTACGGTTTGGGGTGGGTGGTCTACTTGGTGAAGTTGAGAGTTATGTAGAACTCCAAGGATCATTTCTTTTATGCAGCGGAGGAGGCAGAGGCGTTCGTGAGGGCTGAAGGACTGGGACTGGATGGAGTTTGGGCTTTGATTTCTTATGTTGTGGTTGGGAGGGGATGGTCTGGGGGTGGTGGGATAATGGGTCAGGGTTTTCTCCCCTTGGTTTGGTGTTTAGCATGTTTGGTTGTTTAGAAAGGCTGGGTGTTGGAGGTGGTTTCCTCTGTTGGTTTTGTGTTAGTTATGTGGGGGAAGGGGGCTATGTTGGAGGCAACTTCACTAGCCAACTTAAGTTGGCTAGTGAACGGTGAGCGAGGTTGGGGGAGGGGCCGCGGCTGAGCAAGCCTGTGTGGACAGTTTCAACGAGCCTGGGAAGTGTGAATGGTGGTTGGATGGAGAGTATGCAGAGACAAGTGGTTTCGAGAGGGAGTGGTTTCTGAGGGGGGGGGGGGGGGGGGGGAGGAGGTAATTGGTTGATGATGACTAGGGGCAGGCCTCGGTCTCATTTGTGGGGCGGGGCCATGGGGCATTTTTGAGAGAGCTCAAGAAGTTGGTGTCCCAGCAGGATGGTAATGGTGGATTGAAGGGCGGGGGGGGGGGGGGGGCGCGCGGGGAGAGACACCCGGTCCCGGCTTTGGAAGGGTTGGGTAAGTCAGGTGGTTCACTTGGGATGTGACAGCTGGGCATGGGGGATAGCGGTACTGGTGGGTAAGAGAGTTAGGTTTCAGATGGAGAAGGTGGTGGCGGATCAGGGGAGCAGGTGCATTATAGTAACGAGCACTTTGGAGGAGAGGTTGGTGGTGTTGGTTGGCGTGGATGTCCTGAATTGGGATGATGTAGCGTAGGGTTTATGAAGAGAATATTGACGGGCATCCGAGCCTGGACACACATCAGTTAATTTTAGGGAGGGGAGGAATTTAAACACAGTCCTGCATCCAAAGATGGAATGCTCTAAGCCATGCTCATTGAGGGGTGGAGACTCAAGGGTTTTGGCAGCATTTATGAAGGAGATGGGGGGGGGAGACGAGCTGCTCCGTGGCGGTCCTTGCATCCAGGAGTAGAGATGCCAGTGCACACTGAATATTCGAGGACAAATTTCTTTCTACTGGGGAGGTTTTTGCTGTCGGGGGTGAGGGAAGCGAAATGCTCGGTGATTGTTATTTCAGATCATGCTCCGCACTTGGTGGATGTGGTCCTGGAGAAGGGGCGTGTACAGAGGCCAGCGTGGAGGTTGATGTGGGGCTGCTTGTGGATCCAACTTTTTGGGTGAGGATGGCAAAGGTGATTGATGATTATGTGGGGTTCAATAAGAATGGTGAGGTCTCACCGTCAGTGGTATGGGAGGTGCTGAAGAGGTGGTAAGGGACAAGATCATCCTGTTTAAGGCGCAAGTGGATAGAGAGGCAAGAGAGGAGCGGTAACAAAATTTTGGAAGTGGATGGAAATTATGCGGATAAACCCACTCCGGAACATTTGGCCAATGATGGAACTGCAGATGTAGATGAACCTTTTGTCTATAGGGAAAGTGGTGTACCAGGTGAGACAGGCAAAAGGTGTGGTATACGAGTTCAGGGAGAAAGCCAGGCCCTTGCTGTGGGAGAACTCCGCTGGGAGATATTTGAGGTTTGGGACGGGGCGAGGTGGCTGGTAGCTGCACCGGAGCAGGTGAATGGGGCATTTGAGGAGTTTTAGAAGAGATTGTATAGGTCGGAGCCCACGGGAGATGAACCGGAGATAAGGGAGCTTTTGGTGGGCTCGAGTGTCCCACAGTGGGAGAGGAAGGTAGGGCAGAGTTGGAGGAGCCAGTGGGGACTGAGGAGGTTTGGATGCCGGTAGAGAAGATGCAAGTGGACAAAGCACTGGGAGTGTTTGGATAGGCTGACGCCACTGTTGGGGGAGATGTTGAGGACGTGGTAGCTAGGGGAGCGCTTCGGAGACGATGGGGTAGGCATCTATTTCCCTGTTGTTAAAAAAGGATAAGGACCTGGTGGAGTGTGGGTCATATCGGCAAATATCTCTGTTGAATGTGGATGCCAAAGTGTTGCTGCTTAGGTTGGAGAAGTGCCTTCCGCATGTGGTTGGGGAGGATCAGACGGGGTTTGTAAAGGGTAGGCAGTTGTCCTCGAAAGTGCAGCGCTTGTTAAATGTGGTGCTCTCCCCATCAGGAGGGGGGGGGGGGGGGGGGGAAAGAGAGAGAGAGAGAGAGAGAGAGAGAGAGAGAGAGAGAGAGAGAGAGAGAGAGAGAGAGAGAGAGAGAGAGAGAGAGAGAGAGCAGGAGATGGTGTTGCGCTGGATGTGGAAAAGGTGTTTGATTGAGTAGAGTGGAGTTATTTGTTTTGCAGTGTTGGAACAGTTTTAATATTGGGCCTAAGTTTGTGGCATGGGTCAAATTGTTGTATAAAGGAACCGAAGGCGAGAGTTTGCACAAATACTAAAAGGAATAAAACGAGAAGTAAAAACATAAATGGAAAGCGACGCGGCAGGTTGTCACACGAAGATATGGGCTCAACAACAAGAAAAATTCGGAGAAAAGTTAAGAGAAAAAATAACTTAGGAGGGGTTACTGATCAAGGTGTTAAGATTCAAAACAGAGGTATAAAAGCCAAAATAAGTGTACTTTACCTGAATGCTCGTTGTATTCGGAATAAGGTAAATGAGTTGATGGCTCAAATCATCGTGAATGACTATGATTTAGTGGCCATTACTGAAACATGGTTAAAGGATGGTCACGACTGGGAGTTAAATATCCAAGGGTATCAAACTATACGGAAGGACAGAGTGGATGGTAAGGGAGATTATGAGAAATGAGCAATTTATGTTACGTTGTTTTCACATGAATAACTCTGGTTCACAAATAAGATGTGTCAACAGTAGGGCTTGATGGGAAATAAGATGTCACGTGGAGTTTTTTTTTTGTAAGCTGCAGGGCCCAAGTTGTAACTGTGAGACTGACCTTCGGGAATGAACAGGATGTACAAGAACAGGGTGCAGGTGCAGACTGGGGGCCTAACATAACAAGTCCAAATAAGGAATTACTGATAAAGAAGCTGCCATCAAGGCAGAGAGTGAGCTGTGTTTCACAGAGATTGTATATAAGAAAGAATGCTGTGATAATTCTGTGTGTGTCTGCCAATGTTGACAGGCTGCACCCGTTCTTGCAAGATCGATTGAATAAAATACTTCTTCAGAATTTGGCTAAGTGTAAATTATTATTAAGTGAGCGGTGTTTCTCACAAGATGGTGTAGCTCTGTTATTTAAGGATGACATCCAGGCAATAGTAAGGGTTGACATCGGTGCTATGGAGGATAAGGTTGAATCCATTTGGGTGGAAATCATGAATAGTAAGGCGTAAAAGTCATTGATAGGAGTAGTCTATAGGCCACCAAATAGTTACATTATGGTGGGGCAGGCAATAAACAAAGAAATAACAGATGCATGTAGAAATGGTACAGCAGTTATCATAGGGGATTTTAATCTACATGTCGATTAGTTTAACCAGGTCGGTCAAGGCAGCCTTGAAGAGGAATTTATAGAATGTATCTGCAATAGTTTCCTAGAACAGTATGTAATGGAACCTACGAGGGAACAAGCGGTCCTAGATCTGGTCCTGTGTAATGAGACAGGATTGATTAATGATCTCATAGTTAGGGATCCTCTCAGAAGGAGCGATCACAATATGGTGGAATTTAAAATACAGATGGTTCACCCACTAGTGTTTAGTGCTTAAACAAAGGAGATTACAATGGGATGAGAGAAGAGCTAGCTAAGATAGACTGGAGCAAAGACTTTATGGTGAAACAGTTGAGGAACAGTGGAGGACCTTCCAAGCGATTTTTCACAGTGCTCAGCAAAGGTTTATACCAACAAAAAGGAAGGACGGTAGAAAGAGGGAAAATCGACCGTGGATATCTAAGGAAATAAGGGAGAGTATCAAATTGAAGGAAAAAGCATACAAAGTGGCAAAGATTAGTGAGAGACTAGAGGACTGGGAAATCTTTAGGGGGCAACAGAAAGCTACTAAAAAAGCTATAAAGAAGAGTAAGATAGATTATGAGAATAAACTTGCTCAGAATATAAAAACAGATAGTAAAGGTTTCTACAAATATATAAAACAAAAAAGAGTGGCCAAGGTAAATATTGATCCTTTCGAGGATGAGAAGGGAGATTTAATAATGGGAGATGAGGAAATGGCTGAGGAACGGAACAGGTATTTTGGGTCGGTCTTCACAGTGGAAGACACAAATAACATGCCAGTGACTGATGGAAATGAGGCTATGATAGGTGAGGAGCTTGAGATGATTGTTACCACTAAGGAGGTAGTGATGGGCAAGCTAATGGGGCTAAAGTTAGACACGTCTCCTGGCCCTGATGGAATGCATCACAGAGTGCTAAAAGAGATGGCTAGGGAAATTGCAAATGCACTAGTGACAATTTACCAAAATTCACTCGACTCTGGGGTGGTCCCGGCGGATTGGAAATTAACAAACGTGTTTAAAAAGGAGGTAGGCAGAAAGCGGGTAATTATAGGCCAGTTAGCTTATCTTCGGTAGTAGAGAAGATGCTGGAATCTTTCATCAAGGAAGAAATAGCGAGGCATCTGGATGGAAATTGTCCCAGTGGGCAAACGCAGCATGGGTTCATAAAGGGCAGGTCGTGCCTAACTAATTTAGTGGAATTGTTTGAGGACATTACCATGCGATAGATAATGGGGAGCCAATGGATGTGGTATATCTGGATTTCCAGAAAGCTTTTGACAAGGTGCCACACAAAAGGTTGCTGCATAAGATAAAGATGCATGGCATTAAGGGTAACGTCGTAGCATGGATAGAGGATTGGTTAATTAATAGAAAAGCAAAGAGTGGGGATTAATGAGTGTTTCTCTGGTTGGCAATCAGTAGCTAGTGGTGTCCCTCAGGGATCAGTGTTGGGCCCACAATTGTTCACAATTTACATAGATGATTTGGAGTTGGGGACCAAGTGCAATGTGTCCAAGTTTGCAGACGACACTAGGATGAGTGGTAAAGCAAATAGTGCAGAAGATACTGGAAGTCTGCAGAGGGATTTGGATAGGTTAAGTGAATGGGCTAGGGTCTGGCAAATGGAATACAATGTTGACAAATGTGAGGTTATCCATTTTGGTAGGAATAACAGCTAAAGGGATTATTATTTAAATGATAAAATATTAAAACATGCTGCTGTGCAAAGAGACCTGGGTGTGCTAGTGCATGACTCGCAAAAAGTTGGTTTCCAGGTGCAACAGGTGATTAAGAAGGCAAATGGAGTTTTGTCCTTCATTGCTAGAGAGATGGAGTTTAAGACTAGGGAGGTTATGCTGCAATTGTATAAGGTGTTAGTGAGGCCACACCTGGAGTATTGTGTTCAGTTTTGGTCTCCTTACCTGAGAAAGGATGTACTGGCGCTGGAGGGTGTGCAGAGGAGATTCACGAGGTTAATCCCAGAGCTGAAGGGGTTGGATTACGTGGAGAGGTTGAGTAGACTGGGACTGTACTCGTTGGAATTTAGAAGGATGCGGGGGGGGGGATCTTATAGAAACATATAAAATTATGAAGGGAATAGATCGGATAGATGCGGGCAGGTTGTTTCCACTGGCAGGTGAAAGCAGAACTAGGGGGCATAGCCTCAAAATAATGGGAAGTAGATTTAGGACTGAGCTTAGGAGGAACTTCTTCACCCAAAGGGTTGTGAATCTGTGGAATTCCTTGCCCAGTGAAACAGTTGAGGCTCCTTCAATAAATGTTTTTTCGATAAAGATAGATAGTTTTTTGAAGAATAAACGGATTAAGGGTTATGGTGTTCGGGCCGGAAAGTGGAGCTGAGTCCACAAAAGATCAGCCATGATCTCATTGAATGGTGGAACAGGCTCGAGGGGCCAGATGGCCTACTCCTGCTCCTAGTTCTTATGTTCTTAAATGAGGTGAACTCGGGATATTTTCAGCTGCATAGGGGAATGAGGCAGGGGTGTCCCATGTCCCCCCTTCGGTTTGCGCTGGTGATAGAGCCCTTGGCCATTGCGCTGAGGAGGTCATATGAGTGAAGGAGGGGGTGGAGCATAGATGTCCATGTATTCTGATGGTTTTTTGTTGTATATTTCCAACTCGGTTCCCATGGTGGGGGATATAATGGGGCCGCTTAAGCGATTTGGGGCTTTTTTGGTATATAAATTGAATTTGGAGAACAGCAAATACTTTTTGGTCCCTAACCAGGGACTGGATCTGGCTTGGGGGGATTGCTGTTTTGTGTGGCGACTACTCACTTCAGGTATCTGAAGGTGCAGGTGGCTCGGGATTTGGCCCGCTCAGTAAATTGAATTTTAGGAGTCTGGTGGGTGGGGTCAAGGTGGGCGTGTTGAGGTGGGACAGCCTCCCCCCATCACTGCCAGGCCAGGTGCAGACAATAAAGATGAATCTGTTTTTTTACAAATTTGAAGTACCCAATTTATTTTTTTCCCCCAATTAAAGTGCAATTTAGTGTGGCCAATCCACCTACCCTGCACATTTTAGGTTGTGGGGGTGGAACCCACACAGACATGCGAAGAATGTGCAAACTTTACACAGACAGTGACCCAGGGCTGGGATCAAACCTGGGTATGTGGCGCCGTGAGGCAGCAGTGCTAACCTCCACCACCGTGCCACCCCTGTAGAGATGAATGTTTGGCCATGGTTTTTGATTTTATTCCAGTGTTTACCAGTCTTCTTGATGAAAGCGTTTTTTATGGGGATGGAAGAGTCGATTTTGTCGTTTGTCTGGGCAGGTAAGTAGTGAGGGTTCGGAAGACGGTGCTTCAGAGAGGGTGAGTCGGGTGAGTGAGGATGGAGGCAGGCTCTTGTCGGGGTTGTGGGCACTGGCAACGGCGTTGATTCCATTTGCCCTGGGGAGATATTCAGGTAGTCCAGTGGTGGTGGCCACACTGAAGGTATGGAGCCAATTTTGGCAATATTTTAACTTAGGGGAGGGGTTGAGGCTGATGCCGATCCAAGAGAATCATGTGTTTGAGTCGGCGAGGCTGTATGCTAAGTTTCGGGGAAGGGAGGAGCGAGGGGTGGTGCAAATGAAGGACTTATTCTTGGAAGGCAGTTTGAGAGTTTGGTGGAGTTGATGGAGATGTTTGGTATTCAGCGGGGGGTGGGGGGGGTGGCCTTTAGGTGTGTGCAGGTGCGGAATTTTGCAAGGAATGTTTTTGCCACTTTTCCGGTGACACTACCCTCCTCGTTGTTGGAGAGGTGCCGTCGGTGATAGGGTAGGAGGGGGCGTCACCGTGGCGATTTATGGGAGGGGGGTGAAGGCCAAGTGGGAGGAGAAGCTGGGGGTGCCGCTGGAGGAGGGGGTTGTGGTGTGACGTGTTGCGGAGGATGGATGCCTCAACTTCATGTGCGAAACTGGGGTTACTACAGTTAAAGGTGGAGCACAGGGCACACCTGACGAGGCCAAGGATGAGCCGGTTGTTGGAGGGGGTGGGGGACACCTGCGAGTGATGTGGGAGAGCTCCAGCCAATCATGTACATATATTCTGGTCCTGCCTGAAGTTGGAGACATTTTGGAGGTTTTTTTCAGCACCAAGCCGGCGATCCTGCACTTGATTTGGAGCCCAATCCCCCGGGGGCCATATTGGGGTGTCCGACCTGCCAGAGCTGCAGACGGGAGCAGGGGCAGATGTTTTAGCCTTCGCTTCGCAGGCGGGTCTTGTTGGGGTCGAGGTCAGCTTCTCCGCCCTGTGCCTCGGCGTGGCGGGGGGATCTAATGGAATTCCTGTAACTTGAGAAGGTGAAGTTCATTTTGAGGGGGGCGATTGAGGGGCTATAAGAGATGGGGTCTACTTAGTCTTCACTTTAAAGAGTCAGTTACTGTCAGCTGCTGGGTGTGGGTGGTGTTATTCTTCGAGTTACATTTGGGTTGGTTGGTAGAGTGGGGGAGGATTCTTCTGTTATTCTTTTCGTTTTGTGTTTTTTTGTTTTATGTATAAAATGTTAAAAACCGAATAAAAGTATTTTCCAAAAAAAAATTCTTCTTGGGATCTTTGATGCACTGTAGTTCCCGAATAGTCATATTATACGATTTCCAAGTTGCTGCTGGGCATAACACTCAGGATCTGTACTTTAACATTCCTAGTTGCAATGGTGGGTTTATTTTGATAATATACACTTGGTTCACATAGATAGTTCCCATTTTATTGACTTTTGATAATACTACAAATTTAGAGCTACGTCAAAAGAACAATAAAATGAAATATAAGGTATTGTGTTTAAATCTGAACGAAATATTGAACTATATGGCTGGATCTTCTACTGTTCTTACCGGCAACGTCTTGTTCACCATGAAGTGTATTGTGCACTTGCAGTCCTTGGTATCGTTCTTGGTGCACCGGTGACACAAACTGTTCGGACTGTTACCTGTATAGTCAAGCTGGGGAAAAAGAAAATTCTCATGTAAAACATTTAGACCAGATATTTGAAAAAACGATCTATGCCAAACCCTGGCTACTTATTGAAAGTTGGATCAGATTTGGCTCTCAGAATTAAGGAAAAATGTTCGACTTGGCATCAAGAGTCCAGCTTTAGTTTAGTCTATCATTTATGCATATGAAGGAGCTTCCTTCCTCCTTCATGCATGTGCAATTCTCAAGTGAGCTGTCATATTTGTGGACTCTTGTAAGAATGCACCTTCTGGTCCCTTTAGAACGGGTAATTCCAACACTTCCCCATTTGGAGCCTTCAATAGCTGCATTGAAGACCCCCAGTCTTGATACAACTTGCACAGTGATGTAATGTCAAAGGCACATGTCAACAGTTAAACACAGACACTGAGACAGTGATGGGAGTTTTCCCACCTGGTTTCCTAATTATGGATCTCTTACCTCAAATGATTTGGTGCATTCTATCCATCCCATCTAAGCCCGTCAATTTTATATACATCAATTAAATTTCCCTTCAGCCTGCACTATTACAAAGAAAATAATGCCAGTCTATTCAATCTTTCTTCATAACTAAAATTCCTCAGTCCTGCCAACACCCTCATAAATCTTCTTTGCATCCTCTCTGGTGCGAACACATTCTTCCTGCAGTACGGTGACCATAACTGTACGTGCTTTCTAGGCGGCCCCTCGGAGTCGAGGATGACTTGCTTCCCCACTAAAAATTAGTCCTCAGGTGACTGACGAGTCCAATGCGTGATCTACAGTCTCTGTCACAGGTGGGGCAGATAGTGGTTGGAGGAGCGGGTGGGTGGCGTGCCCAGGTTTCCACGCATTCCTTTCACTGTTGCTGCTTGGCTTCAGCTTGCTCTCAGCGATGAAGCTTCAGCTTCATCCAGTATGCTCCTTCCCGGATGGTTTTCCTCCACCTCGGGCAGTCTTGGGCCAGGGATTCCCAGACATCGGTGAGGATATGGCATTTTTGCGAGGCTTTGAGAGGTCCTTTAAGTGCTTCCTCTGCACTCTTGGGGCTCGTTTACTGTGTTGAAGCTCCAAGTACAGTGCTTGTTTCAGCAGTCTTGGGTCAGGCATGCAGACAATGTGGCCTGCCCAGCGGAGCTGACCAAGTGTGGCTAATTCTGCAATATGGAGGATGTTGGCCTGATTGAGAACACTGTACATAATACTCTGGCGTTGGCCTAACTAGTGTTTTAAATCTCCCACCTCTTATATTCTATGCCTCAGCTAATAAAGGGAACTATCCTGTATGCCTCTTTAGCCATCTCAACATATCCTGCACATTCTCTGGGTGTGCACTCCAAGGTTCCTCTAGATTTCTCAATATCCTAACATTTATTGTGTACTCCCTTGTTTGGTACATCTTCCCCAAATGTTTGACCTCATATTTCCCAGGATTGAATGCTTGTCATTTTTTTGACTACCTGACCAATCAGTTTAGATCTTCTTGCAGTCTATAGCTGACTTCTTCACTACTAACTAAACAACAAATTTTCATATCATTTGTAACATTTTTAATCATGCCCCCTACATTTGAGCCAACATTTTTGATATACCAAGAAAGGCAATGTAGATCCTCAGGTCTCTTTGGACCTTCATTGTTTCCAGCTTTTCACCATTGAAGAGGATAGGTCCAAATGGTGAACTCACATTTGCCACAGTTTTACCCATTCACTCATTCAATATCTCTAATGTTATGCTCCCCGCTACATTGCTTTACAATGCAGTCTACCTTTGTGTCATTTGTTAATTTGAATGACCAGCTTTCCATCACCCTTTTGAGGAAGTGAGTTCCAGACTCCCACCACTCCATGGGTGCAAAGGTTTTTCCTCAAATCCTCTCTCAATCTCCTGCCCCTTACTTTAAATCTATGCTCCCTGGTCATTGATCCCTCCATCAAGGAGAAAGTTTCTTCCTCTTTACTCTATCGATACCCTGCATAATTTTACACATCTCAATCATGTCCTTCTCTGCTCCAAGGAAAACAACCCTAGTTTATCCAATCTCTTGTCATAACCAAAACTCTCCAGCCCAGGTAACATCCTGGTAAATCTCCACTGCACCCTTTCCAGTGCTACAACATCCCTCCTATAATGTGGATTTCAGAACTGCACACAATATTTTAGCCGTGGCCTAACCAACGGTTTATACAGTGCCAGCATAATCTGGGCAGCACAGTAGCAAAGTCGCTAGCACTGCTCCCTCAGTGCCAGGGACCCAGGTTCAATTCTGATCTTGGGTGACTGTCTGCATGGAGTTTCATGCTCTCCTGCGTCTGCATGGGTTTCCTCTGGGTGCTCAAGTTTTCCCCCACAGCCCAAGGATGTGCAGGTTAGGTGGATTGGTCATGCTAAATTGACCCTTAGTGTCCAGCGGTGTGCAAGTTCGGTTACGTGGTTAGAATGGGATGGACGGGGGAATGGACCTTGGTAGAGAGTGTTTTTTCAGAGGGTTGGTGCAGACTTGATGGGCTGAATGGCCTCCTTATGCACAGTAGGGATTCTATGATACAATGAACCTCCCGCTCTTAAACTCTAATCCTCGTCTAATAAAGGCATATGCCTTCTTAACCACTGTATCCACCTGCCCTGCTACCTTAAGGGACCGGTGTACATCCACACCATGGTCCCTCTGATCCTTGGTGCTTCCCAGAGTTCTGCCGTTCATGTATTTGCTTGCCTTGTTTGTCCTATTCAAGTGTATCACTTCACACTTACCAGGGTTGAATTCTATTTGCCACTGATCAGCCCACCTGGCCAGCCCATCTATACCCTCCAGTAATCTAAGGCTATTCTTCTTACTAGTTACTACCCTACCAATGTTTGTTACATTCGCAAACTTACTGGTCAACCCTCCTACATTCATATCCAAATCATTTATATAAACCACAAACAGGAAAGGCCTCAACACTAATCACTATGGGACGCCACTGGACACAGGCTTCCAGTCAGAAAAACACCCCTCAACCATCACCCTCTGCTTCCTGCCACTCAGCCAATTCTGGATCCAATTTGCCACGTTTCCTTCGACCTCATAGGCTCTTACCTTCACTATCAGTCTCCCATGTGGGACCTTATCAAAAGCCTTGCTGAATTCCAAGTAGACCACACCAAATGCATTTCCCTCATCTACACACCTGGTCACCTCTTTGAAAAATTCAATCAGGTTGGTCAAACAGGCCCGCCCCTTAACAAAACCATGCTGACTGTTCTTGATTAATCCCGGTCTCTCCAAATGCAGATTAATTCTGTATCTCAGAATTGCTTCCAATAGTTTCTCCACCACTGATGTTAGACTGACTGGCCTGTAATTTCCTGGTTTATCCCTTCTTGAATAATGGTACCACATTGGCTATCCTCCAGTCCTACGGCACCTCTCCTGTGGCCAGAGAGGAATTTAAAATTATTGCCAGCACCCTTGCTATTTCCTCCCTTGCCTCACTCAACAGTCTGAGATACATTTCATCTGACCCTGGATATGTGTCTACTTTAAGCGGCAATTTAGCCGCCAATCCACCTAACCTGTACATCTTTGGATTGTGGGAGGAAACCGGAGCACCCGTAGGAAACCCACACAGACATGGGGAGAAAGTGCAAACTCCACAAAGTCACCCGAGGCCGGAATTCAACCTGGGGTCACTGGAGCTGTGAGGTAGCAGGGCTAACCACTGTGCCACCAAATGTTGGCCTGATGAGTGCAAGATGAAATGCTTCGACAGCATGTCTCTTTTTTTTTCAAGCAATACTCAGGTTATGTACTAGCAAGCAACTGTATCATATTTTCTTCATTACTTGTATTAATTTTGGAGAGTCCCTGCCCTTGTTTCAATTCTTGGTATTGGTATTTCTAGCGTGCTCGCTTCTTCCTAGATTATAAATACTGGCATAATGTATACAGCATGCCCACCATTTCATTGACAATATTACTTATCAATTTTAAGGGGGCTCGCATTGCTCCTGATAATGCTCTTTATCCTAATATCATTAAATGTTTTGTTGATCGAAAGATATCTACACAACCAACTGAACTTTCTGCTTGCTTGTCATAAAGGAGCAAAAGTAATATTAGAAAAACATTTTTATGCAGTGAGTGGTTAAGATCTGGAATACACTGCCTCAGACTGTGTGGTAGAGACAGATCCAATTCAAGCTTCAAAAGGGAATTAATAGTTATCTAAAAAAGAACGAATGATCAGGGTTACAGGGAGAAGGCGAGTGAAGAGTCAATGGCATTGGATGAAGTGCTCATTCGGAGAGCTGATGCAGCCACAATGGATTGAAAAGTTTTCTTCTGCACCATAACAATTCTACCCCTTGCAAGTTTATTTTCATTCTGTCTTTTGTAGCTCATACCAGTTACTTTGTCACACTCTGCTGTTCTGTGTATCCTTCCCATTTGCCAGAATCTTTTTTGTTTGCACTTCTCTTTGCCTTTTCTTTTAGATCAATATTGCCTGTCACATATTTAGTAGTTCATCGCTTTTTTTGGCAAGCTCTTGCCCGAGGGGTATAATCTGGTCCTGGTGTCACAGATGCCTTTTTTGAAAAAGATAACCAATCTTCTGTCCATTTATTCATGAAAATATTTTCCCAGTTTACTGCAAATAGTCTTCATCTCATTACATTGAAGTCTGCATTACCCAAATTTAGAACCTTAGGCACGGTTTTGAAATTCTCCCTTCTAGACACAACATCAACAGAAACAATTTGCCTTAATGCAAGTCGTAAAGTGCCTCAAACACTTCTCAAAAGCATAGTCAGATTATAACTGACAACAAGCCAAAGAAAGATATTAGACAGGTGACTAAAAGCTTTGTCAAAGAGGTAGACATTAAGAAGTATTTTAAAGAGGAGAAAGAGGTGTAGAGGTTTAAGGAAAGAAGACAAAAGGGCAGAATCTAAACAACAGAGTTACAGGAGCATTGTGGGTGGAGGTGGTTGCAGATACGGAGTGCGAGACACCATGGAGGTACCTGGATACAAGAATGGCAAGATTGTTTTGAAACGCCGAGACATTGGTGGACCGGGAACCAATATATATATATATATATATATATATTAGAGAGAGAGAGAGAGAACAGGGATGATAGATGATTAGGACTTGGATAGAATTTGGGTAGAGTTTTTGATAAGTTAAGGTTTACTGGAGGTTGGAAGCCAATAAATTTTGATAGGTGATTAATTCATAGGGTGCACTGCAACAGAGATCAATTTTTTCTGTAAAGCACTTGTTGCTAACTTTCCGGTTGGTTCAATTGCTCGGTTTTATTACCTTTGCTCTCGAGTCGCCAGGTATCTTTATGATACCGCCACGAGGTTCAAGTCCAAGTAATGATCAATAACTCAATACACCGATTAGTAAGATTCAAATCAAAGCACATTTATTATACACAGTAATCGCTACTCATACACAAATTCTACGTCTAAGCTACTTCTACAACTAACAGGCCTATACTTAACTTCGGACTGGCCCACCAGGTCAGGGGAACAAATGGCCTTTTGTTCGGCTTCTGAGTCTGCGGGATTCAAAGTTGGTACGGATTGGTAGCTAGGAGCACCTATCTCGTAGCGAGCGTTGAATTAAGACTTACTTCTTTCGGCGGTCACTGCACCGGTCACGGTCAAGGTTGGTTCGCGTTGCTGGGTGACCCGGGCAGGAAGAAGAGAAGCGAGTTGAACTTGGGGGCTTAACTTTATAGTCCCCAGGGGCTCCCCGCCTTTCGGGGCGGACTCTGTACCTGGTTCTAGGTGATTGTACTTCGTTCCAATTGCTTGGTTCGATTTCTCCAATACTGGAGCGGCTCCCTGATCGATGGGCGGTCTTGAGGTGTTCGTTAACCTCTTTTGTGTTGGCTCCTGCTGGCGCCGGGGAGTCTGGCTTAGTTTTGAGTGTCCCAAATGTTGCTATTGTTCCCGGGGATTGCTCATCAGTATGTAGATGGCTCCTACATTGTTATGCTGATGGTCGCTGGTATCGATGCTGTCTGGACTTTTGCAGAGTTAAATACACAGCAATCCTGCACCTGCTGGTTTCTGCCTGTGTTGGCTGAATTTCCCATCAGCCTTTGCCGTTTGCCATTTTAAATCGGGAGTTGGCCAATTTAGGTGGCTACACACGGGATAGCAATTTGGAGTGGGAACCACAACTTATTTATTTTTCTCCCACCAAACCTACCCACAATCCAGAGAAATGTGAGGGCAATTGCTACACTCCAGCTAGTGCCCTGGCTGAGGTTTGTTAATTAATCCAATGTTCAAACCAGAGACCTTTCTGTTCTTATGATTCACAACTGCTTTATGCAGTATTTACCCAGAGTGTCACCTGGAAAGGCAGACAAATTATTTTCACAGGAAAGATTAAAGTCAGATCAGAGTTAAGGGGCGTCATTCTCCGACCCCCCGCCGGGTCGGAGAATGGCCGTTGGCCGCCGTGAATCCCGCCCCCGCCCCCGCCGAAGTCTCCGAAGGGAGAAAAGTCGGCGGGGCGTTAATGGCGCCGCTGCCGCGGAGAATGTCACGGGTCTGCGCAAGGCAGCCGATTTTGGGCCTGCCGATATTCTCCCTTCCGGATGGGCCGAAGTCCCGTCGACGTGATGACCGTTCACGTCGACGTGAATCAAACCTCCTTTTCATCGGCGTGACCCGGTGCTCCAGGCTCACGCCGACCAGCGAGGAGGTGAGTGACGGCCTGGGGGGTTGGCTCTGGGCAGGAAATGGCGTGGCCGCAGACTGATTGCCTGAGGAGAGGTGTGTCTCGGCTTGTGTGTGCGGCGGGGGGGTGGGGGGGGGGGTGGGGGGTGGTTAGAGTAGGTTGGGCTCCGGGGGAGTGCCGGGAGGGGGTCCGTGCCGGGGTGGAGGTTGGGGGGGGGTCCGTGCCGGGGTGGAGGTTGGGGGGGGGGGGGTCTGTGCCGGGGTGGAGGTTGGGGGTTGGGGGGGGGGGGGTCCGTGCTGGGGTGGAGGTTGGGGAGGGGGTCCGTGCCGGGATGGAGGTTGGGGGTTGGGGGGGGGTCCGTGCTGGGGTGGAGGTTGGGGAGGGGGTCCGTTCCGGGATGGAGGTTGGGGGTTGGGGGGGGGGGGGGTCCGTGCTGGGGTGGAGGTTGGGGAGGGGGTCCGTGCCGGGGTGGAGGTTGGGGGTTGGGGGGGGTCCGTGCTGGGGTGGAGGTTGGGGAGGGGGGTCTGTGCCGGGGTGGAGGTTGGGGGTTGGGGGGGGGTCCGTGCTGGGGTGGAGGTTGGGGAGGGGGTCCGTGCCGGGATGGAGGTTGGGGGTTGGGGGGGGGGTCCGTGCTGGGGTGGAGGTTGGGGAGGGGGTCCGTGCCGGGGTGGAGGTTGGGGGGGGGGTCCGTGCCGGGGTGGAGGTTGGGGGTTGGGGAGGGGGTCCGTGCCGGGGTGGAGGTTGGGGGTTGGGGGGAGGTCCGTGCTGGGGTGGGTGATGGGAGGGCAAATGAGTTGGTCCACCTGGCCAGGTGCCAGCCTCCAACAGTTGGACCCATGCGGTCCATGCCACCTGGCTGGGGGGAGGAGGGGATATGGGCAATGATGACATGTCGTCGTTCCCCTCCCCCCCACCAGGCCGTCATGTTTTCAGACCATCCAGCGATGTTGGCCGCTGTGGTGGCAGCCGCTCATGTCTATGTTGCCCTGGATGAGGAGGAGGAGGAGGAGGAGGAGGAGGAGCGTGCCAGAGAGGCGGCGCAGGCTGCCGCAGAGGGGCAGGCGGCAGCCGCCCAGGCTGGAGGGACACCTGACCGACAGGACGAGGAGGGGGAGGAGGACGTCGCAGCCCCACGGCAACGGAGGCACCCGAGGGCGCCCCGTGTGTACCGGCCCCGGCAGTCATACCAGGACCTCACGGACCGGGAATGCAGGAGGAGACTCCGGATGAGCCGGGAAACCGTGGCACACATCTGCCACCTGCTGGCACACCTGTCACCGCGTGGCACTGGCGGGGGACACCCTCTCCCCGTGTCCGTCAAGGTTACGGTGGCCCTGAACTTTTATGCAACGGGGTCATTCCAGGCACCGAGTGGGGACCTGTCCGGCATATCGCAGACATCAGTGCATCCGGGCAGTGACAGATGCCCTTTATGCCATGGCGCACCGCTACATCCGCTTCCCCGTGGACCGGGCCAGCCAAGATGCCCGGGCCGTGGGCTTCTCTGCCATTGCCGGGTTCCCCATGGTCCAGGGCGCGATCGATGGGATGCACGTCGCCGTGCGGCCACCTGCAGATAACAGGGCCGTGTTCACTAATAGGAAGGGGACCTATTCGATGAACGTACAGGTGGTCTGCGACCACCGCATGATGATCCTGCACGTCTGCGCCCGTCACCCAGGCAGTGTACACGACTCATTCGTGTTGTCGCGGTCACCCATCCCCGGCATGTACGAGGGACGCCATCCCCGGCTGAGGGGCTGGTTGCTGGGCGACAGGGGCTACCCATTGCGATCATGGCTGATGACGCCTATACGGAGGCCACGCAATGAGGCGGAGAACCGCTACAATGATGCCCATGTAGCGACAAGGGGAGTGATCGAGAGGTGCTTTGGCGTGCTGAAGATGCGTTTCAGGTGCCTGGACCTCTCTGGGGGCGCCCTCCAGTATCGGTCAGATAGGGTCGGCCGCATCATTGTGGTGTGCTGCGTCCTGCACAACATAGCCCAGCAGAGGGGCGATGTGCCGCAGGCAGAGGAGGGCGGAGTGGAGGAGCAGCAGGAAGAGGCCCAGTCCTCCCCAGATGAGGGGGATGGGGGCAATGGTCAGGGCAGACGGGGTAGACACAGACGGGTGGCTGTCCACCGTTACCGGCTGGCCCAGCGGGCACGGGACAGACTGATAGACGCCCGCTTCACTGACTAGATGGGTGTGGGAATCGGGTAGTACGGCCACAGACCGCACACCATGGCAACAGCCGACCACCCACACCCCCCACCCATCCACCCACCCAGCACCCTCACCCCCCTCCCCAACCCCACACACCCCACCCGCATGCACACCACCCCCCCACCCCCAATTGCCGATCCACCGGCGGCACAACGGGCCGGGCTCACCCAGTTGCGGGTGGACGCGTGTCTATCGCAGGCCATGGAGAATGATGACAACCCGCCTCCGATGAGCTCCTGGCTCTACATCGTTGGACTATGTCTGACCCATGGCCACAGTACCACCATCCACCCGGACCATCCCTGCATGCGGCTGTGACACTGCAGCGCACGGTCCCGTCCTCTGCCCGGGGGATGTTGATGGCGGCACAGGGGGAAGGGGGCAGACTCACCTGGGGCTGAGGTAAGACCACCCCTCACACACACACTTGCGCTCAACGTACATGACACCCCCGCACACTTTGGACAGAGCACAAAGGCAGCTTCGGTAGGTGTAACATTGACTTTAATAACCAAAGGAGTTCATGCACGTGCCCTAGCGCCTAAAACTCATCTGTGCCCTGCACCCGTGCCAACTTACTCAGTGTCTAATTGTTTGGCCTTACGGGCCCTTTGACTACGTCTACGTGGTTCCCCAGACGGTACAGCAGAACTGGAGGTGGACTCCTGTGATTCCTGCCCTCTGACACTGGATCCCTTTGGCGGCCGTTTCCTGGGGCGTCCTGGCCTAGATGGGCCAGGCTGCGGCCCGGGCGACTGGAATGGCGAGCTGCCAGCCTGTCCTGCCCGTTGCCCACCCGATGCACCTGGGACGGAAGGGGGGGAGTCCGAGGTGTCGCGGTGTACCGGGACCTCCCCTACAGAGGGAGCCAGGACGGACCACACCACCTCCTCCTCCCTCGGGGTGCCCGATGGCCCCCAGGCCTCTACATGGGTGGGGGATGCGAACGGACTGGCCATCCGACGCGCCCCCGACATCTGGCGCTGCCAGTCCTGGAGGCCCGTGCTGGTATCGACAGGGGTCTGCAGGTTTGCAGCCATGGAGCCCAGGGGGTTGTCGAACCCTGTCTGCGACAGTGCGACGCCAGCTCGCACATGGCCACTGGCGCCGATGCCCTCAGCGATGGCCTGCTGAGACTGGGCCATGGCCTGCAGAGACTGGGCCATGGCCTGCAGAGACTGGGCCATGGCCTGCAGAGACTGGGCCATGGCCTGCAGAGACTGGGCCATGGCCTGCAGAGACTGGGCCATGGCCTGCAGAGACTGGGCCATGGCCTGCAGAGACTGGGCCATGGCCTGCAGAGACTGGGCCATGGCCTGCAGAGACTGGGCCATGGCCTGCAGAGACTGGGCCATGGCCTGCAGAGACTGGGCCATGGCCTGCAGAGACTGGGCCATGGCCTGCAGAGACTGGGCCATGGCCTGCAGAGACTGGGCCATGGCCTGCAGAGACTGGGCCATGGCCTGCAGAGACTGGGCCATGGCCTGCAGAGACTGGGCCATGGCCTGCAGAGACTGGGCCATGGCCTGCTGAGACTGGGCCATGGCCTGCTGAGACTGGGCCATGGCCTGCTGAGACTGGGCCATGGCCTGCTGAGACTGGGCCATGGCCTGCTGAGACTGGGCCATGGCCTGCTGAGACTGGGCCATGGCCTGCTGAGACTGGGCCATGGCCTGCTGAGACTGGGCCATGGCCTGCTGAGACTGGGCCATGGCCTGCTGAGACTGGGCCATGGCCTGCTGAGACTGGGCCATGGCCTGCTGAGACTGGGCCATGGCCTGCTGAGACTGGGCCATGGCCTGCTGAGACTGGGCCATGGCCTGCTGAGACTGGGCCATGGCCTGCTGAGACTGGGCCATGGCCTGCTGAGACTGGGCCATGGCCTGCTGAGACTGGGCCATGGCCTGCTGAGACTGGGCCATGGCCTGCTGAGACTGGGCCATGGCCTGCTGAGACTGGGCCATGGCCTGCTGAGACTGGGCCATGGCCTGCTGAGACTGGGCCATGGCCTGCTGAGACTGGGCCATGGCCTGCTGAGACTGGGCCATGGCCTGCTGAGACTGGGCCATGGCCTGCTGAGACTGGGCCATGGCCTGCTGAGACTGGGCCATGGCCTGCTGAGACTGGGCCATGGCCTGCTGAGACTGGGCCATGGCCTGCTGAGACTGGGCCATGGCCTGCTGAGACTGGGCTATGGCGTTGAGCGCCTCTGCCATCTGGCGCTGGCACTGGCTCATGGCCTCCTGTGAGAGGGCAGCCAATTCCTGGGCCACAGACGCCGCCTGCACGGAAGGCCCCAGGCCTCGCAAACCGTTCCCCATGTCTGACACCGTCGCACCCATTGCCTCCACCGCGGACGCCACCCGTGCGGTGTCAGCCTGGGTGGCACGCATGACCGGGACCACTCCCAGCTCCTGGACGCGGGTGGACTCCTCCACCTGCGACCGCAGCCGCCGCAAGCCACCCGTCACCCTATTCGCTCGTCTCCGTGTCAGTGGTTGCATCGGATCTATGTGTGGGTGTGGGTAACTGCAGGAACCCGGGATCCATCTGGGCGGCAGATGTTCCCTTGGCCTGGGCTGCCCTCCGACCGCCCGGTCCCTCTGCTGCTCCTACCTCCACCTGCTGTACCGGGACGGCTGTGTTGTGCGCACCAGTGAGTGTACCAGACGCCTCATCACTAAAGTGCCCAACCGTGGTGAGTGTTTCTGCGATGGTGGAGGGTGTTGGTGACAGCAGTGGCGTTGTGTCGTGCTCTTCGTCCCACTCTGAGTCCATGGCACTTTGGGGTGGGGGTTCGTCACCACCCATCCACTCTGAGTCACTGTCCGGTATTTCGTCTTCCCGGGTAGGGGTGTCCTGGGTAGGGGTGTCCCGGGTAGGGGTGTGTCCCGGGTAGGGGTTGTCCCGGGTAGGGGTGTCCCGGGTAGGGGGTGTCCCGGGTAGGGGTGTCCCGGGTAGGGGTGTCCCGGGTAGGGGTGTCCCGGGTAGGGGTTGTCCCGGGTAGGGGTGTCCCGGATAGGGGTGTCCCGGATAGGGGTGTCCCGGGTAGTGGTGTCCCGGGTAGTGGTGTCCTGGCTCGGATGTGACGGGGGGCCTGTGGCTGCCCCCCTCATCGCTGGGTGGTCGCTCCCGCACGTGACGGGGGTGTCGTCTCCCTGTTGCTCCAGGTCTCTCCGTCTCCCGTGGTGTGCGAGGGGCATCCTGCGGGCGTCGCATGCTGGAGGGTGCGGGTCTCTCCGTCTCCTGTGGTCTCCGAGGGGCATCCTGCGGGCGTCGCATGCTGGAGGGTGCGGGTCTCTCCGTCTCCTGTGGTCTCCGAGGGGCATCCTGCGGGCGGTCTGCATCTGCGGGGATGGGTGCCTGGACGTTTGGTCCTGCGATACACAATGAAGCATGCATGGTTAGACATCAGGCAGTGATCAGGTGATACGGGGGAGGGGGATATAGGGGAGGGGGGATATGGGGACGGGCTGTTGGTGGCTCACTTGCTCGTGGGGCCCCAACCTCTGCATCAGCAACCTCCCGGTCCTCAGGTCCGCCAGCCAGTTCAGGGCCCTTTCCTCGTGTACGGTCAGTGGCCTCTCATCAGCGGGCCCTCCTCCAGTCCTCACATGCTCCCTATTGTTGTGTGCGCGCTTCTCCTGGGGGGGGGGGGGGGGGTGTGGTGGCAGGGGTAAAAGGCAACACTGTTAGGCAGGTATATGAATGCACGCCATCGGTTGCGCGTGCATTGCAGAGGTTAAGGTTAGGGCTGGATTCACTTGGGGATATGGGGGAGGGGGGAATATGGGGGAGGGGGGGATATGGGGGAGGGGGGGATATGGGGGAGGGGGGGATATGGGGGAGGGGGGGATATGGGGGAGGGGGGGATATGGGGGAGGGGGGGATATGGGGGAGGGGGGGATATGGGGGAGGGGGGATATGGGGGAGGGGGGGATATGGGGGAGGGGGGATATGGGGGAGGGGGGATATGGGGGAGGGGGGAATATGGGGGAGGGGGGAATATGGGGGAGGGGGGAATATGGGGGAGGGGGGGAATATGGGGGAGGGGGGGAATATGGGGGAGGGGGGGATATGGGGGAGGGGGGATATGGGGGAGGGGGGATATGGGGGAGGGGGGATATGGGGGAGGGGGGGATATGGGGGAGGGGGGGATATGGGGGAGGGGGGATATGGGGGAGGGGGGGATATGGGGGAGGGGGGGATATGGGGAGGGGGGATATGGGGGAGGGGGGGATATGGGGGAGGGGGGGATATGGGGGAGGGGGGGATATGGGGGAGGGGGGATATGGGGGAGGGGGGATATGGGGGAGGGGGGATATGGGGGAGGGGGGGATATGGGGGAGGGGGGATATGGGGGAGGGGGGATATGGGGAGGGGGGGATATGGGGGAGGGGGGGATATGGGGGGAGGGGGGGATATGGGGGAGGGGGGGATATGGGGGAGGGGGGATATGGGGGAGGGGGGGGATATGGGGGAGGGGGGGATATGGGGGAGGGGGGGATATGGGGGAGGGGGGGATATGGGGGAGGGGGGGATATGGGGAGGGGGGGATATGGGGGAGGGGGGGATATGGGGGAGGGGGGGATATGGGGGAGGGGGGGATATGGGGGAGGGGGGGATATGGGGGAGGGGGGGATATGGGGGAGGGGGGGATATGGGGGAGGGGGGGATATGGGGGAGGGGGGGATATGGGGGAGGGGGGGATATGGGGGAGGGGGGATATGGGGGAGGGGGGATATGGGGGAGGGGGGATATGGGGGGAGGGGGGGATATGGGGGAGGGGGGATATGGGGAGGGGGATATGGGGGAGGGGGGATATGGGGGAGGGGGGATATGGGGGAGGGGGGATATGGGGGAGGGGGGATATGGGGGAGGGGGGATATGGGGGAGGGGGGATATGGGGGAGGGGGGGATATGGGGGAGGGGGGGATATGGGGGAGGGGGGGATATGGGGGAGGGGGGGGATATGGGGGAGGGGGGGATATGGGGGAGGGGGGATATGGGGGAGGGGGGGATATGGGGGAGGGGGGGATATGGGGGAGGGGGGGATATGGGGGAGGGGGGATATGGGGGAGGGGGGATATGGGGGAGGGGGGGATATGGGGGAGGGGGGGATATGGGGGAGGGGGGGATATGGGGGAGGGGGGGATATGGGGGAGGGGGGGATATGGGGGAGGGGGGGATATGGGGGAGGGGGGATATGGGGGAGGGGGGGGATATGGGGGAGGGGGGGATATGGGGGGAGGGGGGGATATGGGGGAGGGGGGGATATGGGGAGGGGGGGATATGGGGGAGGGGGGGATATGGGGGGAGGGGGGATATGGGGGAGGGGGGATATGGGGGAGGGGGGGATATGGGGGAGGGGGGATATGGGGGAGGGGGGGATATGGGGGAGGGGGGGATATGGGGGAGGGGGGATATGGGGGAGGGGGGATATGGGGGAGGGGGGGATATGGGGGAGGGGGGATATGGGGGAGGGGGGGGATATGGGGGAGGGGGGGGGATATGGGGGAGGGGGGATATGGGGGAGGGGGGATATGGGGGAGGGGGGGATATGGGGGAGGGGGGGATATGGGGGAGGGGGGGATATGGGGGAGGGGGGGATATGGGGGAGGGGGGATATGGGGAGGGGGGGATATGGGGGAGGGGGGGATATGGGGGAGGGGGGGATATGGGGGAGGGGGGGATATGGGGGAGGGGGGATATGGGGAGGGGGGATATGGGGAGGGGGGGATATGGGGGAGGGGGGGATACGGGGAGGGGGGGATACGGGGGAGGGGGGATACGGGGGAGGGGGGATACGGGGGAGGGGGGGATATGGGGGAGGGGGGGATATGGGGGAGGGGGGGATATGGGGGAGGGGGGGATATGGGGGAGGGGGGGATATGGGGGGAGGGGGGATATGGGGGAGGGGGGGATATGGGGGAGGGGGGGATATGGGGGAGGGGGGGATATGGGGGAGGGGGGGATATGGGGAGGGGGGGATATGGGGAGGGGGGGATATGGGGAGGGGGGGATATGGGGAGGGGGGGATATGGGGAGGGGGGGATATGGGGAGGGGGGGATATGGGGAGGGGGGGATATGGGGAGGGGGGGATATGGGGAGGGGGGGATATGGGGAGGGGGGGATATGGGGAGGGGGGGATATGGGGAGGGGGGGATATGGGGAGGGGGGATATGGGGAGGGGGGGATATGGGGAGGGGGGGATATGGGGAGGGGGGGATATGGGGAGGGGGGGATATGGGGAGGGGGGGATATGGGGAGGGGGGGATATGGGGAGGGGGGGATATGGGGAGGGGGGGATATGGGGAGGGGGGGATATGGGGAGGGGGGGATATGGGGAGGGGGGGATATGGGGAGGGGGGATATGGGGGAGGGGGGATATGGGGAGGGGGGGATATGGGGAGGGGGGGATATGGGGAGGGGGGGATATGGGGAGGGGGATATGGGGCGGGGGGGGATATGGGGAGGGGGGGATATGGGGAGGGGGGGATATGGGGAGGGGGGGATATGGGGAGGGGGGGATATGGGGAGGGGGGGATATGGGGAGGGGGGGATATGGGGAGGGGGGGATATGGGGAGGGGGGGATATGGGGAGGGGGGATATGGGGAGGGGGGGATATGGGGAGGGGGGGATATGGGGAGGGGGGGATATGGGGAGGGGGGGATATGGGGAGGGGGGGATATGGGGAGGGGGGGATATGGGGAGGGGGGGATATGGGGAGGGGGGGATATGGGGAGGGGGGGATATGGGGAGGGGGGGATATGGGGAAGGGGGGATATGGGGAAGGGGGGGATATGGGGGAGGGGGGGATATGGGGGAGGGGGGGATATGGGGGAGGGGGGGATACGGGGGAGGGGGGGATACGGGGGATATGGGGGAGGCTCACCCTGCCTGCTCTGACGAGGTCGTTCACCTTCTTGTGGCACTGGGTGCCTGTCCGTGGTGTTAGGGCCACAGCGGTGACGGCCTCTGCCACCTCCCTCCACAGACGCCAGCTGTGGCGTGGAGCAACTCTGCGGCCGTGCCCGGGATACAGGGCGTCCCTCCTCTGCTCCACCGCGTCCAGGAGCGCCACCACATCGCTTGACTCGAACCTCGGGGCTGAGCGACGGCCAGCCATCAAGTCGGGTGTTGCGGTCGGCTGTTCCGGTCGGGTGGGGGGGAGCTGCGCGGCCTTATGAGCCGTCACGCCGTGCAGCGCGTATGACGCTGCACGGCGTGAACCACTGCGCAAGCGCGGATCCCGTTACGTCGCTGCTAGCCCATTTCGGGCCGGAGACTATCGGCCCATTTTTATGACGTGACGCAAGTGGGATTTGCGCCGTTTTTTGCGCCGATCGGCGGACTTTCCGCCGATAATGGAGAATTTCGCCCCAGATATCAGACAAAGGAAACAAATTAGGAGGTAGAAATCCTGTGTCAATTGTAAAGTTGGGATTGCCCCACTAACAAGTGGAATGACCATTTATATTATCATTACACATTACGGGGGCGGCACGGTGGCACAGTGGTTAGCACTGCTGCCTCAAGGCACTGAGGACCCGGGTTTGATCCCGGCTCCAGGTCACTGTCCATGCGGAGTTTGCACATTCTCCCCGTGTTTGCGTGGGTCTCACCCCCACAGCCCAAAGATGTGCAGGGTTGGTGAATTGGCCATGCTAAATTGCCCCTTAATTGGAAAAAAAATTAATTGGGCACTTTAAATTTATAAAAGTAAAAATTTTAAAAATCATTACACATTATAAAAACTTTCAAGGAAGGATGTCACCAGTCCAGAATCAAACCAACACGTCTCAACATATTATGTAAACTTCACAATAAAGTATAAACATTTATCCATTATGTATACAGTACATAGATTTGACTACTCATTTTCTAGTTACTAAACACACAAAGATTTGCTTATGTTGGCTGCTCCCCTGTGGCATTGCTCCCCTGTGGCATTGCGCATGGGAAGTCTGGATTTATCATTGCAGAGCTTGGGGCAGCACGGTGGTGCAGTGGTTAGCACTGCAGCCTCACGGCGCTGAGGTCCCAGGTTTGATCCGAGCTCTGGGTCACTGTCCGTGTGGAGTTTACACATGCTCCCCGTGTCTGCGTAGGTTTCACCCCCACAACCCAAAGATGTGCAGGGTAGGTGGATTGGCCACGCTAAATTGCCCCTTAATTGGAAAAAATGAATTGGGCACTCTAAATTTTTTTTTTTTTTTTTTATAAATCATTGCAGAGCTTCACTATTAATTTGACTTTTCATTTTAAGTCACTTCTCTGGTACTCCTGGAATAAATGACTCACAGAAACCCAGCGGTCAATTATAGGCTAATTCTTGGCGTTGTTGGAATTTCCCTCCAAACTTAACAACATACACATGGATACTTTTGAAGAAAAAAAATTGGTCAGTTGCAATCAGCTGCCATTTTACATAAAACATGACACCTGGAGTGGGATGGAGCTCCAAATTGTTTATGTATATGGTCAGGACTTTAAAAGGCAACACGTTAGATGAATAAGCATTGTTAAAATTTTTGAAATTCTAGATTTTAATCACAACAGGTATAAAATATGAAAGTGTGAGAAATATCTAATTTTAGAAACATGTCTTTTAATTTGGGGTTTGGAAATTTCAAATGTAGAGAAATTATAAACCTGATTGAGAGACCTTAGGTGCAAATTAACAAGAGCTGGATTGAGTACAGTTAAAAGGGTAACCTGTGCTTCTTCAATAAAAAGTCAAGAAGTGTGGAAACATTCAACAATTAATGACCCACCTTTGAGCCGGTAGGGACAGGATGTCCACAGTTATTTCAATTTGGGATTAACGTGAACGTGAAACTAAAAGGATGTGAAGGCATCAGCGAGGGGGCAGAAGAGGTTTAACGACAATGCTTCCAAGGATGAGGAACTTCAGTTATGAAGAAGAATTGAAGAAGTTGGACCTTCTTGGTGTTAGGAAAACAAAAGCAGTTTTAAGGGATTTATATTTGTATTGATAAACTTTAGAAATAATGTATAGTTTTAAGTGGGTTTAAATTAATGTTACTATCCCTGGAAGGGCACAACCTATAGATAAATTCATGCTTGACAAAGGTGTTTGTAAATTTGGGGGGTTGGTTCAAATTCTAACTGTGTTTCTATTGTGCTTAGAGAGGGCTACAGCATGAAGAATACAGCAGTGTTCCTTAGCAAGAGGAAACCCCAAAAGGGTAGAAACCTTTTGGCTGGATGTATTGCAGTTGGAGACAGGACACTGATTGAACATCTCTCAACCCTGCCAAGAGAAGCTAGACAGGACAAGTGAGTTGCAATGTTGCAGGCTTCCTAAGTAACAAGTTACAGTCCAGATAACCAGAGAATTGGGACAGAAAAAATGCCTTAAGATGACTTAAGCTAAGTGAACAAGTGAACAGAGACCAAGATATTGTTCAGAAGAATTCAAGGAAGAGTAAACAGAATTTTCTGAGTTAAATAGGCAATTGCAGTACCAGGTTTAAAGTGGGACAGCAGACTTCGGAGGTAAATGAAACATTTTACTTTTACTAGAGCCTGGGAATGAAGAGTCAAAGCAATTGTGAGCAGTTTGCACAGCTCAAGACAAAGACATCTGAAAGGGATTGTTAAGGAATGGGTTAAGAAACATTCCAATTAGATGTCTCATTGATCCAATAATTGACACTGATATGTAAAGAGGCTTCAGGTGCCCTTTGGGCTTGTGATGAGATGATAGTTTGGTGCAGAGTGTATTCAAGGAAAAAAAAAGATGTTTCAGAAAAGGAGCAGAGCTCTTGACTCTTTACTCCACAGCAGCCAGAGGCTAACAGTGGTAGCAGATGATGGTTGCTGTGTAAATGTAAAGGGTTGAGACTTTTCCAGAAGAAAAAGAAAATTCTGCATTAACCAAGGAGTGAGTGAGAAGGAAAAATAATATATGGCTGAATCTAGGATAAAGATGGCCGGATACGACCAATGGAGAAGTGCAGTTGTTATGTGGACTAAGGTAACTGCCTTGGGAAAGAGGAAACATGGTATGGCATTGGTTCTTTCTCTACCTTATGAGCGTAAAATCTGAAGCAAAGTATTTTCTGAACTGAAATTAGAACAATTAGACTAAGAAGGTCTGGAGACTCTATTATGGATAAGATTTATCAAAAGGATGACTTGTTAAGTGCGTATGGAACATAGAACATAGAACAATACAGCGCAGTTCAGGCCCTTCGGCCCACGATGTTGCACCGAAACAAAAGCCATCTAACCTACACTATGCCATTATCATCCATATGTTTATCCAATAAACTTTTAAATGCCCTCCATGTTGGCGAGTTCACTACTGTAGCAGGTAGGGCATTCCATGGCCTCACTACTCTTTGCGTAAAGAACCTACCTCTGACCTCTGTCCTATATCTATTACCCCTCAGTTTAAAGTTATGTCCCCTCGTGCCAGCCATATCCATCCGCGGGAGAAGGCTCTCACTGTCCACCCTATCCAACCCCCTGATCATTTTGTATGCCTCTATTAAGTCTCCTCTTAACCTTCTTCTCTCCAACGAAAACAACCTCAAGTCCATCAGCCTTTCCTCATAAGATTTTCCCTCCATACCAGGCAACATCCTGGTAAATCTCCTCTGCACCCGCTCCAAAGCCTCCACGTCCTTCCTATAATGCGGTGACCAGAACTGTACGCGATACTCCAAATGCGGCCGTACCAGAGTTCTGTACAGCTGCAACATGACCTCCCGACTCCGGAACTCAATCCCTCTACCAATAAAGGCCAACACTCCATAGGCCTTCTTCACAACCCTATCAACCTGGGTGGCAACTTTCAGGGATCTATGTACATGGACACCTAGATCCCTCTGCTCATCCACACTTTCAAGAACTTTACCATTAGCCAAATATTCCGCATTCCTGTTATTCCTTCCAAAGTGAATCACCTCACACTTCTCTACATTAAACTCCATTTGCCACCTCTCAGCCCAGCTCTGCAGCTTATCTATATCCCTCTGTAACCTGCTACATCCTTCCACACTATCGACAACACCACCGACTTTAGTATCGTCTGCAAATTTACTCACCCACCCTTCTGCACCTTCCTCTAGGTCATTGATAAAAATGACAAACAGCAACGGCCCCAGAACGGATCCTTGTGGTACTCCACTTGTGACTGTACTCCATTCTGAACATTTCCCATCAACCACCACCCCCTGTCTTCTTTCAGCTAGCCAATTTCTGATCCACATCTCTAAATCACCCTCAATCCCCAGCCTCCGTATTTTTTGCAATAGCCTACCGTGGGGAACCTTATCAAACGCTTTGCTGAAATCCATATACACCACATCAACTGCTCTACCCTCGTCTACCTGTTCAGTCACCTTCTCAAAGAACTCAATAAGGTTTGTGAGGCATGACCTACCCTTCACAAAGCCATGCGGACTATCCCTGATCATATTATTCCTATCTAGATGATTATAAATCTTGTCTCTTATAATCCCCTCCAAGACTTTACCCACTACAGACGTGAGGCTCACCGGTCTATAGTTGCCGGGGTTGTCTCTGCTCCCCTTTTTGAACAAAGGGACCACATTTGCTGTCCTCCAGTCCTCTGGCACTATTCCTGTAGCCAATGATGACATAAAAATCAAAGCCAAATGTCCAGCAATCTCTTCCCTGGCCTCCCAGAGAATCCTAGGATAAATCCCATCAGGTCCTGGGGACTTATCTATTTTCAGCCTGTCCAGAATAGCCAACACCTCTTCCCTACGTACCTCAATGCCATCTATTCTATTAGCCTGGGGCTCAGCATTCTCCTCCACAACATTATCTTTTTCCTGAGTGAATACTGACGAAAAATATTCATTTAGTATCTCGCCTATCTCTTCAGACTCCACACACAATTTCCCATCCCTGTCCTTGACTGGTCCTACTCTTTCCCTAGTCATTCGCTTATTCCTGACATAAACCTGGTCAGAATTTGATAAGATTCCGGAAAACAGAGGATATCTCTATGGAGGACAACATAATGGAATTTAGCAGACTATAGAGAAGGCTGCACCAACACCGCCAAGAATTTCCACAATCTGTGTTGGCATTTAAGTTACTGGACTTACTAGAATGTCCAATATGGATAACTCCTGTCAAAACCAGGAGCCTAAGTCTGCAGATAATGATACCTTATTTGATCAGATGATAGAGGCCTTAAAGAAGTTTCTGGGGAAACATTCAATTTGTATGCCTCCTATGACACAAATGGGTCAGTCAGCAGTAAAGCAGACGATGGAAGATACACTACTGACAGGATGACACTACTGACAGGATGGCGAGAGTGTGGACGAAGATTGGGACCCGGAAATTATGAGGACAGAAACCCATTTAAAACCTATAATAGGAGGAGGGACATGGAGAATGGAAATAGGAAGATGAACCCCAGAATTGCCCGAGGTATGATAAATCGATGTTTTTGGTGTGACTCTCAATACCATTATGCTTTCAACTGTCCAACACGATATAATAGAGTGTTTGAAGCTGCACATGACATGGAAGAGTCGGAAGAGGAAAAAGATAGTGACCAGAAAGAAGGCATTGTCCTATTGAAAAGCAGTTTTACGCCGGTAATGAGGGTGTTGGTTGCAGAATCCTTCAGTTACGCTGCATTGGACAGTGGCTGCACATCTACTGTGTGTGGAATTGACTGGTTAAAATGTTACCTGGACTCTTTGAATGCTGAAAATCATAAGGTTAAGGAATTTGAAATCTCCACAAGTTACAGGTTTGGGGATGATAATACTCTGAAGTCGCTGAAAAGAGTGGTGATCCCTTGCAATATTGCCGGAGTGAATCATTTCATTAGCACGGATGTTGTATCAAGTGAGATACATTTGCTTCTGAGCAGATCGTCGATGAAGAAAGCACACATTAAACTGGATATGGAAGATAAGGCAACAGTTTTTGGAAAGACGGTGGACTTACAATTTACAGTCAGGACACTATTGTATTCCATTACTGACAAAAAATATTTCAGGTGCAGTTGTTAAGGATGTGTTATTAGCAGCTGGAAATGGGACTTTAGCTGATAAAAAGAGTGTTGCATTAAAACTGCATAGGCAATTTGCGCATCCGTCTCCTCGGAGGCTGAACAATTTATTAAAGGATGCAGGGGTAAGGGATGAAGACTATACTAAGCCGATAGGACAGGTTAGTAATCACTGAGGTTTGTAGGAAGTACAGAAGGACACCATCACGACCGATAGTAACCCTACCTTTGGCCAGGGATTTTAACGACATTGTGGTCATGATCCTTAAGACCTAGGATAAAGCTAACAATATATTTATTTTGCATTTTGTAGATTTAGCAACCAGATTTAGTCAATCAACCATTGTACGAAGTAAAGAAAAGAGAGTAATCTTGGATCAGATCGTGGAAAAATGGATAGGGACAGGAATGGGGCCATCGGCAAAATTCCTTACAGACAACGGGGGAGAAATGACTTTAGGAATGTGTGTGAAAATGTAAATATCACAGTTATGAATACGGCTGCAGAAAGCCCATTTAGTAATGGTGTGTGTGAAAGAAACCATGCTGTAATAGATGACATGCTCTGGCGAATTTTGGCAGATAGACCAAATTGCAAGTTAAATTCAGCCTCAGCTTGGGTGGTACATACAAAGAATTTGTTGCAGATGGTTGGGGGGCTATAGTCCCTATCAATTAGAGTTTGGTGGAAATCCTAAAATTCCGTCCATTTCGGATGACCAGCCTCCAGCTTAGGAAGGGACTACAATTAGCTCTGCCTTTACTGAGAATTTAAGTGCATTACATAGCAGTAGAAACCTTTTTTGGAAGCAGAAGTCTCTGAAAGAATTCGCAGAGCTTTAAGACATAATGTATGGCCATCAAATACCGTTTTCAGCAAGGAGACATAGTATACTATAAGAGAGACAATTTTAATGAATGGAAAGGCCCAGGGAAGATCATAGGCATAGATGGCAAAACAATTATTTTGCAACATGGCAATCAGACTGTTAGGGTACATTCATCAAGGATAATGGGTACAGATGACAAATTTTCAAATTTAGACAGAGCAGACCGACATGATGAGGAACCAGGGTCATCTGGTACGCACGTGTTACAGAACTACGAGGACCAGTTAACTAATACAGACAGGGTTTCTGTAGAGGAACACAATACTTCTGATGAATTAGAACAGGCCATTTTTCCGAAAGGACAACTGGCAAGAGTTGGTACAAAAGTGACATACTTGCCTGAAGGGTCTAGTCAATGTAAGGATGCAACTGTTATTAGTAGAGCAGGGAAGGCCACTGGAAAGGCCACGGGGGGGGGGGGGGGGGGGGGGGGGGGGGGGGGGGTAAACACGGAACTACCTTACAGGGGACAAAGAGCTCTATCCCACAGATGGATTTGCACGGAAAAGGTTCTTCCGGATGGAAGTTAAGGCCAAGGCCAGGCTTGTGGCAAGGGGATTTGAAGGAAACTTAGAAGATCAGGATTTAAGGGTAGATTCACCTATGGCAGGAAAGGTTATTTTAAAGATCTTCTTGGCTCTATTAGCCACAAAGGCATGGGAATGCAAATCTATGGATATAAATGCTGTCTTTTTGCAGGGGCATCAGCTCCAGAGAGACATTTTTTTCCATCCTCCTAAAGAGGCAGCTAACACAGAAGGGGTACTCTGGAAGTTGAACAAATATGCATATGGATTAAATGATGCATCTAGAGTCTGGTATTTTTCGGTAAGGTCAGTTTTATTAAAGTTAGGCTGTTGCCAGTTGAAAACAGATCCAGCAATGTCTTTATGATGCATGTCGATGATTTTTTTGTGGGGTGGGACTAGTGATTTTGAAACTATTGTAATCTCTGGGTTGAGGAAAGAATTCAGGGTTGGAAGTCAGGCTTCTGGTGCAGTGATGTGTCCTATGCAAATTTATGTGATGGGATTTCAAGCGCAGGAGGTTTTATAATTTTCCTTTTGGGGAACAATGGTAAATGTTGCCCTCTTGTGTGGAAAACAAAGAAAATAAGGAGAGTGGTCAAAAGCACTTTGGCTGCTGAGACGTTAAGCCTTGTAGAGGCGGTGGATATGGCCTTTTATCTATCTCCGATATTGACAGACATTTTGGGATTAGGGGATTGGGGTAACATACCCATTGAGTGTCACATTGACAAATCCCTGTGGGAACATGTGCACTCTACAAAAAGTGTCAATGAGAAAATGTTAAGAATAGACATCACAAGTTTGAAGCAGATGTTGGACAGAGGGGAGATAGCAAAAATTAAATGGGTTGACAGTAGCTATCAATTGTCTGACTTTTTAATGAAAAGAGGGGTTAGTTCATAGAAACTTTTGGATATTGTTAATGAATGGCACCTGTTTCTGTGACTTTGTTTTATTTTTCCTTCCAAAAAAAGAGGGGGGTGAAATTGCATGTGTTTTTGAGTTCCTTGAAATTTTGTTTCCACCAAATTATTTTTTTTCTCAAAGGAAGGGGAGACTGTTAAGGAACGGGTTAAGAAACATTCCAATTAGATGTCTCATTGATCTGCTAATTGACACTGATATATAAAGAGGCTTCAGGTGGCCTTTGGGACATGTGATGATAGAGTTTGGTGCAGGGTGATGATAGAGTTTGGTGCAGGGTATGTTCAAGGAAAAATAAAGGTGTTTCGGAAAAGGAGCAGAGCTTTTTATTCAACAGCAGCCAGAGGCTAACAGGAATTGGTGTAAAATCCAGGACTGGATTTGCTGTTAAAAGTGAAGCTTTATTTTAAAGTGTCATTTGGAAAATCTGGACTGGATTTCAGAATGCAAACAGCCAAGGGAAAGCATTATAGCAAGAGAAGACTTTAAAGTGTATTTTTGGGAAACTCTAATGTGACAATCATCTAGGAGGATTCCTAGGAGATATCTACAGACACTAACTTGGGTTCAGAATGGAGTGCATGTAATTGATCAGTCATCTTACATTACGAAAAGGGACTATTTGTTAATTAGATCATTGTGTCTTGATATGTACTTTGTAATCCACGTTAACCTTAAAATCTGTAATTGTTTATTCGACAAGTTTTTAACCATACAAAAGAGAAACAATCCCAACAATATATATACATTAAAAATCCCATCCAAACCCAAGAACACCACCTCCCCCCAACCCTCACTCTGATCCCCCCTTCTTCTGCATTAACAGTTTGTGGCATTATATTCATGCAGTTCCTAGATCAAAGAAACTTAAAACACTTTGTAAACAAGGGGGTTCCTTTGTAGAACTACAAAGTCTGGAAAGAGGGTCCTTACCTCCTTTAGAGATATAAATAATTAACGCAGGTCACAGAATCAAAGGGCTGTTTTGAAGGTAAAAGATAATTTGTTTACATTTCTTTCTGGAGCATCTCAAAAGTATGGCAAATTGTCAAGGAGATGGGCTGTGCGGGTTAGAAAGGATCCTTGATTTTAATTCTGCTTCCAGTGACCTAAAACACAACCAGTCAGCTTGGTTAAGGCAGAGATGAAGTCGATCAGGGTTTGTAAGACAGTTGCAGGAACAGAAGCAAAAACCCAGAGGTTTTGCCTTAACTAAGCTGACTGGTTGTGTTTTAGGTCACGGGAAACAGATAAATTAGAACCAATGATCCTTGTTAAGGGGGTTCCTAAGAGGATTTTTTGATTTTAATAGTTACTGAAGAGAAATGCAGCGAGGCCCAGCTCTGATTATCATAAAGGTTTGAAGGAGAGTACTTTAGCTAGAAAGCTAAAGAAATTGCATTCTCGGAGAATAGCTAGAACATTTGGAAAACCAAAGTGAATTCCAGAGAGCTGTGTTATACCTTGGTTTGAAACCAGAAGAACAATTGAAAGAACCCTCCAGATTTGATAGTGTACAAGGGAACTCCTGGGTGGAATTTAAAAGTAGAACAGCCGTTACAATCTAAGTCTTTACAAACTCTATCATTAATTGAGTAGTGAATGTTCAAATAATTTTTATATAGACAATAAAGTTTGTTTGAAATGTGAAATATTGTGCTGTAATCACTGGGTGTTCAAATTTCTCTTTAATTGTTAATAGTCTCTATGGAAATTGCCTCATGGATTTTTTTTACAATGATAAGCCTATATTAAACCTTATTAAGATCTGATGGAACACTTGTGTGTAGCATTGGGGTCCATACTGGAGAAGGAATATTGAGTGAGGCGTCCCCTACCCTCAACAACCCCTTACCACTGACTAAGCATAGTGACTATCTAAGCAAGTACTTTTCACTGTACCTCGGTACACGTGACAATAAACAAATCCAATCCAAAACTGACCGGACACATGCTCGCTATATTACAGGAGTTGATGTAACAATGACGCTCATAACTATTTGGACGATCTGTTGGGGAGGAAATAAAGAGTCGTGTACACATTTCACAAGAGTTCGGAATGAGCAAGGTACTGGAGGAGGAGAGGTAGGTGATAGATAGCCACTCACTCACCTCGATCTCGATGACAGTGTTGGAAGTAAAGTACAACCCGAGGCCGATCGCAATAAATATCAAGCCCAGCAGGAAGAATGTGGGAAGCACATAGCCCGCGGAGAGGAAGGGCTGCCAAGCCGGTAGCCTCTGCTGGGTGAAAGCCGTGTTATCAGGTTTATTCTTCGAAGCGGCCCCGTCTCCCTGTCGAGACGAACCCCGGACCCGCGACATCTCCGGCGCTGTTCCCCAGCCAATTCCTGGGTCGGGGGGTAGAGAAAGAAAGAAAGTTTAACTTTCTAACCCACTGGATTAGTGAAGTTGCCGCTGACGCGCCCACCAAGCGAGCTGCTGGAGAAAGAGGAAATAAACTCTCAGGCCAATTGTTCTTTGATCCCGCGCCCTCACCTCTACCTATTAGAGATAGCACTCCACCCAGTTGGAAGACACTGTCACATGGTTGTTCTTTATCAAACCGGTTCCACAAACCCGGCCACCACAGCTGTTGACTTCCTGCCACATTCATGAACAGCGTTCTTTGTTTTTAAATGCAGGAAAGTAATCTTTAAATACCATTATTCTCCACATTTACAATTACTTCTGTAACTGGGCTGCCTGAAATCAGTAATAACCCCCCCCCCGAAATTTTATTTTAGAAATCGATTTTAAGTCCCAAGTTCAGGAAGTCCTGCAAAGTATTTTATATAAAATCTCCAATGTTCGTGTTAAGAGACAAAATATTCATGATGATCTATAATGGCTTTTAGAACATTCAATAAAGCAACATGAAAATTGGAAAACCCAGTGCTGGGCAACGAGGCTAGTGCTTAAAAGATACTTTACAACTGCTGTGTTATCTGAATATTTAGCTGGTGAAATGATTTTGTGCCAACTACGGAAGACTCGAACTGCGGAAGACTCGAACTGGGGCCATAAGTATAATATAGTCAATAATAAATCGATTCAGAAGAAATTTCTCTACCTAGACGGTGGTTGGAATGTAGAAGTCTCTACCACAAGGTAAGGCAAATATCTGAAATACATTTGAGGGAAAGCTGGAAAAGCAGACCAAATCCCTACAGTGCAGAAGGAGGCCCTTTGGGTCTGCACTGACCCTCTGAAAGAGCACCCCAACTTGGCCCACTCTCCCGCCCTCTCGCCACAACTCCGTTCTTTCCCTGTAACCCCACCTAATCGTTGGACACTAAAGGCCAATTTAGCATGGACAATCCACCTAACCTGCACATCTTTGAACTGTGGGAAGAAACCAGAGCATCTGAAGGAAACCCACGCAGACATAGGGAGAAAGATCAAACTCCACACAGACACTCACCTGAGGCCGGGTTTGAACCCAGGTCCCTGGCACTGTGAGATAGCAGTGCTAACCACTGTGTAGGTGAAAAGAATAACAATTTATATTTATTATATAACCTTTTGTATCCTCAGGTGCTTCAAAGGAACAACATTTGACATTGAGCCACAGAAGGCATTTTAGGTTAGGTGTCCAGAAATCATGAAGTAGGTTTAATGGCATGTCTGAAAATGTGTCAAATACAAACACGTCTACTGCAGTTGGTTAAGTTGCTTTGCTTCCACTTGCAGATGAAACAATAATTAAAGGCGGTGAATATGGGATAGTCACCACTTAATCCAATAGGGAATTCACAAGCAACTTCTTTACCCAGAGAATGGTTGAAATGTGAAAGTTGCTACTACAGGGAGTAGCTGAGGTGAATGGCACATCTACATTTATGGCCACCCAGTCTAACATAAAAAACAAAATAGTGTGGTGACTGGAGACCTGAAATAAAGGGAGTAAATCCCCCAAAACATCAGCAGATCATTTAACGATTTGAGTCCAATATGATTACTCCTCAGTTCCAAAGAAGAACCAATTGGACTCCAACCATTAACTCTGTTTTTGGGTATAGGTCCTTACTCTTTTCCCTCTCTTTCAGGTGTCCTCATGCTGCATGAGGTCACCATAATCCTGATTGATCCTCTTATTCCATTTTCATCAACCATTACTTTTGGACTAGCTGGCTGATTTTACAGTTGGATGCCCTTCCAAATTTCCCCACTTATCCAGGCTGGGGACCAGCACCAGTACACGCTGGTTTACTTGCACCAGTGCCTGGGTTCTGTAAATAGGTTTGTTCTCTCTTCATCAAATAATTTGCAACTTTTCTAATAAATCAAAATGTATTTACTGAATTTATTCAAGGCCGGGTTGGATAGATTTTTATAGTCAGGGGAGTCAAGGGTTGTAGGGGGCTGGCAGGAAAGTGGAGTTGTGACCACAGCCAGTTCAGCCATGATCATATTGAATGGCTGAGCAGACTCAAATGGTCTACTCCTGCTTAGTGCTTCACAAACATTTGTCCACTATGATCCCATTTTGAGGCTTGAGAATTGCCATAACTGCAGAGAGTGAACCAGGTTTTTCTTTGGGGGGGGGGGGGGGGGTGTAAGGGATGAGGTTCTCTGGCATACTTAGGCCTACACCCGCCATTGAGAAAGAAACACTGGGATTTAAAGCAGTTGTAAGCACTCAGTCTCAATTCCCTGACAGCCATTGCTGCCTTGGCACTCGCAACCACAAAATCCCATCTCATAACCCCACTGGAGGTGCTGACCCACAGTTTGGCAAGGCCTGTCCTACTCTGATGTGTGTCAAATATGAGATTCAGACTCGTGGGAGGGGGCGTGTGTGGGAGATGAATAAAGGTAGGATCAAGCTGGTGTGGACCATTAATGTAGCCCAGATGGGCAGAAAGGACAGTTTATGCTGTAACTATTCTCTCATTAAATTTTCATGAAATTAAAGAAAAAGTTCAATTAAATGCACAGCAAACCTGTGCCATGAACTATTGCAATGATGACAGCTCTCTGTCTTGGCTGAGAAGATGCACTCACCTGGGGACAGGTACTGTGCCCAGGACACTTGCATGGGAGGAAAAGCACAACCTTACGTGCCGACGGACGCGCTGACGTAGTCCGTGCGTGGTGACCATTTTACTCCTCCTCTTCTTTCCCCCCCTCTCAACCAAACCTGCTCAGCAACCCTGGGCTCGCTGTCAATCAACACGATGGACGTCAGCATTGTCAAATCGCTCACCAAGCGGGGCGCGGCGGAGGGCGGGTGCTTCCGTCAATCAAGCTAGGTTTTGGTTCGGCGTTAGGCGATCAATCGTTTGTATTGGGGTTTGTGTTTATTTATATATTAAATAATTTACCCCCCATCTCCTCCCACATACCCTCACTGTTTTTGTAAAGAAGGGGGGGGGGAAAGAAATTGGCGGTGGATTATATTTGATTTTTAAAACATTTTGGATTTGATGGTGTTGAGGTGGGGAGGGTTAGGGTTGTTGTGAGTGAAAGGCTGGGGCCCGGGCCCTCCCCGGGTGGGAGGAAGGGAGGAAAGAAAGAAAGGCAGCGATGATGTTGTCGGCGGCGGCGAAGAAGAATGAGGAGAGGCCGGCGGGCGGCCCCGAGGGCCTGGAGGCGCCGGCCGATGGAGGCCTGGCCTTGGTCGCCGCCAGCGAGCGGACCCCCAAGAAGAAGGAGCGAGCGTCTCCCCACAGCAGCAGCAGCAACGAGGGCACCATGGAGGGTGGCACGGCAGAAACCCCGGACGGCCGGAGAACCAGCAAACGCAAGCGAGCTAAAGTAAGGCTCTAGAGGGAGAGAGATAGAGGAAAAATCCCCCCCCATTAAAAAACCAAATGGTACAGAGAGAGAGAAGCTTGGACATCTTTTCATTGTATTTTTGTGGGTGCAGGAGGGTGCCTGCCTTTAAAGGAGAGAGGCATTTCTTTCTTTTGTGTCTGGTTCATTTCTCCCCACATGGTTAATTGCAATTGTGGATTCTATTATTATCATCTCTTCCCCCTCCCCTTATTATTTTGCTGTCGAATATCTCCTTTTTATTGTTGGAAAGCATGCTTGGGGTGGGTGGGGGGAAGAGAGTTTGCCAGCAGGAATTGTGAGCTCTGGGACCTGCCACCCTCTCCTCCCTTTGTTTTAGCTTTCACAGCTAAAGCTACCACTTCAAGGGTGTTTCTCTGGTTAAAGCTTTGTTCTCCTGCCCTGCATATTTTAGACAACCAATAAAAGAGGCAAGATCGAAACAACATTGTAACAAGGAGCAATTTTAGGGAGTTCCCTTTATTGGGGAAAAGAAGAATAGGTAGCATTTTACACAGGAGTGACGGATTGCTCCCCCCATACTTTTAAATCGAATTCCACATGCGGGCTAGCTGTCTTTTATTTGCCCCCCCCCCCCCCCCCCCCCCCCAAAACCATGAAAACTTCATTTGAAAATTGAAAGCGATACAAAAGACATGTACTTTTAAAAATCATCCAAGTAAGTTTTTTGAGACAGGGATGAATACATGGTTCATATGTGATTTGTATCTATGTATACTCTTTAGGTAGATTGTGGGTGAATAGCTTCACAATGACTTTTGAAACTGATGTTTTGTGACGGGTGTTTGAGAGCTCATTGTCTTTGTTCTGTGCTCAGGATTGATGGTATTACAATATTTTATAGAATGGAATATTAATTAACATTAAAGTTAGCCAAAGAATGGTGGTTACCTTTGGTTTTCTGTGTTCAGACCATTACAGTTCTTTTTCAGTAGTTTATGCTCGCATTGTCAGATAAACTTTTCCAAATCTTTTATATTCTGCTGAATTGACTAGCTGCTGTATAAATCCATTTAGCCTATCTTGATTCTGGTAAGTATATGTGGACTGATACACCGTTGCAAGTTTTACACGATTATGTAAATATTTGCACAAGGTTGTTTTTAGGGTTTTTGTGAAACCTAGTCTCGGCTAATTGAGTTTTCTACAAAAGTATTTGAACATTGTGTTTACAAAATGCTTAATGAGATTGTTGAGTTTACTTGCAAATATGAACTTTTAGGATGACTGAATTTTTGTCAATTTGCGAATCATAATGGGAGTTGTGCAATGTGTTTAGCAGAGTGAGATGTTACAGCATTCTGTTTCTCCCCAACATATGAAATAACTGGATCATGTTTGTTAGTGCACAGGTTGTTCTTGAATGTATCTTTTGTCATTGATGATTCCACGGTCATTTGCTTCATACAATGTACCCCGCATCCAGATTTTTGTTGTTGAAAAAGATCTGCTGATACTTCATGGTTGGTATGCAATGAAAACCAATTCTTCGTTGCAAGGCCTAAAATAGAGAAAGAGATTTTCATATTTATAATTTTGCTATGTGTGCTGTACATTCCGTGCCTTTGATATGGATGACCCACAGTATGCCCTCCAACTCTGCTGTTACTGGAACTATCCAAGCTCCAGAAATTGGATTCCCTTATCAAAAGCATCATCTG
This sequence comes from Scyliorhinus torazame, assembly GCF_047496885.1. Classification (NCBI taxonomy): domain Eukaryota; kingdom Metazoa; phylum Chordata; class Chondrichthyes; order Carcharhiniformes; family Scyliorhinidae; genus Scyliorhinus; species Scyliorhinus torazame. Next base: position 138,010,905 of record NC_092707.1, read on the forward strand.
AAGCAATTCGCTTTGTTCTGACCTTCCATGGGGACAGTTGCAGGCGTCTCACCGGTATAACCAGTCTTCAGCGATACAATTTTGAGCCAGTGCAGGCTATGTACTAATTTGTGCGTTGTACAATGTATCCAGAATTGCAGTACTGCAAAGTGGTGATTTAGTCATCCTATATACATAGTTCATACTTCTCAACTGATGCATTGTAGAGGATCACTTGGTTTCAATGCCAGCAGAAAACTCCTTTCACTTCATGATAAAAGACCAGTCAAAGACTTTCCATGGTCCTTGACAATGACAAATGAAACAACATTGGCATCATAGCTATTGTTGCTAGGACTTGAAGCATAAATTATAGTGCAGAAATGGTTACATGTCTGTTCATTCAAATTGTTAATGCTCAGAATTCTGTTTTTACTTTTTCAAATTTGGTTGTGGCTGAAGACGTTTGGAGCCATTTAACACTAGGGTGAAGTAATGGTGATAAGTCTAACACTGTTTTTAAGTGGGGCATCATGCAATATGTGTTATTAGACTTTTTTTTAGCCCTTCAGTGAAATTTTCTTCTGTGTTGTACATTATTGGAAGTACAGGCTAATATTGGTGTGGCAAGGGCAATGGGGCATCTGCAATTTCGGTGAAAAGTGGGACCAAAAAGTGGATCTCCATGACTGATAAGATTTAAGAACTGAGAAAGAAACAATGGAAGGAAGAAGGAGGACAAATTAGGGTCAAAGCACTTCCAGAAATAGAAGTTAAGGGAAGGGGAAAAAGATTGGGAGGGAGATTCTGAAAAAATTGTTTAACCTTGATTTTTTAGATCTCCAGCAACTATTTACTCCACGCAGGATTAATAGTGATCAATTTAAATTGTTCACTTTGAGTCAAATTGATTGAATGCATTAACAATTACCATGTCATTGAAATAGGCCAGACCTGAAAGGGATTGGTTAATGTGATGGGGAGGTGTTGGCAGTTGGCTGGTTTAGCCCATTGGGCTAGAGAGCTGGGTTGTGATGCAGAAGAAGGCGTGTGTTCAATTCCCGTACCGACTGAAGTTATTCATGAAGGCCCGCCTTCTAAACCTCGCTTGAGGTGTGGTGATCCTCCGGTTAAACGACTACTAGTCAGCTCTCCTCCTCAAAGGGAAAGCAGCCTATGGTCATCTGGGACTATGGCAACTTTACTTTACCTTCCCGTACCTGTGTCATTGCATTTCAATTCAAATCTTTTGTGATGAGTTTGCAAAGAATAAAGAAAAGTACAGCACAGGAACATGCCCAACAGACCCCCAAGCCTGTGCTGATCGTGATGCCCTAACTTTAAAAAAAACCTGCCCTTACTCACTCTATTTCCTCCCTATTCATGTACCCCATCCAGGTGCCTCTTAAATATTGCTAGTATTCCTGCTTCCACCACATCCTCTGGCAGTGTATTCCAGACTGGGCAATTAATGTGAAAATCGTGTAGAGTGGCATGAATCGATCAGCAGGTTCTTGAGATTCTCAACTCAAGGTGTAGTTGTTAGTCCCCTGAATTTGCTGGCTGACTTGCACATAATAGTTCAGAGTGATAGCATCTTTAATTTCAAGTGAGATCCCAGCAATTGTCAAACCAAAGTGATGAGGTAAGAGTAATCCGTGCGGAAAATAATAGTGCAACATTGTTTTGTTTATCATATCATTAAACATATTGGCAACACCTTTGTTTTGTGAATTGTTATGATCTGGAAGGCATTGCCTGAAAAGAATGTGAAAGCCGATTGCGTCGTAATTTTCAAAAGGAATTTAGGTGGGGGTATGAAATGTGCAGGGTTTTGGGGAAAGAGGAGAAACGACGATTATTTGAAGGCTCTTTCAAAGAGCTGACATTAGCATGATGGACCAAATGGCCTCCTACCGCACTGTATAATTCAAATTCTCTGCTTAAATGACTTGTTATTGTAGATCATTTGCACAAATTAAAAATATTGCGTGAAATATTTTTGCAATGGTGGCCTATGCCTGTGTGCTTATAGAACACTAATACTGGAATTAAAAATCTAGTTTGTACTTTTAAATGGTCACTGCCACAGTGTGGGAGACTGACCTCTGCAATACTCTTTATAGGTTGAGTACAGAGAGATGGATGAGAGCCTGGCAAACCTGTCAGAAGATGAATATTATTCAGAAGAGGAACGCAATGCAAAGGCTGAAAAAGAAAAGAAGCAGGTGCCACCACCACTGCCACCTCCACCTGAAGAGGAGATTGAAAGTGATCCAGAAGAACCATCTGGTAAGTGACATTTACTAAGAGTAGTGAATTTATAATGGGGTGGGGAGGAGATGAGGAAACTCCCAACACGTTGAAGATCTTCTGTATACACTGGATGTCAAATTTTCCCAAACTAGCAAGAAATAACAAATCCCAAATTTTGCTTTTAAACTCAGATAAGATTACAATTTATATGAACTAATTTCTGCTACCTAATAACTGTCCATTTATTGTTCTGCATTGGAATGCTGGACAAATTCGATTGCAAATTAAATGTGTATTAGTCACCAGTGAATATGGCACAATTCAGTAACGTTAAGGGAAGCATACGTATCTACCTCCAGTTGTCTACCTGTCCAATTTCAAGATGTGTGACATTCGGACATTCCCATCTTGCTCCCTTAAGTTCAGCAGTTGTACACAATCTGGGCAATAATCCTGTCCTGCACTGGAGTGCAAGCCCCCCCCCCCCACCCACCCACCCAAACCCCTCTCGACTGCCCAATCCCTCGGTCAAACTCTGTTCTTTCAAGGTATCCAAGAAAGATAATCACCTTGGATTGGTCATTTTTAAAACACCTATTTTGTAACACCTAGCTAGCACCTGATCTCCTGCCAACAATGGCTTTGAGAATTTCTGCCTGTTCAAAATCCGTGTGTGACAGACCTCCAGTATGTGTTGGATGCCAGGCTTGTTGAAGTTCCAGCTGCTATTTTCGTAGGGACTTTTTCTTTTGCCTCTGTGAGGCAGGTTGTTTGATACCAATGACAAAACCTGCCTCCAAGAGTTGCTGAGACCCCATGTGTCTTTTTGGCAAGTCCTCAATTCAGATTTGGACCAGACACAATTGGGTAGTTGACTCTGTGGAAGCGGTGTCCTCCGATTTCTGCTGAAACGTTCTGTCGTTTTCTAATGATTCCGCTCGACGCAACCTTCAAATGATCCCAGTGTATCTGTTTCCTCACATTTCTTCAGGCTTCCCATTTTTGTCAGCAGCTTTATTGGCAGGTCACCGTTGAATTTCCTTCCATTGAAGTTTAATGTCCACAGTGAAGGGTTAAACTTGATTGTCACTGTTGACTGTTGGTTGCTTGCAAACTATATAACCAGAATATAGAAGAGAGAAAAAAGAAATACTTGGTTATGATTTCATTCTGTAATCCAATTTTACGATTAAGATGATCACGTTAATCTTGCTCAAGCTTTGTTGTACTTCACAGTATCTTGATTTAATTACTGCTTTACATTTGAGTGTAATGTTATGTGCAGTATGTAAAACTGTTGGATTTGGAGAGGATTGAATATGGTGAAAAGTAAAACAGTTTTGAGGTACAGGGAAAGCAAAAGTTGGAGTAGAATATGGAGTGATGAGTCTTGATTTCAACAAGAAATATTGGGAGTAAAAAGACCATGTGGCACAACACTATATTGGGCATTTAGGAGGAAGCGGGTAGATCAGAAGACTAATGATTATGGATATACATAGACATGATGAAAGGTAGAGACTAGCAAGTGAAGGATTACAAATATAGTATCCTGTTTAGGATTGTGACCATATTGCTAAAGATGCTGTCCCGGGTATATGTGTGTATGGGGGGGTATTCAAGTAAAATATGGCTTGTGGGGAGGGTGTTGTTAAGAGTGGTAACAGTGGCAGATAATCTTTATTAGTGTCACAAGTAGGCTTACATTAACACTGCAATGAAGTTACTGTGAAAATCTCCGAGTCACTACACTCCTGCGCCTGTTCGGGTGCACAGAAAGAGAATTCAGAATTTCCAATTAGGGGGAATTGGCATGAAAAGAAAATCAAACTTCTTTGAGACTTCATAGATATTGGGATGTGGGAATGTGGTTTGGGATCAGAGAAGAGTGTAGACTAGTGCAGATTTTAAACCTTGACAATGAGAGCAAATCTGCTAATGTTGGGGGAAAGAACATGCATGCACACAGATTGTAAAGCTTACTAATAAGGGAGTTTTTTTTTAAAGAGACTATATATTAGGAAGCATTTGAAATATCCAGTAGTTCACCCAGCTATATATGGTATACTCAATTCTTCAATACTCAGTCAAACTTCAGAAGTATGCATTTATGTAAAGTGGCCCAGATTTGGACCATATTTGGACCTTGTGTAATTTTGTTTTTATAGGGTTCATTTTCCCCTTGCCAATTTCTTTGCTTCTTGTTGCTGGGGTGCAGTTCAACAGTCACCAACATGTAACTTGGCAAGCAGCCATTCTTCGTTTGTGAGCCTAGCTAGATGGTGAACGTTAGCAGACTGTTTGGATGTCAGGGGTATAATTGCCATGCCTCAACCTGGCATCACCTGTTGTTTACATGTGCCTGCTTTCTATCAGTGATCATTGAATAATGATTAGTAGGAGAAACTGGTTGACTTTTGCCACTTCACTTTGCCTATCTCCTAGCCCTGGGAAGGCTGAGGCCTATTCAATACTGTTATTGTAACTTCAGTTGGAGGCCAACTAAATTTGGGGAGAGCACAGTAAGAAGTCTTACAACACCAGGTTAAAGTCCAACAGGTTTGTTTCGAATCACTAGCTTTCGGAGCACTGCTCCTTCCTTGGGTGAATGACCATTCAAACCTGTTGGACTTTAACCTGGTGTTGTAAGACTTCTTACTGTGCTCATCCCAGTCCAATGCCGGCATCTCCACATCAAAGTTTGGTGAGGGCAGACATGACATTGAACCTTCCTAATGCTTCCTGATATTCCATGATGTGGAATTGGGACATCCTACTTTATTCGTTGTGATATTTAAATATCTATGAATGTGTAAGCTATTTTAATTTGTTAATTTTATACAGATCCAAAAGGATTTTTCGAATTGTATGTATATATCGGTACAGAAAATATTTCAAGTAAACAACAATTAATCCTATTCTGTAACCTGTTTCACTAAATATTGCAAAAACATGTCACATTGGATTTTAATGATCAATAATAGAGATTTTCTGTAAATGTCAATATAAGAGGAGTTTTCGTACAACAGTCGGCAAAGAAATTGCCATTTAGGCTGACTAACCAGTTAACCCCGAGTTGGATTTAACATTGGCCTCCAGTAATTTAAATCACCCGTGTTGACTTTTGGGAGGGCAGTGGAAGGCGCTATTTGTAGAAAAGGGGACTGAAAATTTAAAGATACAGTAATATAATTAGTGTGCTGGAAGAGTTACTGGGGTGGTTGTCATGGAATAATCCCAATGAGGGGTAATGCAGCTGATAATCGCCAATAATAGGTTGCGGTAACTGCCCTGGCAATCTTTTCAATGCTTTTAATGTTGTATGTAATTGCCAGACGTTAAATATCTTTAAGAACATATATTAATGTTAAATTTAAGATATTGTTTTAATACAAGACCGCGGAAATTAGGGAAACTAGTACTGTGTGCATGAGTGTGAATGTTTTTACGTTCGTTCCCGCAGTGCATTGGAGCAACATCAATCTGGCAGGGTCGATTGCAGGTATGTATTTTTAAAAATTACTTAAAAAAATTTTTTTGACTCTGTGCGCTGATTTAGTTTTAATTTTGTGTTTAATTTTTTTAAATGTCGCAGGTAGTATTTGTGAGGAAGGAAGGTGGTGAGGGTTGTGGGATTTGAAGTATCTCCAGCTAAAGTCTGATCTGTGGGTTGGGACCTGGTGATGGGGAATCTTTCGCAGTCGTTTAGGATGCTGTCCTGGGGCAGAGGTGGGGAAGAGCGCATGGAGGGGTTCTTGGACGTGTTTGGTTAGGGCGAGCAGTCTCATTCACTGGAGGAGGTATCAACCCTGACGTGGTGCTACCTGGCAGATGACATTTTAGTCTTAAATGGAGGCTTTCGAGGTTGATCTTGTGTTTCTTCATGGCCCTAGGTTAAAAGTTTAATTGCACTAATTTTGTGAGTTCATTCTTAGCAGGTGTTGAGGGTGCTGCTTTCCAGAGTCGTCTACCTCACGATCGCATGACCTCACAGGAAGCAGCCTGTTTCCCAGACATTATCAGTGGTCCTGCACAGACTCAGAAGGTGTTTCTATACATCAGAAACCGCACAGTAAGTTTATATACCAGAAACATAATTTCTTAAATCATTTAAGATGAGCATAATAGTCATTTTTCTTTGCTGAAGGAGGTCAGAATTGACTGGATCTTTTACTTTCAATCTTGAGTATTAATCTTATCTAGCAGTAGGATTATTTTGACGTTTTGGCTAGTTTAATTTTCAGAACTCCCACCTGTAGTTGAGACACTGTTAAAGGTTCTGGGTTATAGTATGGAAATGTAAAAACATATTCACTGGATAAGTTAGAAACTTGGGAGGATATCAGTTTACGAACTGTTTAAACAAAAGGTGCAGCATGGGAGGCTAAGTGTCATTCCTTGTGACATACTTGCTCTTCTATGTATTTCACACACATTCTTGCAGGGTTCCTTTATTAACTCCAGCAATTGTACATTTCATCCACCTAAAAATCAACCCTCTGAAGATTATAAATTTAGGATTACTTAAATTACAGATATAGCTATGGACATTGAGCTGATGCTGTAAGCACTGATTGATAAATTGTTGGAAGAAAAGATGAATTATAATTAATTATGATCCATTGATGGTCAGTCAGTCATTTTGTTAACATTTCTTCAGTTGTATTTAATGGCACAGCAAATAATTCCTGACAGTGGTCTGATTCTTAAGGTTATTCTTAACCAGAAACAGACCAGTCAGCTCAAACGCCACAGCCGGCTAGAGGGACCATTTGGTCTTCTCCTATTTATATGTTCTCAAATAAGTAGGTTTGTTGAGGTCATTTGTTATTCACTTTCAAGAGAAGGCAACATCGAAAGGGACTGATTCTGAATCACATGCTGCAAGATTTTTTTGGAAAACTGAAAACCGGTTTGGAGCTTCACGCTACTATTTCAGTGAAGGTGATGACCACCCACATTCTGCTACTGCGATGCAGCGCAAACAGCAGCTGCAAAAAACTGAATTTCTCGGCTCTTTGCTGCTCTGATGAGGTTTAACTGTTCCATCTGTTTCTTGTGAATTCTCCTGCAACAAATGGCAAACACTTCACGGGTTCGATTCCCACTTGAGTCACTATCTGTGCGGAGTCTGCATGTTTTCCTCATGTCTGCGTGGAGTTCCTCCCGGGTGCTCCGGTTTCCTCCCACACGTCCCAAAAGACGTGCTTGTTAGGGGCCTTGGACATTCTGAATTCTTCCTCCGTACCCGAACAGGTGCCGGAGTGTGGCGACGAGGGCATTTTCACAGTAACTTCCATTGCAGTGTTAATGTAAGCCTACTTGTGACACTAATAAAGATTATTATTAGTTTGCTCTCAACTCTCACCATAACTTGGTGTGAGAGTATGAGTAACTGTACAGCACCCCACCCTCCCATCTGCAGTTAATATTTTGTGCAGTCTAGATCTGTCAATAGGTAACATTAGACTCTCTTTATATGGTAAGTAAAAGTCATGATATTTGTCAATGTTGTGCCTTTTAAAAAGTTTATAGTACTGATGTAATCTCAACAGGTGTAACCCAAAGTGATGGCACATGGCTTGCAACAATGCCAAAATCCCGAAGCTTGAACACTAGCAACATAATGGGGCAAACCAGTCAAATAACTTATTTAGATTTGTAAGCTTTGGAACAGGTCATTCATTTTTAGCATTCGCCCTTAGAACAATATTTTGAGGCATTGTATACACTGCAGCACACATAGGTTGTTGTTTGATTAATTTAGCCTTATCCGAGGAGGATAATTTACAGCTGGAGAAAATAAAGGGCTGGTGCAGGTGATACCTGACTATTCAAACTATATTTGCACAGACCCCTTGTAACAAAAGCAAAGGTGAACTTTGTGTTGCTGTTGCCTTTATATCCCCACCTTCCCTTCTGTCATAGGCAATTCTCTGTCTAGGTGGGGTGGAGAAGGAAGGAGAGAGGGTAGCCAAGCAGCAATGTATTCTTGGGTACCTTTCAATGCAATGGCATAACTGGACATACAAACATGTTGTGGTGTATCCTGGAGTGAATCGCCATTTTGTTGTCCCATTGTCACTGGACTAGTAATCCAGAAGTTCTGGTTCTGGGGTACATGGGTTCAAATCCCACTGTGGACAGATGGTGGAATTTAAATTTTGTTAATTTATCTGCGATATAATTTTAGCCTCCGTGTTCGTGACCATGACAATTGTTATCAATTGTTGTAAAACCCCATTTAGGTCACTAATAATCTTTGGGAAAGGAAATCTGCCATCCTTGCATGGTCTGGCCTACATGTGACTCCAGACTCCCAGCATTGTGGTTGACTCTTGACTGACCTCAGTTAAAGGGCAACCAGCAATTGCATCACATGTTGGCCTTGCCAGCAATGCCCACATCTCATGGAAGAATAAAGAAAAGAAAATTGCTTATTTTGGAGATCCTGACCTCCGAAAGACTATGATTTGATGTCCATCTTTCATGATCAGAAACTGTTTTCACGGAACATGGGCTCGATGCTTTAAAGACCGAGATCTATGCAGTTTGCCTTCTACCATCCTGGTAGTTGCATGATACAATGATAATGGTGCTGACTAATCAGAACAATCAATTTCTATAAATTAGTCTACAATTGAAAAACCTCCAGTGGACAAGAACCTTGGGAGCCATAGGTCCAAATTTACCTCTTTGTTTACTGCTGAGACATTAAAAAAAAAATGTAAGACCTAGGAAAAATTCACTACCTGCTGGAGTGCAACTCCACTGCTTCATTAAAATGCAAGCAAAATACCGCGGATGCTGCAAATTTGAAATAAAATTAGAGAATGCTAAATAAACGCAGGTCTGGCAGCACCTGTGGAGAGAGGAACAGATTTAACATTTTGAATATGTACGACTCTTCAGTATTTTCTATTTTTATCCCTCAGCTTCACTGTTCCATTTCTGGGCCTCCAAGGTGGAGTGTCATGTCCGCATGATAAATTAGATAATAACCAGGTCTTTACAACATGAATTATCAGCCCTAAATGGCTGCAACAAGATTAATTTGCATTAACAGAATAAATTCAGCAATATCTGAACGTCAATTGGGACGCTCATGGCAGGGTTGCATTTTTCTTGGTTTGTCGAGCTTGATGGTGGAGTGGCACAAAGTGATCAGCAATGTTTAGAGAATTGAATGTTGTGGTGTCTTCTCATCACAAAGCACTGAATTTGTATGAACCAATAATGGCTAGTGTTGTTAATTCTCTATTTTAACATTCTTTCTGGCCGTTATAGTCTTCTCCACATACCGTAAACGTGTACATTTATTTCCTCCCTAAACCTGGAAAACACAGTCATTTGCTTGAGAGATTTGAATTCCAGTGAATGCAGACTGGTTAACAGTACATTATGAGATGGGTAATTCTTATTGACACTATTCTTTATTTAATAGAATAGAAGGAACTGAATTCATGAATTTACAGTAAATAATTTTTAGTCTATAGGTAGCTTGCAACCTACTGCTGACCTTTAAAAAGGTCATTTTCATTTCCAATTAATCCAATTCTGGAATTCTGCTATTTAGCCCTTGTATTTGTAAATCCAATTGCCACTTAAATCTGCCACCCCTTAATACAGCTTATGGTAGGAAAATGGGTAACGTGGCTGAATGTATTAATGGTGCTGTTTTTGTATTGAGAATGAGGATAATGATGCTCACCATTATTATGGAGTACAGTGGACAACAATGTCTGGAGTACGGATCCGTACAGTTAAATGCTAAAGTCTGGACGTTCAGAATTACTCGTGTTCAAAATTACCCTGTTCCTCCACATTCTGTGCTGTAATAGTACCTTGCCATTGAAATCAAGGTGACTTTGTGATACTTGCTAGTTACGAATTAAGTGCAACAGCAAAAATTAGGGCTGGTCCATTGAAATGTCAGTGAATTTTCTTTTTTAAATTTAGAGTACCCAATTAATTTTTTCCAATTAAGGGGCAATTCAGTGTGGCCAATCCACCTACCCAGCACATCTTTGGGCTGTGGGGGCGAAACCCACACAAACACTGGGAGAATGTGCAAACTCCACGCGGACAGTGACCCAGAGCTGGGATCGAACCTGGGACCTCGGCGCTGTGAGGCAGCAGGGCTAACCACTGTGCCACCGTGCTGCCCTAAATGTCAGTGAATTTTTAACTGCTTGCTAAGTTATTACTTGCAAACAACCTCACTGTCCCAGAAAATTTAATTTTACAGGCGTGGAGTCGCAATCCTTAAAAATTTCCAGCAGTTACTAAATTTTTAAAAAAATTTTTTTTTTTGTCCCTTTTATTTCCCTCAGTCCCACCTTTTATTTTAATAAATTTAGAGTACCCAATTATTTATTTATTTTTCCAAATAAAGAGCAATTTAGCATGGCCAATCCACCTAACCAGCACATCTTTTTGGGTTGTGGGGTGAAACCCATGCAGACACGGGGAGAATGTGCAAATTCCACACGGACAGTGACCCATGGCTGGGATTCGAACCCGGGTCCTCAGCGGCGTAATCCCAGTGCTAACCGCTGCGTCACTGTGCTGCCCTCAGTCCCACCTTTTTGTTCCCATTTCTCTTTCAGTACACGATTTACATCTAATTTGTACTTCCTAGTTTAGACTCTGTGTGTCTGCAAGAATTCTTCAGTCTAACTGGTTGAAGAGCCTCTCTGTTGCTTGCCCTGCTTGCAGACGCATCAGATACAGCACAATGCCCTGTAACTGAAGACCAATGACAGTAGCTCGGGACAAAAGTCTATGAAAACTCTGGGCAGCGTTGGCATTGTCCTCTAGAAAATCTAGCATACATTTCCATAAATTAATTTGAAGTGAATTATTCATAATCTCTTTTTCCCTATTTAAACAGTTGCAGCTCTGGCTGGACAACCCTAAAGTGCAGTTGACCTTTGAGGTAACTCATCAGCAACTCGAGTCTCCGTATAACAGTAAGTGGGGTTACTATAAGTGAACTTGCAAGAAGTTACAGGCCAAGCTTTTCCTGAATTTAGGGTGGTGTCCAAATAGATATCAATCTGTGACTAATGGAAATGCATTACCTCATTTACAATTTAAAATGGTGTAAGAATACTTTACTGCAAAATTTAAGTATGGAAGAAAAATGCTAATTGACTTTCAGATTATTTTCAGTTGTGCTTTAGATTGTCTAGGCCACAATTGGAGCTGATAATTTCCAGAAAAATAATAAACTCGTGTGAAACTAATGTACAATGCTTTCCTGGATTTTATTTGAAGCATGTATGTAGTTTTGTATATGGGAAAATCTGTTTGGTTTGTATGTGTGATGTATTTCAATAATCAAGTTTGTCTAACCAACATTCTTCTTTGTCTTAGGTGATCCTGTCTTAGTTCACCGGATACACAGCTACTTGGAGCGCCATGGATTAATCAACTTTGGAATCTACAAACGAGTGAAACCACTTCCAAGTAAGTAGTTGCCTAATACCATAATTTTTACAATATATATTCATGCTACAAATAATCCTAATGACACTTAATTCCATTGACCAATTTTGCTTCATTTTTCATTGTTGAGCTGGCAGAGGTTATAGGAATGGAGGGGAAGGATATGGAGAGACGTGAGCACAAGAATTTTAACCACAAGGAGCCAATGTAGATCAATGAGCAGAAGGGTAATGGGGAAATGGGACCTGATGTGCTTTGGGATATCGGCAGCAGAATTTTGGATGAGCTCAAGTTTATGGAGCTGGTGAAGACCTGCAGAAGAACATCGGAATGTTTGAACCTGGAAATAAATATATATGAGGGCTTTAGTAGCTGATAGATTGAAGCAGGGGCAGGGACGGATGTTAATATGGAGACGGAAGTAGGTAATCTTGGTGATGGAAGAAGGTATGGAGTCAAAATCATAGCTCAAGATCAAATAGGATTGCAAGATTATCTCCGACTGAACCAGACTCCAATGACTAGGGAGGGGGCTGGAATTGATGACCAGGGAAACTATAATAATCTTTATTGTTGTCACAAGTAGGCTTGCATTAACACTGCAATGAAGTTACTGTGTAAAGCCCCCAGTCGCCACACTCTGGCGTCTGTTCGGGTACACATGGGAGAATTCAGAATGTCCAATTCATCTAACAGCACGTTTTTCGGGACTTGTGGGAGGAAACCATTCAGACACAGGGAGCACTTGCAAACTCTGCACAGACGGTGACCCAGACCACAAACGATCGTGGTGCTGTGAAGCAACGTGCTAACTACTGTACTACCATGCCACTGTTCATGGTGGTGAGAAAATAGTCCCAAAAGGTGCTCCAAATTATTTAGAAGAATTTCTAAGTAAAGTTAGAGCTCTATGGTAGTTTGGATGATTCTGGGCTATGCTGTTGGTCAGTGTTTCTTTTGTTCATTAACTGGAAAAAATTATGATTCGCAGCAAAGAAAACGGGCAAGGTGATAATCATTGGTGCGGGAGTATCTGGTCTGGCAGCAGCTCGCCAATTGCAGAGCTTTGGAATGGATGTTACAGTCCTGGAGTCAAGAGTAAGTCCGGTTTTGGTTCATTAATGCAGAAAACCTAGCAGGAGATGTTTGTGAAATCCAAGCATCCTATGTGGCCGCATAAGAAGTAGAAGAAAAATTTGACAATTTATTTAACAAAATGAAATTCATAATTGACTTTTTTTTCAACATCAAAGTTTAATGCACAGTTATGTTAAAATATTGTTAGCTCGTACTTTTACTAAGAAAATCATCCAGACACCATTGAGCCTGTAGTATTCTTTAAATAGCTGTTTTTGAGCTCAGAGGTGGGCTATTATTTAATGACTTAATCAAAGGGAAGATTTTACTCTAGTAGGTAGCTTTGCTGGTGGAGGTGTGCTGCGGGTGCGACATGTGTCCATTGGATGACAGAGCATGTGTTTTTTTTTTTGCTTGCAGACTTGTGTATAAAACAAATGAATATATATATATTACCCGCCACTTAGCTAGCCTCTGGAATTGATCCACCTAAAGCATTGAAGACCTATGTTTGCCAGACATTTACTCAATGTTTAATACAATAAAACAAAAGCAGAATACTGTGACTGCTGGAAATGTGAAATAAAAACAGAAAATACTGGAAATGTTCAGGTCTGGTAGCATCCATGGAGCGAGAAGCAGGATTAATGGGTGGAATTTAATGCCCCTCTCCCTGAAGCGAGTTTGAAGGTTAGATGGGTGCGGGGTACATCATTTGATCAGGTGAGAGGGTGCAGTGTGAGGACCTCTGCTGCTCTCCTTGATTAACTCTGGGGTGGGAAAGCTTGTAGGCAGCCTTCCCGCTCGAATGGTACTCTAGGGCCGTATCCTCGCCACTATTTCCACTCAACCAGTCGCAGCAGGAAAGTCACCATGTGGGAAGTCCGGGAAAACAAAATGGTGGCTGGAGAAGATCATGAGGTGTGGGCCCAGTGGGCCAAAGAACAACAACAATTCTTAAAAAGTTGCTTTGTGGAGTTTAAAATGGAGATTTTGGCCTCCATGGAGAAGATTGTGGTGGCCCAGAAGGCACAGGAGAAGGAGATCAAGGAGGTGAGGACGAAGGTGGTGGAGAATAAGGACGAGATCCTGGGCCTGGTGGTGCAGGTGGAGGCGCACGAGGCACTACATAAGAGATGGCAAGAGAGGCTAGATGACCTTCAGTACAGGTCTCGGAGACATAATCTGCGGATCCTGGGCCTTCCCGAAGGAGCGGAGGGGGCGGACGCGAACACGTACGTGACCACGATGTTGGGGACGCTGATGGACGCGGGGGCCTTCCCGCGGCCCTTGGAGCTGGATGGGGCGCACAGGGTCCTCGCCAGAAAGCCGAGGGTGAACGAGCCACCGAGGGCGATGGTGATATGGTTTCATCGTTTGACAGACCGGGAGCGAGTCCTGCAGTGGGCGAAGAAAGAGCGGTGCAGTAAGTGGGAGAGCGGCGAGATCCACATCTCTCAAGACTTGGGTGCTGAGTTGGCGAGGAGGCGTGCGGGGTTCAACCGGGTTGAGGCGGTCCTCCACAGCAAAGGGGTGAAGTTTGGGCTCCTTCATCCAGCGAGACGCTGGGTAACATATCAGGATAGGCACCATTATTTTGATACGCCGGATGAGGCATGGCCATTCATCAGGCATGAGAAGCTGTACCTGAATTAAGGGACGGTTGTATGGGGGTGAAATGTGCGGGTGGGGTGGACCGGGGGTAAGATGGCAGGTAAAGCATAAGATTATTTGCTTGTCTGCTCCAGTTTGGTCTGTAGTCTTGTTGGTTGTTTTGTTTTTCAGGGGTTTGGTTTTAGGGGGCGGGAAACGCCCGGGACGGGTTGTCCGGCGCACGGGAAGGTTCCGGTTGGTGCTTACCCCTCTACCCTGTGGGGGAGGGGGGGGATGGCCCGAAGGAGGCAACATGTTTAGGGTCGGCATATAGGGGCGGGAGCGGCCGAGGTCAGCATGGCTGAGCTGACTCACGGAAATGTAGTGGGGGGGGAATCAGAGCTAAGCGGATGCTTGGCAGGGGGAGGGGGGGGAAGGGAAGGGGTGCTGCTGTGCTGACTGAAGGGGAGCCAGGTGAGGGGAATGGATGGAGAGTCGGGCTGGGGGGCTGCCTAGGGGAGGGCTGGAATCGGGAGGCAGGGGCACGTGGCTGGCCGAAAAAGGGAGATGGTTAGTCGGCAGGATGGGGGGGTGGCCAACCCCCCGACCAGGCTGATCACGTGGAACGTGAGGGGCCTGAATTGGCCGGTCAAGAGGTTCCGTGTGTTCTCGCATTTAAAGGGGTTGAAGGCTGACGTGGCCATGTTGCAAGACGCACTTAAAGCTCGCGGACTAAACGAGGCTAAGGAAAGGATGGGTGGGACAGGTGTTTCACTCAGGGTTAGACTCAAAGACCAGTGGGGTGGCAATTTTGGTTAGTAAACGAGTGGCATTTGAGGCGGGGAGTATCGTGGCGGACAAGGGGGGGGGGCGGGTACATAATGGTGAGTGGCAAGCTGCAGGGGGCCCGGGTGGTGTTAGTGAATGTATATGCCCCAAACTGGGACAATGCGGACTTCATGAGGCGCGTGTTGGGGAGGATCCTGGACTTGGAGTCAAGTAACCTGATTATGGGAGGGGACTTTAATACGATCTTGGACCCGATTTTGGACCGTTCCAAGTCCAGGTCGGGAAAGAGGCCGGCGGCGGACAGGGCCCTGTGAGAGTTCATGGGCCAGATGGGGGTGTGGACCCGTGGAGGTTTGCGCGGCAAAGGGCGAAGGAGTTCCCCTTTTTCTCCCACGTCCATAAAGTCTATTCGCGGATAGACATCTTTGTGTTGAGTAGGACGCTGATCCCGAGGGTGGAGGGGGTTGAATACTCGGCCATTGCGGTCTCGGACCATGCCCCGCACTGGGTGGACCTGCGGCTGGGGGCGGAGCGGGGTCAGCGCCGTCTCTGGAGACTGGATGTGGGGCTGCTGGCGGATGAGGAGGTGTATGGGCGGATAGGGCGGAGCATTGAGAACTATGTGGGAGCGAATGACACAGGGGAGGTAACGGTGGCAGTGGTGTGGGAGGCTTTGAAGGCGGTCGTTAGGGGAGAGTTAATCTCCATCAGGTCCCAAAGAGATAAGAAGGAGAGGGAGAGGCTGGTGGGATAGATACTCCGGGTAGACAGGAGATACGCGGAGGCCCCAGAGGGGGGGCTGCTGAACAAATGCGGGAAACATCAGGCGGAGTTTGATTTGCTGACGACGGGGAAGGCGGAGGCGCAGTTGAGGAAAGTGAAAGGAACAGTCTACGAGTATGGCGAGAAGGTGAGTAGGATGCTGGTGCACCAACTGCGCAAGAGGGAGGCGGCTAGAGAGATTGGGGGAGTGCGGGATAAGGAGGGCAACATGGTGCTGAGCCCAGAGAGGGTCAATGAAGTCTTCAGGGAATTCTACGGAAAGTTATACGAGTCGGAACCTCCTGGGGAGGGGGAAGGGATAGTTTATGGACCGGTTGAGGTTCCCGAGGGTGAAAGTGGAGCGGGTGGAGTGATTGGGGGGCCCCAATTGAGTTGGAGGAGGTAGTCAGGGGGCTGGCTAGCATGCAGTCGGGCAAGGGTCCGGGTCCGGACCGCTTCCCTGTAGAATTTTATAAGAAGTTCTCGAAGCTACTGAGCCCGCTCCTGCTAAGAACCTTCAATGAGGCAAAGGAGAGAGGGACCCTCCCTCCGACGATGTCGCAGGCATTGATTTCGCTTATCTTGAAGAAGGCGAAGGACCCGCTACAGCGTGGGTCCTACAGGCCGATATCGCTCTTGAATGTAGACGCCAAACTGTTGGCAAAAATTCTGGCCACCGAAATAGAGGACTGTGTCCTGGGAGTGATTGGGGAGGACCAGATGGGTTTCGTTAAGGGCAGGCAGCTGAACACAAATGTGAGGAGGCTCCTGAATATTATCATGATGCCCTCGGAGGGCGGGATGCGGAAGTGGTGGTTGCCTTTGACAGGGTAGAGTGGGAGTATTTGTGGGAGACTTTAGGCAGGTTTGGATTCGGGGAGGGATTCATAGGGTGGGTCAAGCTGCTGTATCAGGCACCTGTAGCGAGTGTGTCCACGAACCGGCTAAGGTTGGAGTATTTCAGGCTGCATTGAGACACGAGGCAGGGGTGTCCTCGTTGCTGTTTGCCCTGGCAATTGAGCCATTGGCCATTGCGCTCAGGACTTCAAGGGATTGGAGGGGGCTGGTGCGCGGGGGGGGAGGAACACAGGGTCTCCCTCTATGCGGATGACCTGCTGTTGTATATTTCGGACCCGTTAGAGGGGATGGGGAGGTCATGCGGATCCTGAGGGACTTTGCGAGCTTCTCGGGGTATAAATTGAATGTGGGGAAGAGCGAGCTGTTCGTGGTCCACGCTAGGGGCCAGGAGGGGAGACTGAGGGAGCTCCCGCCCAAGATAGTGGAGAGGAGCTTTCGGTACTTAGGGATACAAGTGGCCGGGAACTGGGATGCCCTGCACAGGCTTAACTTAACCCGGCTCGTGGAGCAGATGGAGGGAGAGTTTAAAAGGTGGGATATGCTTTCCCTGGCGGGGCAGGTGCAGACTGTGAAGATGACGGTTCTCCCCAGGTTCCTCTTCGTCTTTCACTGCCTCCCCATTTTCATCCCCAAGTCCTTTTTTAAGTGGGTGAATAGGATTGTTACAGGGTTTGTGTGGGAGAATAAAACCCCGTGAGTTAAAAGAGAATTCTTGGAGTGTAGCCCGGGTGGGGGGGGGGGGCTGTTGATATAATGTCATTGTGTCCCCCCCGAGGGAATGCGTTCAGGTACCTCCAGGTTCGGGACTTTCTTAGAAAACAGGTGGGGACATTTCCCCTGCTGCCCCCGCATAGGATCCAGGACAGGGTGGTGCCTGGCATCTGGGTAGGGGAGGGGAAGGTGTTGGACCATATATCAGGAGCTGCAGGAGGTGGAGGAAGCCTCAGTGGAGGAGTTGAAGGGCAAGTGGGAGGAGGAGCTGGATGAGGGCCTGTGGACCGACGCCCTGGGCAGGGTGAACTCCTCCTCATCATGTGCCAGGCTCAGTTTAATTCAGTTTAAGGTGGTGCATTGGGCGCATATAACGACGGCAAGAATGAGTAAGTTTTGTGGGGTGGAGGACAGGTGCCCGAGATGGGCAGGCAGTCCGGCGAACCATGCCCATATGTTTTGGGCATGCCCGGCGCTTAAAGAATTCTGGCAGGGGTCTGCGAGGGTGATGTCTAGGATTTTGGACACTCGGGTGAAGGCGAGTCCAATAGTAGCGATATTTGGGGTGTCGGAGGATCCAGGAGTGCAGGAGGCGAAAGAGGCCGAGGTACTGGCCTTTGCCTCCCTGGTAGCCCGGAGACGTTCTTGTTAATGTGGAGGGACTCAAAACCCCCGAGTGTGGAGTCCTGGGTTAGCGATATGGCGGGGTTCCTCAGCCTGGAGCGAATAAAGTTTGCCTTGAGAGGGTCCTTGATGGGGTTCTCCTGGCGGTGGAAACCTTTCCTTGACTTTCTAGGGGAGCAGCATCCTTTTGGGGGGGGGGGGGGGGCGGCGACGGACTGTTGATATAATGTACATTTTATAGGAAGACAACACCCACCTTTGTTTAATAATTCTTCTTTATTTTTATTATTATTTGTACTTCTATTTTTGTTTTGTAAAAACATTGTTTGGAAAAGCTTTAATAAAACATTTATTAATCCCCCAAAAAAGTGTGAACTGTAACTAACAGTTTTACTACGTTTTATACATGCTTATCTCTTTAAATCACTTAAATTGCAGGACCGTGTTGGAGGACGAGTAGCAACATTTCGAAAAGGAAACTATGTTGCTGACTTGGGGGCCATGGTTGTGACAGGACTTGGTAAGTTTTACATAACTTCAAAAACATACTTTTACATTTTTGCAAGGAGGCTAAGGGAGAAGAAATGGGAAAGGAGTAAGGTTTTCAAAAGCTCGATTGAGCTTGTACCATCAGATTCTCTTGAGATCACAATTGCTCTGTGCCTCACTCCATTCCTTTGTCTTTGTTCCATACCCCTATAATCAGTCTTTTAAAAAAAATCAATTGACCGAGCATTCATATCCCTATGGGAGAGAGAATTCCAGATTCCCATGATGTTTTCTGTGAGGTAGAAAGCACTCCCCGATCTCATTTTCGCATGGCCTAGCTATAATTTAACAATTATTTTTGCTGGTTTTCTCCATCACAGGAAATAGCTTCCCTGTACTGAGTTATCTTTTATCATTTTAAATATATCTATTAGATCTCCCTTCAATGTTTTAAATTTAAGGGAATAAAAACCAAACTTATTCAATCTGCCCTCCAAATTTACCCTTTCAGCTGTGGTGTTTTCTGGTGAATCTGCCTGTACCCCTTCCCTGACCAATATATCCTTCTTGAGCAACAGTGCCCAAACTAGACACAGTACTCCAAATTGGATCTAACCAAAGAAAATCACATGCCTTGTTCCTCTCTGATCTGCTCTTCTTTTATTCTCTCTTTTCCCCCTACCCTTTGAAAATAGCTAATGCAACATTTGTTGCATCATTGGTGCACCTTGGATATTTCCAGTATGATTTCTGAGTGACCATTCTTCATGTTTGAATGTCAGTAACTTATTTGGTCCTGGAGAGCTCATTTATGCTTTCGAGCAGAGGCGTTCGGATCATAGTCACAAGTGGGTACCTTGACTGCTTTGGTAATATGAGAAAGGAGATTTTTGGATACTTAGCCACGTAATTTGTGTAAAGTCTATTGGACACATTGTGTAGGGTATTTTTTATCTTTCAAATTGTGTTTCTCCATGTTTCACGAGTGTTTTTTTAGAAAATACCTAGGCTGTTATAATTACTCGTCCCATTATTCTGCAGGTGGAAACCCAATGGCAGTGGTCAGCAAGCAAGTGAACATGGAGCTGGCCAAAATCAAACAAAAGTGTCCCCTATATGAAGCAAATGGGCAGGCTGTAAGTCTCAAAATAATAGGTTCCGATTACAAGTATTGCACAGATTATGTAACAGTTAGACTTGCTTCACCTCATGTGGTGACAGTGGAATTTCTCTTTGATTAATGATCCTGTGTATTCTGCATTGTGGAGTGATGGGATGTTTTATTCAGTGGGTTCCTATCCCAGCATGCCACTGGGGAAGAATTTGATTGAATGACAAGTGCTTCCCTAGTGGGAATTGGGAAAGTTGGCAGCTCGTTACTTCCAAACGCAATCTCGCATTTTCTAGTGATTGGGTAAAGAGTCGAATTGATAGGCCAGAAGAGATGGTGCCCTACCTGTCATCTGAATAAAAGTGGTGTTGTGGGGAAAGAATGAGAGGGATGATCCTTGGTAAATATGCCTGCAAATAATCCCAAAGTTGAAGACTTGTACTGTAAAGAGCATTCAAGTTTTAACACTTGCCTGAACTTTGAGGCCTTTTGTTTTTCTGTAAATGAGACGCTTTATATTGATGTAATGAGTATACATTCTCCACCGCTTCGAGCAGACATATTAGTGTTGAAGTAAGTGGTTTACCCACTATTTGTGGCAATGATGTGGGTTGTGCTCCTCAAACATCAGCCTGCATGGTAGCACAGTGGTTAGCTCTGTTGCTTCACAGTTCCAGGGTCCCAGATTCGATTCCCGGCTTGGGCCACTTCCTGTGTGGAGTCTGCACATTCTCCCGGTGTCTGCGTCGGTTTCTCAGGGTTCTCCGGTTTCCTCCCACAAGTCCTGAAAAACATGTAGTGAGGTAATTTGAACATTCTGAATTCGTCCCCTGTCCACCCCAACAGGCGCCGTAATGTGACGACTAGGGGCTTCTCACAGTATCTTCATTGCAGTGGTAACTTGTGACAATAAAGATTATCATAAAATGCTCCAAATTGCCACTTTTGTAAACATACAAGATTTTCTGCAGGAAATGGTAATTTCTGTCATTTTGCCTTTAGCAAGGTGACCTGTGTTCAAGCAGATTTTAAGTTCATAAATTATTTAATTAGTCTTTGGATGATTTTTTCCTATGAAGTCGACCTGGTTTGTTCGTGAATGTCAATGTTTGCCTTTTGACTGCTTGATAAATTTGTTACCAAAGAGCAATGTTAAAAGTAGTTAATCCACAATGTGAGGTGGGAGCTTTTTTAATAATCTTTATTGTCATAAATAGGCTTACATTAACACTGCAATGAGGTTACTGTGAAAAGCCCCTTGTTGCCACATGCCGGCATCTGTTCGCGTACACGGAGGGAGAATTCAGAATGTCCAAATTACCGAACAAGCATGTTTTTGGGGACTTGTGGGAGGAAACCCGGAGCATCCGGCAGAAACCCACACAGACACGGGGTGAACGCACAGACAGTGACCCATCCGGGAATCAAACCTGGGACCCTGGTGCTGTGAAGCCATAGTGCTAACCACTATGCTACCGTGCTGCATAATTTATTCACGGGATTTGGGCATTGCTGGCAAGGCCAGCATTATTATCCATTCCTAATTTCCCTTGAGAAAGTGGTGGGAAGTGCAGCTTTGAACAGCTGCAGTCCATTTGGTGTAGATACACTCAGTGCCATTTGGGAGGGAGTTCCTGGATTTTGACCCAGTGACAGTGAAGGAACGCTGATATGTTTCCAAGTAGGGTACTATGTTGCTTGGAGGGGAACTTGCAGATGGGGGTGTTCCCTTGTCCTTCTAGGTGGTAGAGGTCAAGAGGTTTGGAACGTGCTGTCAAAGGAGGCTTGGTGAATTGCTGCAGTGCATTTTTGCCACTGTGCGTGGATGGTGGAGAGAGTGAATATTTAAGCTGGTGAATGGGGTGCCAGCCAAGCAGGCTGCCTTGCCTTGGAGAGTGGCAGAGGGTGACTGGTAAATGAAGTAGAATTTTTTTGGTGGAAAAGATTTGGTCTAGTCGACAACAGAAAACACCAATTTTAAATAAATTGAAGTTTACCATTGCTCACTTCCCCATTCTATTTGTTTTAATATTCTATGGAGTTTTTGAAATTCATTTGCAGGATGTTGTCATTGTTGGCTAGGCCAGCATTTATTGCCCATCCCTCGTTGCCGTTCAGAAGGTGGTGATAAGCCAGGAACTGGAGGGGATTGGTTCCGGGGCGGTGGGGGGAGGAACACCGGGTGTCGCTGTATGCCGATGAGCTGTTATTGTATGTTGCGGACCCAGTGGAGGGGATGGCGGAGGTCATGCGGATCCTTGGGGAGTTTGGGGACTTTTCGGGGTGCAAACTTAACGTGGGGAAGAGTGAGCTCTTTGTGGTGCACCCAGGAGACCAGGGAAGGAGGATAGACGAGCTTCTGCTGAAGAGGGCGGAAAGAGCTTTTGGTACCTGGGGATCCAGGCGGCCAGGAGTTGGGGGCCCTGCACAAGCTCAATTTGACGCAGTTGGTGAAGCAGATGGAGGAGGATTTTAAAAGATGGGATATGCTGCCACTCTCACTGGCGGGTAGGGTGCAGTCGGTTAAAATGACGGTCCTCCCGAGGTTTTTCTTTGTGTTCCAGTGCCTTCCCATTCTGATCCCTGAGGCCTTTTTTAAACGGGTAAGCAGGAGCATCATGGGATTTGTGTGGGCGAGTAAGACCCCGAGGGTAAAAAGGGTTTTCCTGGAGCGTAACAGGGACAGAGGAGGGCTGGCGTTGCCGAATCTATGTGGCTACTACTGGGCAGCCAATGTAGCGATGATCCGTAAGTGGGTAATGGAAGGGGCGGTGTGGAAGAGGCTAGAGATGACGTCCTGTGTGGGCACGAGTCTGAGGGCACTGGTGATGGCACCGTTGCCGCTCCCGCCGACAAGGTGCACCATGAGTCCGCTGGTGGCGGCGACTCTGAAGATTTTGGGGCAGTGGGCGCGTCATAGGGGTGAGGTGGGGGCCTCGGTTTGGTCCCCGATTCAAGAGAACCATTTCGAAGAATGGATGGGGGGTTTCTGAGCTGGCATTGGGCAGGGATTAAAAGATTGGGGGACCTGTTCATTGATGGGACTTTTGCAAGCCTAGGGTGGCTGGAGGAGAAATTTGCGCTACCCCCGGGAAACGCTTTTAGGTATATGCAGGTGAGGGCGTTTGTGAAATGGCAGGTGAGGGAATTCCCGCTGCTTCCAGCACGCAGGATTCAGGACAGGGTGATCTTGGGGGTACGTGTTGGAGAAGGCAAGGTCTCGGCGATTTACCGGGAGCTGGAAGAAGAGGAGGAGACCTCGGTGGAGGAGCTAAAGGGCAAGTGGGAGGAGGAGCTCGGGGAGGAGATAGATGAAGGTCTGTGGGCTGATGCCCTGAGTAGGGTTAATTCTTCCTCCTCTTGCACCAGGCTCAGCCTGATACAGTTTAAAGTTGTTCAGAGCGCATATGACAGGGGCGAGGTTGAGTAGGTTCTTTGGGGTGGAGGACAGATGTGGGAGGTGCTCAGGGAGCCCAGCAAATCACACCCATATGTTCTGGACGAGCCCGGTGCTAGATGGGTTTTGGAGGGGCTTTGCGAGGACTATGTCCAAGGTGGTGAACGCCCGGGTCAAACCGAGCTGGGGGGTAGCATTATTTGGGGTATCAGACGAGCCGTGAGTGCAGGAGGCGAAAGAGGCTGGTCTTCTGGCCTTTGCGTCCCTGGTAGCCCGGCGGAGGATTTTGTTACTGTGGAAGAATGCGAAGCCCCCTAGCGTGGAAGCCTGGATTAATGACATGTCAGGGTTCATCAAGCTGGAGAGGATAAAGTTTGCCTTGCGAGGGTCTGTGCAATCGTTCCTAGATTTTCTAGCGGAGCATTAGGAGGAGGTCAGCAGCAGCAGCAACGCCCGGGGGGGGGTTCCTACTTGTGTTTTTATTGTTATATGAGGGGTTATTGTAGTTTGGGAAAATTCTATGTATAATTCTTGCGGGTGGTGGTCTTATGTTCTAGTTTCTTTTTTCTGTAGGGGGGGGTTTTGTTGAAAATCTGTTAAATTTGAATGAAGACATTTTTAAAAATAAGATGGTGGTGATAAGCTGCCTTCTTGAACCACTACAGTCCCTGAGCTGTAAGCACACCCACGGTGCTGTTATGATATATTTCCAAGTTAGGTTGGTGAGCAAAGTGGTAGTGTTCCTAGGTATCTGCTGCTCTTGTCCTTCTAGATGGTAGTGTTTGTGGGTTTGGAAGGTGCTGCCTAAAGAACCTTGGTTAGTTCTTGCAGTTTATCTTGTAGATGGTGCACACGGCAGTCACTGCTCAATGGTGGTGGGGGAATGAATGTTTGTGGAAGGGGGAGCAATCAAACGGGTTGCTTTGTCTTGGATAGTGTCACGCTTCTTGAGCATTGTCGGGGCTGCACTTATCCAGGCAAGTGGAGAGTATTCCCTTACGCTCCTGACTTGTGCCTGGAGATGAGTTACTTGCCATAGGATTCCAAGCCTTTGACCTGCCCTCGTAGCCACAGTATTAATGTGGCTACTCCAGTTCAATTCATGATCAATGTAAACCCACCCAGCATGTTGATGTGGGGGATTCAGTGATGGTAATGCCATTGAATGTCAAGGGGATATGGTTAGATCCTCTTTTTTTGGACATGGTCATTGCCTGGCACTTGTGTGGCTCAATTGTTATTTGCCACTTGTCAGCCCAAGCCTGGATATATTCCAGTTCTTGCTGCATTTGGACATAAATTGTAAAGCCAGTAAGATCAAACTTTAAATTTGTGTTTGCTATTTTCGGTCAAGTTAATAGTATTGTAGTGAAGCTACTCTGACCATTGGCTAGTTCTATTGCTGTACTGTGTTTTGGTGTTGTACTGTTTGTTGACTTACACACATTGTATTTGTCTAGACTTACCAGAATCTAAGGAGTAAGATTCCATGTTTGGAAATCCACTGCTTTATATATATTTCCCATAGGGTGTTTTCTGGTTTACTGATGTGTTAGCCAGAAGTAACATGCATTATATTAAGAGTTTTGGACTTTCTGATATTCAATTTTATTGAGAAAATATTATAAAATTGCTGGTTAATTGTCATTATGGCTCTTGATAAACTGCTTCAAGAATTTCGACATTGAGTTTGCTCTGAATTTCGGGAAGGAATCTAGGACCTTGAGATATAACGGCGAATAAAGTCTTTCAGGATAATGAACTGACCAAAGATGATAGCAAGTGAATTTTCAGTACCATTGACTGAGTACTATACCTGGCCTGTTTAGTATGTAGTACTACAAATTGGTTCATTGCTAGGATATTTGCTCAGAGCCCAGGGATTGATATTTTTGTTGAGTAAATATGTCCTGATCTTGAAATAGCTAGTGCCCTGTTGGTGCTTCAGTTGAAGTGGACATTGGAAACTTCTGTCTGACTTGGGGAAGCTTGATACTACTGGACACAAAGTGGAAATTGTTAATCTTGTGCTGTTTCTCCTGGCTTGCAGTGCATTGTGCATTTTTGAAAGAATGAAAACTATGCATTATAAATGGGCTTTGAGCGTGGCTCATTCAGTGCCTACTCTTAGCTCTGAATCAGAAGGTTGTTTTTTTTTTAAATTTAGAGTACCCAATTCATTTTTTCCAATTAAGGGGCAATTTAATGTGGCCAATTGACCTACCCTGCACATCTTTGGGTTGTGGGGGTGAAACCCATGCAAACACGGGGGGAATGTACAAACTCCACACGGACAGTGACCCAGAGCCGGGATCGAATCTGGGACCTTGGCGCCGTGAGGCAACAGTGCTAACTACTGTGCCACCCTGCTGCCCTGAATCAGATGGTTGTGGTTTTAAATCCCATCCAGAACACAAGCAAGTTTGTAGGTTGATACTTCAGTGCAGTGCTGAAGGACTTTCAGATGTTCATGTTGACATGAATAATCCATCAGTGTGATTCTGGGAAGAGCAGTGAATTCTTCCAGTTTACTGCTGAAAATTCGTCTCT
The DNA here is from genome assembly GCF_047496885.1 of Scyliorhinus torazame. Lineage (NCBI taxonomy): Eukaryota > Metazoa > Chordata > Chondrichthyes > Carcharhiniformes > Scyliorhinidae > Scyliorhinus > Scyliorhinus torazame. The sequence continues at coordinate 138,036,551 of NC_092707.1, forward strand.
GAATGAAGGCTACCAAAAATAGATTAACTGCTCATCAATTCTCATTACTGTTTTGCAAGCAACTCGGCTACTTCAAGTTCTGATGATTGAGTAATTCATTGTGAAGCATTTTGAGCCACCCTAAGAAACACAAGGCATTGTATAAATGCAAGTTTATTTCTTTAAAGGTTGAACACTTCAAAATTGTGGCCATTGGTCAAGAGACTAATAACTTTTCTCTCCTTTTTTCCATGTCATTTCCTGATGTTTGGAACCTGATCCTAATGCAGGGAGAAAGATGCACCAACGTATGTATTTTTACATTTTCTAATGGGCATATGTTATGAAATCTCAGCAAGCAGGATGTAGTTATGGGGAATAGAAAAATCAGTTCAATTGTTTTGAAAGATGTTGGCACAGGGTTTCACAAACATTTTGAGCTGGGAAACCCCCAGGAGCATCGGGGAACCCCAAGCATTGTCGTAATGCTGACTCCTTTTTATTTTTAGTTGTGAAATAGGTGTGAACAGAGAAATCAAATGAAACTAGTGTTTTCTAGCTATATCTATGCATATCTTAGAATGAGGCATGCAGTCACATATGTTCACCAGCGACATGGGCCCCTCCCATTAACTCTTGTCCAAGCCAACCACCCATGTCACCTTAATATTAATCCCTGCTTTAGAAGTACCAACTTTAGCAGTGCGGAATCAGTTAAGAAGGTACCTTATTGAAAAATTACTTAAGACTTGGCTCGTCAATTTTAATGAGAGGAGTGGTGCTGGAAATCTGATTCTTCTATTGGACACACCCATGCACCTCTTTCTCCCTCACACAGACACTGATGTCTCTGATTGTGTTTTCGGGATCCTTAAGGGGGAGGGGGAGCAGCCCCAAGTCGTGGCCCACATAGGCACCAACGACATAGGTTGGAAAAGGGATGGGGATGTAAGGCAGGTATTCAGGGAGCTAGGGTGGAATCTTAGAGCTAGAACAAACAGAGTTATTATCTCTGGGTTGTTACCCGTGCCATGTGCTAGTGAGATGAGGAATAGGGAGAGAGAACAGTTGAACACGTGGCTACAGGGATGGTGCAGGAGGGAGGGATTCAGATACCTGGATAATTGGGGCTCATTCTGGGGTCGGTGGGATCTCTACAAACTGGATGGTCTACACCTGAACCAGAGGGGTACCAATATCCTGGGGGGGAAATTTGCTAACGCTCTTCGGGAGGGTTTAAACTAATTCAGCAGGGGGATGGGAAGCTGAATTGTAGCTCCAGTGTACAGGAGGTTGAGAGTAGTGAGGTCATGAGTAAGGTTTCAAGGTCTCAGGAGTGTATCGGCAGGCAAGAAGGTGGTTTGAAGTGTGTCTACTTCAACGCCAGTAGCATCCGGAATAAGGTGGGAGAACTTGCAGCATGGGTTGGTACCTGGGAGTTCGATGTTGTGGCCGTTTCGGAGACATGGATAGAGCAGGGACAGGAATGGTTGTTGCAGGTTCTGGGGTTTAGATGTTTCAGTAAGCTCAGGGAAGGTGGTAAAAGAGAGGGAGGGTGGCATTGTTAGTCAAGGACAGTATTACGGTGGCAGAAAGGACGTTTGATGAGAACTCGTCAACTGAGGTAGTATGGGCTGAGGTTAGAAACAGGAAAGGAGAGGTCACCCTGTTTGGAGTTTTCTATAGGCCTCTGAAAAGTTCCAGAGGTGTAGAGGAAAGGATTGCAAAGATAATTCTGGATAGGAGGGAAAGTAACAGGGTAGTTGTTATGGGGGACTTTAACTTTCCAAATATTGACTGGAAACGCTATCGTTCGAGTACTTTAGATGGGTCCGGTTTTGTCCAATGTGTGCAGGAGGGTTTCCTGACACAGTATGTAGATAGGCCAACGAGAGGTGAGGCCATATTGGATTTGGTACTGGGTAATGAACCAGGACAGGTGTTAGATTTGGAGGTAGGTGAGCACTGGTGATTGTGACCACAATTCGGGTATGTTTACTTTAGTGATGGAAAGGAATAGGTATGTACCGTAGGGCAAGAGATATAGCTGGGGGAAAGGCAATTATGATGCGATTAGGCAAGACGTAGGATGCATAGGATGGGGAAGGAAACTGCAGGGGATGGGCACAATTGAAATGTGGAGCTTGTTCAAGGAACAGCTACTGCGTGTCCTTGATAAGTATGTACCTGTCAGACAGGGAGGAAATGGCCGAGCGAGGGAACCGTGGTTTACTAAAGTAGTTGAATCACTTGCCAAGAGGAAGAAGGAAGCTTATGTAAAGATGAGACGTGAAGGTTCAGTTAGGGCACTTGAGAGTTACAAGTTAGCCAGGAAGGACCTAAAGAGAGAGCTAAGAAGAGCCAGGAGGGGACATGAGAAGTCCTTGGCAGGTAGGATCAAGGAAAACCCTAAAGCTTTCTATAGGTATGTCAGGAATAAAAGAATGACTAGGGTAAGAGTAGGGCCAGTCAAGGACAGTAGTGGGAAGTTGTGCGTGGAGTCCAAGGAGATAGGAGAGGCGCTAAATGAATATTGTTCTCCAGTATTCGCACAGGAAAAGATAGTGTTGTCGAGGAGAATACTGAGATACAGGTTACTAGATAGACGGGATTGAGGTTCATAAGGAGGAGCTGTTAGCAATTCTGGAAAGTGTGAAAATAGATAAGTCCCCTGGGCCGGATGGGATTTATCCTACGATTCTCTGGGAAGCTAGGGAGGAGATTGCAGAGCCTTTGGGTTTGATCTTTATGTCGTCATTGTCGACAGGAATAGTGCCAGAAGACTGGAGGATAGCAAATGTTGTCCCCTTGTTCAAGAAGGGGAGTAGAGACAACCCCGGTAACTATAGACCAGTGAGCCTTACTTCTGTTGTGGGCAATGTCTTGAAAAGGATTATAAGAGATAGGATTTATAATCATCTAGAAAGGAATAATTTGATTAGGGATAGTCAACATGGTTTTGTGAAGGGTAGGTCGTGCCTCACAAACCTTATTGAGTTCTTTGAGAAGGTGACCAAACAGGTGGATGAGGGTAAAGCAGTTGATGTGGTGTATGTGGATTTCAGTAAAGCGTTTGATAAGGTTCCCCACGGTAGACTATTGCAGAAAATACAGAGGCATGGGATTGAGGGTGATTTAGCGGTTTGGATCAGAAATTGGCTAGCTGTAAGAAGACAGAGGGTGGTGGTTGATGGGAAATGTTCAGCCTAGAGTTCAGTTACTAGTGGTGTACCACAAGGATCTGTTTTGGGGCCATTGCTGTTTGTTATTTTTATAAATGACCTGGAGGAGGGCGTAGAAGGATGGGTGAATAAATTTGCAGATGACACTAAAGTCGGTGGAGTTGTGGACAGTGTGGCAGGATGTTGCAGGTTACAGAGGGACATAGATAAGCTGCAGACCTGGGCTGAGAAGTGGCAAATGGAGTTTAATGCAGAAAAGTGTGAGGTGATTCATTTTGGAAGGAGTAACAGGAATACAGAGTACTGGGCTGATGGTAAGATTATTGGTAGAGTTATGGGCAAGGTGTTTTCAGAACCCCAAAATGTATCATGGAGTTCAACCAACCCCCCCTTTAATGTATTTGTTGCTTTTCCGAGCACACGGCTTGTTCCCTAGGTGTGCGATGAAAATTATGGACACGTGGGTTTTTAAACACAAAACAATGTTTATTCCATGAACTCAACTTAACACCTTGAATAAACATTGGATCTCTTAACACCCCTTACTTCAAAGGTAACTCCGAAAATATTACAAAAGTAAATAATCCCTCAAAATGTTCCTTCAAACTTCCAAGAGACTTAACACCTTTAACCAGAATCACATCAGGTTAAAGGCTTTGCTATTATGAGTTTAAATCACCCAACTGATCCAGAGATTGTCTTTCATGGCAGAGATCACAGCAAATCCAGCTCACTGCAAAACACAGATACTCCCCAAGCTCTTTTCCTCCAAACTTAGCTTTCTTCTTTCAAGCAGCACTCCCAGTTTCCTCCTCAAACTGGCTTTTTCCTTTCAAGCATCTCACAGCAAACTAGCCAGGCACCTTTTAGCTGCTCTCTCCCAAAACTGAAACTAAAAAACTAAACTGCAAAATGGCTGATCTAAAGCCCAGCTCCACCCACTCTCTGACATCACTGTTTTCTTAAAGGTACATTGATTAAACATCCATGTCTTAAAGGCACTCACACGACAGTAGTGTGGATGAGCAGAGAGATCTTGGTGTCCATGTACATAGATCCCTGAAAGTTGCCACCCAGATTGATAAGGTTGTTAAAAAGGCGTATGGAGTGTTAGCTTTTAGTGGTAGAGGGATTGAGTTTTGGAGCCATGAGGTCATGTTGCAGCTGTACAAAACACTGGTGCGGCCGCATTTGGAGTATTGCGTCAATTCTGGTCACCGCATTATAGGAAGGATGTGGAAGTATTGGAAAGGGTGCAGAGGAGATTTACCAGAATGTTGCCTGGTATGGAGGGAAAATCTTATGAGGAAAGGCTGAGGCACTTGAGGCTGTTTTCGTTAGAGAGAAGAAGGTTAAGAGGTGACTTAATAGAGGCATACAAGATGATCAGAGGATTAGATCGGGTGGACAGTGAGAGCCTTTTTCCTCGGATGGTGATGTCTAGCACGAGGGGACATAGCTTTAAATTGAGGGGAGAAATCCCGATTGGCGAAAAAGATGGGTGAGTGTCTTTGCATAGAGCATAGAACGTTACAGCACAGTACAGGCCCTTCAGTCCTCGATGTTGCGCCGACCTGTGAAACCAATCTAAAGCCTAGCTACAGTATTCCATTATCATCCATATGTTTATCCAATGACCATTTAAATGCCCTTAATGTTGGCGAGTCCACTACTGTTGCAGGCAGGGCATTCCACGCCCTTACTACTCTCTGAGGAAAGAACCTACCTCTGACATCGGTCCTATAGTTATCTCCCCTCAATTTAGAAAGAAAACCTTCTGATGAGACATTTGCATTGGCTTGAGGACCCTGATTTCGACATTCTCGCATGGTTAACAGTTCAATTTCCATGTGTGGCACATTCACAGTGAAACTTGCTCTTCCCACCATAAATCTGGTGGAAATGTACATAATCTGAATGGGGACAGATTATGCTGACACCAATGCGCCCACTGTAAGTGGTGAGGACCAATGTTCCCTCTAGTTGCACAGCAACACCCAAGTCCGTGTGCAGGCCGCATACAAGTAGGTAGGTTCTTTTTAAGATGCCACACGTGCGTGGCCGAGCAAAGAAAAAAATGACAGGCCATGCACTGCAAAAATTAAAAAATAGCTATGTTGGTGGCGACTGTATTTATTGTTTCACCTTCAGCATTCATTGGTCACCACCCACTTGGCCCATGAGAATTTTCTTTTGATGCTTGAGGGATTTCGAGAAGTCTTGCTTAGGGTGGAATTAGTTCTGAAAGCTTGGATCTCTGCTAACATATTACATTTGTTGACTTTTTTGATGCAGCACCCATAAGCACAAAGCACTGCTAAACCCTAATCAAAATGGAGGTATCGGTGTTACTGGTGCAGCTATTGTGTATTCTTGCATAAATAAATGATCCTTCCTCTGATGCTATAGGCAACAACAATATTTCTTCCTGTTTTTCAGGTCCCCAAAGAAAAAGATGAGATGGTAGAGCAGGAATTCAATCGGTTGCTGGAGGCCACATCTTACCTCAGTCATCAGTTGGACTTCAACTATCTGAACAACAAGCCTGTATCATTAGGACAGGCGTTGGAAGTTGTCATACAGTGAGTATTTGGTTGTTTTAATAAATTTAACACTCGTGCATGCATTCCTCCCTCACGTCATCCAGTCAGCCCAAATAACAATTATCCAAGATTATTTCTTGTCAACTATATTTTCAAGTCATCACCAATTAATAGTTTCTTCAGTGCGCAATACGTCTCATTGATATTGTGCATCTTATTTTGTTGGCATGCTTTTGGTTCAACGAAAAGATGTGTTTAAAAATGTCTAGTCTTTTAGAATCTGCTTTTCACCGGAAAAGAATCTGTTTTTTACCCCAGGTATTCTTCAATAATTATACAGCAGACAATGTATTTGGTTTAACGCAATAAATATTAAAGAAAGGTACTTAGATACATAGAACATACAATGCAGAAGGAGGCCATTCGGCCCATCGAGTCTGCACTGACCCACTTAAGCCCTCATTTCCACCCTATCCCCATAATCCAATGACCCCATCTAACCTTTTTTAGACATTACGGGCAATTTAGCATGGCCAATCCATCTAACCTGCACGTCTTTGGACTGTGGGAGGAAACCGGAGCACCCGGAGGAAACCCGCGCAGACACGGGGAGAACGTGCAGACTCCGCACAGACAGTGACCCAAGCCGGGAATCGAACGTGGGACCCTGGCGCTGTGAAGCAATTGTGCTAACCACTATGCTACCGTGCTGCCCAAGACACACCATCTTTCACAATATCCCAAACGGCTTTATAGTTGACAAGTAATTTTGAAGTATGTCATTGTTGCAATTATTAAGGTAATATAAATATAATCAGGTTTGTAACTCAATAACCCAAAGCATTGATTGTGTTAAAATAATAATTGGAAACCTTGTCAGACTGCAAGAGAAACATGTGAAGGATGAACAGATTGAACACTGGAAGAAAATAGTGAAAACGCAAGAGGATTTGAAAGAGTTGCTTAATAAGGTAAATTTGAACTTGGTTTAAACTCTATCTAGAAACTAGGAATGGGGAAAATAAATTGTATTTATTTTGACATTTTACATGAAGTTCCATTGTTTAGAAAGTTGCCAGTACTTGTTAAAGTGGTTGTAGCCTTATTCTGTATTTTGATTGTCTAAAGTACAGAGATGCTTTACGTCTACGCTAGATGAGAATGTTGGACTACCTCAAGTGTACTACTTTTGCACACCCTCGCACTATACCCAAATACTTAATATCTTTCTGCATCTAGCCTGCTCCACCATTCAGTATGATCATGGCTGATCATCCACTTCAATTCCTTTTTACTACATAATCCCCATGTCCCATTATGACATTGGTATTTCAAAATCATCTAATCTCTGTTTTAAATATACTCAATGACTGAGCTTCCACAGCCCTCTGGGGTACAGAATTCCAAAGATTCACCTCATCTTGGTACTAAGTGGCTTCCACCTTATTTTGAAATTGTGTCCCCTGGTTCTAGACTCCCAAAGCAGGGGAAACATCTTACTTGTAGGTACCATGTCTATCCTTTCAGTATTTTGTAGAGTTCAATGCGATCCCCCTCATTCTTTGAAAATACAGCCCCAATTTCCTCAACTCGCTTCAGAAGACGACCCCACCATCTTAGGACATTGATGAATCTTTGTTACATTCCCTTTACGGTAATAATATCCTTCCTAAGATAAGGAGACCAAAGCTGCACACACTACTCCAGGTGCCATCTAACCGAGGTTCTGTACAATTGAAGCTAGATTTAACTATTCCTGTATTCAAAATCCTCTTGCAATAATGGCTAACATGCTATTAGCCTTCCTAATTGCCTGCTCATAGAATCATAGAATTTACAGTGCAGAAGGAGGCCATTCGGCCCATCGAGTCTGCACCAGCCCGTACAAAGAGCACCCTACTGAAGCCCACGTATTTACCTATCCCGTAACCCAGTAACCCCCACTTAACATTTTTTGGAAGGGCAATTTAGCATGGCCAATCCACCTAGTCCACACATCTTTGGACTGTGGGAGGAAACCAGAGCACCCGGAGGAAACCCACGCGGACATGGGGAGAACGTGCAGACTCCGCACAGACCGTGACCCAGCCGGGAAGCGAACCTGGAGCTGTGAAGCAACTGTGCTAACCACTATGCTACCGTGCTGCCCTGTGTTGTACCTGCTTGTTAACGTTCAGTGCTTTATTGACAAGGACACCTTTGTACACTACTCTTTCTAATCTCTCGGCATTTAAGAAATACTCTGTACATCTGTTCCTCCTACCAAAGAGTAACCTCACATTTTATCCGCATTATATTCCATCTGCCATGTTCTTGCCCACTCGTTAAATTTATCTAAATCGCCTTGAAGCCGCTTTGCATCTTCCTCACAACACACATTCCCACCTAGCTTTTTTGGTCCCCACATCCAAATCATTGATATTTGTCTTGAATATCTGGGACCCAAGTACAGATCCTTGTGGTACCTCATTAGTCACAGCCTGCCAATGTGAGAACGCCCATTTATTCCTGTTCTGTTTTCTGCTTATTAACCAATCCATGTCAGTATGTTACCTCCCATCCCATATGCTTTAGTTTTGCTAACAACCTCCTGTGGGGGGACTTTATCAGAAGCCTTCTGAAAATCTAAGTATACTTTGTCGACCAACATCCCTTTATCAATTCTGTTAGTAACATCCTCAATAAACTCCAACATAATTTCCCATTCATAAATCCATGTTGACTGTGCCCAATCAGATCATTATTATCCAAGTGTCCATTTATCACATTCTTTATAACAGATTCCAGTATTTTTCTTGCTGCTGATGTAAGGCTAACAGGTTCTCTGATTTCTCTCCCTCCCTTAAATAAAGGGTTGACATTTGCTGCCTTCCAATCTGTAGGAACCATTCTAGAATCTGTAAAATTTTGCAAGATGATAACCAATTCATCCATTATCTATGTAGCAACCTCTTTCAACACACTGGAATGTAGAATATCCGGTTCCAATACTTGTTGACCTTCAGTTCCATTAATTTCTACAATACAATCTTCTTATTAATACTAATTTCCTTCAGTTTCTCATTTTCTCTAGTCTCTTGGATCCCTAATTCTGGGAGATTTTTTTGAATCTACCTCCGTTAGGAAGACACAACATATTTATTTAGCTTCTCTGCCATATCTCTATTCCCCATTATAAATTCTCCCGACTGCCTGTAATGGATCTTTTAATGTACTTCTAGAAGCTTTTGCAGTCCATTTTTATGTTTTTGCTAGTTAACATTTATATTCTACTCTCCCTTTCTTTACCAATTTCTTGGTTCTCCTTTGCTGTATTCTAAAATCATCCCAATACTCACGTTTACTAGTTCTGGCAACTTTATAAGCCTTTTCTTTTAATCTTATACAGTCCTTCACTTTTCGTTTTGGATTTTTGTGCCATGAAGGAATGTACCGTTGCAGTAAACTATGTAATAATTATTTAAAGGCCACCTGATGTACCATCACATGAGACTTGGACCCTCAACATTTAAACTTGGGCGAGAATCCTGCGAACTGAACCACTGCAAACATCTGTATTGCTTGACCTTGATTAAAAGTCCTTCCCCACATCCACTCATTACTCTTAGTAAGAAAATGTTGGGTGGGATTCTCCGTCTCGCCATTCACGTTCTCTGGCGTGGTGCACCTGTGCCGGCAGTGCGATCCTCCGTCCTGGCTGCCGGCCAATGGGATTTCCATTGTGGCCACCTCTATGCTGTTGGGAAATCCGCGGGCGTGAATGCGCTATTGGCGAAGCAGAGGATCTCGCCGACGGAGAATCGCGTCCGTTATTTATTCTTGTCAATGTACCATCATCATTGCAGCATTTCTTTAAATATGCATATTCACCACAGATGTGCTCTATGCTGAACATGGAAATTTAAATATTCCAAAACACTCACATTTAAAGAGAAGTCAATCCTTTGACATTGTGATTACACTTTATGTTAGGCTGCAGTACCATTTTCTACCCTGTGATGGTGCTGCTGACGGTCATTAGCGTTAGCATTGCAGACCTGATGTCCTGGTTGTAAATTACTGCAGTGTGTAAATGCTTGGTCCTATATATTGCCTGCCCGTAAATTTTAGAGATTGGGCCAAGTTGTTCTTGATTTGTCATCTGTTGTGGGACAAGTATTGAAATATATTGTTCAGAAAATCTGTTAAAAGTTGGAGACTGTTCTTTCATTATTTTTCAACTGCAATGGGCAATAACACTTTGTAGCATATACTAGCAGTCATGCAGCTATTTGACCAAGCCAACACTTTAAGAGCAATACATCCTTGTTAAAATCGATTGACTTTCTATCACTATCCTTTGTAATCCTTTCAGGGATATATGAAATAACAAATCCATAGTAAAGAGAAAAGGTTAATGCTTGGAATGAAGTCCCTTTTTCAGAATAGCTCTTGATGACAAGGGTCTACATTTAGATTTATTGTCACGTGTTCCGAGGTACAATGAAAAGCATTCTGCATACAGTCCAGGCAGATGGTTCCATACGTGAAAAACATCGGACATACAATAAATACACAATGTAAACGCATAGACATAGAGATTGGGTGTGGCATATGGATTGTAGTGCTACAACAGTAAAGAAGGTGCGTAGAGAGATCAGTTTAGTCCATAAGGGAGCCATTCAGGAGTCTGGTAATAGCGGCAAGATGCTGTTTTTGAATCTGTTAGTGCGTGCTCTCAGACTTTTGTTTCTTCTTGTCCGATGGAAGAAGTTGGAAGAGAGAATAACCCGGGTCGGAGGGGTCTTTGATTACGCTGCCTGCTTTCACAAAGCAGCGGGAGGTGTAGACAGAATCAATGGATGGGAGATGGGTGTGTGTGATGGACTGGGTGGTGTTCATAACTCTCTGTGGGTTTCTGACGGTCTTGAGCTGAGCAATTGCCACACCAAGCTGTAATGTAGTCAGATAGAATGCTTTCTTTGGTGCATCTGTAAAAATTGGTTAGAGTCGATGTGGAAATGCTGCATTTCCTTAGTTTCCTGTTGTGCTTTCTTAGTTGGAGTGTTGATGTGGGTGGACTAGGACAGATGGTTGGTGATTGATAAGATTCGTGGTGGAATTTGAAGCTGTCAACCATCACCTCGGCACTGTTGATACAGAGAGACGTGTGTATGACACTTGGTTTCCTGAAGTCGAAGACCAGCTCCTTAGTTTTGTTGGCATTGAGGGAGAGATTGTTGTCGTTACACCATGCCACTAGATTCTCTATTCCATCCTGTACTCTTGACTCATCTTTGTTTGACCCTCTATGGTCGTGTCATCAGCAAACTTGTAGATGGAGTTGGAACTGAATTTTGCCACACAGTCATGTGTGTATAAGGAGTATAGTAGGGGGCTATATACACAGCCTTGCGGGTCCTGATATTGAGGACTGTCGTGGAGGAGGTGTTGTTTATTCTTACTGATTGTGGTCTATGGGTCAGGAAGTCGAGGAACCAGTTGCAGAGGGAGGAGCCAAGTCCTGGTTTTGGAGTTTGGATATAAGCTTAGCTGGGCTTATGGGTTGAAAGTGGAGCTGCGGTCAATGAATAGGAGTCTGATGTAGGAACCCTTGTTGTCAAGATGTTCCAGGGATGAGTGTAGGGCCAGGGAGATGGTGTCTGCAGTGGACTGGTTGTGAGGTATGAGAATTGCAGTGGATAAAGGCAGTTTGGAAGTATGGAGTTGATGTGTCTCATGACCAACCTCTCGAAGAAATTCATTTTTTTTACTTTAAAAAAAAAAAAATAGATTTAGAGTACCCAATTCATTTTTTTTCCAATTAAGGGGCAATTTAGCGTGGCCAATCCACCTACCCTGTACATCTTTGGATGTGGGGGCGAAGCCCACGCAAACACGGGGAGAATGTGCAAACTCCACACGGACAGTGACCCAGAGCCGGGATCGAATCTGGGACCTTGGCGCCGTGAGGCAGCAGTGCTAACCACTGCGCCACCGTGCTCATGCCGAAGCACTGCATAATGATAGATGTCAAGGCCACTGGATAGTGGTCAGATAATACCATCCGATAATACCACCTTCATGTTCAGGTGCTGATACATTTTCTGCTTCTACGTTGGATTTGTGAAATGTTATGCCATTTCAAAATTATTTGTAGTTGTCCAGGCTTTTGTGATCCTGGATAAAGCTACTATGCTTCAGGAGTGTTAATGCAATTGTGTCGTTTGCAATATCACAAAATGCATAATTCCGTATTGTCTGTGGAGCGTGAAGTGTGCAGAAACTAATTGCAATTTCCATAATATCAACCTAAAACGTTCTGTTTCTTCTTTCCAAGTGCTGCCTGAACTGCTGAGTACTAACAGCATTTCATTTTTGTTTCCATTATAGATTAAAGGTTGTTTGTGTCGATAACATTTGGTAAGGGTTTTACACCGGATTATCTTATGCTTACCAGTGCTTTTCGTATATTTCTATCTTTGTTTTTTTTTACTCAGATGGTATCATTAAAAGAAAAAATAAAAGAATTACATCAGCAGTATAAAGAAGCCTCTGAAGTGAAGCCCCCTCGTGACATCACCGCAGAATTTCTAGTGAAAAGTAAATTGAGAGACCTAACTGCATTATGCAAGGTGAGTTTTATTATGTGGGAATTTGTATGGCAGTTTCAATAAACCTGAGGGGTGGGAGTGCGGAGAATGGGGAGGCATCCTTTTTTGCTTGCACCTCTTCTCTTGAAGCCCATAAAGCCTGGAATTTGATTTGACATGGAGAAACGGTGTAATGATCTGACTTGAATGTTATGCCATTTTTCTTTTAGTTTAGAGTACCCAATTCCTTTTTTTCCCCAATAAAGGGGCCATTTAGCGTGGCCAATCCACCTAGCCTGCACATCTTTGGGTTGTGGGGATGAGACCCACACAGACACGGGAAGAATGTGCAAACTCCACACGGACAGTGACCCAGGGCTGGGATCAAACCCGGGTCCTCGGTGCCATGAGGCAACAGTGCTAACCACAACATCGCCCGTGCCGCCGGAATGTCATGCCATTTTTTAAATGATTCTTTTAACTGCATGCAGTTTTGAAAGCTATGTGAAGGTGAAAATGGATTCTCATGGCATAGGTATAGTTTTGTACTGTGTTAAACAACATTTGTTGTTTGCATATCTGTTTGCATATCTTCTGCTTGTTTGCACTCAAATGTTGCCACGCCACTGGAGTAGTACATTGTATTCATGTATCAGTTTGCAAAGTGGTTGTAGTTATTTAAATAATTGTTCTTAACTTTAAAAACTAAAATATTTTGTTGCGTTAGTAATGGAAAATAGTAATGTTGCAAGCTTAGAAAGCTATTCCTAATATTAAGGTTCAGCCAACGGCAGCTTAGAAGAGTGAAAGCTATTTCTCAAGCCAGAAGTAGCTCTTTTTGAACTAGACAGGATATTACCAGCTAATCAAACACAAGAAGAAAGTTTCCAGTCACACATCTGAATAGAGAAGTTTGTCCTATAAATTAATATTGTTGACTTGTCTGTCCTGCCCATCCTCCCCCACTTGTAATCAAGAGACTGTCACTGCGACCAAGGAGAAACAAGAGAAGTGGAGAGGGGGTGGGAGCAGCAAGGGGCGATTGGAGTGGATGGGGGAATGGTAAAGGAGGGCATTCAGAGTGAAAAGGGTACTTCATGGGACGGAGAGGTGGGGGAACATTAGATGGTTCATGGAGAGGGGCGATGGTATCAGCAAGGGGCGATTGGAGTGGATGAGGGAATGGTACAGGATGGCATTTAGAGTGGATGGGGGACTTCATGGGAGAGGTGGGGGAACAATAGATGGTTCGTGAGAGAGGAAAAAGGGGGCACAGTATTGGGGAAAGGTGAATCCAGAGAATGGGGAGGGGTGGGGGTGCGGAGGTGATGGCATGGAAGAGGTTCTGTGGGTTCCAGGAAATGTGGAATGTTGGTGGGGGATAACATAGAAAGAAGAGGTATGATGGCAGATGATGTGAAAGGACGAAACAAATAGGGTGGGGGTAGCATTGGAAGGATGGAATGGCTTGGGATGGGATTTTTAAAGTATTGTGAAAAATTATTCTAATTTCATCGTAAATGTTTTGCAGGTTTCTGCGAATAATTATTCCACCACATGGAACATATTAATGCATTTGGTTCAAAGTAGTTATATTCGGAAGGAAGTAGGCTTGGACTGACAAATTTGCAAAAGGGAGATGGGGGTGACAGGTTCACAGAACATTAAAGGGTTAATAACAGCAGTGGACAAAGATCATCTAGTTCTCTGATTGATCACATTGCTAGAGTATAAAAGCCAAGGGTTGAAGCTGAGGCGAAGGCCTATCTAAAACCTTTTACAATTCCACAGTCAGATTACTTGCTGCAGTATGGGACTCTACACCACTAGAGGTATAGAGAGGCTTAAGAGAGGGTACAGCACAATTTCACTTTGCTGCCAGGCTGTGAGGAAATGGTGGAGGGTAAATGCTAACATGGATTGTGTGGCTGAATGGCCTGGTTCGCTACTGCTACTTCAATGTTATTAATAAAAGTACTTTCAAAAATAATATTTTACGGGCTTCTCCTTTACAGCCGAATCCAGACAGGAAGCTTTGCTTTAACCATGTGCAAGGAATTATTTTGTATAATCCAAACCCAGACCATAAATAGTTGGACTTGTGGCGCACTGGGAGTGCATTTGACTCCAGATCAGAAGATTGTGAGTTCAAATCACGTCAAGCTCAGAGTTTTTCTCAGGGTGGCACAGTAGCACAGTGGTTAACACTGTTGCTTCACAATGCCAGGGACAGGTTCACTGTCTGCACTTTCTCCCATTGTCTGCGTGGGTCTCCTCCGGGTGCTCCAGTTTCCTCCCACAAGTCCTGAAAGACCTGCTTTTTAGGTGAATTGGACATTCTAAATTCTCCTTCAGTGTAGCTGAACAGGTGCCTGTAGTGTGGCAACTGGGGGATTTTCACAGTAACCTCCATTGCAGTGTTAATGTAAGCCTACTTGTGACACTAACATTTGAATACAGAACAAACGGTTCCTAATTCTGCTTGGATTGGGTGAACATACAGTGCAGAAGGAGGCCATTTGGCCCACCGAGTCTGCACTGACCCACTTAAGCCCTCACTTCTACCCTATCCCCGTAACCCAATAACCCCTCCTAACCTTTTTTATTTTTTTGGACACTAAGGGCAATTTAGCATGTCCAATCCACCTAACCTGCACATCTTTGGACTGTGGGAGGAAACCGGAGCACCTGGAGGAAACCCATGCAGACATGGGAAGAATGTGCAGACTCCGCACAGACAGTGACCCAGCGGGGAATCGAACCTGGGACCCTGGTGCTGTGAAGCCACAGTGCTAACCACTGTGCCACCATGCAGGTCACATGTAGTGCTGGCATGGAAAATGAACCAATTACTGTCTGTGAACTAAAGGCCTATTTCAATGATTGGGTTAAGACCAGCCTTTGGGACAGAGCTTTATGCTGTTGTAGCTAATAGATTCCAGATTGAAATGGTTCAACTTTCTCTCATTTGGGATTCTCGACAGTCAGCAAAATCCATCTGTCTGGGCCGGGTTCCAACCCATTTTCAAAGGTGAAGAGGCAGAATTTTATCATACCATTCAGTAACATTAATTTCTTTACGAGATCATCACTTGACAAATTCATTTGATTTCAATTGTAACAGGAGTACGATGAACTCGCAGAAGCTCAAGTGAAGCTTGAGGAGAAGCTGCAGGAATTGGAAGCTAACCCGCCCAGGTAACCCACCCATTCACGAGCACATTTGAACTTATTTAAAATTAAATGTGAGTAGTTTACCAACATAATGTTGATTGTTTCACAGTGTGATCTGGTATAAGTGGCAGATTTTTATTACTGTCCTCCAATTGAGAAGTTGTATTTTGTGCACAGCTTTTTTTTTCTTTTAAATTTAGAGTACTCCAATCAATTTTTTCCAATTAAGGGATAATTTAGGATGGGCAATTCACCTACGCTGCGCATCTTTGGGTTGTGGGTGTGGGACCCATGCAGACACTGGGAACTCCACATGGACAGTGAGTGACCCAGGGCCGGCATCGAACACGGGTCCTTGGCGTCGTGAGGCAGCAGTGTTCATCGCTGCGCCACCGTACCGCCCGTGTTTTGTAAACAGCTGTGAACAATGCATGATCAACCTTTTTAGAGGGGGGGGGGGCAGGACCAGACAGACCACCACCTGGTCCTACCCTACCTGCTTTCGCTTGCCACTGCAAAACATCAGAATTAATCAGGACTTATGGAAACTAAATATTTTGTTGCTTTTCGTGAGGTTGAGGGTTCTGGCCTGTTCTCTTGTATAATCTCAGCCATGGCATTGTGCATCAGTACCTTGCATTTTAAACCATACCGAGGATCCCGTGGCCTATACTTTGAGAACCACTGGAACTTGTAATGCTTTGGGGCACATGAAGAAGAAAGTCTTGAATTATTTATTTATTTATTTTTTTGTGCATGTTTTAGTGACGTTTACCTGTCATCAAGGGACCGACAGATCCTGGATTGGCATTTTGCCAACTTGGAATTTGCTAATGCAACACCCCTCTCCACCCTTTCATTGAAGCATTGGGACCAGGTGAATAGATATTTAATATACAGTGCACATTAAGCATTAACCATAACTAATGTACCATGGACTGGTGTATGAATCGGTTATCTCCAAAGTATATGTGTATACGTGCTATATAATCTTTATCCATTACAGTGACTACACATTGAACCACTCGTGTTTCCCTGAGTCAGATTGCTTCAAAACTGGTCTGAAGTCACTGGCTGCATTGAAATTAATTGAAGTCCCTCAGGGAAGTACATGGCTGCCCAGTGTCTGTGCTGTTGTTGAAAGGTTTATAACTTCGGGGAAGAACATTGCCTAGGACACTGGAGAACACTTTGAATTATGCATGAGATATTTTGCAATCTCCTGAACAGGCAGATTTAATAGAAATGACCAGTTAATGTTGATGTTTGTTCTCCATATCAGCAGTGGTCTTAATTCTGTATCCCACTGTTTCCCTTTTTTTCACCCAGCTATAAAACCCACACTTAAATGTTAACATGTTCTCTGCTTCAATTAAAAACTCTGATTTTGTGTTAATAACTACACAAATTCCTTTTTTGTCTTAAATAATCTTGCATCAATGTTCCCTCTAAGTCGACTCAGCAACCACTGGGAACCACATGTTTCTACCTCCTCTGATCCCTTCAGGATTTTGAACACCTCCATCAAATCACTACAAAATCTCTTCTAACAAAAACAATCCTAATTTTCCAAGTCTTCCTTTGCAATTGTTAATCAAAGTGCCGAGTGCCAATTTCTACCTAGTCCCAGCTAACTTGCTCCTCCTTTATCTCAACTGCCGTTTGTCTATGTTTTCCAACAAAATATGATCAGTAAGTTGTCACTGTGTCAGTTTTGATTTGATTATTCTCCTGTGGAGTGTCTCGGGGCTTTTTCTATATTTAAGGCATTGTATAAGTGCAAATTGTTGCTTCCTATTTAGGATGTGTATACTTGTGTACTCTTTGATATTAATTGCATGTGAAAATTTTGAATGGCTGATAAATAGGAGCAATCGGACGCTTGAAAGTTTAAGTTGCTGTTACTTGTGGATTGATTGAAATAAATAAAATGAAATGTTACAGCTCTCATGCTCACTTATGGTATTGTTTCCTTTTTGTTCTCGCTTCAGGATGATGACTTTGAATTCACAGGAAGTCACTTAACAGTACGAAATGGTTATTCTTGTGTTCCTGTGGCACTTGCAGAAGGTCTTGACATTAAATTAAATACGGCTGTTCGACAAGTCCGCTATACTGCCTCAGGTCAGCTGGTGTGAATTCGGTGTGTGTCAGTTAATTTGTGATACAAATTCTCATGTTGGAAACATTAGCATCCTATGGATTTACCATGATACATTTGAAGCTGGTAAAGTCATGAGACAGAAACTATATTGATTAAATTGTGTTTCAGATTATACTTCAATTTAATACCAGGGGTTGTAGGGGCAGCACAGCGGTGCAGTGGTTAACACAGCTGCCTACCGTGCTGAGGACCCGGGGTCGATCCCGACCCTGGTCACTGTCCGTTTGGAGTTTGCACATTCTCCCCGTGTTTGCGTTGGTCTCACCCCCACAACCCAAATGATGTGCTGGTAGGTGGATTGGCCACGCTAAATTGCCCCTTAATTGAAAAAAAAATAATTGGGTACTCTTAATAAAAAAAAAAAAATTAAAAAAAAAATTTTTTTTTTAATTCCAGGGGTTGTTCTTGTCTTTATTTGATTATTATGGATAGATGGTACACAATTTGAGATGCAAAATATCTAGATTCTGAATGTTGGGTGAGATGAAGTAAGGTGCGGGTAAGCTTGACTGGAGCATAAACATGAGCATAGATCTTGTGGGTCAAATCTTCTGTTTTTGTCCTGTGAATACTGTGGCTCGTTATTTCCTGGCTGGCCAGGTAAGGGCTTACCCGGCAATTGTCCAGAAGTGCTAACTTCCCCTGGAAAATTGCATTAGTCTGGGAACCATTCAACAAAATGATTTAAATCACTAACTTCGGGTGGTTCTGCCAGTTTTGCGCTCATAGTTACTCAAGCACTTGTAACTTCAGCTTCACTATTTTAAAGATCTAGACCCACATCCCATTCAGTTGCTTCAGACACTTCTCTCTAGCCTGTTATTTTCAATGGGACATTTAAACTCGCTGCTTTATGGCAGTGCAGTTTAAAAAAAAAAAGGAACATGCTCTCCTTCGCTCTGCTTTTATATTTTGCGCTGGAGTTGGGGATGCGCTTCATTGCCAGGTCTTTCCCCGCCTGAGTCAGGAAGGTCAGGCGAGACCGCGCTTAAGAATTTAAGTGCAGGTAAGTCAGTATGAAGTGGAAATCCACTGCTGATTGCCACTCCGAGGAATTTATGGCTCTGGCTCTATGTACTCCTCATGGAGAACTTGGTTTATGTCATTTAAAAAAAATATATGTATTCTAAAGCTTCCTCTGCTGACACCACCTTTTAAACCAGCTTTCAACAGAGTTCACTCAGGCTCTACTTGCAGCTGCAGCTTGTTAATTAGTAAATTGGATTAGGCCAGTTTACAGAGGCTAGATTCAGACAGTATAAAGGTGCGCCATCTTACAGTGCTGAGCAAGGTGCTCCTTTTATTTCATTTCCGACATTTGCTCAAAAGAGTGTGAAGGGAGCCGGGAATTTACAGAGAGTGCAGCTGACTGGGAGCAGAGTTCCAGTTGGTTCACAGGGCAGCTACATTCTGTAAGGTAAGAGTTGTTTGTTTGTTTTTGGGGGGCAAAAGCTATCTTTGTATCATTTAGTAGTATCACCAATTTTAGAGGGTTCACTTGAGAGAGTAGCAGCAGTATATATGTATATATATTTAAGGGCCTAACTGGTGTTTAATCATTTTTTTTCCTTTTGAATCTCTTTGGGAATTCAGATTCAGAGGGGATGGAAGCTAGGGCAGTTGCATGCTCCTCCTGTAGGATGTGGGTGGTGAGGGACACCACTGGTGTCCCCGCTGACTACAAAGTACACCCAACTCCAGCCCCTCAGTTAGAGCACTGGAGCTGGATGAACTTCGGATCATCTGGGAGGCAGAGAGGGATTTAGAGAGGAGCTACAGGGAGGTAGCCACACCCAAGGTGCAGGGCAAGAGTAGCTGAGTTACAGTCAGGGGAAGTAAAAGGAACAAGCAGATAGTGCAGGGATCCACCGTGGCCTTTGCCCTTCAAAACTAGTATACCGTTTTGGATGCTGTTGGGGGGGGGGGGGGGGGGGGGACCTACTGGGGGAAGGTCCTAGCGGTCAGGTCTCTGGCACTGAACCTGGCTCTGTGGCTCAGAAGAGAACGGGGAGAATAGAAAAGTTATAGTTATAGGAGACTTAATGGTTAGGGGAATGGATAGGAGATTCTGTGGCCGCGAACGAGACTCCTGGAAGGTACGTTGCCTCCCGGGTGCCAGAGTCGGGGATGTCTCGGATAGAGTCTACAGGATTCTTAAGGGGGAGGGGGAGCAACCAGAAGTCGTGGTGCACATAGGCACCAACGACATAGCTAAGAAAAGGTATGAGGATCTAAAAAGTGATTTTAGGGAGTTAGGTTGGAAGCTAAAGAACAGGACAAGCAGAGTACTAATCTCAGGATTGCTACCGGTGCCACGTGCAAGTGAGGCAAGGAACAGAGAGAGTGCAGCTGAACACGTGGCTACAGGGCTGGTGCAGGAGAGAGAGCTTCAGATATGTGGATCATTGGGATACCTTCTGGGGAAGGTGCGACCTGTACATGAACGACGGGTTGCATCTAAACTGGATGGGCACCAATATCCTGGGTGGGAGGTTTGCTAGAGCATTTCGGGAGGGTTTAAACTAGTTTGGCAGGGGGATGGGAACCAGAGCTATGGATCAGAGGATAGGGTAGCTGTTGAACAGGCAGAAACAGTATGCAGCAAGTCTGTGAGGAAGGATAGACAGTTGATAGGGCAAAGTTGCACTCAGTGGAATGGGTTAAAGTGTGTCTGTTTCAATGCAAGGAGTGCCAGGAATAAAGGAAATGAATTTAGAGCATGGATTAGTACTTGGAATTACAATATTGTGGCCTCTACGGAGACATGGATTTCACAGGGGCAGAATAGTTGTCAGATGTTCCGGGGTTTAGATGTTTTAAGAGGAATAGGGAGGGAGGTAAAAGAGGAAGGGGAGTGGCACTGTTAATTAGGGAGTGCATCACAGCTACAGAAAAAGAGGTAGTCGAGGAGGGTTTGTCTACTGAGTCAGTATGTGTGGAAGTCAAACAAGAAAGGAGCAGTCACTTTATTCAGAGTTTTCTGTAGACCCCCCAATAGCAGCAGAGAGATGGAGGAACAGATTGGTCGGCAGATCTTGGAAAGGTGCAGAAGTAACAGAGTTGTTGTCATGGGTGACTTCAACTTCCCTAATATTGACTGGAACCTCCTTGGTGCAAATGATTTGGATGGAACAGATTTTGTCAGGTGTGCACAGGAAGGATTCCTGACTCAATATGTATATAGGCCGACTAGGGGGGAGGGCATATTGGATTTGGTGCTTGGCAACGAACCAGGCCAGGTGTCAGATGTCTCGGTGGGAGAGCATTTTGGTGACTGACCACAATTCCTTAACCTTTACCGTAGTCTTGGCGAGGGATAGGAACAGACGTATGGAAAGGTATTTAATTGGGGGAAGGGGAAATTATACTGCTATTGGACAGGAGCTGAGGAGCATGAAGTGGGAACAGTTCTCGGGGAAATGCACAACAGTAATGTGCGGGTTGTTTAAGGAGCACTTGCTGCGAGTGCTGGATAGTTTTGTCCCACTAAGACGAGGAAGGAATGGTAAGGTAAGGTGAAGGAGCCTTGAGAAGTGGAGTTTCTTGTCAAGAGGAAGAAGAAAGCTTATGTAAGATTGAGGAAGCAAGGATCTGAATGGTGCTAGAGGGTTACAGGGTAGTCCGGAAGGAACTCAAAAATGGACTTAAGAGAACTAGAAGGGGGCATGAAAAAGCCCTGGCGGGAAGGATTAGGGAAAACCGCAAGGCATTCTACACATGTGAAAAATAAGAGGATGATCAGAGTGAGAATGGGGCCGATCAAGGATAGTGGAAGGAACTTGTGTCTAGAGTCGGAGGAGATAGGGGAGGCCCTAAATGAATATTTTGCTTCAGTATTCACTAGAGAGAGGGACCTTTGTTGCTCAAGAGAACAGCGTGAACCAGGTTCATAGACTCAAACAGGTTGATATTAAGAAGGAGGATGTGCTGTAAATTTTGAAAAGCAGCAGGATAGATAAGTCCCATGGTCCTGATGGGGTATTCCCAAGGTTACTACGGGAGGCGAGGGAGGAGATTGCTGCACCTTTGGCGATTATCTTTGCGTCCTCGCTCTCTACTGGAGTAGTACCGGATGATTGGAGGAAGGCGAATGTTGTTCCCCTGTTCAAGAAAGGGAATAGGGAAATCCCTGGGAATTACAGACCAGTCAGTCTTGCGTCTAGGGTGAGCAAAATATTGGAAAGGATTCTGAGAGATAGGATTTATGACTTTTTTTGATTAAAGATAGCATGGTTTTGTGAGGGGCAGGTCCTGTCTCACAAGCCTCATTGAATTCTTTGAGAATGTGACGAGACCATTGATGAAGGTCGGGCAGTGGATGTGTATATGGATTTCAGTAAGGCCTTTGTTAAGGTTTCCCATGGTAGGCTCATTCAGAAAGTTAGGGGGCATGGGATGCAGGGAAATTTGGTTGTCTGGATATAGAATTGGCTGGCCGAAAGAAGACAGCGAGTGGTAGTGGATGGAAAGTATTCTGCTTGGAAGTCGGTGACCAGTGGTGTCCCTTAGGGATCTGTTCTGGGACCTCTGCTCTTTGTGGTTTTTATAAATGACTTGGATGAGGAAGTGGAAGGGTGGGTTAGTAAGTTTGCTGATGACACAAAGGTTGGGGGAGTTATAGATGGTGTTGAGGGCTGTTGCAGGTTACAACAGGATATTGACAGGATGCAGAGCTGGGCTGAGAAGTGGCAGATGGAGTTCAACCTAGATAAATGTGAAGTGATTCATTTTGGAAGGTTGAATTTGATACAGGCTGAAAGGCAGGATTCTTGGAAGTGTGGAGGAACAGAGGGATCTTGGGGTCCACGTACATAGATCCCTCAAAGTTGCCACCCAGATTGATAGAGTTGTTAAGAAGGCGTATGGCTTTCATTAACAGGGGGATTGAGTTTAAGAGCCGCGAGGTTTTGCTGCAGCTTTATAAAACCCTGGCTAGACCACACTTGGAATATTGTGTCCAGTTCTGGTTGCCTCATTATAGGAAGGATGTGGATGCTGTGGAGAGGGTGCAAAGGAGATTTACCAGGATGCTGCCTGGACTGGAGGGCATGTCTTGTGAAGAAAGGTTGAGGGAGCTAGGGCTTTTCTCACTGGAGTGAAGAAGGAAGAGAGGTGACTTGATAGAGGTGCACACGGTGATGAGAGGCATGGATAGAGTGGATAGCCAGAGACTTTTACCCAGGGTGGAAATGGCTGTCACGAGGGGACATAATTTTAAGGTGATTGGAGGAAGGTAGAGGGGAGATGTCAGAAATAGTTTCTTTACACAGAGAGTGGTGGGTGCGTGGAATGCACTGCCAGCGGAGGTGGTGGAGTCAGAGTCATTAGGGACATTTAAGCGACTCTTGGACAGACACATGGACAACAGTAAATTGAAGGGGTGTTGGTTAGATTGAACTTAGATTAGGATAAATGATGGGCACAACATTGTGGGCCAAAGGGCCTGTACTGTGCTGTACTGTTCTATGTTCTCACACTATAATCATTTTTTAATTGTTCCTGATAGTTTGGGATGACTAAAAACTGAAATGTAACCTTTATAAAGGAAGTAGTCTTGGTTAATGCGTGCTGGATTAATTAATTTTTTAAAAAATTCCACTTAATGGCAATTTAGCATGGCCAATCCACCTACACTGCACATCTTTGGCTTGTGAGGGTGAGACCCACGCAGACACGGGGAGAATGTGCAAATTCCACACGGGCCGGGATCGGATCTGGGTCCTCAGTGCCGTGAGGTAGCAGTGCTCACCACTGCCACCATGCTGCCCAATGCTGCTGAATTTATCATAGAATTTACAGTGCAGAAGGAGGCCATTCAGCCCATCGAGTGCACCGGCTCTTGGAAAGAGCACCCTACCCAAAGTCAACACCTCCACCCTATCCCCATAACCCAGTAACCCCACCCAACACTAAGGGCAATTTATCATGGCCAATCCACCTAACATGCACATCTTTGGACTGTGGGAGGAAACCGGAGCACCCGGAGGAAACCCACGCATACACGGGGAGGATGTGCAGACTCCGCGCAGACAGTGACCCAAGCCAGAATCGAACCTGGGACCCTGGAGCTGTGAAGCAATTGTGCTATCCACAAAAGAGTGCTCTTTTGGAGGGTCTGTGCAGACTTGATGGGCCGACTGGCCTCCAAGGATTCTATGGATTCTAAGCAGTAAGTGCTCGCCAGCTATCAAAATTTCTCAAATAAATCTTGAAAGTACATGGTCTTTTACCATTTGAAACAGGACAGACTTCTACTTCACGGCTCCATCAGCCTTTTCAGTTGTCTGCATGTCCAGCTTCCAAAAAGTAAAATTTTAAACTTGTGCAACCATTTTGTTTATGGCATTTATTCCATCCATCGAGTCTGCACCGACTCATGAAAAGTGCTCATCCGAGTACTTTTTAATGGATGTGAGGCAACCCGCCTCTACCACCCTCCCAGGTAGTGCATTCCAGGCCATCACCACCCTCTGGGTAAAAAGCTTTTCCTTAAACGTCCTGTCCCTCACCTTGAACTTGTGTTCTTTAGTAACCGACCCTTCAGCTAAGGGAAACAGCTGCTCCCTATCCACCCTGTCCATGCCCCTCATTATCTTGTACACCTCAACCAGGTCACCCCTCCGTCTTCTCTGCTCAAGCGAAAACAACCCAAGCTTATCCACCGTGGGGAGCACTGTTGCTTCACAGTGCCAGGGTCCCATGTTCGATTCCCAGCTTGGGTCACTGTCTGTGCGGAGTCTGCAAGTTCTCCCCATGTCTGCATGGGTTTCCTCCCACAAGTCCTGAAAGACGTGCTTGTTGAGTAAATTGGACACCCCGAATATGGCTAAGGGACCAGGTTCCACGCACCATGTTAGACCCCAGGGATGGTACTGAACACCATCCTCCAAAACCATTTCCAGCTTCGGGCAGGACCAAAACCTATGCACATGGTTCGCAGGGCCCCTTTCACATTTCTCGCAGACATCCTCCACCCCTTCGAACAGCTGGCTCGTCCTAGGCTTTGTAAAGTGCGCCCTGTGTACTACCTTCAGCTGCATCAGCCCCAGCCTCGCACACAGCCTCCCCTGACAGCACCGCCTCCAGCAACGATGAGGCAGGTGGTATTGGGAAGTTTGGGAAGACCTTCCTCACCAAGTCCCACACCTGTATAAACCTGAAACTTTCACCTCTCGCCAACCCAAACTTCTCGCCCAACTCCTCCAAACAGGCAAATTGTCTTGCCAGAACAGATTCTTCCTTTCTTTCATCCCCCTTTCTTCCCATCCCTGGAACCTTTCGTCCATCCTCCCCGGCTCGAACCCATGGTTCCCGCTAATTGGCATCCCCCCCCCCCCCCCCCATTAATGTTCACTGCCTGTACCAGGTGCCCGCCAACGACAGAGGGAAATTGTCCCACCTCAGTGAATCAGCCTTCACCCTCCCCATCAAGTTAGGGAAATTAAAACTTCCGAAGTCCTACTCAATCCGGGGCCACCTGCACCCCTGATATCTAAAGTGAGACACCGCCAAATGAAATGGTAGCCCCTCCACCTCTGCTCCCAATCCCAGTGGAGATACCACAAAGTATTCACTTTTCCCTAAATTCAATGTACACCCTAGAAACGTCCCAAATGTCTGAAGCAACCCCATTATGTTACCGAACGAAGAACTCCGCTCCGAAATATACATCAGCATTTCGGGACACCCCATGCTCCACCAGCCCCTCCCTCGCTATCCCCTTCCACAACCCTGAGCTCCTCAGCACAATGGCCAAGGGCTGTATGGCCAATGCAAACAGAAGTGGGGATATGGGGCATGCCTGCCTCGTACTCCGGGGTAACGCAAAATATCCTGAGTTCATACTATTTCTGCGCACGCTCGCCATCGGCTCCCTATATAACAGCTGCACCCACGCCACAAACTTCAGCCCAATCCCAAATAGTAATAATCTTTATTGTCACAAGTAGGCTTACATTAACACTGCAATGAAGTTACTGTGAAAAGCTCCTAGTCGCCATGCTCTGGTACCTGTTCGGGTACTCAGGGAGAATTCAGAATGTCCAATTCACCTAACACCACGTCTTTTGGGACTTATGGGAGGAAACCAGAGCACCTGGAGGAAACACGTGCAGACTTCACACAGGCAGTGACCCATGCCAGGAATCGAACCTGGGACCTTGGCGCTGTGAAGCAACAGTGCTAGGTGCTGTGAAGCAACAGTGCTAACCACTGTGCTACCGTGCTGCCCATCCAATACCTCCATCAAATAACTCCACTCCAGCCGACCAAACACCTCCTCCCCATCCAATGCCACCACCACCTCTGTCTCCCTTTCCTCTGCCAGAGAAAACATCACATTCAACAGCCTCCTTGCATTTGAGGACAACTGTCTTCCCTTTCAGGTCCGCCCCAGCAAGCTTGGGGCAAGCCCAAAACATGTGGGTGTGGTTGATCGGGCCCCTCTGGCACCGTTCACATTTGTCCTCCACCTCCGGGAAGAACCTACTCATTCGGGTTCTGGTGAGGTTCGCTCTGTGCACCACTTTGAGCTGCATTAGGCTTAGCCTTGCGCAGGAGGAGGTGGAGTTCACCCTGCTCAGTGCTTCGCTCCAGAGTCCCCATCCTACCTCTGTCCCCAGTTCATCCTCCCATTTTTGTCCGGTCCTGTCCAGTGGTGTTCGAGCTCTGTCCAGTAGCTGTCCGTATATTTTTCCACATAGCCCCCCCTTCTCGCTGCTTGTGCCTATCAGGTCCTCTAGTAGTGTGCTTTCTGGGGCACCGGGGTACCCTACTGTCTCTTTGCGGAGGAAGTGCTTTATTTGGAAGTGTCTTAATTCCTGTCTTGTTGCTAATTTCCACTTCCTCATCAGTTTGTCCAGTGTCGCCAGTCTGCGCCCTACGTAGAAGTCCCCAACCGTCAGTGTGCCCCCATCCCGTCTCCATCTTTTGAAGGTGGTATCTAGCATGGCTGGGGGGAATCTGTGATTGCTGCAGATGGGGCCATAAGGGCCATTTTGGTTATCCCGAAGTGCTGTCTCAACTGGGTCCACGTTCTCAGCGTGGCCGCTACCACTGGGCTCGTTGTGTATCTTGTTGAGGAGGATGGGAGTGCTGCTGCAGCCAGGGCCTGGAGGGTTGTTCCTTTATAGGATGCCTCCTCCATTTGTACCCGTCCCCTCACTTTTTCTGCCGTGGCTGCCCAGTGGTAGTATTGTAGGTTCGGTACAGCCAGGCCCCCTCTGACTTTCCCTCTTTGCAGTGTCAGTTTGGGAATTTTAAGGTTCTTGCCCCCCCCCCCCCCCCCCCCCCACACACACAAACGCCATGATTAGCCTGTCCACGTTTTGGAAAAAGGCCTTGGGGGATGAAGGTCGGGATGGATCTAAACAGGAAGAGGAACCTTGGCAGTAGGTTCATCTTGATCGCCTGCACTCTTCCTGCCAAGGAGAGTGGGAGTGAGCCCCACCGTTGAAGGTCCTTTCTTACTTCCTCCACCAGGCTGGTCAGGTTCCACTTGTGGATCTGTGTCCAGTCTCTGGCTATCTGGATCCCCAGGTAACGGAATCTGCTCTGGGCTGTTTTGAGCGGGAGCCCCCTCAGCTCTGTCCCTCCCCCTTTTGGGTTCACGGGGAATGTCTCTCTTTTGCCCAGGTTAAGTTTGTAGCCCGAGAAGGTTCCAAAGTCTTTCAGTATTTGCAGTATTGCCTTCAGTCCCTCTTGTGGCTTCGAGACAGAGGAGCAGGTCATCTGCATAGAGTGAGACTCTGCTCTCTGTCTCCTCTCCGGATTCCCTTCCAGCTTTTTGCATCCTGCAGGGCTATCGCCAGGGGTTTGATTGCTAGCGCGAACAAGAGTGGGGACAGGGGGCAGCCCTGTCTTCCTCTCTGCAGCTGGAAGTATTCGGAGCTGGTGGTGTTAGTTCGGACACTCGCTTTGGGAGTGTTGTACAGGGGCCTCACCCAGGCGGTGAATCCTGCTCCTAGCCCAAACCGTTCCAGTACCTCGAGGAGGTAGCTCCATTCGACTCTGCAAAGGCCTTTTCTGCGTCCAGGGAGACGATCACCTCTGGTGTTCTCTCCCCAGGGGAGGGTCATTATCACATTCAGCAGCCGCCTGATGTTCGCTGTGAGCTGCCTACCCTTGACAAAGCCCGTTTGGTCCTCTAATACCACCTCTGGTACGCAGCCCTCCAGCCTTTTGGCCAGGACCTTTGCGAGTACTTTCGCATCCACGTTCAGCAGTGAAATGGGTCTGTATGATCCACACTCCGTCAGGTCTTTATCTTTTTTGGGTATCAGTGAAATTGTGGCCTGCCAGGGGTGCCCCCTGCCAGTGAGTCCGCGGACATGTCCTTTAGGTGTGGGGCCAGGACTGGTGCAGATTTTTTGTAGAAGTCCGTCGGGACCCGGTGCCTTCCCCGCCTGCATGGAGCTGATGCTCTCCATGATTTCTCCCAGGTCTATTGGTGCTTCTAGCTCCCCCTGTCTGTCTTCCCCCACCTATGGTATTTCCAGTCTGTCTAGGAACTGTTTCATTCCCGCATCCCCGTCGGGGGGGCTCGGAGGTGTACAGTCTCCGGTAGAAGGTCTCGAATGCCCGATTGACCTCCTTTGGCTCGTGTTACCAGTCTGCCTCTGTTATCCTGAACCTGCACTATTTCCCTCGTAGCTGCCTGCTTTCTCAGCTGGTGAGCCAATAGGCAGCCAGCCTTGTCTCCGTGTTCGTAGAAGGTCCCCCGTGTCGGGCGCAGTTGGTACACTGCTTTCCTAGTGTATCGCAGGTTAAAGTCCATTTGCAGCTTTTTCCTCTCCGCCAGCAGCTCTACGGTCGGGGCCTCGGAGTACTTTCTATCGACTTCCAGGATGGAGTCCACTAGCTGTTGCCTGGCCACCCTCTCTTCCCTATCTCTACTTGCCTTGTAGGCTATGATCTCTCCTCTGATCACGGCCTTCAGTGCCTGCCAGTGAGTCCGCGGACATGTCCTTTAGGTGTGGGGCCAGGACTGGTGCAGATTTTTTGTAGAAGTCCGTCGGGACCCGGTGCCTTCCCCGCCTGCATGGAGCTGATGCTCTCCATGATTTCTCCCAGGTCTATTGGTGCTTCTAGCTCCCCCTGTCTGTCTTCCCCCACCTATGGTATTTCCAGTCTGTCTAGGAACTGTTTCATTCCCGCATCCCCGTCGGGGGGGCTCGGAGGTGTACAGTCTCCGGTAGAAGGTCTCGAATGCCCGATTGACCTCCTTTGGCTCGTGTTACCAGTCTGCCTCTGTTATCCTGAACCTGCACTATTTCCCTCGTAGCTGCCTGCTTTCTCAGCTGGTGAGCCAATAGGCAGCCAGCCTTGTCTCCGTGTTCGTAGAAGGTCCCCCGTGTCGGGCGCAGTTGGTACACTGCTTTCCTAGTGTATCGCAGGTTAAAGTCCATTTGCAGCTTTTTCCTCTCCGCCAGCAGCTCTACGGTCGGGGCCTCGGAGTACTTTCTATCGACTTCCAGGATGGAGTCCACTAGCTGTTGCCTGGCCACCCTCTCTTCCCTATCTCTACTTGCCTTGTAGGCTATGATCTCTCCTCTGATCACGGCCTTCAGTGCCTCCCAAAACGTGGAGGGTGAGACCTCCCCATTTTGGTTGTTACTAACGTAATTACCTATGACCTGTGATATTTTTTGGCAGAAAGCCTTGTCGGCCAGGATGTCCATGTCCAGCCTCCATGTGGGGCGCTCGGCCCAGCCTGTCTCCAACCTCACATCCATATAGTAAGGAGCGTGGTCGGAGATAACGATCGCGGAGTAGTCCGTTCCCGTGATCCCTGGAAGCACCGATTTCCCCACTGCAAAGAAGTCAATACGGGTGTATACCTTGTGCACCTGCGAAAAGACCGAACACTCCTTTGAGTCGGTTTGATCGGTCAGTCAGTGGGTCCAGCACGCAGTTAAAGCCGCCCCCCATGATCAGTCGGTGTGTGTCAAGGTCGGGGATTTCCGCCGTGGTCTTCGTTATGAATTCTGAGTCGTCCCAATTGGGAGCGTACACATTTACCAGTATGACAGGTGCCCCTCCAGGACACCGCTGACCATGACGTACCTTCCCCCGGGTCTGTAACTGTCTTGGTTCCCGTAAACCTCGTCCTTTTGCTGATTAATATTGTTACCCTCCTAGCTCTCCTCCCGTGGCATAAATGGTACGTCTGTCCCACCCAGCCCTTCCTTACCAGCAGTCGGTCCTTTTCCCTCAGGTGCGTCTCTTGTAGGTAGATTATGTTTGCCTTTAGGCTTCTTAGGTGGGCGAACACTCTGGATCTTTTCACTGGGCCATTGAGTCCCCTTACATTCCAGGTAACAGTCCTGGTGCGGGGTTTCTGACCTGTCCTGTGGGATCACCCATACTTAGCTGGTGGACGCGCCCCTGCACTCTGGGGTTTCCCTTTGCTAGGGGGCTGTCCAAAATGGCCAGGGTCACCACTCTCACCATGGGGTCGGGCCCCAGCACTCAGGGGTTTCCCTTTGCCCAGGGGGCACCCAATGCGGCCACCAGCTGCGTACGCCACACGGGTGCGCACCTGCGCTCCGGGGTCTCCCTCCACCCTGATGCCCTCTCGGGTGGCTTTTTGCGGCGCCCTCTTGGTTCTCGCCCTGCTCCAGGCCCGCCGAAGCCTATGTCTGTACTGCTTCACTATCTCATCCTTCTCTTTGCTTCTCTTTTGTTCTGCGTTCTCCCCCAGAATCCTCTTCTCCCCCCCCCCCCCCAGCCCCTGTACCTTTGTCCCCACTGCGTTCTCTCCCACCCCCCCCCTTCTGCGCCCCCCCCCTCCTTGTGCCAGACACTCCCCCTCCTTCCTTCCTGCCCTCCTGTGCTGGCCCTCCTCGCTGGTATGGTGGCCGTCCTCCCAGTATTCGCCCAGTTCTGGCCCTGTTTAACCTTTCTCCTACTGGCCCTTGTCTCGCCCTCCTGTTTGCTTTCTTCGCCCTCATGTCCCTCGCTCCACTCCTACCTAACCCCCATTGCATTGTGAGAGGAGACAAGCTCTGAGACGAGACAGCACAGTCCACGCAAGGCATAACACAGATGTGCACAGTTCATGAGTCCATTGTCCTTGTTTGCGGTCTGTCCTCCGCTCTTTGTTCTGGTTTTCCCTTCCTTTTCCGTCCCTATGTCTTTCATTGCGGTTGTGTGTGCTCCTCCCCCGGTTTGTTCGCTCTAATGAACTCATCAGCCGCTGCTGGGGTGTTAGAATACAGCTCTTTCCCCTCAAATATTACCCAGAGTTTGGCTGGGAATAGCATCCCAAATTTTACCTTGCTTTTGTGCAGTGCTGATTTCGCCTTGTTGAATTCAGCCCTTTTTTTGGCCAGGTCCGCCCCAATGTCCTGATACACCCTTATGGTCTTCCCTTCTCACGTGCTCTGTTTTGTTTGCCGGCCCACTTTAGGATTCTCTCCCGGTCTTGGAACCGGTTCAGCTTTGCAATAATTGCTCTGGGCTGGTCCCCGGCTTTGGGCTTGGGTCGGAGCGATCTGTATCTATTTCCGGTGGGTTTGGGAATACCCCCTGTCCTACTAGCTTGCCCATCATTTGGGTGATGTAGCCTGTTGGGTCTCTGCCCTCTATCCCCTCTGGCAGACCCACTATTTTAATGTTCTGCCATCTAGACCTATTTTCCTAGTCCTCCACTTTCCCTCTTAGGCTCCCCTGGGCCGTTACTAACCTTTTGACCTCGGCTTCTAGGGTTATGACCCTGTCACTCTGGTCCGAGGCGGCCCTCTCCAACTCCAGAATCGTTTTTTTCTGCTCCTTCACTTCCCTTTGCAGGCCTTCGATGGTCTGCTGCATTTTGTGCGTCGTCTCCTTCATCATTGCTTGGAGCTCCGACCAGAGCGCCTCCTTTATGCTGGTCGCTGCGTCCTGCTCACGCTCCACTGCTTGGTCCGCCATCGGTTTCCCTTTCAAGCTCGCCTGTACCTCCGTCTCGTCTTGTGGGGCCGCCTGCCTGCACGTCCGCCACCCATGCACCTCACCCTCGCTGCTGCTGCTTGCGTCCCGCTGTCCCTTCACCTTGGTGTTTTTCTTTCCTCCAGTCATCTGTCTGTCTATCTTTCTTTCCCCTCTGCTGTTCCTTACCCTGAGGTTGCTCTCACTTCCCCCGCTCCTCTGCTCTCGCTGGGTCTGTCTCTGACTTCGGGGCTCCTTTTTTTTTTGTTTTGGGCGGGGGGGGGTTGTGGTTGGTTCTCTTACTTCCTTCCTTTCTCTCTTTCTTTGTTTCTTTCTTTATTTACTTTTATTTTTCCTCCTTTTTTTTCCCCTTCTTTCTCACTGGATCAGGAGGGTTCGGAAGAGAAGGTTCCAGGTGCAGACGGGAGTCCCTCTTTGTCTCGCCGCTCACCACGTGGTCGCCGCCGGTCCCGTTGTGGGGGGGGGGGTTCTCTCTCTCTCTCTCTCTCCTGGTCTTTGGCTCCGCTCCCGAGCGCTTGTGTTTCTGGCTTCGCGGGGGGCTGCCGCTTCTCTTCTGCCGCCCACGCTCTGCTGTGCGGGGGGTGCGGGGTGGTTGCTCAGTCGTGCAGGCTCACAGGCTTGCGCTCTTAGGCGGTAGTTCTGTTCGGGTAACGCGGCTCTCCTTGGCCGCTTCTGAGCCTCCGGCTCCGGTTCCTCCCGCACCTTTAAAAAAAAAAAAAACAAAAAAAAAATTTACGGCTCCTCTCGCACACTTATTTCTCCCACTGGCCTCAGCTTACCGTCGGTCCGGACCCTTGCAGCTTTTTTCTTCCTGCTCGTACCTCCGGGTCAGCGCTGTGTAGGTTCTTTCTTTTTTTTAAATGAAATGAAAATCGCTTATTGTCGCAAGTAGGCTTCAAAATGAAGTTACTGTGAAAAGCCCCTAGTCGCCACATTCCGCCAACCATGAGACCTCGCCCATGCAATTAAACCCCACATACTCCTCAATCACCTTCCCTATCTTATCACAAGCTCCGATCCTCCAGTTACCCCACATCCATTCTCCACCCCGGCCTCTGGGCTGTCCCGTCCTCAATCCATTGAGAGCGTGATCCGAGATCACATTTGCTGAATACTCTGACCTCTTAACTCCGGCCAACAGCGTATTTCCACCACAAAAAAAAATCGATCCTCGAAAACACTTTGTGCACCGGGGAGAAAAACAAATCTCCAGTGGTCCATTCCCCCATCTCCCTCGAGTCTTGCCTGGGCCAGCGAGCATGGCTGGGACCTGTCCACCCTCTGTTCCAGCACAATGTTCAAACCCCCCACCCCTGTCCAGGCTCCAATGACTGGCCCCTCCCCCCACCACACTCTCGTTCATTAGCCAACCCATGCTTGCTAGTGCAGTGACCCCTGCCAGAGCTCCCTCCTCGGTAAGGCCCCACGTGCCCCAAAACGCACCTACCTTAAACGAAGAAACAATACAGAACCGCACCCATAAGGAGAAATGAAAACCAAAATCCAGAACACGCATAAACAAACCTCCCCGCTCAAGAGACAGAAAACAAAACCCCAATCAAATAGAAAAGAAAATTACCACTCCCGTGTCCACCAACCAAGTCCAAGTCTCAACTCTCCTCTCAGTCCTTCAGCCTTAACAAACACTTCCACGCTTCAAAGTAAAAATCCCTCGAATTGTGAGTCACTCTCAGCTTCGCAGGGTAGACCACTTCAAATCTCACTCCGGTGCCATACAATACTGCCTTCGCCCGTCCAAAGGCCACCCGCCTTCTCGCCAACTCCACCATAAGATCTTGGTATATTCATATACCAACGCCTTCTGCTTCACCCAGCTCAAAACTTTCTCCTTCATGTGGTAGCTGTGAAAGCAGATTTTAACCGCCCTCGATGGCTCTTGTGCTTTAGGCTTCAGCCTGAGTGACCAATGTGCCTTGTCCAACTCGTAGCAAGTGGATGCTTCTTCCTCCCCCATCAACTCTACAAACAACGTCGCAAAGTACTCAGTCAGCCTCTGGCCTTCCAACCACTCGGGGAGGTCCACAATTCTCAAGTTTTGCCCCCCTCCAGGTACTCCACCTTTGCTCTCAGCCATTTGTTGGCCTCCGCTACCCTCCCACCCATCGAGGCGAACTGGTCACTGTGTTGTGACAGTGCCTCCTCCACCCCCTTGAGCATCTCTCCTTGCTCCTGCACCTCGACCAACGTTTTCATCACTGCCGCCTTTACCGGGGCAATCGCCTCCTCCACCCACTCTTTCAATGTAGCCGTCATTTCCCTCCGAAGCACTTCCTTATGCTTGTAAACAGCCCCTCGAACTCCACCAACATCACCTCGGTCAGAGTTTCCACCGTGAGAGGAGTGGCTCCACCAGTCGACCCAGCCCCCCCCCCCCCCCCCCCCCCCCCGTCATTTTTCTTCCTTCAGGACTCTCAGCCTCACTCGCCGACGGACCTTCACTCGCCCCCTTCTTTCCAGCACCTTCCTCTGCGGCTTTGACATTCCTAATCTTCCTTATGACTTCCCACACCAACTTATCCACAAACTACCCCTGAAACTGGGCATAAAAGACCAACAACCAGAGACTCTAGCAGGAGCCACCTACATGCCGCCACCGGAAGTCCCCACTCAACCTCACTGTTAACCACCTGGCCAATCTTTGTGTCATCCACAAACTTACTGATCCTGCCTGCCACATTCATCTATGTCGTTGTTTATATAAGTGCCAAACAATAGGAGATCCCTGTGGTACGCCACTGGACACTGGCTTCCAGTCAAAAAGCAGTTGTCTTGTCTTCGTCTTCTGTCTCCTACAGCTAAGCCAATTTTGAATCCACCTCATCAAGTTACCCTGAATCCCATGTGCATTTGCCTTTTTAAGTTTCACCTGTGGGACCTTGTCAAAGGCTTTGCTGAAATCCATGTAAACTACATCAACTGCACTACCCTCATCTACACACCTGGTCACATGCTCAAAAAACTCAATCAAATTTGTTAGGTATGCCATCTCTCTAACAGAGCCATGCTGACTATACCTGATCAAACCTTGCCTCTCCAAGTGGAGGTGGTTTCTCTCCTTCAGGATTCTCTCCTTCAGAATTCTCTCCTCTCCTTCAGGATTCTCTCCTTCAGGATCCTCTCCAATAGTTTCCCTACCACTGATGTGAGACTCACTGGTCTGTAGTTCCCTGGCTTATCTCTACAACCTTTCTTAAGTAATGGGACCACGTCAGCTATTCTCCAATCCTCTAGCACCTCCCCCATGGCCAGAGAGGAATTAATAGTTTGGGTCAGAGCCCCTGCAATCTCCTCCCTTGTCTCCTACAGCACACTAGGACAAAATTCATCTGAACCTGGAGATTTAGCCACTTTAAGGCTGCCAACACCTCTAATACCTTGTCACTCCCAATGACAGTTTGCTCAAGAACCTCACAATTTCTCTCCCGGAGTTCCATATCAACCTCCTCATTCTCCTGGGTGAGGACAGATGTGAAGTATTTGTTCAACACCCTACCAATGTCCTCTCGCTCACCCATAGATTTCCCCCTTGGTCCCTAATTGTTATCCTCTTCCCATTGATATAACTTATAGAATATCTTGGGATTTTCCCTATTTTTACCAACCAGGGGCGAGATTCTCCGACCCCCCCGCCGGGTCGGAGAATCGCCGGGGGCTGGCGTGAATCCCGCCCCCGCCGGTTGCGGAATTCTCCACCACCGGATATTCGGCGGGGGCGGGAATCGCGGCGCGCCGGTTGGCGGGCCACCCCCCACGATTCTCCGGCCTGGATGGGCCGAAGTCTCGCCGCTAAAATGCCTGTCCCGCCGGCGTAAATTAAACCACCTACCTTACTGGCGGGACAAGGCGGCGCGGGCGGGCTCCGGGGTCCTGGGGGGGGCGCGGGGCGATCTGGGCCTGTGCCGTGGGGGCACTCTTTCCCTTCCGCCTTCGCCACGGTCTCCACCATGGCGGAGGCGGAAGAGACTCCCTCCACTGCGCATGCGCGGGAATGCCGTCAGCGGCCGCTAACGCTCCTGCGCATGCGCCGCCCGGAGATGACATTTCCGCGCCAGCTGGCGGGGCACCAAAGGCCTTTTCCGCCAGCTGGCGGGGCGGAAATTCGCCCGGCGCCGACCTAGCCCTTAAGGTTGGGGCTCGGCCCCCAAAGATGTGGAGCATTCCGCAACTTTGGGGCGGCGCGATGCCCGACTGATTTGTGCCGTTTTGGGCGCCAGTCGGCGGGCATCGCGCCGTTTCCGGAGAATTTCGCCCCAGATCTTTTTCATATCCCATCTTTGCTCTCCTAATTGCTTTCTTAAACTCCATCCTGCGTTTTCTGTACTCCTAATGCCTCTGTTGATTTGCTCCCCTTATACTTGCTAAAAGCCTCTTTTCCTTCTCATCGTATCCTGAATGTCTCTGGTCATCTATAGTTCTCTGGGTTTGTTACTCCTTCCTATTGCCCTAGACGGAACATGTTGGACCTGTACCTTCCCCATTTCCTTTTTGAACGCCCTCATCTCTTTGACTCTGTGCTAGCTTATTTTTCCCCTCCATCTGCTTAACCCCTAAATTGCCTGCTACATCTTCGATCCCATTTCTGGACCTGTTTCCTAATCTCTTTCCCCCCCCCCCCATAACAACGGGGAAAGGGCAGGAGAGTGAAACTAGGTGGGGTGCTCTTTCAGAGGGTCGGTGGAGAATCAGTGGGCCTAATGGCCGCCTCCTGCACTGTAAGGGATTCTATTATGAGTCACTAGGACTGGATTTGAAATTCTAGTTTCTGACTTGAAAGCCATCAGCCTGTAACATTGTTTCTTGTCATTTATTTTCCTGTTTTACAAAGTCATTAAAAAAAAAAAAAAAATCCTATTTTGGATAACTTGTACCCTTCTAATTTTACTCTACTCTAACTCCATTCTTTGGCTAGAGCTCCAAAGTAAATTATTAATTGAAAGCTAATGGAAGTCCTGCTGTGAACTAAGGTAAAGTAAACTTTTGTAACCAGATCAGGGACATTACAGCTTCTGTGCCTAGAACGTACAGTGGGATGTTTTGCAGTTGACTGCATGCAGAAAGAAAATTATAATATTGGTATTAGAAGATTTATTACACTTCTGACTGCGATCCTGAGTAACTGAGTAGTTGTTTTTATTAATTTTTCTGGTTTTGTACTCCCTATGTTCTTTACAGCTATTTAATAGCACAAATGCATAAATATTTTTCAGGATGTGAAGTAATTGCTCAGAATACTCGTTCAAACAGTCAGACATTCATTTACAAGTGTGACGCAGTTTTATGTACTCTCCCGCTGGGTGTATTGAAACAGCAGCCACCAGCGGTTCAGTTTGTGCCGCCCCTTCCTGAGTGGAAAACATCTGCCATTCAGCGTATGGGCTTTGGAAATCTCAACAAGGTAAGACCCCACTAAGCTTGGTCCTCGAATTGAGAGACCAGTCATGGTCCTTGTAAAAACATTAATCGAATAATCAAAAATGCGAGCAGGAAAGATTTTTGAAATGTCTGTGTAGAGTGATAGTGTTGCTGCTTGGTTATCCTTTTTGATTTATTTTAGCTCACTGAAGCATCTCCATGGAAAATAACAGTGAATCCGATTGGTCACTGAGTGTTGTAGTTGGGTAACTGCAGATGTACCGTCATGGATTGAAACATATCGAGAATAAATAATTTGGGATCTGTTGATACTCTCCCTACAGGTTGTATTATGTTTTGATCGTGTATTCTGGGACCCCAGTGTAAATCTCTTTGGTCATGTTGGAAGCACTACTGCCAGTAGGGGAGAATTGTTCCTTTTTTGGAATCTTTACAAAGGTATGAATACCAGAAATGATTTACTACGCTTTTTTTGACAAGAAAGAATAATTAAACATGATATAACTTTAGCAGCGCTTATTTACTTTCTGATGATGAAGAAGAGCAAATTAGATTTATTTTGCACTTGAACAATTGTAATCTTTATAATCTCATTTTCATTCGCATGCCGCAAACTAAGTCAGTTTACAGACCATAGACATTTGTGGAACTGTCAAAGTTGTAATTTGGGTGATAAGGGTTGCATTATGCACATTTTTTTGAGTTGGCCTAGTTTTGTATTTGAGAGTCTAGGACTTGCTGTCTAAATTAAACATTAAGCATTGCAAAGTCTGACATTTATAGCTCAGTCTTCAAGTTTTCATGCCCAGCAGACCTGCAGATTATTTAAAATAATTCCTGGAATGTTCGCCCCATGGCATTTCACCCACCAGCAAAATCCATTTTAAGCATCATTTTGAATAAATATTTTAAGAGATGGAGTCCATGCTGCTCCGTGTCAAATGCATGTTAAAAATGCATTCAAAATGTAGCTCCTGCCAATGCTGGGCAGAGGGGTAGAGTCAGTAAAAATGTTCTCAACTATGTAAAATCAAATTACATAAATGTTATGCTTCCAATTACATGGAATCTCTGTTATAAGTTCCTTTTGCATGACAAGGCAATCATCTATATGTTGGTCTGGTGCACACCCTGCTAGCACCAATCTCCTGTTTAAATTAATTCAATCCCCAAACCTAAATTCCACTTATGGTAAATGTATTGCAAGTGACTTCATTAATGCACCAAGGGTTTGCTGTATTTGCTGTCAAAGCAGAGTTTTGAATTCTAGACATCCATTGGCTACATGGATGTCCCCAGCAACAAGTTAAATAATTACCGTATGGCAGTCTGCTTCTTTACGTAATCTAGGCAAGTTCCAGAATCTTTTCAATATTTTTCTATAAACCTCTGTTGTTAAATGTTTTCCAAGGGGAAAAAATTACATCTTTTTACCTGCTATAGAACTTAATCTAACTTCTGGTCATTTAATTTGTTTTATTTTCATTAAGAACCACAAAATGATTTAAATTTCAAAAGCAAATTTACCAAATGTTCAGTCAAGCTCAGTAAAAGCTATTGTTTTGCTACTTTTTCTCCCCTCAGACGTAAAAGAATCTTCTCTATGTTGTCTGATGTGAAGTATTAAAACTAAAATAAATTATCTTTTTGAAATTATGGTTCTTGCACTTGATATATTAATGTTCTTGGGCAGCACAGTGGCTCAGTGGTTAGCACTGCCGCCATATGGCGGCAAGCACCCGGGTTTGATCTGCCCGGGTCACTGTCCGTGTGGAGTTTACACATTCTCCCCGTGTCTGCGTAGGTCTCGCCCCCACAACCCAAAAAGATGTGCAGGGTAAGTGATTTGATCATGTTAATTTATCCCTTAATTGGGAAAAAAAAAGAATTGGGTACTCTAATGTTCTGTATGCACAGTAAAAATGAATGGAATTTTGGTTTTAGCAGGATCAGTTGGACACCAGAAACAAATCCCAGGAGTGAGCCAGTAAAATCTAACCATTGCTTCCTTTGTTAATGCTTAATTTGAAATAATTATTGATCCTTTAATGCCTGCCTTGATCATAATTATCTTTATTTTTAATTTCTTGTACAATAGCAGTTTATGATCAGTTTTAACATTTTCTTTAAAGTAATTTATGCATAACTTCACAACTGATTTTTTTTTTGTGTGTGTGTGTGGGCGAGTGCATGAGATTGCAGTGGAGCAGGAACAATTAATGTAAATCTTCAAACGTGGCCCCACAGAGAATGGGATCCATGCTCAAGTTTGCTGGTAAAGGTTATGTTCTGCTGATCAAGATAAGACATGCCTACACTTTGTAGTCACAATTTTAGTTCCCCATACCCTCCCAGTAATTACCCTGTGATGTTTCTGTCGCAGTCCCTAATCCTGCTTGATCTGGGCTTTAATTTAGACGGTAGCAATTATTAAGCAGCTGCACCCTTGAGTTTCTCCTTTGATACAGTGCAATGATCATTTCAGTCCTCAAATTTCTGTGCAATGCTATTTAAATATGTGGTTCACTACTTATAAAGTTCCCTGACTATCCAACTAGATGCTGCATTTTATAAATGGTTTTGTGAATCATGTTCAGCATATTGTGTCGTGGCAGAGCTTCAGTTGATGTAAAATAAAGTTTGCAAATGTTAAAATAGCTGTAGCTATAGTCCAACAGCAACAAGAGCTTTGTTTTCCAATGTGACCAATTGTCTCTGCTTATTTACATTCTAAATCAACACTCTTGGGGAATAGAATCATAGAATGTACAGTGCAGAAGGAGGCCATTCGGCCCATCAAGTCTGCACCGGCTCTTGGAAAGCACCCTACCCAAGGTCCACACCTCCACCCTATTCCCATAACCCAGTAATCTCACCGAACACTAAGGGCAATTTTGGACACTGAGGGCAATTTAGCATGGCCAATTCACCTAACCTGCACATCTTTGGACTGTGGGAGGAAACCGGAGCACCCGGAGGAAACCCATGCGCACACGGGGAGAATGTGCAGACTCCGCACAGACAGTGACCCAAGCCGGGAATCGAACCTGGGACCCTGGAGCTGTGAAGCTAACCAGAATGCTACCGTGCTGCCCTGATAAAACATGCTTCTTTTAATGTTCAACATTTCCAGACACGTTTGGATCCATCTTCTGCTTTCTGGCCATATTATGCCCGCTTTGATTCCCTTTTCCTGGAAATGGATATTGTTAATTAGACTAAAGTTGAATAGTTGGACACCTATTAAATCCACGAATGTTGCAGTTGCTCTGTAGTTGCATAAAATATGGAACTTGCTTTGAGTAATCACGGGCATGGGGTTTCAATTCTTTTCATTATTAATTTGTTCATTACCAGCCCCAATCCTTTTGGCTCTCGTGGCTGGAG
Organism: Scyliorhinus torazame; assembly: GCF_047496885.1. Lineage (NCBI taxonomy): Eukaryota > Metazoa > Chordata > Chondrichthyes > Carcharhiniformes > Scyliorhinidae > Scyliorhinus > Scyliorhinus torazame. Next base: position 138,076,875 of record NC_092707.1, read on the forward strand.
AGGCTGCCGGGATAATGGAGAACATTAGTGATGATGTCATTGTCGGTCGCTGTCTAGCCATCCTGAAAGGAATATTTGGCAGCAGTGCAGTACCACAGGTATGAAGATGCTAAGATTGCTTGATGTGATTTAATTTTCCAATGTGTCTTTCTCAGTGGAAAGGTGCTGCTGGGTGGCGGGGATGAAAAAACAGAAAGGTGGGCTTTGAAACTTCAGCTTGACTGATTTTAAACATAACTTCAGACCTTGTAACATACTGCAGTATAAATATTTTGATGCTTTATTAATTCTGGTTTTAATTTCCGAGGAAATAGGGGAAAGCTGATTTTTGTAGAAGGGTTAAGTAACTGAGCGGGGCTGATAATTAAAGTTACAACTGTTAAAAACCCTGTAGCAATAAACCCACAACCATGAGAGCTGCCAACAAATGGTATCCTAAGACACCTCATTAAAAGGTGGTTGCTGTATTTTAAATACAACAACCCCAATAAGATCCTTTGCTTATTCTGATGCATGATAACCAGCACAAAGTCTTGTGTTTCTGCCCTAACTGCAATTTGGAAGGAAACCATGATGAACAAGTTACTTCCAGTCAAAATTTCTGCATTGTGTCAACCATTCAGCCAGGCGTTAAGTTTCTTTGTTGACAATAGTTACATCGCTACCAGAAAGAAGGACAAATGCTGGATAATTTAAGATGCATGAATAAAGTGTCCAAGTGTTATCAAACCACACGTGATTAAAGGGCAAACCAAAATAAAGCAAAATGTTTTACTCAAAACATTTCATTTTGGCATGAAAATGAATCGATTATGGCTGGAGGAAAAGATTGGAAAATATTCCTGAAGTCCACGCATCTACCCCAGGGTCCAGATCACTGGTGAGTGGACATTAATTCATAAATAGTTCTACGTAGAATAGTCTACTGTTACATCCACTTTGGTAAATCTATTAAAATGCCATCTGGAAATCTTTTCACAATGTGTATATATATATATCAGTGTATACATATTTTTTGTCATCAGGTCTGCTGCTGTCTTCTACTGTGGAAGTTTTCACCATTTTGGTCAAGACTGAAAATCTTATGAAACAGCGAGGAATTCACTCGCGAGGATAAGTTGTTTCTACCCGTGGAAAAATAACTTGAGGAACGGGATTTCAAAGTATGCTGAACATTGGCATAAAGGTCCATCGCTTGTTGTTCTATACTCCTATGTCTCTGCAGGGCGCCCTCAAAACATTCAGCGACTTATTCTTCACCAACATGGAAATTTCTAGTTGGAAAATGCTTCTGCAGCATGCATTTAAGAGTACAAATGTGCCACTAGATTGGCTCCTCTTCCCTCTTCTCTCTCTCCTCCCCCCCCCCCCCCTTGTGTCCTCCCAAGCTTTGTAGCCAGTTTTTCTTGAATCGAAAAAGTTACGCATTCTCTAAAGAGCACCCTTTACTGTTAAAGCAGAGTTATAGGTACTCTGCAAACTAAAGCAATGCTAATCAAACATGAAAACATGATACACTTTGCACTGATACACATTTTAATGTTGTGTACAGTTGACATATTGCAATGACAATGTCCTGGATTATGGGATAATTAATGTGTGTTTACTGTACTGTAAAGTAGCTATTTTGTGTTACTTTTTTCAGTTGACAGGAAGAGGCATTTATTCTCACTGTCTGCAATGTTGTCTATCTACGCCATGCAAATATTTGAAATGTGTCTACCCAGATTGGATCCACACATTGGTGGCTGCTCACCCTACTGGGTAGAACTGCAATCACTGCTATTAAATATATTGTAGCACCCTGCCTGTTCCCTTCCCCCTCACATCTTAGCAACATTATTTAGGTGTCCTGTCTAATTGTAGTTGCAAAAACGTCCAGTCCTATTCACTCTAATATTTTCACTATGCACATGCAATCTTCTCTCTCCTCTATTTGAGTCCACTTGTGATTTATGTAAGTCTGCGGCTGCTTTATCTTTTTTTTGCACACTTGCATGTGCACAATACCTTGAAGAAACCAGCCTGTGTGGGGAGGCGTTTGGGTTGCTACACTGCCTACAGGGGACATTGTCTATATGCCACACCTTTGTACCTTTTAGAATAATGCACTCCTTTTAATGTGAGAGAGGGAGCATAGCATACATTTGAAACATGTTTGCAATCCTCTGTACTGATCCATCATTGCTCTCTGTGCGTCAGTATAACAGGGGTAGCTGTTTCCATTGCTATGGTTATGCATGGCAAAACAAATTGATTGTCATTGTGCTGACCAACATTAGGTTCAAACTTTGGCAGGAAATTTGGGTAAACCAACCATGTTATGATTTGGTAATCATTGGTTAAACCTGGTTAAAATTTAATCATGCCTTAGTAATTAGCTTAATTGTTGCTATTAATCCATGTATGTTAAAATTTGACTGTCTTTTGAAATCCATGTGAGAAGAATGTGGTCCATCATTATCACAATGTCATTACTTCTGAACCAGGCTATTCATAGATGTGGGGTGTTACAATTAGTGTCATCTCTGTTACGCATTAGCGTGTATGCACCGTTTCTGAAACACTGTGCATTACTTCTGGCCTGTTGAGATTTAAATCAACCAATATGAGAACAGCTTTTCTAAGAGGGGTCATCCTCTTTTCAAAAGTTATTGCATGTAAATAGGGCTGTATATTTTTAAAGTAGGTTTTTCTGCACAGTTCCAGAAGTTGCACAAAGACTAATTTATTTTTAAACGTTCTGTATAGACTAGAATACAGATTAGACCCACGCAACTTCATGAAGGTTCCGTGACGATAAAAAAATGCATTCTGTGCAAAATGTACAGCCATGCATATAGCATGGAATTGGCCCGTCCTGTTGATTCCCTTGTTCCCCTATTTCCCATTTCTTTTGCCGTTAGAATTTTTTGATCCATGGATGTTTAATGGACATATACTAAGCAGAGGAACTGAGAAGCTCAAAAGTTACAAAATAGTGCACTGCGCTAGCTTTTGAATGGCAGAACTCAGACTTCCTGGCAGCCGAGAGAGATTGGAGGGATTTGGTTCGATTGGTTGGCCGCTGGCCAATAAATTAGCAAAAGGCCGTATTCTGCCCGACAACGGACAGTAATTGGGTCCTATCAGAGTGGGATGGTTTACAGAGTCTGGTGGACATCAATTCAGTCGAGACGCTGAATAGTAGTGAACCGATGCTTTAAAAGACTAAAAGTGTGCCAACCTGTAGCTCCTCTCGCACTGCAAGACTGCCCCAGATCGACGGGCTTTATACCTCCTCAGAAGGGCGGAGCAAACAGCAGCACCAATAACAACATTCCAACAGTACAACAGCAACAACCAATAACAGAACAGCAATAACAGTAAGTATATACAACAGTGGAGCTAATGATAGCACTAGAACAGTAGAACAATAGTGAACATATATACAACAGCCTTACGTAGCCATACGTGGCTCACCACATTCACCCCCCCCCCCCCCCGTTAAGAAAAAAGTCCGGCGGGTGTGAAGCAGACTCACAAATTCAGTCTCACAGGAGGATGAATTGTTCGCTGCGAACGCCTCAGCTCCGGCTGCGGCGTGGACACTGGCGTCGAGACCTTCGGCTCCGGGAGCACGTCGTCCGCACAACAGGCTCCCGGATAGGGTGACGACGCAGAGACCGGGCTAAAGGACCCTGTTGGAGATGTTGGTGAAGGTGTGGGTGGGGAGGTAGCTGGGAGGGATGCGTTGATAATGGGCGCGGGTGTACCCGCGGGAGCCAGGTCCCGGAGGGAGACTGTGTCCTGTTGTCTATCACGGTGTGCCACATAGGCGTACTGAGGGTTCGCGTGGAGAAACTGAACCCGCTTGACCAGGGGATCGGCCTCATGGCTCCTTGCGTGTTTCCATAGGAGGACCGGCCAAGGTTTCGTTAACCAGGCTGGGAGCGAGACCCCGGAGATCAACGTCCTGGGAAAGACAAATAGACGGTTGTGAGGGGTCTTGTTTGTGGCAGTACACAGAAGCGACCGGATGGAGTGGAGCGCGTCAGGGAGGACCTGCCAGTGGGAGACTGGGAAACTTCTATACCGTAGGGCCAGAAGGATGGCGTTCCAGACCGTAGCATTCTCCCTCTCCACCTGCCCGTTCGCCCGGGGGTTGTAGCTGGCAGTCCTGCTCGAGGCGACGCCCTTACTGTGCAGGTACTGACGCAGCACATCACTCCTAAAAGAGGAGCCCCGATCGCTATGTATATAGGCGGGGAAACCAAACAGGCAGAAAATGCTGCGCAGGGCCTTGATGACAGTGGCAGAGGACATATCAGGACACGGGATTGCAAACGGGAAGCGGGAGTACTCATCAACAACATTGAGAAAGTACGCATTACGGTCAGTGGAGGGGAGTGGCCCTTTGAAGTCCATACTGAGGCGTTCAAAAGAGCGGGAGGCCTTCACCAGGTGAGCCTTATCCGTCCAATGGAAGTGCGGCTTGCACTCTGCACAGATTTGGCAATCCCTGGTCACAGCCCTGACATCCTCAGTGGAGTAGGGCAGGTTGCGGGCCTTGACAAAGTGAAGAAGCCGGGTGACCCCCGGGTGACAGAGGCCGTTGTGGATGGCCCGTAACCGGTCTATTTGTGCGCTGGCGCATATAGCGTGGGACAGGGCATCTGGGGGCTCATTGAACTTCCCAGGGCGATACAAGATGTCGTAGTTATAGGTGGAGAGCTCGAGTCTCCACCGCAAAATCTTGTCGTTCTTAATCTTGCCCCGCTGTGTTATTAAACATGAAGGCAACTGACCGTTGGTCTGTGAGGAGAGTGAATCTCCTGCCGGCCAGGTAATGCTCCCAGTGTCACCCAGCTTCCACAATGGCTTGTGCCTCCTTCTTGACAGAGGAGTGTCGAATCTCAGAGGCATGGAGGGTACGGGAAAAAAAGGCGACTGGCCTCCCTGCCTGGTGGAGGGTAGCGACCAGGGCAAAATCAGACGCATCGCTCTCCACCTGGAACAGAAGGGATTCATCCACAGCGCTCATCGTGGCCTTGACAATGTCGGCTCTGGTGCGATTGAAAGCCAAGCGGGCCTCAGCCATCAGGGGAAAAATGATGGACTTAATGAGTGGGCGGGCCTTGTCCGCGTAGTTGGGAACACACTGGGCATAATACGAGAAAAACCCCAGGCATCGTTTCAGGGCCTTGGGGCAGTTGGGAAGGGGGAGTTGGAGAAGGCGGTGCATGCTGTCGGGGTCGGGCCCTAGGACACCGTTTTCCACGACATAGCCGAGGATGGCTAGCCGGGTTGTGCGGAAAACGCATTTCTCCTTTTTGTAGGTTAAATTAAGGAGTCAGGCGGTGCGGAGGAATTTATCTAGGTTCGCGTCATGGTCCTGCAGGTCATGGCCGCAGATGGTGACATTATCTAAGTACAGGAACGTGGCCCGCAGCCCATACTGGTCCACCATTCGGTCCATTGTTCGTTAGAAGACCGAAACCCCATTGGTGACGCCAAAGGGGACCCGGAGGAAATGGAAAAGGTGGCCATCTGCCTCGAAGGCAGTGTACTGGCGGTCTTCCGGCCGGATAGGGAGCTGGTGGTACGCGGACTTCAAGTTGACCGTAGAGAAGACTCGATACTGCGCAATCTGATTGACTATGTCAGATATGTGCGGGAGGGAGAATGCATCAAGCTGCGTGTACCGGTTGATCGTCTGATTGTAGTCGACTACCATCTAGTTCTTCTCCCCGGTCCTGTCGACCACCACTTGTGCTCTCCAGGGGCTGTTACTAGCCTCGATGATCCCTTCCTCCAGGAGCCGCTGAACCCCTGACCTGATGAAGGCCCTGTCCTGCGCACTGTACCGTCTGCTCCGGGTGGCGACGGGCTTACAGTCTGGGGTGAGGTTCGCGAAGAGCGAGGGAGGGGCGACCTTCAGGGTCGCGGGGCTGCAGATTGTGAGAGGGGGCAGGGGTCCCCCGAATTTTAGAGTTAGGCTTCTAAGGTTGCACTGGAAATCTAAACCGAGCAGGAGGGGAGCGCAGAGATGAGGAAGGACGTAGAGCTTAAAGTTAGTGTACTCCACGCCTTGTATTGACAGGTTTGCGACGCAATACCCCCGGATCTGCACAGAGTGCGAACTGGAGGCGAGGGACATAGACTGCGAGATGGGGAGGACCCAGCGGGAGCAGCACCTTATATCCGGGTGGACAAAACTATCTGTGCTCCCAGAGTTGAAGAGACAGGACGCCTCCTGCCCGTTGAGTTTGACGGCCATCATAGAATTTCGCAGATGGTAAGGCAAGGACTGATCGAGCTGGACCGAGCTGAGGTAATGCGAAGGACTATCTGTGGCAGCAGCGTGATCACAACATGGCGGCGTCGACGATGGCGGCCCCCACGGGTCGCACGTGGCGGATGACATGTCGGAAGGGGGCGGTCCCGGCAGGCACGATGCCACGTTGCGAGGTCTGTGAGCCTCAGGCCGGCCCTGACAGGTTTTTGATTTGAGGGCTTTAGAGCGGCTCAGACATACCTTCGCAAAATTACCTTTCTTGCCGCACTTATTACGCGCTGCGTGCTGAGCAGCGCTGCCAGGGATGCTGGCCCTGCCCGTAGAAATAACAACAAGGTCCTTCGGAGCTGGCCGGCAGCCGCGCGGCGCAGGAGTGCGGTACGCCTGGGTCAGGTGATGGCTTCGCCAATGACGTCCCCGAGGATGCCGCGTGGTCGGACGGGAAGGCCTCTAGGCTCTGGAAAGCCACTTCTAATGAGGTAGCCAGCTTCACTCGCCTCGAGGTCGAGAGCCCCTTTTTTCGAGGAGGCGCTGCCGGATATAGCTGGACCGGACTCCAGCCACATAAGTGTCCCGAATCATTAGCTCCGAATGCTCCGATGCAGAGACCGCCCGGCAGTTACAACTGCGGGCGAGTATCCTCAATTCACGAAGATATTCTGCGAGCGACTCACCCTGGCGCTGACGCCGCGTGGTCAGGAGGTGTCGAGCGAGGACCTCTTTGGCCGGCCTCACAACTGTCCCTTGAGTACGTCTACAGCCTCCGTATACGAGGCCGCGTCCCTGATTAACTGGAAGATCCTGTGGCTCACCTGGACTTTGAGGAGACGCTGTTTGAGTGCCGTGGAAACCACAGCAGTCGAGGAGTCGAGGTAGGCCTCGAAGCAACTGAGCCAATGCTCAAAGATAGCCGATGCTTCAGCGGCCTGCGGGTCCAGTTCGAGACGTTCAGATTTGAGGGCAGCATCCATTATCAAAAAAACTTTTAGTCTATTAAATTGATGGACATCAATTCAGTCGAGACGCTGAGTACTAGTGAACCGATGCCTCAATAGACTAAAAGTGTGCCAACCTGTAGCTCCTCCCGCACTGCAAGACTGCCCCAGATCGACGGGCTTTATACCTCCTCAGAGGGGCGGAGCCAACAGCAGCACCAATAACAACTTTACAACAGTACAACAGCAACAACCAATAACAGAACAGCAATAACAGTAAGTATATACAACCGTGGAGATAATAGTCCTAGAACAGTAGAACAATAGTGAACATATATACAACAGCCTTACGTAGCCATACGTGGCTCACCACAGAGTCCCAAGGAAAGGATAATCAGATCCTATCATTACAGACTGAAAGCAGAAACCTCAAAAGAGACTGAAGGAAGGAAGGTGCTACTGCACTCCTTTTTTCCCTCTGTGTTTGTCTGTTGTGTGTGTGTTTGTCTGTTGTGTGATATAGAGGGTGGGTGGTCAGAATTAGGTAATAGTTAATGAGTTGTATTTGCTGCATATTTAATTATAGTTATTATTAATGTTTAAATCTACAAACCTGGTGACTGTAGTTGTCGGGCAGCCAAGGGTGTTTTTCTAAGGAGTATTTGTTAAATTTATGTTGTGTTGTGACTCTGGGTCAAGTGGGGTTGGAATTGACCGTGCACTAGCCCAGGGGATTGTAACGTAATTTGTGGATTTGGAATCTTTGCAATGGGAGACGGCGATGTTTGGGTTGCAGCATAAATTAAAGGAGACCCCAGGTTTGTAGCGGTATACCAGAATAGCTCTGCAAGCTGCTACGGTTTTTCTTCAGGTGTAAATTGCTTTTTTTTTTACTTAAAAGGGCTTCAAAATGTCAAGCTAATAAAATTGGCAGGTGAATTAAAAGGAGATGCCAGATAAAGCCAGGAAGGTAGAGACAATTAAAGTGATTGCTCATCATTTGAAGTTGAAAGAGATGCTAGAAACACAGGAGAGCTCACAAAGTAGTGTAGCATCAAAGACATTTTCTGGTGGGGAAATTTAACTGGAGGAATTTTGGTTGCAGTTCGAGCATGAGAGGGAATTTAAAAGAATAGCAAAATAAATCAGCGGTTAGCACTGCTGTCTCACAACACCAGGTTCAATTCCAGCCTTGGGTGACTGTCTGTGTGGAATTTGCACATTCTCCCCTTGTCTGTCGATTTCCTCCGGATGCTCCAGTTTCCTCTCACAGTCCAAAGGTGTGCAGGCTAGCTGGATTGGCTATGCTAAATTGCTACTGTGTCCAAAAGGTGAGTCGGGGATTGGGCAGGGGCGTGGGCTCTTTCGGAGGGTTGGTACAAACTTGATGGGTCGAATGGCCTCCTATACTGTCGGGATTCTATGATTCTTTTCTATGAAATGGAAATGCAGCAAAAGAAAGTGAAAGAGCTTTTCAAGTGGGAATTGAAATAAGTTTGGAATTGGAGAGAGGACAAAGCAAAAGAGAGTGAGAGTTCCAGCTTGAGGCACTAGAAATTAAAAACGAGCTGCCAAAAGCTAGAGGGGAGCTGAATCTAGAATGGAACCCAGTGGCCATATGTTTAAGTTTTTCCTCTTAAAATTTCAAAACATGACGTAGAAACATTTTTTAGGACATTTGAGAAAATAGCAACCCAAATGGAATGGCCAAAAGAAAAGTGGACATTACCCAAGCAAAGCAAATTGCTGGGCGGGTACAGAATGTTTATGCTTCCCTGTCAGAAGGGGTGTCTAAGGAGTATGACGAGTTAAAAAAGGCTATTCTGGGTGCACATTAATTAGTTCCCAAGGCATATATGCAAAAGCTTCAGAATTTAAGGAGGCAACCGGGACAGATTTATGCTAAATTTGAACGGGTTAGGCAGAATAATTGTAATGGTTTGGACGAGCATTGGGAGTTGAAACTACCTATGCGGCTCTGAGAGGTCATTCTCTTAGAAGAATTTAAGAATTCCCTACCTTCTGTGATTTTTTTCAGTACCTAATTCTAAGGGGCAATTTAGCGTGGCCAATCCACCTACTGTGCAGATCTTTGGGTTGTGGGGGTGAGACCCACGCAAACACAGGGAGGATCTGCAAACTCCACAATAATGGCGGGCCGGGATCGAATCCGGGTCCTCGGCGCTGTGAGGCAGCAGTGTTGTTTTTTTAAATATATTTTATTGAAAATTTTTTCCCAAACAACATTTTTCCCTCTTACAAAGCAAACAAAACAATAACAAAGCAGAAATTTTTAACAATACACAGGTAACAAAACCCCATTATCCATTGACCTAAACTAAACTAAACCCTCCCCCTGGGCTGCTGCTGCTGGTCATCTATCTCCCCTCTAACGTTCCCCTAGGTAGTCGAGAATTGGCTGCCACTGCCTGGTGAACCCGTGAGCCGATCCTCTCAGGGCAAACTTTATCTGCTCCAGTTTAATAAACCCCGCCATATCATTTACCCAGGCCTCTAGTCCGGGGGGTTTCGCCTCCTTCCACATGAGTAGGATCCTGCGCCGGGCTACTAGGGACGCAAAGGCCACGACATCGGCCTCTTTCGCCTCCTGCACTCCCGGCTCTTCCGCAACTCCGAATAGAGCTAACCCCCAGCCTGGTTTGACCCGGGCCTTCACCACTTGCGAAATCACTCCCGTCACTCCCTTCCAATACCCTTCCAGTGCCGGGCACGCCCAAAACATATGTGCGTGGTTTGCTGGGCTCCCGCCACACCTCCCGCATTTGTCCTCCACGCCAAAGAACCTGCTCAATCTTGCCCCCGTTATGTGTGCTCTATGTAGCACCTTAAATTGAATCAGGCTAAGCCTGGCGCATGAGGAAGAGGAATTTACCCTGCTTAGGGCATCCGCCCACATACCCTCCTCTATCTCCTCCCCTAATTCTTCTTCCCACTTTCCCTTTAGTTCATCCACCGACTCCTCCCCCTCTTCCCTCATCTCTTTGTAAATCTCTGACACCTTGCCCTCTCCGACCCACACCCTTGAAAGCACCCTGTCCTGTATCCCCTGTGTCGAAATTCCCTCACCTGTTGTCTAGTAAACGCCCTCACCTGCATATATCTCAAAAAGTTTCCCCGGGGCAACTTATACTTTTCCTCCAATGCTCCCAAACTCGCAAAAGTCCCATCTATAAATAAATCTCCCACCTTCCTAATTCCCGACTGGTACCAGCTCTGAAATCCTCCATCCATTCTTCCTGGGGCGAACCTATGGTTGTTCCTGATAGGGGACCCCACCAGGGCTCCCCGCACCCCTCTCTGTTGCCTCCACTGTCCCCATATGTTCAGTGTTGCCGCCACCACCGGGTTCGTGGTATACTTTTTAGGTGAGAACGGTAGCGGCGCCGTCACCAGCGCCTCTAAACTCGTCCCTTTACAGGACTTTCTCTCCAGTCTTTTCCACGCCGCTCCCTCACCCTCCATCATCCATCTACGTATCATTGCCACATTGGCGGCCCAATAGTAATCGCCAAAGTTCGGTAGTGCCAGTCCTCCTCTGTCCCTACTACGCTGAAGGAACCCCCTCCTTACTCTCGGAACTTTCTCTGCCCACACGAAGCTCGTGATGCTCCTATCTATTTTATTAAAAAAGGTCCTGGTGATTAATATAGGGAGACATTGAAATACAAATAAGAACCTCGGGAGGACCATCATCTTAATTGCCTGCACCCTGCCCGCCAGCGACAGAGGCTGCATGTCCCACCTCTTGATGTCCTCCTCCATTTGTTCTACCAGCCGTGTCAGATTAAGTCTGTGCAAGGTTCCCCAGCTCCTAGCGATCTGAATCCCCAGGAATCGGAAGTTTCTTTCCACTTTCCTTAGCGGTAAGCCTTCTATCTCTCTACTCTGGTCCCCTGGATGTATCACAAATAATTCACTCTTCCCCATGTTTAGCCTATACCCCGGGAATTTCCCGAACCTCCTCAAAATTCTCATAAGCTCTATCATCCCCCCCGCTGGGTCCGACACGTATAACAATAGGTCATCTGCGTATAACGAGACTCTGTGTTCTTCTCCCCCTCAAATCACCCCTCTCCATTTCCTGGAGTCTCTCAACGCCATGGCCAGAGGTTCAATTGCCATCGCAAACAACAATGGAGACAGCGGGCATCCCTGCCTTGTTCCCCTATATAATCGGAAATACTCCGATCTATGTCGACCTGCAACTACGCTTGCCGTTGGTGCCCCATAAAGAAGTCTAACCCAGCTAATAAACCCGTTCCCAAACCTCCTTAACACTTCCCATAAATACTCCCACTCCACCCTATCAAATGCCTTCTCTGCGTCCATTGCCGCCACTATCTCTGCCTCCCCCTCCACTGGGGGCATCATTATCACCCCTAATAGTCGTCGCACGTTAACATTCAGTTGTCTCCCTTTTACGAACCCTGTCTTGTCTTCGTGCACCACCCCCAGGACACAGTCCTCTATCCTCGATGCCAGTACCTTTGCCAGCAATTTGGCGTCCACGTTCAATAGGGAAATAGGTCTATAGGACCCGCACTGCAACGGATCTTTGTCCCTCTTCAAAATTAGCGATATCGTCGCCTCAGACATCGTCGGGGGTAGAGTCCCCCCTTCCCTGGCCTCATTGAACGTCCTCGCCATTAACGGGGCCAACAAGTCCACATATTTTCTGTAATATTCCACCGGGAACCCGTCTGGCCCCGGGGCCTTCCCTGCTTGCATGCTTCCCAGTCCCTTAATAACCTCGTCCACCTCAATCGGTGCCCCCAGGCCTGCCACCTCCTGCTCCTCCACTTCCGGGAACCTCAATTGGTCCAGGAACTGCCTCATCCCCTCCTCTCCCTCTGGGGGTTGAGACCCATACAGTTCCTCATAGAAGGTCTTGAACACCTCATTTACCTTTCCTGCCCTTCGCACCGTGTCTCCCCTTTCGTCTCTAATTCCTCCTGTCTCCCTCGCCGCTGCCCTCTTTCGCAATTGGTGCGCCAACAGGCGACTAGCCTTTTCCCCATATTCATACCTCCTCCCCTGTGCCTTCCTCCACAGTACCTCCGCCTTTCTGGTGGTCAGAAGGTCAAACTCCGTCTGGAGTTGTCTCCTCTCCCTGTACAACTCCTCCTCCGGGGTCTCTGCAAATTCCCTGTCCACCCTTAAAATCTCCCCCAGTAATCTTTCCCTTTCCTTGACCTCTGTTTTCCTTTTGTGGGCCCCAATTGAGATCAGCTCTCCTCTGACCACCGCTTTTAATGCTGCCCAGACCACTCACACAGGGACCTCGCCGTCGTCATTGACCTCCAGGTATCCAGACCTCTCAATACACCCCCGCACTCTTGCACACACTCCCTCATCCGCCATCAGTCCCACATCTAATCGCCAGAGTGTTCTCTGTTCCCTGTCCTCACCTACTTCCAGGTCCACCCAATGTGGGGCATGATCCGAAACCGCTATGGCTGAGTACTCAGCTTCTTCCACCCTAGAGATCAGCGACCTTCCCAAAACAAAAAAATCTATCCGGGAGTACACTTTATGGACATGGGAAAAGAAGGAAAACTCCCTAGCCCTAGGTCTAAGAAATTGCCATGGATCCACTCCCCCCATTTGGTCCATAAACCCCTTAAGTACCTTGGCCGCTGCCGGCCTTCTTCCGGTCCTTGAGCTGGATCTATCTAGCCCCGGGTCCAGCACCGTATTAAAGTCCCCTCCTAAAATCAAGTTTCCTGTCTCCAGGTCCGGAATACGCCCCAGCATCCGTCTCATGAATCCCGCATAGTCCCAATTTGGGGCATACACATTAACCAACACGACCTCCATTCCCTCCAGCCTACCACTCACCATTACATATCTACCTCCGCTATCTGCTACGATGTTCTTTGCTTCAAATGCTACCCGTTTCCCCACCAAAATGGCCACCCCTCTGTTCTTTGCGTCCAGTCCTGAGTGGAACACCTGTCCCACCCATCCTTTCCTTAGCCTATCTTGGTCCGCCACCTTTAGGTGCGTTTCTTGGAGCATAGCCACGTCTGCCCTTAGTCCTTTCAAATGCGCGAGCGCTCGGGCCCTTTTTATCGGTCCGTTCAGGCCTCTCACGTTCCACGTGATCAGCCTCACTAGGGGGCTACCTGCCCCCCTCCCGTGTCGACTAGCCATTACCTTCTCTAGGCCAGTCCCATATCCCGCCTCCGCGCTCCCGCTCGCTCCCCCAGCGTCACACACCATCCCCACTCACCCACTCTTTAGCCATTTCCTTTTGGATTTCCGCAGCAGCAACCCAGTTGTTCCCCCCCCCCCCCCCCGCTAGAACCCTATCTAGCTTGATTGCTCCCCCCATATCACTTCCGTAAGTCAGCTGACTTCAACTGACCCCGGCTACTCCTGCTCACTCCTCGACCCCCCCCCCCCCCCCCGTGTGGGGGAACTCCCATCCGCCTTGCGCCTGTCTTCCCGCCTTATTCTTTCTGGCGCGGGAACATCCCTTTACCTGACCCGCCTCTTCTGGCGCAGCTCCCTTTCCCCTCCCCCTCCCATTCCCCATTCTCCAACTATGTCCCGTCTTTCCCCCCTCACTGGCGCCCACATTTCCCCAATGTCTCCCCCCTTCCCTGTTTCAATTAACTTCCACCATAACAATAACAATAACAATTCCCTGCAGCATCAGTCCCTCAGTTCCGGTCCAATTTCTCTTCTTTGATGAAGGACCATGCTTCGTCCGCCGTCTTGAAATAATAGTGTCTCTCCTGATACGTGACCCATAGTCTTGCCGGCTGCAGCATCCCAAACTTCACCTTCCTTTTATGCAACACCTCTTTGGCTCGGTTGAAGCTCACCCTCCTTCTCGCCACCTCCGCACTCCAATCCTGGGATATCCGTACCACAGCATTCTCCCATCTGCTACTCCGCACCTTTTTAGCCCATCTCAGGACCTCTTCTCTGTCCTTAAGGCGGTAAAATCGCACGATTATCGCCCTCGGTGGTTCTCCCGCTTTTGGTCTTCTCGCCGGAATCCGATTTGCCCACTCCACCTCCATGGGGCCCGCAGGGGCCTCAGCACCCATCAGTGAGCTCAGCATCTTACTCGCGTACGCTCCACAGTCTACTCCTTCCACACCCTCAGGGAGACCTAGTATCCTAAGGTTCTTCCTTCGCGCTCCGTTTTCTAGGGCCTTGATCCTTTCCGCACACTTTTTATGAAGTGCCTCGTGCGTCTGAGTCTTAACCGCCAGGCCCAGGATCTCGTCCTCAACATCTGTCACCTTCTGCTCCACCACGCGGAGCTCAGTCTCCTGGGTCTTTAATGTCTCCTTGAGCCCCTCAATTGCCTGTAGCATCGGGGACAGCACCTCCCTCTTCAGCAGCTCCACGCACCGTCTCACGATTTCGTCCTGCTCAGGCCCCCATGCCGCCTGCGCTTTCTCCGCCGCCATTTTGTTTTTCTCTCCCTCTGACCTTTTGATCGATGATTCCCCCGGCTGCAGCTGCCGCCGCCGATTTTTTTCCTCCTTCGTTCGGAGGGGACTCCCTTCCCACACAACCCACACCGGGTCGCGTAGTCGAAAAATTCCCCGTTGGGGCTCTTAAAAGAGCCCGAAGGTCCGTCTGAGCTGGAGCCGCCGAAACGTGCGGCTAGCTCGGCATCACTGCAACTGGAAATCGAGGCAGCAGTGTTGACCAGTGCAACACCATGCCGCCCAACCTACCTTCTGAGCTAACCCATGTTCAAGACCAAAGGGTGATGACCACGAGGCAAGCAGCAATAATGGCTGACGATTATGAGCTGATGCATGAATTTAAACCTTTGTTCCGTCACCCACATAATTCTGTAAAGGGTAAGAAAGTGGGACACGTTTGTCCAGCACATTGGAAGTTGTGAGGAATGTTCATGGGACTTGTTGGGGTTCATAAGGAGGATCCTGAAAAGGGAACAAAAGTGGAGAATACTTCAGGGCAGACTGTAGCTCTAACTGGACCTGGGAGACCTAAGATAAATCCTGATGCGGGAGCACATATAAACACTGATGTGGGAGCAGGTATGATGAATGAGTTGGATGAGAGATATGTAGGGTTCTTTTCTAAGAGGAAGATCACTCCATTTTCATCAACCAATGTAGCTGAACCCATTACTATTTTAAGGGACACAGGTGCTACGCAAACTCTCTTACTGGAAAGTGATTTGCTTTTCCACCAGAGAGCTCAAATGAAATCTAGATTATTAGTGAATGGGATAAGTGGAGATTATATTTGGATTTGGATTTTGTTTATTATCACGTGTACTGAGGTACAGTGAAAAGTATTTTTCTGCGAGCAGATCATTCAGTACATGAAAATAAAATAAAGGAAATACATAACAGGGCGACACAAGGTACACAATGTAACTACATAAACACCGGCATCGGGTGAAGCATACAGGGTGTAGTGTTAATGAGGTCAGTCCATAAGAGGGTCATTTAGGGGTCTGGTAACAGTGGGGAAGAAGCTGTTTTTGAGTCTGTTCGTGCGTGTTCTCAGACTTTTGTGTCTTCTGCCTAATGGAAGAAGTTGGAAGGGTGAGTAAGCCGGGTGGGAGGGGTCTTTGCTTATGCTGCCCGCTTTCCCCAGGCAGCGGGAGGTGTAGATAGCCAATGGATGGGAGGCAGGTTTGTGTGATGGACTGGGCTGTGTTCACGACTCTCTGAAGTTACTTGCGGTCTTGGCCGAGCAGTTGCCATACCAGGCTGTTAGAAAGAGTTGGTAATATCCCAGTTCCATTATATATAATGGGAGTGTGATTTATTGTTGGGTCCAGTAGTTGTCAGAGGGGTTAAGAAATTACCAGCAGATAGAGTAGACTTTTGGGGAATGATTTGACAGGAGTGAAGGTTATAGCTTCACTCGTGATTACAGAGGGTCCGAGGGAAGATAGAGACAGAACAGTTACAGGCTCAATTTCCAGATATTTTCCAGTCCTGCGTGGTGACCAGGGCAATGACTAAACTAAGTTTATCACCAGAGATTAAAATTGCACCACAATCCGATGGTAGAGCAGCCGAAACTATCCTCAAGAATTAGGATAATTCCGAGGAAGTGTTTGGGAGAACTTAATTAACGGAGGCCCAGGAAGCAAATCTAGACATACATAAATTAGTACAGTCAGCTGTCTCAGCGGTTGAGGCTGTGGTGGTTCCAGAGTGCTATTGTATTAAGAACAGAGTTCTGATGAGGAAGTGGGCATGTCCTCACTGGCCTGCGGATGAGGAATGTATGGTTGTTCATCACATAGTGGTACTGCTCAAATATCGTGGGAAGTACCGCGGATAGCACATGAGATACCAATGGAAGGGCATGTGAGAATTTAGAAAACTCAAGCATCAGTCAACAGAAGTTTTCCAGGCCAGGACTGCATGAGGATGTAGTGCAATTCTTTAGAACCTGTCAGCTAATAGGTAAAACATAATATGTGATTAAACCCACACCTTTCACTGCTGCCTCAGGGCAGCAAGGACCTGGGTTCGATCCCAGCCCCAGGTCCGTGTGGAGGTTGCACATTCTCCCCGTGTCCGCATGGGTCTCACCCCCCACAACCCAAAAGATGTACAGGAGGTGGATTAGCCATGCTAAATTTTCCCTTAATTGGAATATTCTAAATTTATTTTAAAAACCTACACGTTTAATATCCATACCAGTGTTTGAAGAACCATCTAGTTGGGAATTAGTAGGTTATGTAGGACCATTGCCTAAAACAAAGGCAGGGCATCAGTACGTTCTTACAGTCATGGATATGAGTACTCGATTTCTGAAAGCTATACCTTTGAGAACAATTACAGCTAAGGTAGTAGTGGAAAAGTTGACTCCGTTTTTCTCACACTAGGGCCTACCCTTAAAAGTAAATCTTTATTGTCCCCAAAAAAAAATTCCTCCGGGACCGGACATCAACTTCTTAAAAACACATTTTAAGAGGGAGCCACTGACCCGCTCGCGAACGCCACTGGAAGTCAAGTCATCTTTATTGTCACGAGTAGGCTTACATTAACACTGCAATGAAGTTACTATGAAAAGACTAGTCGCCACATTCCGGCGCCTGTTCGGGTACACGGAGGGAGAATTCAGAATGTCCACATTCCCTAACAGCACGTCTTTCGGAACTTGTGGGAGGGAAACCAGAGCACCCGGAGGAAACCCACGCAGACACCGGGGGGGGGGGGGGGGGAACGTGCAGATGCCACACAGTCCAGAATCAGACCTGGGACCCTGGAGCTGTGAAGCAACAGTGCTAACCACTGTGCTACCTTGCTGCTACGTAAAGTCTGACCAGGGTTCTAAGTTCCAGGACATAATTTATGGCTAGGTATCAAACAATTAAAATCAACTGCTTATCATCCACAAAATCGGGGAGCTTTGGAGAGATATCATACTCTCAAAATCATGATTAGGGCCAATGCCATCAATATCCAAGAGATTGGGGCAATTTTTTACTGTTTGCCACCAGAAAGCCTCTGAGCAAGTCTACTGGGTTTAGCCCATTTGAGTTAGTTTATGGCCATGAAATATGAGATACATTAAAATTTATGAAAGAGAAGTTTCTAAGACAACAGGACAAATCTTCAATGTTGGATTACGCGACCATGTTTCTGGAAACACTCACAGGAGCTTGTCAGGTAGCACGAGCAATTGGAGGCCAAGGTTGCCTATTTAGAAGAAGAACAGTAAAACCATCTAATAAAGATACTGGGAAAAACTAGGCAGATTTGTAGGGACTTATCAGGGTGCACTACATTAACTGATCATGATGTAGACATAGGAAACTCCAAAGCAACATTCGCCTCGACTAAACGCACTGGCTCAGAGACCGGAATACAATACTCTTTCCCTCTCTCTTTCTTTCCCTCTCGCTCTTTCTTTCTCGATTGGTTAAATATGTTGCGGAAACAAGCAAGACGGTTATGGTGCACAGAACGGCAAGTAGAGTTTGGAGATTGAGGGCCTTGTTAGTGGGCGAACCAGTGCTGGCCACCTTCGATTTTTCCAGATCTTTTAAAATGGCCACTGATGCCAGTGACTTGGGGGTGTGGACACTGCTACTGTCGATGAGACAACAATGCAGGAATGGAGAGGCCAGTGGGATATTTTTCGAAACGACTAAGTCCATGTCAAAAAAAGTTTTCCACCATTGAAAAGGAGGCCGTAGCATTCCTAATAGTCCTTCAGGACTTTGAAGTATATGTCCGGCATGACAATAAACAAAGCTTAGTTTATACGGACCATAATCCACTTGCGTTTATCGAAAAGTTTAAAACCCGGAATGCAAGGTTATTCCGTTGGAGTTTATTATTACAAAAATGTTAAAATTGTACAATACTCCAGAAGGAATAATGTGAAAGCTGATGCTTTGTCACTGGTTCAGGGGCTGACTAGTTACTGATGAAGGAACTGGGAAGGGAACTTAATTAATGAGGATGGATGAATGGATATGTGTTTGTGGTTTATGTCTTGCATACCTTATAATAGAAGGTCCGTGCCCTGACGTTTCATTCATTTTCGGGAGAGGTATATAAGGGCCTTTCCTGTTAATTCCCTTATTTCCAATTTCTTTTACTTTGCCGTTATCATTTTTGTTCCATGAATGTTTAATGGGCATATACATTGAAGTTGAGCAGAGGAAGTGAAGAACTCAAAAGGTTGCAATATAGTACAACGTGATAGCTTTTGAACAGCAGAACTCAGATTTTTTTGGCACCCAAGAGAGATTTGAGGGATTGGGTTCGATTGGTTGACTAGTGGGCAATGATTTGCAAAACGGCGTATTCTGCACGGCAACAGGTGGTGATTGGGTCCTACCCGAGTGGGATGGCTTTCAGAGAACCAAGGAAAGGACAATCTGATCGTGGACGCTCAGAGAAGAAGCTGTGAGTATCTGTCTGTCCCCTGCCTGTCTTTCCGCCATACCTCCCTCACTTCCCTTTCTTTCTCTCTCTCTCGCTCTTCTCTCTCTTTTTCTCTCTCTCTCTCTCTCTCTCTCTCTCTTTTTCTTTCGGTCGTTCGTTCTTTCTCTCGGTCGTTCGTTCTTTCTCTCGGTTGTTCATTCTCTCGGTCGTTCTCTTTCTTTCCCTCGCTCTTTTCTTTCCCTCGTTCTTTTCTTTCCCTCGCTCTTTTCTTTCCCTCGCTCTTTTCTTTCCCTCGCTCTTTCTTTCCCCCCCTCTCCCTCTCTTTCCCTCTTTTTCTCGTTCTTGCTCTCGTTTGTTCTCTTTCTTTCTCTCATGAAATCTATTCCAAATTGAAAACAGAATCCTTGATCTGAAAGGCCTAGACTAAAGGAAGTTTGCTGGAAGACAACCATCATTTGTTCATTTCAATTGTGTTGCGACTCCGGGTCAAGTGGGGCTGTAATTGACTACGCATTAGCCCAGGAGTTCATAAGATTTAAATCAACCAATATTGGAACAACTTTACTAAGAGAGGTCATCCTCTTTTCAAAAGTCAACAGGGCATATGTTATTCAAGGAATAGTTTTTCAAATTTGTTTTGCAATTTAGCGTGGCCAGTCCACTTACCCTGCGCGCCAGGAGTACAGTTTTTTCTGCACTGTTCCAGAAGTTGCACAAAGACTGATTTATATTTCATAGAAATGTTCTACATAGACTGAAGAACACTGATTTGAATGCTGCAACATCATGAAGGTTCAGTGATGCTAAAAAACAAATGCATTCTGTAAAATGTACAGCCATGCATATAGCATGGAATTGAATTCCAGATGAGGTTGACAATGCAAAACAGTGTGTGTGGGGTGGGACACGGTTAGCTCTCCTGCCTCACAGCGCCAGGGACCCGGATTCAATTCCGGCCTCGGGTAACTGGAGTTTGCACATTCTCCTCGTGTCTGTGTGGGTTTCCTCTGGGTGCTCCGTTTTCCTCCCACAATCCAAAGCTATGCAGGTTGGGTTGATTTTACAGTCGCTGTTTTTTTTTTTAAAAAGTACTCCCATCAGTACTATACAATTAAGTGTTAGTCTAGATGTTGTGCTCAATTCTGTGCAAAGAGGCTCAAATCTGTAACCTTATGAAAGTGCTACAAATTAAAACATGGCTGATATAGTCTAGCAGTAGCGTGGTACCTCGTTCTCCTGAGACCACCCTTAATATCAATGTTATAGCATCCATTGCTGATGTGCCCCAGACTACAGCATCTTCCTCCCTTTATCTCCTGCTGCCAAACACAACTCTCTCCTTGCAGATCCCTGGAATTGTCTATTCAGATAATCTCCTCTGCTCTGTCCCCAGTGCTAGTACAACCATGGTTCTTTCCACGCAATAACTTCCATTCTCTAGAATAATGCAAGTCGAACATTTTTCTCCCCATCCTGACATTTTCAGACATGTAGCTGTGTGTTGAAGCAAAATATAAAAATTCTCTACATTTTAATGATGTGTATGAAAAGCACATCACCAGGACTTTGAATAGTGTGTAAAACATGTCATTCTTAAATTGCTATTTTAAGTTTTATTGAAGTTTTTTATAGAATAATATCACCCTGGCATCATTATTGATGATATGTATTTGTGTTATTTTTAAAGCTTTCAATTAAACTTGTATGCGATTCCTTGGCTGATTTATTTTCTTTCAGCTTTCTGAATGACTGTGAAATTCACCCTTGCATACAGTGCCAAATATCACACATCAAATTTATTCATGGTTACCATTTGTAGCATGTGTTGCTGTTATCCTCTGATTCCTGTAACCAGGTCAACCTGATGTTTTGGCTAATTAATAAGGACTGCTCATAATATATTACCCTTGAGATGTTCTGCGTGTTTAGCAACTTTAATAACTGAAATGTACAGTGGCAAATATATGCTATGCCACACTTGTCTGCTTCATAATTAAACAAATTTGGAGCAAGCGTTCCTTGGCAGCTGTGGAGAGGGCTGGTTGGGTTGCCATCAACTATATTCGGAAGGCAAGGTTGACCTTAAATATATGAAGCTGTTATTCTGGTGGGACAAACCTGTCCAAAAGGGGGGGGGGGGGGGGGGGGGGGGGGGATCAAAAATATACAAGAAGGTGAAGTCCCAAAGGAATAAAACGTTTATTTCCCAGTCCATCTTTATTGTTTGCATGAAATTCACTTCTCTTTCATCCCCTCTCCATTCATAGTATTGTATGATCAGTTGGAATTTTTGAAGATTGAATTTCTAAAGAATGCTTCAATTAATGTTCTTGAGGAATGGCCGTAAGACGCAACCACTGAATAATCCTTAGTTCTGAAGTGGAAAGGTAGTTTGTTACTTAATTGATTACTTTTCTTTGTCCTTGCAGCCGAAGGAAACTGTTGTCACTCGCTGGCGAGCCGATCCATGGGCACGTGGCTCCTACTCCTATGTGGCTGCTGGCTCTTCTGGTAATGATTACGATCTAATGGCGCAACCAGTGACCCCAGGCCCCAGCATCCCTGGTGCTCCTCAGGTAAAATTCTAATTCGACTTCGGCAGTTTTACAGTGAAATAATTAGCTTGAGACGAAATGTGCATTTTGATTACTGGAGATATTAAATTTTTGCTCCTAATATTGTCGACTTATTTATTTGCAATGTATCAGTATCTGAGACATGAACTTGCTGCATCACTATCGCAATATCTCAATGTCAGTAGGATTTCAATAAAGAATATTGGAAGGAGGGATGAAATTGTTGTTTTGTCCAATGGAAAGCTGCCAGTGATCTATTTAAAAATGTCCATCCACAATAAAATATAACTGGCGGAGTACCACGTTTATCATGGTTGACAGTGAAGCATATTTGGGGCTATGAATTAAAACAATTGCCTTGGGATGTACACTAGACAATAAAATGCAATTTTTGTTGTAGCATACAGATATGAATGCAGTAAGTCAGTTTGCAATGCAGGATATGTTGTCATCAATGTTGGCTCTTTACTGATGATATTCCTGGCGCAAGTCGTCTAATTCTGAAATCTTCTATATAAACTCTTAAATGAACCACATAAGACAGAGGCAGAGAAGTAGGTCGTTCAGCACATCGAGATCATGACTCATCTGATGATCCTCAACTCCACTTACCTGCCTTATTCTCATAACCCTTGATTCTCTTACTGATTAAAAATCTGTCTATTATCAGCCTTGAACATACTTATCGAACCAGCCTCTCTAGCTCTTTGTGGTAAAGAATTCCACAGGGGAGGTGGTGGTGGTGTAGTGGCAGTCACTGAACTAGTAACCCAGAGACCCAGAGTACTCTGGGGTCCCAGGTTCAAATCCCACCACTGCAGATGGTGAAATTTGAATTCAGTAAAAATCTGGAATTAAAACGTCTAATGATGACCATTGTCGATTGTTGTAAAAACTCATCTTGTTCCCTAATGTCCTTTTAAGGAAAGAAATCTGCCGTCCTTACCTGGTCTGGCCTACATGTGACTCCAGACCCATGGCAATGTGGTTGATGGCAATAAATGCTGGCACAACCTGCGATGCCCACATTCCCATGAATGAATTTTTAAAAACTACCCTCTGCGAAGAAATTCCTCATATCTACTTTAAATGTGCGACGTATTACTCTGAGATTATGCCCTCTGGACTTAGACACTCCCACAACCTCTCAGCATCTACTCTGAGCCTCCTATAAGTCAATATGGTCGCCTTGCATTCTTCTAAACTCTAATGAGTACAGCCCAACCTACTCAACCTCTCCTCGTAAGAAAATCCATACCCAGATCAATCTAGTGAACCCAGAACCTACTTGAAGGCAGAAAATTCAAGTTATTGCAATAAATAAAAAGTTTATATCTGCCGAGCAGTCAGCTGCAAAGTGTGTGACTTCAATCAGTTGCGATAGTGTTTTTCAGTTTGTAATGAAGAGATGCAACTTGTATTCAGCGGCTATATACTATGGAAAGCAGAAATGCCAGTTTGCCTGATGCAAGTGTGAGCATAGTTTGTGGCAGAAGCTATGGGGAGCTGTGTGTGACCTACTTTCTTGACAAGTGGGAGGATAGTGTGGAGTTGAGTGGTTATGAAAGGGATGAGGCAAGTTGAAAAGGAAGCAGCTAAGAGATGGGAATGTGTTTTGTCAAGAGTTTGCAGCTAAATTGACAAGTATGTTGTCTAGCTGTACATGCCGTCCAGACGTGTGGAAGGCACTAACGTCAAGCTGCACAGTTATTTCAAAAGGAATATTCAGTTTGCAGGTAATCCTTAAAGGATATTCTGTGCCTGCTTAATCTAAATCATAGAGCACAGAGGGTGTCATTTGATTCTTTGCGCTTTTAAAAGGGCTATTCAGTAGTCCCACTCCCTTGCAATTTCCCCGTAGTCCTGCAGATTTTTGAAAGTCGCTAATGAACCTGCTTCCACCACCCTTTCAGGCAGTGTGTTCTAGTTCATTAATGGCATGTTACTTAAAAAGTGTTTCTAACTTCCTTTTTTTGTTATTTACACATCTATTTATAAAATCAAAGGCCCTGTATGCTGCTTTCACAGTCTTGTCAATGTGTCATGTCATCTTAACACAAGTGGAAGGATAGTGTGGAGTTGACTGGTTATGAAAGGGATGAGGCAAGTTGAAAAGGAAACAACTAAGAGACGGTGTGTTTTGTCAAGTTGTGCCATTTAGTTTGTATTGTCTCACTTCTTTGTCCTTTTCAAATTTCATTGCTTCGCACTTCTCTGCATTAAAATTCATCTGCCATGTTTGTTTATTTGACCAGTGTGTCCATTTCCGCCTGTAGTAGTCTGCCACCATTTTCCTCATTGTATGCTAATTTCTGAGTTTTGTGTCATCAGCACAGTTTGAGATTGTGCCCTATACACCAAAAAGAACTATGGTCCTAATGTTGACTCGAGGGGATATCACTGTATATATCTTGCCAGTCTGAAAAAGCTACCATTCGGCACTGCTTTCTGTCTCTTAATCAATTTTGTATCCATTCTACCGTTGCCTTTTAATCCCTTGGGTTTCAATTGTGCGAGCAAAATCTATACTTGGAGCTCCCTAAATAATTAAGGGAATAGGATTAGAATTAAGTCGAGAAAGGTGGTTTATGACTCGTGTAAGGTACGGAATCCAGTTAAAATTGGGCATATATAGAGAATGTATATGTTTAGTTGACTAACCTGCACTTGCTGGTTTATCTCTCTCTGCTTTATTGAACAAGGTTTCACATGTTCAACTCTGCAGAAGTACCTCCTCTATTTTTATCCTTGATGTGCAGATGCCGGCGTAGGACTGGGGTGGGCACAGTAAGAAGTTTTACAACACCAGGTTAAAGTCCAACAGGGTTGTTTTGAATCACTAGCTTTCGGAGCACAGCTCCTTCCTCAAGTGAATCCTGAGGAAGGACCTGTGCTTCGAAAGATAGTGATTTGAAACAAACCTGTTGGACTTTAACCTGGTGCTGTAAGACCTCTTACTATTTTTATCCTATCCAGTTTGTCGTCTACTCCCTCTTGCTGCACCATTGGAATGGCATTTGTGCCAGGCGGTGACCATGTCCTACAAGGAGAATCTCTTCTTGACATTCAATGACATTACCATCGGCAAATCCCCATCATCAATCCCCTAGGGCACACTATCGACCAGAAATTGAACTAGCCATACTGTGGCTACAAGAGCAGGTCAAAGGCTGGGAATTCTGCAGTGAGTAACTCCCCTCCTGACTCCCCAAAGCCTGTCCACCATCTAGTCTCCAATTACCTGGATAAGTGCGGCTCCAAAAACGCTCAAGAAGCGACACTATCCAGGATAAAGCAGCCTGCTTGACCACCACCTTAAAGATTCAATCTCTGCATCGCGGTGCACAGTGGCAGCAGTGCGAACTATCTATAGTGCTGCAACTCATCAAGGCTACTCCAATAGCGCCTTCCAAACCTGTGACCTCTACCATCTAGAAGGATGAGAGCAGCAGGCTCGTGGAAATACCGCCACCTGCAAATTGCCCTCCATCACACAAACCACCCTGACTCTGAACAATATCGCTGTTCTTTCTCTGTCGCAGGGTCAAAAAACATGGAACTCCCTTCATAACCCTGTTTGGGTGTACCACGTTCAAGAATGTGGCACAGCACCACCTTGCCAAGGGCAATCGGGGATGGGTAACATGTTGGCCTTGCCAGAAAAGCACACATTTAATACCTCAGTCCTGTCCTCTGCTTCTACAAGATCATCTCCTTTAATCTTTATTCACCGTCCTTTTTATGTTTATATTTTTATAAAATACTTTAATTGATCCTTTTTAATGTTACCCATCAATGTTTTCCCATGTTCTCTTTAGCTCCCCTCATTTCCGTTCTCTGCACCTGTGTGCTGCTTGATTCCCTCCTATACTAGGAATCTGCTGTTTAGCATGTGTTTTTCCTTTTGGTTGAGTTTTTAAATGTAAGTCATTCTTGGAGATTGGGGGAAATTTATTTGCTGATATCCCAAATGAAAAGCCATACTTTTGTCAGAATTCACAGTCTTTGAATTATTTTTGCTGGGGAGCAACAAATGTTGTTAGAGTGCCTGTCCCCATCTAGAAAGTTTGAGAAAAATTGACAGCACTCCAGATCTTGTGAAGAAGCAAAAGAAATATGTTTAAAATCTTTCTTTGCAATAACACACAAATGTTTGCAAAACTTGCGTTATGATCATTGCCTCTCTCTCCCTGCGCGTGAGCGCAGGCTAGCTGTCTTGCTTCTCTCCCACATGCTCTCTTTAGCCCCACATATTCTCCCTACTCCCCTTTCACTTCTGTTAGAAAAATAATTATATATATATATATATTTATCTGCCCTCCACTTATTTTGACCATTTCTCTCTCTTTCCCCCCCCCCCTCATATTGCTTGTCTTACTTTACTCCTTTCTCCTTTTTTCTCTCTCTACAACACATATATTCTCTTTTTGCATCTTGCAGCTGCTAAGCTGTAGGAAGAGATTGCAGGAAATGGGGAGTGCTGGCTACTTGAGCAAAGTTGGAAATTGGCAAGAGGACATGTGGCAGCAGGATATGGCGGGAAGAGGCACATTATGACTGATTAGCTATAAACTACCCTCTGTTGCAAAATACTGATTAAACACACATGCCCCAGAAGACAATTGTAGGGTTATAAGAATGACAGTTTTATAAGTCTATGCCATCCTTACTGATTCTGTCCAATGTTTTCACCTGGCAAAGTCTTTTGATGCATCAGCAATTAAATAAAGAGAACTGGATTGCACAAGATTAAAAGATTAAATTGTGTACTGATTCTTATCCTGCGTGGGCTCATACTTCTGTTTGAGGACTTCTCTCTGAACAGAATAAGACCATAAGGCATAGGAACAGAATTAGGCCACTTGGTCCATCGAGTCTGCTCTGCCATTCAATCATGGCTGATACTTTTTCATCCCCATTCTCCTGCCTTCTCCCCATAACCCCTGACCCCCTTATTTTTTTTTATTAAACATTTTATTGAGGTATTTTTGGTATTGTAACAACAACAAAATAAACAATGTACATGAAACTATAAACATAGTGCAAAAGCCGTCTCCCTTTCTTACAGGTCCCACCTTTATTAACCCCCTACTCTAAGCTAAACTAACCCCCCCCCCCCCCCCTTCTGCTGACGATTAATTTTCCACGAAGAAGTCGACGAACGGTTGCCACCTCTGGGCAAACACTAACAGTGACTCTCTCAAGGCGTCTTGATTCTCTTCAAATAGAGAAAACTA
Source organism: Scyliorhinus torazame (assembly GCF_047496885.1). Taxonomy (NCBI): domain Eukaryota; kingdom Metazoa; phylum Chordata; class Chondrichthyes; order Carcharhiniformes; family Scyliorhinidae; genus Scyliorhinus; species Scyliorhinus torazame. The sequence continues at coordinate 138,103,782 of NC_092707.1, forward strand.
GCCATGTCCGACAGACAGGTCTCCGACTTCGGGGGCTTGGAGTCCCTCCAAGCTAATAGTATCCGTCTCAGGGCTACCAGGGAAACAAAGGCTAGAGCGTCTGCCTCTTTCTCCTGGATTCCCGGGTCTTCCGACACCCCGAAAATCGCCACCTCTGGACTCAGCGCCAGCCTTGTTTTTAACACCGTGGACGTGACATCTGCAAACTCCTGCCAAAATCCCCTAAGCTTCGGACATGTCCAGAAAATGTGGACATGGTTCGCTGGCCCTCCCACACATTTTGCACACTTGTCTTCCACCCCAAAGAATCTGCTCAGCCGGGCCACTGTCATGCGAGCCCGATGAACGACCTGGAATTGTATCAGGCTGAGCCTGGCACATGTTGTGGACGCGTTGACTCTACTAAACGCGTCCGCCCAGAGACCATCCTCTATCTCTCCTCCTAACTCCTCTTCCCACTTGCGCTTCAGCTCCTCAGTCTGTATCTCTTCTGGCCCCATAAGTTCCTTATAAATGTCAGAGACGCTCCCCTCTCCTACCCACCCTCTGGAAACTACCCTGTCCTGAATCCCCCTTGGTGGTAGGAGTGGGAAGTTTGACACCTGCTTATATAGGAAGTCCCGCACCTGCAGATAGCTGAATTTGTTTCCCCTCGCCAACCCAAACTCGGAAAGCTCCCCTCTATAAACATATCCCCCATCCTCTCAATCCCCGCTCTCTGCCATACCAGTGATTATTACAGATTGGGGACCAGAACGATGTTCCATCTGCTCCCACATGTCTCCTCCATTGCCCTCAGACTCCCAGGGCCGCCACCACCACGGGGCTGGTGGAGTACCGTGCCGGTGCCCCCCCCCCCCCCCCGCACATCCACTTCCTGATCATGGCTATATTCGTCGCCCAGTAATAGTTACTAAAATTTGGCAGCGCCAGCCCGCCCTCCCCCCGACTCCGCTCAAGTATTACCTTCCTTACTCACAGGGTCTTGCCTGCCCAAACGAAGCCAGTGATCACTTTGTTGACCTGTTTAAAAAAGGACAGCGGAATAAAGATGGGGAGACACTGAAATACAAACAGGAATCTCGGGAGCACCGTCATCTTCACCCTCCCAGCCAGTGACAACGGAAGCGCGTCCCATCTCCGAACATTGTCCTTCATTTGGTCGACAGGTCGGGCCAGATTTAATTTATGCAGCCGGTCCCATTCCCGCGCCACTTGAATGCCCAGGTACCTAAAGCTTCCCCCTACTAATCTAAACGGCAGCTCCCCCAATCGCCTCTCCTGTCCCCTCGCCTGGACCACAAACATCTCACTTTTCCCCTTATTTAGTTTATACCCCGAAAGCCGGCCAAATTCCCCTAGAATCCTCATGATTTCTTCCATCCCCTCTATTGGGTCCGATACACACAGAAGCAGGTTGTCTGCATAGAGCAAGACTCTGCTCCACCCCCCAGACCAGCCCCACGAGGCTCTCGGAGCAACTGCCACCGGCTCTATAGCTAGCGCGAACAACAGTGGGGAGAGGGGGCATCCCTGTCTCATCCCCCGGTGCAGTCTAAAATAGTCCGATGTTGTCCTATTCGTCCATACGCTTGCCACAGGAGCCTGATACAGCAACCTGACCCAATCAATAAAGCCCCGCACAAATCCGAACCGTCCCAGTACCTCCCACAGATAATCCCATTCTACCCGATCAAAAGCCTTTTCTGCATCCATTGCGATCACTACCTCCACTTCCCTACCTACGGGGGGCATCAAGATCACATTTAACAGCCTTCTTACATTGACCACCAACTGCCTACCCTTAACAAACCCCGTCTGGTCCTCCCCAATAACGTCCGGAACACAATCCTCAATCCTGGAGGACAAAATTTTGGCCACCAATTTAGCATCCACATTCTTTTTTTTAAAAAAAGATATTTATTAAAGATTTTTAAACACAATTTTTCTCCCTTACAAACAATAACCCCCCCCTGTAACAAAAAAAAACGAGAAATCGCGCCGAGCAAGATATATACATGGCAAAATGATATATTTACACAGCTTTGTACACTGGCCCTCTCCCATACGTGCCAGTTTCCCCAACCCTTCATGTTCGGCACAACATCGTGGGCCGAAGGGCCTGTTCTGTGCTGTATTTTCTATGTTATCTCACTCCCCCCCCCCCCCCTCCAAGGTTGCTGCTACTGCTGACCGACCTTCCTCTAACGCTCCGCGAGATAGTCTAGGAACGGTTGCCACCGCCTGTGGAACCCCTGCGCAGACCCTCTCAAGGCGAACTTAATCCTCTCCAACTTTATGAACCCAGCCATATAATTTATCCAGGCCTCCAGGCTGGGGGGCTTCGCCTCCTTCCACATTAGCAAGATCCTTCGCCGGGCTACTAGGGACGCGCAAAGGCCAGAATGCCAGCCTCTTTCGCCTCCTGCACTCCAGGTTCATCCACTACTCCAAATATTGCTAGCCCCAGCCTGGCTTGACCCGGACTTTCACCACCTGAGATATTGCTCCCGCCACTCCTCTCCAGAACCCCTCCAGTGCCGGGCATGACCAAAGCATATAGACATGGTTCGCCGGGCTCCCTGAGCACCTTCCACATCTGTCCTCTACCCCAAAGAACCTACTCAACCTCGCCCCCGTCAAGTGCGCTCTTGTGAACCACCTTAAATTGTATCAGGCTGAGCCTGGCACACGAGGAGGAGGAATTAATCTTACCCAGGGCATCAGCCCACACCTTCCTTGATCTCCTCCCCCAGCTCCTCCTCCCATTTACCCTTCAACTCTTCCACTAGCGCTTCCCCCTCTTCTTTCATCTCTTGGTGTATTTCCGACACCTTCCCCTCCCTGACCCATACCCCTGAGATCACCCTGTCTTGAACTTCTTGTGCCGGGAGCAACGGGAATTCCCTCACCTGTCTCCTCACAAAAGCCCTCGCCTGCATATATCTAAAGGCATTTCCCGGGGGTAACTTGAACTTCTCCTACAGTGCCCCTTGGCTCGCAAACGTCCCGTTGATGAACAGGTCCCCCATTCTTCCAATCCCCACCCGATGCCAGCTCTGGAACCCCCGTCCATCTTCCCCGGGACAAACCGGTGGTTACCCCTGATCGGGGACCATACCGATGCTCCCATTGCACCCCGGTGCCGTCTCCACTGGCCCCAGATCCTTAGCGGGCTCGTGGTATACCTTGTCAGCGAGAGCGGCAGCGGTGCCGTCACCAACGCCCCCAGGCTCGTTCCTTTACAGGACGCCATCTCCATCCAATTCCATGCCGCCCCCTCTCCCTCCATAACCCACTTGCAGATCATCGCCACATTTGCTGCCCAGTCGTAGCTCCCCAGGTTTGGCAGCGCCAACTCTCCTCGGTCCCTACTGCGTTCCAGGAACCCGCTCCTTACTCTTGGGGTCTTATTCGCCCACACAAACCCCATAAGACTCCTACCTACTCTCTTAAAAAAGGCCTTCGTGATCACGATGGGAAGGCACTGAAACACAAACAGAAACCTCGGAAGGACCACCATTTTGACCAACTGCACTCTACCCGCCAGCGAGAGCGGTAACATGTCCCATCTTTTGAAATCCTCCTCCATTTGCTCCACCAACCTCGTCAGATTCAGTTTATGTAGGGTCCCCCAACTCCTGGCTATCTGGATCCCCAGATACCGAAAGCTCCCCTCCGCCCTCTCAGCGGTAGGTCCCCTATCCCTCTTTCTTGGTCCCCCGCCTGTAATACAAAGAGCACATTCTTACCTACATTGAGCTTATAGCCCAAAAACTCCCCAAACTCCCTTAGAGTCTGCATGACCTCCACCATCCCCTCCATTGGATCCGCCACGTATAGCAACAGGTCATCCGCATATAGCGACACCCGATGCTCTTCTCCCCCTCGGACAACCCCCCTCCATTTATTAGACTCCCTCAATGACATGGCCGCGGGTTCGATCGCCAATGCGAACAATGGGGGGGACAGGGGGCACCCCTGCCTCGTCCCTCGGTACAGTCGAAAGTATTCCAACCTCCGCCGGTTTGTCACGACACTCGCCATCGGGGCTCTGTAAAGGAGCTTAACCCAACTGATAAACCCTCCCCCGAACCCAAACCTACGCAGCACCTCCCAGAGGTACTCCCACTCGACTCGGTCAAAGGCCTTCTCTGCGTCCATAGCTGCCACTATCTCCGCCTCTCCCTCCTCCGATGGCATTGTCATCACGTTTAAGAGCCGCCGGACTTCAGTGTTTAATTGCCTGCCCTTTACGAATCCCGTCTGGCCTTCATGGATCACCCCCGGGACACAGTCCTCGATCCTCGTGGCCAGCGCTTTTGCCAGCAACTTTGCATCCACATTGAGGAGCGCGATCGGCCTGTACGATCCACATTGCAGTGGGTCCTTGTCCCGCTTTAGGATCAAAGAAATTGTCGGGGGCAGGGTCCCCTCCTCTCTTGCCTCATTAAAGGTCCTCACCAGTAGCGGGGCCAACATGTCTACGTACTTCCTGTAGAACTCCACCGGGAATCCGTCCGGTCCCGGGGCCTTCCCCACCTGCATACTCCCCAAACCCTTGCTCAGCTCCTCCAACCCAATTGGTGCCCCCAAACCAGCCACCTCTTGCTCCTCCACCCTCGGGAATCTCAGTTGATCTAGGAATTGTCTCATACCCTCTTCCCCCGCTGGGGGCTGGGATCTGTACAGCTCTTCATAAAAGGCCTTAAATACCTCGTTTATTTTTGTCGCACTCCGAACCATGGCGCCCCTTCCATCTTTGACTCCCCCTATTTCCCTCGCTGCCATCCTCTTACGGAGCTGGTGTGCCAGCATCCGACTAGCCTTTTCCCCATACTCGTAGGTCGCCCCCTGCGCTTTCCTCCACTGTGCCTCCGCCTTCCCTGTGGTCAACAGGTCAAACTCCGTCTGTAGCCGTCGTCTTTCCCCAAGTAATCTTTCCTCTGGGGCCTCTGCGTATCTCCTGTCCACTCTCAAAATCTCCCCCACTAACCTCTCCCTTTCCATACCCTCTGTCTTCTCCCTATGAGCCCTAATGGAGATTAACTCGCCCCTGATCACCACCTTCAACGCCTCCCATACCACCCCCACTCGCACCTCCCCGTTGTCGTTGGCCTCCAAGTACCTTTCGATACACCCCCTCACCTTCCCACACACCACTTCGTCCGCCAGCAGTCCCACATCCAGCTGCCACAACGGGTGTTGGTCCCTCTCCTCTCTCAGCTCCAGTTCCACCCAGTGCGGGGCATGGTCCGAAACGGCTATGGCCGAATACTCCGTCCCCTCCACCCTCGGGATGAACGCCCTACCCAGAACAAAGAAATCTATCCGGGAGTAGGCTTTGTGTACATGGGAGAAGAAAGAAAATTCCCTGGCCTGCGGCCTTGCAAACCGCCATGGGTCCACTCCGCCCATCTGATCCATAAACCCCCTAAGTACCTTGGCCGCCGCCGGCCTCTTTCCAGTCCTTGCTTTGGTGCGGTCCAGTGCTGGATCCAACACTGTATTGAAGTCCCCTCCCATTATCAGGCCTCCTATCTCCAGGTCCGGAATGCACCCCAACATGCACTTCATGAATCCTGCATCATCCCAGTTCGGGGCGTGTACGTTTACCAACACCACCCACGTCCCTTGCAGCCTACCGCTCACCATTACATATCGCCCTCCATTGTCCACTACAATAGTCTTGGCCTCAAATGACACCCGCTTTCCCACCAATATTGCCACCCCTCTATTCTTCACGTCCAGTCCTGTCCTACCCATCCCTTTCTTAACCTGACCCAGTTCAATTCCCATACCCCCCCCCCCCCTGCCGACTAGCCATCTCCTTTTCTGGGCCAGTCCCGTGTCCATGCCTCCCTCACCCTCCAGTCCCCCAGACGGGGGACCCCCGTCCCGACCACCTCTTCTGTGTCCCATTCCCTTTCGGCCAGTGCAGCAGCAGCCCTTTTTCCCCCCCCCTCTAGACCCCTGTCTAGCTTTTTTGCTCCCCCCCCCCCATGTCACTCCCGTAAGTCAGCTGACGCCTGCTTACCCCGACTTCCCCCGCTGTCCCATTGACCTCCCCGTGTGGGAGTCTCCCAATCAATATGCATTCCTTTGTTCCCCTTCCCGCCTTTCTTCCCGCGCGCGGGAAAAAACCCCGCGCTTTCCAAAGCCCGCTCCACCCCCTCTGGCGCAGCTCCTGTCGCGGCCTTGTCTCTCTCCCCCAGCCCATGTAACATTTCCTGCGTGTGATTGAGCCCCTATATACAACAACCATTACATATCAAACCTCAAATATCCCCCCCCACCCTCACAAACCCTCAGTTAGAGTCCAACTTTTCGGCTTGTACAAAGGTCCACGCCTCTTCAGGCGTTTCAAAGTAATAATGTTGGCCCTTGTATGTGACCCACAGTCGCGCTGGCTGCAGCATTCCGAATTTCACTTCTTTCCGGTACAACGCCACTTTGGCGCGATTGAAACCCGCTCTCCGCTTTGCAACCTCCGTGCCCCAGTCCGGGTATATTCGGATCTCTGCATTGTCCCACTTACATCTCCGCTCCTTCTTTGCCCATCTCAGGACCCACTCTCTGTCCGTGAACCGGTGAAACCTCACCACCCTCGCCCTTAGCGGCTCATTTGCCTGGGGCTTCCTCGCCAGCACCCAATGTGCCCCGTCCAACTCCAGCGACCTCGAAGGGGCCTTCATGCCCATCATCGCCTCGAGCATCGTGCTCACGTATGCCCCGTCATCGGCCCCCTCCACTCCCTCAGGGAGACCCAGGATCCGCAGATTCTTTCTCCTCGACCTGTTCTCCAGGTCTTCGAGTCTTCCCGCCCACCTCTTGTGTAGCGCCTCGTTCTGCTCCACTCTCACCGCCAGGCCCACGAGCTCGTCCTCGTTCTGACTGACTCTTTTGTGTACCTCCCGGATCTTAACTTCGTGGGCCTTCTGGGTGATCCCGAGTCCTTCAATTGCCGAAAGCATAGGCGCCAACATCTCCTTGCGCATCTCCTCGCGCTGCTCCTCGAAGCAGCGCTTGATGAACTCCTGCAGCTCCCCTTGTCCCTGGCCGCCGCCATTTTGTTTTCTTTCCCTCGCTTCTCCCGTTGCTCCAGTGCCACTCCTTTGGCCGTTGCGCTTCTGGTCCGTTTCATAGAAGTTGGAGGGGGACCTCTCTCTTCCCTTCCCCACGGGTTGAGTCAAAAAAATGTTCCGTTGGGGCTCCTCTAGCGAGCCCGAAAGTCCGTGGTAGCGGGAGCTGCCGAATCGTGCGGCTTAGCTCCGCATAGCCGCAACTGCAAGTCTAGCATCCACATTCAACAGGGATGTCGGCCTGTAGGACTCTCACAGCTCCGGGTTCTTGTCCCGCTTCAGAATCAGCGGAATCGTGGCCTGTAACATCGTCGGGGGCAGCACCCCTCTTTCCCTTGCCTCATTGAACATCCTCATCAACACTGGCCCCAATATCCCAGAGAACTTTTTATAAAACTCCACTAGGTACCCATCCGGCCCCGGGGCTTTACCCACCTGCATGGCCTTCAGACCCTCCACTATCTCTTCCAACCCGATCGGGGCCCCCAGCCCTTCTACCAGCTCCCCGTCCACCTTTGGGAAATTCAGCCCCTCCAAGAAGTGCCTCATCCCCTCCTGCCCCATAGGGGGTCCCGAAGCGTGGTACATTGGCGAGACCACGCAGACGCTGCGACAACGAATGAACGGACATCGTGCGACAATCACCAGGCAGGAATGTTCCCTTCCAGTCGGGGAACACTTCAGCAGTCAAGGGCATTCAGCCTCTGATCTCCGGGTAAGCGTTCTCCAAGGCGGCCTTCAGGACGCGCGACATCGCAGAATCGCCGAGCAGAACCTTATAGCCAAGTTCCGCACACATGAGTGCAGCCTCAACTGGGACCTGGGATTCATGTCGCATTACATTCATCCCCCACCAGCTGGCCTGCGAAATCCTACCAATTGTCCTGGCTTGACGCAATTCACACCTCTTTAATCTGAGGTTACCCCATCTCTGGATCTGTAAAGATTTAATCACCTGCTCGCATTCCAAGCATTGTCTGGCATCTTTGAATCTGTCTATATAATATATATATATATATGTTTCTGGAACATACCTCTTCATTCACCTGAGGAAGGAGCAGCGCTCCGAAAGCTAGTGACATCGAAACAAACCTGTTGGACTTTAATCTGGTGTTGTAAAACTTCTTACTGTGCTCACCCCAGTCCAACGCCGGCATCCCCACATCATGGCTACCATCGACACCGCAAACTGCCGACTCAAAGTGGAGAGGATCTCCAGGAAGATCGTGCATATAGACACTGACGTTAAGTTTCGACAAAGATGCAAGAAAGCAGACAAGATCCCGAAAGGGCTACAGATCACAAACCCACTCAAGTCGACCTACAACACAGACTACGCTGAGAGACTCTGCCGTCGCACCTCTCTCACACTCCTCAACCACCTCGTACGGCAGCTCTACAGCAGACGACGCAACCTGGAAACCAAGATAGAGGCCATATTCTCAACTTGCGTTCAGGATGCAGCAGACCAGCTGCGGAACACCGCCAAACAGATGAGACAACAATACTATGCAACCTATATGCACACCAAGAACAGGAAGCTTGAGAAACTCGGCATCACCACCAGCAGCAACCAAGCCACCCCCGGTACCACAGTAGAAAACAGTACAGGGAAATCTATTGTCAACTTGTCAGACTACACCCTTCAACCAGACAAAACCGAAGTCCTCAGCAGAAGGCTCAATTTCTGCACCACCACCAAAATGGACCCCATCAGTCTCGCAGCAGACACGGAGGAATTCATCAGGCGAATGAGGCTCCGGGAATTCTTCCACAGACCCCAAGAGGCCAACAGCGAACCCAAGCAGACTATCAATGAACCAGAACAGCAGACCGAGAGATCTGCGGTGCTGCAACCGAAGAGGAAAGAGTCAAATTGGACCCCTCCGTAAGGCCGCTGCCCTAGACTCGACATGTGTGCTCAAGCCGTCAGGAGTCGCGTCAATGCCAGATTCATCAGTCGCATTCAAAAGACAGCCCCGAATGTCACCCAAGCATAACGCAATGCCATCCGCGCTCTCAAGACCAACCGCAGCATCGTCATCAAACCAGCAGACAAAGGAGGGGCCACTGTCATACTGAACAGAACGGGCTACTGCAAAGAAGTATACCGACAACTGAACAACCAAGAACACTACAGACAGTTACCTGCAGATCCGACCAAGGAACACATACGCCAACTTAACAGACTGATCAAGACCTTGAATCCAGATCTTCAGAGCACCCTACGTGCTCTCATCCCACGTACTCCCCGCATTGGAGATCTCTACTGCCTACCGAAAATACACAAGGCCAACACACCAGGCCGTCCTATCGTTTCAGGCAATGGGACCCTGTGTCAGAACCTCTCTGGCTACATCGAGGGCATCTTGAAACCCATCGTACAAGGTACGCCCAGCTTCTGTCGCGACACGACGGATTTCCTACAGAAACTCAGCACCCATGGACCAGTTGAACTAGGAACATTCCTCGTCACAATGGACGTCTCGGCACTCTACACCAGCATCCCCCATGACGACGGCATTGCTGCAACAGCCTCAGTACTCAACACCAACAAATGCCAATCTCCAGACGCAACTCTGCAACTCATCCGCTTCATTCTGGACCACAACGTCTTCACCTTCGACAACAAGTTCTTCATCCAGACACACGGAACAGCCATGGGGACCACATTCGCACCCCAATACGCCAACATCTTCATGCACAAGTTTGAACAAGACGTACTCACCGCACAGCACCTTCAACCGACGTTATACACCAGATACATCAATTACATTTTTTTCCTTTGGACCCACGGCGAAGAATCACTGAAACGACTACACAATGACATCAATAAGTTCCATCCAACCATCAGACTCACCATGGACTACTCTCCAAAATCAGTTGCATTCTTGGACACACTCGTCTCCATCAAGGACGGTCACCTCAGCACTTCGCTTTACCGCAAACCCACGGATAACCTCACTATGCTCCACTTCTCTAGCTTCCACCCTAAACACATTAAAGAAGCCATCCCCTATGGACAAGCTCTCCGTATACACAAGATCTGCTCAGACGAGGAGGAGCGTAACAGACATCTACAGACGTTGAAAGATGCCCTCGTACGAACGGGATATAGCGCTTGACTCATCGATCGACAGTTCCAATGCGCCACAGCAAAAAACCGCACCGACCTCCTCAGAAGACAAACATGGGACACAACCGACAGAATACCCTTCGTCGTCCAGTACTTTCCCGGAGCGGAGAAACTACGACATCTTCTTCACAGCCTTCAACACGTCATCGATGAAGGTGAACATCTTGCCAAAGTCATCCCCACACCCCCACTACTTGCCTTCAGACAACCGCGCAACCTCAAACAAACCATTGTTTGCAGCAAACTACCCAGCCTTCAGAACAGTGACTACGACACCACACAACCCTGCCATGGCAATCTCTGCAAGACGTGCCAGATCATCGACATGGATACCACCATTACACGTGAGACCACCACCCGGTACATACTCGTGCGACTCGGCCAACGTTGTCTACCTCATACGCTGCAGGAAAGGATGTCCCGAAGCGTGGTACATTGGCGAGACCATGCAGACGCTGCGACAACGAATGAACGGACATCGTGCGACAATCACCAGGCAGGAATGTTCCCTTCCAGTCAGGGAACACTTCAACAGTCAAGGGCATTCAGCCTCTAATCTCTGGGTAAGCGTTCTCCAGGACGCGCGACAACGCAGAATCCCCGAGCAGAAGCTTATAGCCAAGTTCCGCACACATGAGTGCGGCCTCAACTGGGACCTGGGATTCATGTCGCATTACATTCATCCCCCACCATCTGGCCTGCGAAATCCTACCAACTGTCCTGGCTTGACACAATTCACACCTCTTTAACCTGGGGTTGCCCCATCTCTGGATCTGTAAAGATTTAATCACCTGCTAATGCTCGCATTCCAAGCATTGTCTGGCATCTTTGAATCTGTCTATATATATATGTTTCTGGAACATACCTCTTCATTCACCTGAGGAAGGAGCAGCGCTCCGAAAGCTAGTTACATCGAAACAAACCTGTTGGACTTTAACCTGGTGTTCTAAGACTTTGTACTGTGCTCACCCCAGTCCAACGCCAGCATCTCCACATCATGTGCTAAATTAGTCAAGGCAGCAGATTCCACCAACTCGCAACAATCGGCACACGCCCTACGAGGAAGGACATTAATGGAGGGAGGCACTGACAGTATTAGGTAGAGAGCCTTTGGATTATGGGGAGGTGTCACTATATTGGTCAGTAAGCAAACATGACTTTTATGTTAAAAACAGGGCAGCACGGTGGTGCAGTGGTTAGCACTGCTGTCTCACGGCGCCGAGGCCCCAGGTTCGATCCCGGAACTGGGTCACTGTCCGTGTGGAGTTTGCACATTCTCCCCGTGTTTGCGTGGGTTTCACCCCCACAACCCAAAGATGTGCAGGGTAGGTGGATTGGCCACGCTAATTGTCCCTCAATTGGAAAAAAATGAATTGGGTACTCAATTTATTTTTTAAAAACAAATATGACATTGGCAATTACGCACCTAATGGTCTTGCATCGATCCTGTAAAAATAATACATTTGTCAACTTGATCATTTGTACAATAATGACAATGGAAATATCAGTCAACATGGATTCCTTTCTGGTCAACCTCCTTTATTTTGACACCCCAAGTGGATTGTAATAAGCCCTGCAGCATGCTGCGGTTTCCAGAAGGAATGTGATCAAGTTCCACCCAAAACGCTGAAAGCTGGGCAGCACGGTGGCGCAGTGGTTAGCACTGCTGCCTCGCGGCGCCGAGGATCCGGGTTCGATCCCGACCCGGGTCACTGTTCGTGTGGAGTTTGCACATTTCCCCCATGTCTGTGCGAGTCTCACCCCCACAACCCAAAAAATGTGCAGAAAAGGTGAATTAGCCACACTAAATTGCCCCTTATTTGGAAAAATAAATTGGATACTCTAAATTTATTTTTAAAAGAGCTGAAAGCTGGGTTTTATAGCTAGAAGTTCAGAATATAAAATATGCGATCTAATGCTAATGCAGGTACTATTATTTCCTAACCAGCCTCTGCACCTTTAGAAGACGTGATAAAGTTCATCTTAAGTGAACTTTGTTTTGTTTAAACTTCAAATTATGGATTGCTATAAACTTATTAAACATAAGCTACTGCTGTTGGTGTTTACTATTTTAATACATTTGTCTGGAAAACTGATTTCATTTTCTTCCTTTTGTTACAGCCAGTTCCTCGTCTCTTTTTTGCTGGAGAGCACACTATCCGCAACTACCCTGCAACAGTTCATGGCGCTTTATTGAGTGGATTAAGGGAAGCCGGTCGAATTGCTGATCAATTTCTGGGTGCAATGTATACTCTTCAACGACAAGGAACGCCTGGCATCCCGACACAACAACCCAGTAGCATGTAATTTATAAAGGGGAAAGGATCATATGATGGAAATCATCCTTTTCGATTTCATCCGGTGGTAAAACAAAGCTACTGCAGCCCTACAGTAGACTCACTGTAGACTTGATGCACTGGTTTCAAACCTCCTTTTTTTTCTCCACCCCATTACTGCCAAGTTTTTGGGGCACCATGACCATGAGACTGAGCCAAGTGGAGCAGCTTACTCTTGGGGGGGAGGGGGGGAGGGGGACACTTCTGACCAAATTATGTGATGGCCCATTCTAATGCCTTGGGTGCTCTGTAGCATTAACCCCTGTGTAAATGCAGCAGACCTTTTGTTTGTGAGAGCAAGAGTGTGAGTGATTGTATTATTGACAGTGTTTTTTCCCCAGCCATACTAGTATGTGCTTTAGGATATTTTGAGTGAATTTGCAGAAATAAAACTTTTTGATGTAATGGTCAATATTTTTCATAAAATTGGCATTTGTTTTAATGCGTGGTTACTGTAAACACTAGGGCTATTAATGGATCAAGGTAGCTCAATATTGAAGTTTGTTCAAATTGTATCATTTTTTAAATGCTTACACTGAAATACCTAGGTTTGTGAGGAGATTCTTTTGGACCATTCTAACTTGCTTTAATGAATTTCACTATAACCACGTTCCCTAATTAACTCTGGTTACTTTGCACTCTCGAGATTGAAAATGTCAAATGATCTTTGCATTTATCACAACTGCAATTCTTGTTATCTTAAATGCTACCTAGAAATGTGGTATAAATGATAAAGATATTTCTTGGAGCCTGTTAAAATACCCCACTGCCTCTAGCTGATGTTTAGTGTAGCAGTTCCAGTCTCCCTTTTGGCCCATATGCTTTGGAGTAGGGTTGCTCAAAACGTTTCTAAAGGGCCAGTATCCCCACCACTTGAGGAACACTGCAACACGTGTAGAAGTGTGGTGGAGTATAGGATCATGCGTTTCCCTCAGTGATGCCACAAGGAAGGAGGAGCAGAGTTCCAACTGGTTCTCTGGACAAAAGGTTTTGTTTCAAACTCCTGTTGTCCTTCTATTTAATTCCTGTTCCTTAAAGGAGATATCTGTATCCTTCCCTCTTTCAACCTCACCAACAAATCGTTTTGCACCATACTTCGTGAAATTCACTTCTAACGATCACCACTTTTGTGGCGATCTGGTTGTGGTTATCTTGTGTCAAATAGGACTTGTCAAACCTATTTCTATGAACTTGCAGGGGTTTCCATTGGTTTTGATCAAGCTTCTAGTGGAATGCTCAATGATGAATAGTGCTGATGTGATGCTTTACATAGCTCGTGATCTTGGCACTCTTAATGTTCATCCTTTTTTCATTCCAACCATTTTCTGAAGCCAGTACTCTATACTTTGTTTTGCGTTTGGAATGTCAATGACCCACGAAAACCATACATATTGCTGCTCAGAAGGTGATGGGAAGTCTCCTTGCGATTGTTTTTGCAACTGGATTAGTTGTTCGGCTACGTCAGAGGACAGTTAGAACTAGCTGCATAGCATAGTCAGAATTGTGTATAAGCCAAGCTGGGTAGAGCCAAAAGACATTAATGAAACAGTGAGTTCCTGCATCAATCCAGTAAATTTCATAGTTAAAGCTATCAGATTTATTGCTTTAAAACTGAGGCAATGCAAGATGCTGGAAATCTGAAACCTAAACAGAAGATGCTTGAAAATACTCATCATGTCAGATGCTACCTGACCTGCTGATTCCTGCATTTTTCTTTTCAGATTTATTGCTCAGGTGGGATTTGAACTCTACCTCTGGGTTGCTAGTCCAGTACAACACTTGCAACACTTCAGATAGCTGAACTCTTTAGTTTATTATGCAGCTACGGGTCTCACATAGAGTGCCTTTGGGCTGAAAACGAATGAATGAATTGGGGAGACAATGTCTTAGTGGTAATGTCACTGAACTAGTGCTACTACTAGTGCTCTGGGGACATGAGTTCAAGTCCCACCAGAACAGCTGGTGGAATTTGAAGTCCATGAATAAATTAAATTTATTTTAAAAATCTAGAATTGAAAGCTAGTCTTGGTAATGGTGACCATGAATCTGTCAGCAAATGTCATAAAGACCTCCAGACCTACAGCAAGGTGGTTGACTCTTAACTGCTCTCAAGAGCAATTGGTGATGGGCAACAAATGTCCCTATCAGCGGAAAAATGAAAGTGGAAGGAGCACCGTCATTAAGAGTGTTAAAATTCTGAGTGGTGTGAGCAGCTTTTTAAAGCGGCGGCTGTATTGCAGACTTAATGACTGATTTCAAGGACAATTTGAGTGAGTGACAAATGAATCACTAAGTTTGTTATGCTGTACCCTACGGGTTTTTAAGACATGTTCCTCTAATTTCCTGTATTCCCATTGTTGTGATGGTTTTAGTAACGTGCATCCAAAGACAACACTTCAAAAGTACTTCATTGGCTCTACAGTGCTTTGGGACTTCTTACGGTTGTGAAAGGTGCTATACAATTGCAAGTTCGTATTTCCTGAGGTGGCGGTCCTCACTTGACAACCTAGCTGAAGATTAGTTCACCATAGTACCTAAAGCTTTCATTTGAACCACTCTACCAATGGTTTCCCTTATTGTATCTCTTTAGTGTGCCAAGAATTTTACTGTGAATTATTGACATTTAATGTTGTCAACCCTAGTGTCTACAGTCAAAGCAAATTATGTTATGCTTTTTACTGGTTGTAAAAATGATGATGTAGATTGATTGAATTACAAGGACAGTTTCTGAACTAAAGTACACTTAACTGACTTTCCATTAGAATTAACAGCTGGTCCACAGATATGCATGAAATGCCAATTGGACTTTTCATTTTATACACATTTTAAACAGTGGAAAAGCAATGTAATTTTTATTGGCTTGTCAGATTTATATTTTGGCATGCAAAGAAAGGTGTTTAAAAGAAAAAGGCACCTTGTTTGCTAAATTCTAGAAGATTTTGCACTTTTTGTCATCAGTGTGCTAAGACTACACCTTGTGTAAGGCCACAAATATATTTTAAATAAAAAGTCGAATGTATGGGTTTTTGAGTTGTGATTTATTTGATTTACTTGGTGTTTTGTTCAAAAGGGGCTGCAAAGGTAGCTAGCCCTAACAATTACAGCCCAGTCACTTTAATATCAGTGGTGGACAAGCTTCCAGAAACAATTATTTGGGATAGAACTAGTAATAAAAGGATGCAGTGGTTAGCACTGCTGCCTCATGGTGCCGAGGACCCGGGACACTTCCTTGTGGAGTTTGCACATTCTCCTCATGTCTGTGTGGGTCTCACACCCACAACCTAAAGATTTTTGTTTCAAACATTTTTATTCTCCTTTTTCACATTTTCTCCCAAATTTACACCCACCAACAATAAGCAGTAACAAATATAAGTCAATCCCCAAATCCAACAACAACAATCCCATCCTCCCACCAACCCCCAAACACCTGCCCACATGTTAACATAAACAAATAACAAAAAGGAATCAAGAATCACCCATAGTCACCATTAACACATACAGTTCTCTCCTCTCTCTCTCTCTCTCTTTCCCCCCCCCCCCCCCACCCCACTAATGTTGTAATTTTCAATGTTATCCAATTCTTGAAAGTGCATAATGAATGACGCTCATGAATTGGAGAACGCCTCCATCCTTCCCTTCAGTTCAAATGTAACCTTCTCGAGTCAAGAATTCCAACAGGTCCCCCCGCCACGCCAAGGCACAGGGTAGGGAGGTTGCCCTTCATCCCAACAGGATCTGCTTTCGGGCAATCAACGAGGCGAAGGCTACAACATCTGCTTTCGCATCCGTTTCCAAACCCAACTGGTCCGACGCCCCGAATATGGCCTCCTGAGGGCCTGGGTCCAGTTTCATGTGCACCACTTTAGAGATTACCCTGAAAACCTCCTTCCTGTAATCCTCCAGCTTTGGACAGGACCAAAACATATGAATGTGATTTGCGGGCCCCACCCCTGCAACGTTCACACACATCTTATACCCCCCCCCCCCCCCCCCCCCCCCCCCGCTCAAAGAGCCGGTTCATCCTCGCCCTTGTAAGGTGTGCTCTAAATAGCACCTTCAGCTGTATCAGCCCCAATCTCGTGCACGAGATGGAGGTGTTCACATTCCGGAGCAACCTCGTGCACAAGATGGAGGTGTTCACTCTCCGGAGCACCTCACACCAGAACCCCCTCCCCCATACCCACTCCCAACTCTTCCTCCCACTTGGCCTTCTCCTCTTCCAAAATAGCCATGTAAACCACTAACAATACCCGCTTCTCCAGTACCCCTCTCGTCAGCACCTCCAGCAATGTGGAGGCCAGCTCCAGTGAAGCTCTGTATCTCCTTTCTGGCGTAATCTTGAACCTGCATGTATCTAAATCTTTCCCCCTGCTCCAGCCCATACTTCGCTCCCAGCTCCTTCAGTCCTGCAAACCGACCCCTAGGAAACAAATCTTTTAGTGTCTTAATCCCCTTCTTGCATTTCCGAAAATTTCCGTCCCACTTCCCTGGCTCAAATCTGCGGTCCCCCCGAATCGGCATTTCCCTTGACCCTGTCTCCAACCCAAAACGTTGGCGAAACTGCCTCCAAATTCTCAATGAAGCTATTATTACTGGACTCCTTGAGAATTTCCCCGGGGCTATCGGGAGCGGCGCTGTTGTTAGCGCCTTCAATCCTGACCCCCTACACAAACTCTCCTCCATTCTGACCCACTGGGAATCAACCCCTCTGACCCACCTCCGCACCTTCTCCACATTCACCGCCCAGTAATAATGCATCCGGTTCTGAAGACTCAAATCCCCTGCCTGCCTTCCCCTCTGTAGCAGCACCTTTCTAACTCTGGCCACCTTCCCTCCCCATATGAAAGAGGTAATCATTCCTTCAATCTCGAAGAAATGCCTTTGGCAGGAAAATCGGCAGGCATTGGAAAATATACAGAAATCCCACAACCTGAAGATGTGGAGGTAGGTGGATTGGCCAGGCTAAATTGTCCCTTAATTGAAATTTTTTTTAAACTAGTAATCACATGGAAAAATGTGGGTTGATTAGGAAAAGCCAGCATGGATTTTGAAAGGAGAAACCGTGTTTGACTAACTTGCTGGGGTTTTTTGAGGAGGTAACAGAAAAGGTCAATGAGGGTAATGTTGCTATGGTGTACATGGACATTCAAAAGGCATTTGATGCAGTGCCAAACAATAGACATGAGAGAAGTTATAGTTCGAAGAATAAAAGGGACAGTAGCAACACGGATACAAAATTGGTTTAAAAAAACAGGAAGCAGACTAATGGATACCGTTCAGGCTGGTGGAAGGTTTGCAGTGGTGTTCCCCAGGGGTCGGTATTAGAATCATAGAATTTACAGTGCAGAAGGAGGCCATTCGGCCCATCGAGTCTGCACCGGCTCTTGGAAAGAGCACCCTACCCAAGGTCCACACCGCCACCCTATCCCCATAACCCAGTAACCCCACCCTACACTAAGGGCAATTTTTTTTGGACACTATGGGCAATTTAGCACGGCCAATCCACCTAACCCGCACATCTTTGGACTGTGGGAGGAAACCGGAGCACCCGGAGGAAACCCACGCACACACGGGGAGGATATGCAGACTCCGCACAGACAGTGACCCAAGCCGGAATCGAACCTGGGACCCTGGAGCTGTGAAGCATTTGTGCTATCCACAATGCTACCGTGCTGCCCCACGGTATTGGGGTACTTGCTTTTAGAATAGAATCATAGAATTCCTACAGTGCAGAAGGAGGCCATTCGCCCCATCAAGTCTGCAGCTACTGTCAAAAAGAACACCCTACCTAGGCCCAATACCTGCCCTATCCCCTCACGTGGTAACCCCCCTCACCTGCACACCTTTTGACATTAGGGCAATTTAGCATAGCCAATACACTAAACCTGGACATCCTTGGGCTGTGGGAGGAAACCCACGCAGACACTGAGAAAGTGCAAACTCTACGCAGACAGTCACCCAAGGCTGGAATCGAAACCGAGTCCCTGCTGCTGTGAGGCAACATGCCAACCACTCTCATCATTTTTCTTATAAATGACCTAGATGTGCAGGGAACAGTTTTGAAGTTTGCAAATGACACAAAAAACTTGGAAGTATTGTAAACTAAATAGGACAGTGCAGACTTCAAAAGAATATAGACAATTTGGTGGATTGGGCAGATGAAATTCAAAGCAGAGAAGTGGGAGGTGATGCATTTGGTAGGAAGAATATAGACCAACAATGGGGCGATTTGCAGCCTGCATTGGCCGTCAGAACAGAGGAAAATCCTGCAAGAATCCGAAAACTCCATTTTCTCCGGCCGATCTAATTTTCTATGCCCCTCAAGTGAGTTAATGGTGTGAGCCTACAATGCTGATACTGGGGGGGGGGAGGGCCCACAATGCTATTGTTTGGGGGTGGGAGGAGAGCCCTGGTTCTCCCCATGTCTGTGGCAGGGGATTTTTTCTGTGCTGATGCTGATCTGGGCACCCCACTCTCTTGTCAGGCCCTACCCTGCTGCAGCTACGGCATAAACTACCCACTTTTTTTTTCCCACCAGAAAGGTTCAAAATCTGAACTAAAGACTTGTCGGTGCAACTGGACAGCTACACGCTGGGTTTCTGTCAGAGCCTGACACTGGGGAAAAAATATGGGAAAATCCCACCGAATATAAAATAAGGGGTAAAATTCTTTAAAGGTTGCAGGGGCAGAAGAAATTTGGTGTATATGTGCAGAGATCATCGAAGGTGGCAGGACAGGTGGAGAGAACAGTTATAAAAGCATTCTGGGATTTATTAATAGAGGCATAGAGTACAAGAGCAAGGAGGTTTTATTGAACTTAAACAAGACACTAGTTAGACCTCAGCTGAAGTGTTGTGTACGGTTCTGGGCGTCATGCTATAGGAAAGGTGGAGTGTGTGCAGAAGGGGTTTACCAGAATGGTTCCAGGGGTGAGAAACTTCAGTTTTTTAATTTATTTTTTATTAATGGGTTATTTTAGCGTGGTCAATCCACCTACCCTGCACATCTTTGGGTTGTGGAGGTGAAACCCATGCAGACACGGGGAGAATGTAGAAACTTCAGTTATGAGGGTAGATTGGCGAGGTTGGGGCTGTTCTCCTTTGAGAGAAAAGGTTAAGAGGAGATTTGATAGAGATGTTCAACATCATGAGCGGGTTGGACATAGTCGATATGGCACAGAATTAAAGTGTTTTGTAAAAGAAGCAAATGTGATGTAAGGAAAAAACCTTTTCACATGAGTGCTTCGGGTATGGAATGCACTGCCTGGAAGTGTGGAGGCAGGTTCAATTGAGGTATTCGACAAGGCATTAGATAATAATGCACAGTGACCTCCAGTGGTGGCCATGGAGTGAGTGGTTGCTTATTTGGTGTCTCCTGCTCAAGGTGGATTATTTTGCTCCTTCCCCACGTGAATGGTGTGGTATTTGAGGGCAAGAGGTGTATGGGTGCCCAGGGAAGGTAATACTCCTCTGGTGAGGCTGTGTATGGATCAGCGGGCGAGGAGTGCCACAAGAACAAGCAACTGTAGCAGGAATGTTTTTTGGTGTGCCACAGGTGAAGATAGCAGAAGCCAAGGGGGTGGAGCAGCACAGCCTGCCCAGTGGTCAATGGAGCAGCTGGTGGAGTTTTTGAACAACAAATTACGGGTCTGGGGTGCCCAGGCACGAACCACCATTGACGTGGCCTGCAAGGCAGCCATCTTGCTGCGCACCCCGCTGATTGCCCACCGTGGTCCGTGTGTGTGCAGAGTGACACCAGCCATTTGGGTGCCCACACCCATCACTCCCCTGCACCCCAGCCTCCACCCCGCCACCCCAGCCTCCACCCCGCCACCCCCGCACACCACATCACACCTCATCAACCCCCCCCCCCCAAACCGGCCGCTACCCACTGGTGGGGCCGCATGCGGCCCACCCTATGGCAATGGCAACAATAGCCTCTGCAGGAGGGTGTCGGCCTGGGGCCATGGAGCCTATCGCTGCCATGGGTAGCACCAGCCAACGGTACCCCTGGCAGCAGGGATGGGTGCCAGTGCCAGAGGCCCCCATGGTGCTGGGCACCAACGGGGCCAGGGGTTGTGGAGGGCAGAGTGCCAGGGGGAACGGATGGGTGTGGGGAAGGGGGAGGAGGGGACATGGCGAGGAGGGGCATATGTGGGGCAATGGCTGTTGTAGAAACCAGGGCCACTGTGTAACCCACTGGACCTAGTTGGGCACAGGGGTACGCACCATGCTAACATGTCTGCCTTTCACTCTCTGCAGACAATGGCAATCAGAATCCAACCAGGCCTTTATCCTGGCCGCAATGGAATAGGAGCTGGCCGCCCACAAGACCGAGGAGGAGGTGGGAAGGAGGGATCGTATCAGGCCTTGTGTGTACCAGCAGCGTCATTCGAAGCATGCCATCGAAGATTCTGGCTGAGCAGAGGGAAAGTGCGACATATCTGCCAGATCAGTGTTGAGATACATGAACATCATCTTGCTAACCCTTTACTCTACTTAGATTATACATATCATTACATCCTCTTTTTTTAATAGATGTTTATACAGTACAAACAGCAAAATATGAGTAATGATATTACATGATACATTGATATGTATGCCAAAAGTTAGTCTAAATTTGTTTCAAAATTTGTTTGTTTCTTTACAAATTAAGTCGGGTTTCTTTCAGAATCTGGATGATCTCAATCCAGTCAATGGAGTTGCAGATGTTTCTAACGACTTCCGGAAGTCATCTTGTTTTTCATCAGATCCTGTTGTATTATGTAATAAATTACCATCAAACTGAATACATGGAAATAAAGTTTGAGAAGACTTGACTTTCAAAAGCGAACGTCGGTTTCTTCCAAGAACAGAATCATCAGTTGCTTTAACAATATGTGAGCGAGGTGCTGCTTGGTGTATGACCTTAGTTAAGTCAGACCATCCTTCAGTGGGAAGCTGAATTCTCACTAGATCATCTGGATCAAGCGGGTTCCAACGATTTTGCATGTTCATTGTAGTATTTCTCCTGAAGATGCTTTTGATGCTGCATTTTCTCGAGGACTTGCTGAAGATCCGGATCAGCTAGTTGTAAACATGGAAGTGTTGTACGCAACAATCTGTTCATTGACGATGAGAGAGGAGTAGCCCTATAATTCAGTAAAGCTAAGAACATATCTGAGCCAGAGTCAAGTGCTTTCTTGAAAAGTTGTTTCACAATGTGAATGCCTTTTTCAACCTTGCCATTAGATTGCAGATAAAGAGGACGAGACATGATATGAATGAAATTGTAGTTAAGAGCAAATTCTGTCCAATCATTACTATCAAAGCATGGTCCATTGACTGTCATAACTTTGCACGGTATCCATGATGAGCAAATATTTCTTTAGTCGCTTTAATCACGAATTTCAAAGTAGAATCAGACAATTTCATTATTTCCGGATAGTTTGAAAAATAGTCAATGATCAATACATAATCACGACCATGAAAATGAAAAAGGTCAATACCTCGACTGCAGAGTCTTCTCGGGATCGTGAGTTGTGAGTTTCCTTTTTCTCTATCGACTGATTACGCTGGCATGTCTCACATTCTAGCACAAAATTGGCTATGTCAGTATTTATTCCAGGCCAATCTACTGCTTGTCTGGCTCGATGTTTACACTCTAAATTACCTTCATAAACCTTCTGGAAGATCATGTACCTTAGTGTTGTTGGAATGACAAGACGATCGAGATGAAGTAGAAATCCATCTATGACAATGAGATCAGATCTAATATGTCTGAAATTTGAACAGTTTCTTTTTGGCCAACCATTTTTCATTTGGCTGATTACTCGTTGTAACATTGCATCTTTTTCAGTTTCTGCTCTGATGAGCTTGAGTTTTTCATCAGAGACAGGAAGAGTTTCAGCTAGAAGTTCCGCTTGAGCTTCTACAAGTTGAACTATCTCAGGTTGCTGTTCATCTGTTTCTGTAGCATGAGATAATGCATCAACAATGATAAGATTTTACCCTGGAGTTTAGATCAGTTGAAAGTTGTACCTTCGTAGTTTGATGATAATTCGTTGCAGTCTTGGTGTCATATCATTCATATGAACTAGTGGTTGGTGATCTGTTTCAACCATGAACATCGGAAGTCCAGATACGTAGTCATGGAATTTCTGTATTCCCGTAAGCAAGCCTAAACACTCTCTCGATCTGAGCGTAACGTTGCTCTGTGGTGGCCATAGATCTGGATGCATATGCAATGGGTCTCCAAAAAGCATCATTATTCTTTTGAAGGAGGACTGCCCCAATCTCATTCTGACTCATGTCATAATATATAATGGAGTGCAGACAGGCAGTGATTGACACACAGGATGACCAGTAAGCACACAGAACAGAGCAGCCAATCACCAGCAGGACACGACCACTATAAAGCCAGAGGGCACCAGTTTTCCCGCTCTCTCGGGACCCAGCCTCTGAGACAGTCAAAGTTTGTGAGCTGGCTAGTGCAAACACCATGTGTTAGCTAGTAAGTCTGGTTAGGCTAGTATCAGGTCTCCAGTCAAGTCAGCATAGTGTCAACCCACAGTTGAACATGTATAATAGTTTAGATGTTAAATAAAATCGTATTGCATCTTATCAAGTGTTGGAGGTCTGTTTCTCGCTACACTGCATTAAGTGCAGTCTACATCGACCCAGCCTACATCAACTCGCATTTGTGGAAATCTTTGTTTCTCGCCCAGGGTCAAAGAAGGAAAGAACAGGTGTGGTGGTCAGTGCTGACTTGAGATCAGACCATTCTTTTGTGTGCTCTGCAGTCCATGAGAAGAATGTGAAGTTCACTACACCAAGGAATCACAGAACTGCTTTTTATCTTCTGGGATGGACATTTTCTGGATAGCAGCAATCTTATCATCATTTGCTCACCATGTTTCAATATTTGGCTACCCAGAAATTTTGACATTGAGATGCCAAAGTTGTACTTGGCCCGATTAAGCTTCAATCCGTATTTATATATTCTCTGGGGGGCAGCACGGTGGCGCAGTGGGTTAGCACTGTTGCCTCACGGCGCCGAGGTCCCAGGTTCGATCCCGGCCCTGGGTCACCGTCCGTGTGGAGTTTGCACATTCTCCCAGTGTTTGCGTGGGTTTCGCCCCCACAACCCAAAGATGTGCAGGGTAGGTGGATTGGCCACGCTAAATTGCCCCTTAATTGAAAAAAATGAATTGGATACTCTAAATTTAATTTTTTTTAAACATACACACGAACTCCATCTATGCCTTCTGTCATGGCACGATGGAATATCTCAGATGCTGAGATTATGCCAAATGGATTTCTGTTAAAGCAGTAACGACCATACGGTGTATTAAATGTACACAATTCTTTGCTTGTGTCATCCAGTTGCATTTGCCATAAACCTCTGGAAGCATCTAGTTTGGAGACTATCTTGGCATTAGCCATTTCACTTGTTATCTCCTCGCATTTCGGTATTGAATAGTGTTCACGTCTGATGTTCATATTCAGATCCTTCGAATCAATACAAATCCTGAGGTCACCATTGGGTTTTTTCACGCACACCATCGAGCTCACCCAATCTGAAGATTCTGTGATCTTGGAAATAATCCCAAGTTCCAGTTCTCACTTGAAACGGTCACGTAATGGAGCAGGAACTCTTCTTGGAGGGTGTACCCCTAGTTCAGCATTTGCTTTTAGTTGAATTTTGTATTGGAAAGGAAGAGCACCCATACCTTCAAATACCTGAGGAAACTTTGCTAGGATGCTTTCAATGTCTTCCTGCACAGCTGGAAGAGTTTTGTCGGTGTTGTAGATTTGTTTCACAAGGTGTAAGTCTTGACAGGCCTGTGCACCTAATAGTAATGAACGTCTAGCTTCAACAATCTCGAACCGCAAAGATATCGTAGTGTCGTTGTTTGTCACTAAGAGATTACATGACCCTAAAAAAGTAATTGTGTTACCATTGTAGTCACGTAACTGGCAGTCAGTTTTGTGAACCTTCGGACTATGACATAGTTGGGATAAATTAAGAGTATTGATTCAATTAGCAGATGCTCCAGTGTCCAGTTTGAACACAATCTCGGAACCATTGACTTGTAATGGAGTGTTCCATTCAGATTCCGTGTTAATCGATTGTCTGGGATGCAGTATCTGTGGATAGGAAGTGTTCTTTACAGTTGTCTGGTATTTCTCAACAATACTCACAAAGAAAGAATCTTCAAGACAATAAGCATCTATATTAACATTAGCATTATCCATCTTTGAGGTTTCTGCACTTGTATGAACACTCTGAACATTCATTTGTTTCTTCATTGAATTTGATGTTTTAAAGTGTGCCCCTTTTAGTGCAGATCTCCACTAGACAGCAAAGTGATTCAGTTTGCCACATTTGGAGCAAATGTTTCCATGTGCTGGGCATTTTATGTGTGGGTGGACGTGCCCACAACGTCCACACATCATGACATTGCTTTCGTCATGCGCAAATTGGTTGCGTACATGCGCAGAACGGTCTTCGTCTAAATTGCGTAGTTTGTTGAAGTGCGCATGTGCAGAACGACTATGGTTGCCGGCCAAAACGCGCTTGTTTCTCAACTGCACCACAGATCCAACGCAGTCAGCCCCGAGGTGTGTTTTCACGCACTTTTCGTTTATCAGTATATCTGAATACTGATTCCTGGATATTTCATTCGCTCAACACATCTCAGTTGCATCTTCCAATTTTAAATCTTTTTGTCTTAATAAATGTTCTCTTCACTTTTCATCTTTGATGCCAAAAATGATTTGATCCCTAATCATTGAGTCTGGAAGGATTGAGAAGTTGCAGGATTGTGACTTTAATCTTAAATCAGTAATGAAGCAATCTACGGATTCTCCATCTTTCTGTACTCTCGTTTGAAAGACAAATCGTTCATAATTTTCATTAATTTGAGCTTTGCAATGAAGGTCAAATTTTTCAATCACTACATTAAATTTTATTTTATCATCTTTTGTGGAGAATTGGACGGAGTTATATAGCTCAATTGCCTGTGCTCCAGCGATTGTTAAAAATAGCGCGAGTTTTGTGTTATCACTAGCTGTATCTAAATCTGAGGCAGAGAGGTACAGTTGAAACTGCTTAAAAATTTTCCAATTAACATCAATTTATCAGAAGTCCAGAACTGTTTCAGAGTCTGCAGTTTCTCCATGAGGTCTCGAGTTGATGTAACAGGTCTGGAAGCAATCTTGCCGTCTTTCTTCTTAGATTCTATCTAATTTTAGCTAAATTACTTCAGTAATTACCTGATATCAGGTGATGTTCCTTGTATAGTTCTCCAAGATAGCTAAAAGACGTGGTGTTTACAAAGAACATCAAGCCTATGTATTTAAAACAAAGCTAGTTTATTTTACACTACTTTAAATGGTTTGCACACTCTACTGAGTAATAGTGAACAAAGTGACAGTATTGAAGACTACTCAGTGATGGCATCTAGTGTTGAGATACATGAACATCATCTTGTTAACCCTTTACTCTCCTTAGATTATACATATCATTACAGGTGTGGGGGTGTATGAGTGGTGTGGGGGTGGTGTAGTGTGTAGTGTGGAGTGGTGACATACGTGCCATGTGAAACCGCAACTCAGCTGGGTCTCATTTGTTCACCCAATGCCGACCTCCACCTCGGCAACTGCTCCCTCTATGGGCCCAGCAACCAGGTCCAGTGCCCATTGCTCTGCTGCTGTGAGGGGCCGCAGGTCCGACGGTCCCTCTCCAGTCTTTTCCGTCTTTGTCGGCCGCCTTCTGGAGGAGGGGCCGGAGTCAGATGTGCACAGTGTTAGACAGTCGGGCGCATGTAGCACAGGGGTGGGTAGCTGGTGGCCTTCATGGCCAGGGCACCTGGCCATGGCAGCCAGTATGGATATTGGCATGTGGTGCAGGGTGGGCTGTGTGCACTCTGCTGGCGGGCAGGGTCCAGTTGCCCTCTCGGTTGGGGAGAAGGTGGGTTACAGATATCATGGAATTTACAGTGCAGAAGGAGGCCATGCGGCCCATCAAGTCTGCTCCGGCCCTTACCAAGAGCACCATACTGAAGCCCACAAATCTACCCTATCCCCGTAACCCAGTAACCCCACTTATCATTTATTGGACATTAAGGGCAATTTATCATGGCCAATCTACCTAACCTGCACATCTTTGGACTGTGGGAGGAAACCGGAGCACCCGGAGGAAACCCACGCAGACACGGGGAGAACGTGCAGACTCCACAAAGACAGTGACCCAGCAGGGAATCGAACCTGGGACCCTGGAGCTGTGAAGCAACTGTGCTAACCACTGTGCTACCATGTGGGACATGGGGTTGGTACCAGGGACACCGTGCGGGCTACTCACCCTGGCCATCCTGAGGAGATTGTGCAGTTCTTGTGGCACTGCTGTACAGTCCTGACGGTGGGACCCACGGCGTCACGGGCTCTGCCACCTGCCCGGGCCCAGTGTTTAGCAGCGGGTGGGAGTCTCCTTCCCGTCCCGGGGTACAGGATAGCCCGCGTCTCCTCCATGGCATTTTGCAGGTTCCCGAGATCTGCATCCGAGAATCAAGTCGCCGCTTTCCGTGGTGCCATCTTGTTGGTAGGGATGAGTATGTGTGGGAGAGCAGCACGGCGGCGCAGTGGTTAGCCCTGATGCCTCACAGCGCCGAGGTCCCAGGTTCAATCCCGGCTCTGGGTCACTGTCCGTGTGGAGTTTGCACATTCTGCCCGTGTCTGCGTGGGTTTCGCCCCCACAACCCAAAGATGTGCAGGCTAGGTGGATTGGCCACGCTAAATTGCCCCTTAATTGGAAAGAAAAATGAATTGGGTACACTAAATTTAAAAAACAAAGAGTGTGTGTGGGGAGTGAAGTGTAAAATGTGGCTCAAAGCAAATTACTGCGGATGCTGGAATCTGAAACCAAAGAGAAAATGCTGGAAAATCTCAGCAGGTCTGGCAGCATCTGTAGGGAGAGAAAAGAGTTAACGTTTCGAGTCTAGATGACCCCTTGTCAAAGCTAAAATGTGGCTGCAGCTTGTCAGCCTCTCGAGTAGCAATCCCGACTCCAGCATATCCAACATGTTTTTCATTGGTGAAGGGAATCAAAGGATATTGAGGGAATGCGGGGATTAGACTATTGGGTTGGATGATCAGCCTTATTCATAATGAATGGGGCAGCACGGTAGCATTGTGGATAGCACAATTGCTTCACAGCTCCAGGGTCCGTAGATTTCGCCACAATTGCTGTCCACTAACCAGGCAAGCCCGACCATTGTGTCCAGAAATATGTGTCCAGGTCTCTGAGGAAACATTTTTGTTTCCTAACGGAGAAAGTCACGCAGCTGCAGGTATTTGAGCTTGTTCCTTCTCGGGAGTTGGAGCCTCTCCGAGAGTTCCCCCAGGGTCCATGTACATGTTCTCTACTCTCAGTGCCCCCCTGTCCTCCCACCATGTCCCAAATGTGGTGTCTATCCTCGTTGGTGAACCTATGGTTGTTGCAGATGGGGGCCTCTATAGACATCTCGCCAAGCTTGAAATGGCATCTGAACTGGTTTTATGTCCTTAGTGTGGCCACTACCACCGGCCTTCTAGAGTGTGTATGTGTGGGGACTGGGATTGGAGCAGTGGCCATCCCCGGAGAGACAGCCCAGTGCAGGAGGCCTCCTCCATTCGGATCCAGTCCGCCTCCGGTTCCCTCAGCCACCCTCTCACGCTCTCTGCGTTTTCCGCACAGTGACAGAATAGGATGTTTGGTAGGGCCAGGCCTGCCACAGGTCACCCTCGCTGTAAGATGGTCTTGGCTATCCATGGGACTCCCCCCCCCCCCACCCCCCCCCCCCCCCCCACCTCTCCCCCCCCCCCCCTCTCCCCCCAAGACAAAAGCCACAATTAGGTTGTCAACTCTGGTGAGGAAGGATTTGGGGATGAAGATCGGGAGTTATCTGAATACAAAGAGGAACCTAGGCAACACGTTCATTTTGACCATCAGTACCCTTCCCACCAGTGAAAGAGGGAATGAATCCCATCTTTGCAGGTCCTTCTTCATCTCCTCCACCAGGCTGGAGAGGTTCCATTTGTGGAGCCTCTTCCAGGTGTGGGCTTCTTGGATCCCCAGGTACCTGAACTTAGTTTGGGTTACTTTAAACAGCAGTTCCTCCAGCTCCGCTCCTCCCTCTTGGGGGTTCCCCGGGAAGATTGCGCTCTTCCCCAGGTTGAGTTTGTAACCTCACAAGGCACCGAACTCCCTGAGGAGTCTGGTTATCTTTCCCATGCTGGCAAAGGGTTTTGACACGTAGAGGAGCCGGTCATCCACAGAGTAAGAATGTCCATCCACCACTCCGCCGATCTAAGGGCGATGGCCAGTGGTTCGATTGCCAGTGTGAACAGGAGTGGTGATAATGGGCACCCCTGCCTCGTTCCCCTGTGCAGCTGAAAGTATTCGGAGCTGGTGGCGTTTGTCAGTACGCTCAACGCGGGAGCGCTGTACAGGAGCTTCACCCATGCGGTGAACCCTGCTCAAAATCCAAACCGTTCAAGCACCTCCACGAGGTACCTCCATTCTACACGATTGAAGGCTTTCTCAGTGTCCAAGGAGACGATCTGTCATGATATTCAGGTAAACATCATAGCACATAAGACCATAAGACCTAGGAGCGGAAGTAAGGCCATTCGGCCCATCGAGTCCACTCCACCATTCAATCATGGCTGATTTCAACTCCATTTACCCGCGCTCTCTCCATAGCCCTTAATTCCTCGAGAAATCAAGAATTTATCAACTTCTGTCTTAAAGACACTCAACGTCCCGGCCTCCACTGCCCTCTGTGGCAATGAATCCCACAGACCCACCACTCTCTGGCTGAAGAAATTTCTCCTCATCTCTGTTCTAAAGTGACTCCCTTTTATTCTAAGGCTGTGCCCCCGGGTCCTAGTCTCCCCTGCTAATGGAAACAACTTCCCTACATCCACCCTATCTAAGCCATTCATTATCTTGTAAGTTTCTATTAGATCTCCCCTCAACCTCCTAAACTCCAATGAATATAATCCCAGGATCCTCAGACGTTCATCATATGTTAGGCCTACCATTCCTGGGATCATCCGTGTGAATCTCCGCTGGACCCGCTTCAGTGCCAGTATGTCCTTCCTGAGGTGTGGGGCCCAAAATTGCTCACAGTATTCTAAATGGGGCCTAACTAATGCTTTATAAAGCTTCAGAAGTACATCCCTGCTTTTATATTCCAAGCCTCTTGAGATGAATGACAACATTGCATTTGCTTTCTTAATTACTGACTCAACCTGCAAGTTTACCTTTAGAGAATCCTGGACTAGGACTCCCAAGTCCCTTTGCACTTCAGCATTAATACTAATACAGACATACTAATGGACAGATCAACGGACCAATCAACACACACACAACACCACAGCCAATCACAGGCAAGAGCATACACAGTACAAAACAGGGAACACAACACTTCCTGAGCATTCCAGCAGGAGACAGCTCAGGGCACAGAGCTCACAGCAAGCCACTCAGACATCCACCATGTGCTGAGTGCCACTACAAGATAGTATTAGGAATAGGTCCACAGATTCTAGGGTTATGATTGAATTTCAGTGACCAGTTTACCACTGTAAATAAATGTTAGCAATAAAACTGAGTTGTACCATTCGCAACCGTGTTGGTTCGTCTGTGTAGCAGAGTACCCAACACATCATAGTACCAGGAGTAACTGTGGGACCTACCTACGGATCCTCCGGAATCTGTCATCCTGCACCATGGACACCGTCAGCACACTGCAGCCGGTACAAGTCGTTGGAAACCTTGGCGTTAATTGGAAGCTGTTCAAACAGCGCTTCCAGCTCTTCCTGGAAGCCAACGAAAAGGAGAGCGCTTCGGACACCAGAAAGATCGCCATCCTCCTCTCCACGGCAGGTCAACACGCCATCCATGTCTACAACTCCCTGGTGTTCGCGGAAGGTGAGGACAAGACCAAGTACAAGACGGTCCTTCTCAAACTCGACCAACACTTCAATGTTGAGGTCAACGAGAGCTTCGAGAGGTATCTCTTCCAGCAGCGCCTGCAAGGTAAGGATGAGCCCTTTCAATCCTTCCTTACGCACCTCCGTATCCTCGCACAGTCCTGCGGTTACGACACCACCTCCGATTCCATGATTCGGGACCAGATCATTTTTGGGGTCACCTCGGGCACCCTACGCCAGCAGCTCTTAAAAATAAAAGGCCCTTGTTTAACAAACCCGGTGTGATATTATGCGATCACTCCTGGCAGGCAGCTCTCCATTCGCCTTGCCAGTGCTTTCGCTGAGATTTTCACATCAGTATTTAGGAGAGAGATGCGTCTGTATGATCCACACTCTGTCGGGTCTTTATCCTTTCTGGGGATCAATGAGATTGAGGCCTGGGCCAGCGTAGGTGGCTGGACCCCTTTGACAGTGAGTCAGTGAACATTTCCCGCAGGTGTGGGGCCAGCACTACTGAGAATTTATTGTAACAGTCAACCGGGAACCCATCCAGTCCCACCACTTTCCCTGATTGCATGGAGTTGATGCATTCCATGATTTCACCCAGCCCTAGCGGTGTTTCCAGCCCTTGTTTCCTGTCCCCCCCTGCCACCGGTATATCCAGTCTGTTGAGGAACTGTTCCATTACCGAGTCCCACTCCGGGGGCTCCCAGGTAGAAGTTTGCAAAGTCCTCATTAACCTCGTTTTGGTCTGCTACCCAACTTCTCCCCAACTTCCGGCTGCTTGCTTTCTTGGTTTCAATTTTTCCAATTAAGGGGCAATTTAGCATGGCCAATCCACCTACCCTGCACATCTTTGTGTCATGCGGGTGAGGTTCCACTGCCACCTCAACTGCTGCCAGGAGATCTTTTCTCATCTCCTCCCTATGTATCTGGAGCTCAGAGGTGATGAAACCCGGCAATTGTCCATCAGCGCCTGTGTCTGTGCTGGTAGCTCTGCCGTGTCGACCCTCACCGGTTCTGTGCCTCCACCTGTGGTTCCCTGCTCTGAGGCTGAGGTTTCCTCCCCTCATCTTTACTGGCTTCTCAGCTGGGCGGCTGATGCTTTCCCATCCTGCTTGGCAGTGCGGTTAATGGGGGGTTTGTCTGAGGGATTACGAGTAATTTTGGTGCCTGATTGTTGGGGTTAAAAGCCTTAGTCAATGTTCTTAGACGAGAGCCATTTTCATGTGACCGCTCAACTCATGGCCACCACATGAGGTGGGCAGGACTATTAATGTTAACTGTTATTAACCCTTATTACCATCCCAGACCAAAACAGTGGCAAGGACACTGGGCAGAATCTCAGCTCTGAATCCACTGTTAGATACCATTAACACTCAGGAATACCTGCTTTACAGAGATGTTCTTCATGAAAAATAGATCTTTCGACACTGCTTTAACGAACAGATCTGAATCCTGTCAGAACCATGCAGAAACTTTGGATGTACTTCTCTAGAAGATGATTCTCAACTTATTTCAGCTCCCCTTCTAATCATGAAAGTCTGAACAAAGAGTGTTAATCTGGCTACAGACATATATTTAACTGAACTTTATTTTAAAATTTAGAAGACCCAATTATTTTTCCAATTAAAGGGCAATTTAGTGTGACCAATTTAGCGTGAAATCCATGCAGGCACAGGGAGACTGTGAAAACTCCACACGGATAGTGAACCAGGGCCAGAATTTGAACCCTGGTCCTCAGTGCCATAGGCAGCTGTGCTAACCACTGTGCCACCATGTTGCCCATATTTAACTGAACTGAGATGCTTGACCTCTGCTCATATCCAGCTAACATTCAACTGAAACTCTGTTTTTCTGAAAAATGCCTGATAACTTGGCTCCTCCCAGTAATTGTGTCATCATACCAAGCTGAAATCTAATTATCTCCACAGCGAAGTCTATCCTAGGGCTCCTCTGAGCCAGGATTGCTTGGTACAGAACCAATGACCTCTATCAACATCTTAGCTCTCCAGGACTTCTCTGAGCTCTAACAGCCTGGACCTGCTGGATTGGATTTGTTTATTGTCATGTGTACCGAGGTACAGTGAAAAGTATTTTTCTGCGAGCAGCTCAACAGATCATTAAGTACATGAGAAGAAAAGGGAATAAAAGAAAATACATAATAGGACAACACAACATATACAATGTAACTACATAAGCACTGGCATCGGATGAAGCATACAGGGTGTAGTGTTAATGAAATCAGTCCATAAGAGGGTCATTTAGGAGTCTGGTGACAGTGGGGAAGAAACTGTTTTTGAGTCTGTTCGTGCGTGTTCTCAGACTTCTGTATCTCCTGCCCGATGGAAGAAGTTGGAAGAGTGAGTAAGCCGGGTGGGAGGGGTCTTTGATTATGCTGCCCGCTTTCCCCAGGCAGCGGGAGGTGTAGATGGAGTCAATGGATGGGAGGCAGGTTCGTGTGATGGACTGGGCGGTGTTCACGGCTCTCTGAAGTTTCTTGCGGTCCTGGGCCGAGCAGTTGCCATACCAGGCTGTGATGCAGCCTGATAGAATGCTTTCTATGGTGCATCTGTAAAAGTTGGTAAGAGTCAATGTGGACATGCCGAATTTCCTTAGTTTCCTGAGGAAGTGTAGGCACTGTTGTGCTTTCTTGGTGGTAGTGTCGACGTGGGTGGACCAGGACAGATTTTTGGAGCTGTGCACCCCTAGGAATTTGAAACTGCTAACCATCTCCACCTCGGCCCCGTTGATGCTGACAGGGGTGTGTACAGTACTTTGCTTCCTGAAGTCAATTACCAGCTCTTTAGTTTTGCTGGCATTGAGGGAGAGATTGTTGTCGCTACACCACTCCACTAGGTTCTCTATCTCCCTCCTGTATTCGGACTCATCGTTATTCGAGATCCGGCCCACTATGGTCGTATCGTCAGCAAACTTGTAGATGGAGTTGGAACCAAGTTTTGCCACGCAGTCGTGTGTGTACAGGGAGTAGAGTAGGGGGCTAAGTACGCAGCCTTGCGGGGTCCCAGTATTGAGGACTATTGTGGAGGAGGTGTTGTTGTTTATTCTTACTGATTGTGGTCTGTTGGTCAGAAAATCGAGGATCCAGTTGCAGAGTGGGGAGCCAAGTCCTAGGTTTTGGAGCTTTGATATGAGCTTGGCTGGGATTATGGTGTTGAAGGCGGAGCTGTAGTCAATAAATAGGAGTCTAATGTAGGAGTCCTTGTTTTCGAGATGCTCTAGGGATGAGTGTAGGGCCAGGGAAATGGTGTCTGATGTGAACCTGTTGCAGCGGTATGCGAATTGCAGTGGATCAAGGCGTTCTGGGAGTATGGAGGTGATGCGCTTCATGATGTACCTCTCGAAGCACTTCATTACGACTGAAGTCAGGGCCACTGGTCGCTAGTCATTGAGGCACATTGCCTGGTTCTTCTTTGGTACCGGTATGATGGTGGTCTTCTTGAAGCAGGTGGGGACCTCGGAGTGGAGTAGGGACAGATTAACGATGTCCGTGAATACCTCTGCCAGCTGGTCCGCGCAGGCTCTGCGTGCACGACCAGGGATCCCATCTGGGCCCGTCGCCTTCCGAGGGTTCACTTTCAGGAAGGCCAATCTGACTTCGGAAGCTGTGATGGTGGGTCTGGGTGAATTATGGGCTGCTGGGGCACTCGCCAGCGGATTGTTGGTTACCT
This sequence comes from Scyliorhinus torazame, assembly GCF_047496885.1. Lineage (NCBI taxonomy): Eukaryota > Metazoa > Chordata > Chondrichthyes > Carcharhiniformes > Scyliorhinidae > Scyliorhinus > Scyliorhinus torazame. Next base: position 138,137,982 of record NC_092707.1, read on the forward strand.
GCTCGAACCGAGCATAGAATGCATTGAGTTCATCGGGGAGGGGTGCGCAGCTGCCAGAGATTCTGTTCGGCTTCGCTTTGTAGCCCGTTATGTTGTTTAGTCCTTGCCACAACCGCCGAGAGTCTGTCTGTGACTTTAACTTGGTTTGATATTCTCTCTTGGCATTCCTGCCAGAATTACAATTCTTAGGGGTTTGTTGTGAGCTGCAAACCTCATGAGGTCTAAACTGCAACCAATCCCCCTCCCAGTAAACACACCCAAGTTGAATGCAGAGAAACTTCTAAATCTCAAGGTGCACTGCAGCAACCCACCAAGGTTCCTTCAACAGCAACTTCCAAACCCACGACCTCTACCACCTAGAAGGACAATGGCAGCAGATGGATGGTGTCATGTGACAGTACCTTTAAGAAATGGATGTTTAAGCAATGTACCTTTAAGAAATGAAGCTGATCATATTACTGAAGTGGTGTCAGAGGGTGGGGGAAGCTGAGCTCACTTCTGCTTTTTTGAGTTTCAGTTTGAGAAAGCAGCTGGGAGTGTCTGTGTGTTTTGCTGTGAGCTGCAGGAAGAAACACAGAGCTGGTCTGTTGATTTCTGTAACCCAAAGTCTTTAAGTATATTGAATGTAACCTAATGTGCTCCTATTTTTGAAGGTTTGAAGTCTTTTGGATGTTTAAAGGAACAGTTTGAAGGATTATTTAGTGTTTTAGTCTTTTGGGGTTATCTTTGAAGTAATGGATGTTAAGATATTCAATGTTTGTTTTTAAAAGGTTAACTTGAGTTCATAGAATAAACATTGTTTTGTTTTAAAAACCACTTGTCCATTTCTGCTGTATCACACCTGGCGAGTACGGCGTGTGCTTCCCACACCACAATCTATTAAAAGTTGTGGGTCGGTTGAACGCCATGAAACACTTTGGGGTTCTGTAAACCCGGACCCAAAACAATGGGGACACCATCACCTGCAGGATCCCTCCAAACCACACACCATCCTGACTTTGGAAGTCTATCATTGTTCCTTCACTGTCACTGGGTGAAACTCCTGGAACTACCTCCCTAACAGCACTGCACCAGTTCAAGAAGGCCACCTTCTCAAGGGCAATTAGGGATGGACAATAAATGGTGGCCTAGCCAGTGACATCCAAATTCCATGAATGAATTTAAAAAACCTTCTTAAGCTCCACCCAATTTCATGATGGGGTAGCCTTTCAGAGTTCACTGAATGCTTTTCAACTAATTTAACTCTTAACTCCCATAACAGAACATCTCCCTGGACTGTACTTCTTTTCAATCATTGTGTAGACATCATATGCGGGATTCTCCGTTGTCCGATGCCGAAATCGGGAATGGTGATCGGGCGGAGAATTGCTCCCGATGCCGAAATCGTGGCAGGCGGCAGTTTGGCGCCGAATCGCAATGCTCTGCCCCCTCCAAATCGGCGTCACTGCGAAGCGTGGCGTGCGCAGTTGCGACCGCGTTCGCATCTCATTATCGGGCCCACCAGTGATGCTTTGCCTCTGATGGGTCGAGTTCCTGATGGGTGGGCCACGTGAGCCTGGCGTGTTGGCTGTGGAGAGAAAGAGAGAGAAGGCATACGGACAGTGTCCCGCACCAACATACATCGCCGACAATCGTGCAGCTGGCCGGGAGGCTTCTGCCAGGACTGGGAGAAGTAGTGGGGGGTGGCCGGGAGGTGAGCTGTAGGGTCGGGATGGACAGGTCCGCGGTCCAGCACAACTGGCACCATCTTTTCGGTTTTCGGGCGTGATCGGTACGTGTGTGGCCGGTATAAGCGTACGCGCAGACCCGGCAATTCTCCCACCACTTTTCTCATGTTCCGCGGTGTTTCACGCGGCGCTGGTGCGAGCCCCTCACCAGGAGCGGAATCGGTGTGGGTATGGCACCAATTTTTCCATCGTAGAACTCCACAAATCCTCCGTTGGTGTCAGCTGCAGAACCGGAGGACCCAGCCCCATGTCTCCACCTAAGTGAGCACACCTGCTGTTTTCTTTTGCTCCATCTCTTCTATTGTAACTCTATCAAACAAACGTGAATATTCTGAGTAATTTTCTGAACTGTCATTTTGTGTTTGGTGCCCTGGCAATCTCTAAAGCTCATTTTAGTTACATTATTTTATCAACTACAATCTTCCTAGAATTAATCATTGCCTCTAAAATAACATGAACCATGAACTAGACATTTGTCACAAGTCATGCGTAAAAGTAGCTGGCTGATTGATTGCAGTAAAATTTATATCAGTGATGTTGGTAGCTTACATGTTGTGTTGGATTTGTGATTGATTTGTCACTTCAGCTGTCTCTATCCCATCATGCACTAGTGCAGCTCACCCACTAACCCTATGCTTGTTGACTTGTACTGGGCTCCCGTTCTCCAAACATTTCAAATTGGAAATGTTCAAACTTATCTTCAAATATTTTCATGTGCATCTCCTTGTTTGAACGTCAAACAAGCATTCAGCTGCCAGTCGGGCAATGCAGCTTTGAATCATTAAAGACGCACTATGTGGAAATACCTGAATGATTGGTCTCGCTCCCAGCACCCCACCTAAGAATTAGGAAAAGACCTTCCTGAAGTTTCAAGCGGGGCCCTATTCACCATGGATCTGTTGCTGAGGTAACTTGAATTCAATACTGTGCTTGTCCAGGTGGAACGCTTTACAACATTCCTCAGCTTAATTATAGCAGCCAACACCCAACACGACAGGACACAAGATATGTAATTATTTCTAACTGATGCTAGACATTTCTGACAGCAGCGAGATCATTGTGTTTACTATGTTGAGTAAACCTACTCAATCTAAAGTAACCAACTGGGGAAATATATATATATACATATGTATTTTTTTTCTCATGTTATTTCATAAGCATTCGCTTATTATTGCAAATGTTAAGCACTAACTTCATCCAGGTATTTTTGATTTCTCTGGCAAAGATCTCACACCTTTAAATTGTTCTCATATGAGGCTGCGTGTTGTGGTAATGATGCTTGTTTTGTAATGCAGGATACAGGTCCTTGTCATGATATGCAAACATGCAGCTAATGAACGCATAGAATAGGACACGACCAATGAGCAGTCAGGACACCCAGGGGTGGTATCTCACTGTAAAAGGGATGAGGCACTCACACCCCGCCTCTTTCCACAGACCAACATCTACAGAGTGAGACAGGGTGTATCCTCAGCATCACACCCCAGCACGTGGCTTAGAGCAAGGCTGGTTCAGTTAGACTGAGTTACTACATTTAGATTAGCAGAGAGTCAAACTCATTGAGAACTGTGCTAATAGTTCAATAAAACACATTGAACTCACTTCAAAGTCTGGAGCATCTTTTACTCAAAACTGCATCAAGTGGCAGCTTGTGTTATTCCAAATTACATAACACAACAGTCCTGAAGCTGTTTCTTTCTCAGATCTACTGGCTTCAAATGTGATGAGTTTAATTAGCTGTGTGATGGAAGGAATTGAATTTGACTTTGGCTGTCATGATTGTCACCTCCTATTGACTGAACAGCGGCAGGGGCTGGTTCACAGAAAATCCACAAGGTTGGCAGCATTGCTCTCCCAGGCAAGGGAAGGTTAGGCAAAGGTGAAAAAAAAGGAAACTTAAAAGCACAAATGTCTTCTCAGGTTTGGTGGTCTAGTGGTATTGTCACTAGACGCGCAATCCAGAGACCCAGTGCAATGCTCTGCGAACCATGGCATGTGGTGAAATTTGAATTTGATTTAAAAAAACAGGAATTAAAAGTATCATGATAATCATGAAACCGTTACCGATTGTCGTAAAAACCCACCTGGTTCACTAATGTCCTTAAGGGAAGGAAATCTGCCTTCCTTACCCGGTCTGGCCTACGTGTGACTCCAGACCCTCACAGCGATGCGGTTGACTCTTAGCTGCACCCCTCTGAAATGGCCCAGCAAGCCACTCAGTTGAAGGGCAATTAGGGATGGGCAAAAAAATACTGGGCCTGTCAGCAACGCCCACATCCCAAGAATGACATTTTTTTTAAATTCCAAAGATCCTCTTGTCTAATTTTCTTTCATATCTGAGGACTAGGGGACGCAATTTAACAATTAGGGGGTGAACCCATTGAAGACAGAGATGAGGAGATGTTTTTTTTTCTCAGAGTATTGTGTGTTTTTGGAACTCTCTTCCTCAGCGAGTGGTGGAGGGAGAGTCAATGAATGGTTTTAAGGTTGAGGTAGGTAACTTCTTGACTAACAGAGGAGTCAAAGGTTATCGGGGGTAGGCAGGAATATGGAGTTGAGGCCTGTGGTATTATCAGGTATTGCAGTACCCGAGAGGCTGAAGACCATTGGTTAAACCTAGGAGTTTACCATTGGCTGTTTGGTATGTGGCTCCGCCCTGACAGGCGGGGTATAAGAACAGGTGCCATCCCAGCAGCCCTCATTCTGTACCGAAGCTGCTGGGGAACAGTTCTAGTCTATTAAAGCCTTCAGTTATGTTACTACCTTCGTCTTTAATCGTAATTGATCGTGCATCAATTTAATAGACTACACTTAAGCTGAAAGGATGGATCTCCGAATCAAACCGGAGTGTCTACAACTCAGCCCCCCACGCGGAGAACCCCGCGGCGATATTTAAGCACTGGCTGGCGTGTTTTAAAGGCTACCTCGAGACGGCCGGAGGCACCCCCTCAGGAGAACAGAAACTGCATCTCCTGCACTCAAGGGTAAGCCCTGAGATCTACACCCTCATCGAGGAGGCGGAAGACTTTGATGCTGCGATCGAACTGTTAAAAGGACATTATATCCGCCCTGTAAATCAGGTCTACGCACGTCACCTGCTTGCAATCAGACGGCAAAGCCCCGGGGAATCGTTGGAGGACTTCTACTGTGTGCTACTGGTGCTGGGCAGAAACTGTGGCTGCCCGCAAGTTTCAGGGAGCGAGCACACGGAACCCCTAATCCGGGATGCCTTCGTAGCAGGTATGAGCTCCTCAGAGATCCGCCAAAGACTCTTAGAAAAAGACACCCTGGGACTTAGAGAGGCACGGGCCCTGGCAGGATCCATGGACGTTGCCTTCAGAAACGCGCAATCCTATGTGCCCGACCGTGCGGCGGCCCCCTGGACTGCGTGGCATCCCGCAGCGGCAGCCCCACAGACCTTCCTCGTCTCCCCGCAGGCCTGCGCTGTAAGACGGCCCGCTAACTCCGTCGGGTCCCGCTGTTCCTTCTGCAGGCAGGCGAAGCTTCCCCACCAGCGCTGCCCGGCCCGCACCTCCACCTGCAAAGGGCGCGGCAAGAAGGGCCATTTTGAGGGGGTCTGCCAGGCACGAGCCGTGGCCGCGGTCTCCAGCGACTCCGGACTGCCGCGGCAACCTACAGTTCGGGCCCCAGGCGGCCAGCACTCACCGCCACTCCCCTATCCTAGCGCCACGTGCGACCCACGGGAGCGGCCATCTTGCCCCTCGGACACCACGCTGGACGGATGGGTGCCACCATTTTGTCAATCCCCACCGCCATTTTGTCCATCCCCGACCACCATGTGTGACCCATGGGAGACGCCATCTTGGATGGGGCCCCAGGCCCCCAGAACGGCCAATTAAACGCTGCCCGATCAAAACCCACAACTACTTCATCTGGCCTCGGTGACTCTGGACCAAAATCGACCTTGGACACTCGCAACAGCAACAACGACGGTTTTCATCAACGGCCACAAGATGTCCTGCCTGATCGACTCTGGGAGCACGGAAAGCTTTAGACACCCCGACATGGTAAAGCGCTGTTCACTTGTTACCCACCCTGTAAACCAAAGAATCTCCCTGGCATCCAGGTGACACTCAGTGGAGATAAAGGGGTTCTGCCTCACAAACCTCACTGTCCAAGGCAGGAAATTCAACAAGTTCCGCCTGTATGTCCTGCCGTACCTCTGCGCGGCTACACTCCTGGGGTTGGACTTCCAATGTAACTTGCAAAGCCTGACTTTCAAATTCAGCGGCCCTATACCCCCCCTTACTGTCTGCGGCCTCGCGACCCTTAAGAGCGACCCGCCTTCCCTGTTTGCGAACCTCACCCCGGATTGTAAACCCGTCGCCACCAGGAGCAGATGGTACAGTACCCAGGACCGGACCTTCATCAGGTCAGAGGTCCAAAGGCTACTTAGGGAAGGGGTCATTGAAGCTAGAAACAGTCCCTGGAGAGCTCAAGTAGTGGTGGTAAAGACCGGGGCGAAACATAGGATGGTCATTGATTACAGTCAGACCATCAACAGGTTTATGCAGCTGGATGCGTACCCCCTCCCCCGCATATACGACCTGGTGAACAGGATCGCGCAGTATAAGGTCTTCTCCACGGTGGATCTCAAGTCCGCCTACCACCAGCTACCCCTCCGTACTAGTGACCGCCAGTACACTGCCTTCGCAGCAGATGGGCGGCTCTATCATTTTTTAAGGGTTCCCTTTGGTGTCACTAACGGGGTCTCGGTTTTCCAACACGAGATGGACCGAATGGTTGACCGGTACGGCTTACGCGCAACGTTCCCGTATCTTGATAACATCACCATCTGCGGCCATAACCAGCAGGACCACAACACCAACCTCCGAAAATTCCTCCAGACCGCGAAAATCCTTAACATAACTGCTGTGATAGTGGAGTCGGACACTTTCGGAACTTTCAAGCGGTTATTGGATAGGCACATGGAGCACACCAGAATGACAGGGAGTGCGATAGCTTGATCTTGGTTTTGGACAAAGCTCGGCACAACATCAAGGGCCGAAGGGCCTGTTCTGTGCCGTACTGTTCTATGTTCTATGTTCTATGCCAGAGTGGTAATGGCACTGTGGAATTGGTCTACATATCAGAGTGGGATGGCACTGTATAATTGGTCTCTGTATCAGAGAGGGATGGCACTGTGTATTGGTCTCTGTATCAGAGTGGGATGGCACTGTGTATTGGTCTCTGTATCAGAGTGGGACGGCACTGTATAATTGGTCTCTGTATCAGAGAGGGATGGCACTGTGTATTGGTCTCTGTATCAGAGTGGGATGGCACTGTATAATTGGTCTCTGTATCAGAGAGGGATGGCACTGTGTATTGGTCTCTGTATCAGAGTGGGATGGCACTGTATAATTGGTCTCTGTATCAGAGAGGGATGGCACTGTGTATTGGTCTCTGTATCAGAGTGGGATAGCACTGTATAATTGGTCTCTGTATCAGAGAGGGATGGCACTGTGTATTGGTCTCTGTATCAGAGTGGGATAGCACTGTATAATTGGTCTCTGTATCAGAGAGGGATGGCACTGTGTATTGGTCTCTGTATCAGAGTGGGATGGCACTGTATAATTGGTCTCTGTATCAGAGTGGGATGGCACTGTGTATTGGTCTCTGTATCAGAGTGGGATGGCACTGTATAATTGGTCTCTGTATCAGAGTGGGATGGCACTTTGTAATTGGTCTCTGTATCAGAGAGGGATGACACTGTCTATTGGTCTCTAGGTCACAGTGGGGGGGGGGGGGCAGTGTGGAATTTGTTTCTGTGTCAGAGTGGGGTGGCACTGTGTAATTGGTCTGTGTAACAGAGTGGGATGGTACTGTGTATTGGGCTCTGCATCAGAGTGGGATGGCACTGTATATTGGGCTTTGTAAAAGAGTGGGATGGCACTGTGTAATTTGCTTCTGTATCACAGTGGGTTGGCACTGTGTAATTGGTCTCTGTATCAGAGTGAGATGGCACTGTGTAATTGGTCTCTGTATCAGAGTGGGATGGCACTGTGTATATTCTTTCTGTATCAGAGTGGGATGGCACTGTGTATTTGTCTCTGTACCAGAGTGGGATGGCACTGTGTAATTGGTCTCTGTATCAGAGTGGGATGGCACTGTGTATTGCTCTCTGTATCAGAGTGGGATGGCACTGTGTAATTGGTCTTTGTATCAGAGTGGGATGGCACTGTGTAATTTGTTTCTGTGTCAGAGTGGGTTGGCACTGTGTAATTGGTCACTGTATCAGTGTGGGATGGCACTGTGTAATTTGTTTCTGTGTCATAATGGGATGGCACTGTGTAATTGGTCTCTGTATCAGAGTGTGTTGGCACTGTGTAATTTGTTTCTGTGTCAGAGTGGGATAGCACTGTGAAATCGGTCTCTGTATCAGAGTGGGATGGCACTGTGTAATTTGTTTCTGTGTCAGAGTGGGTTGGAGCTGTGTAATTAGTTTCTGTATCAGAGTGGGATGGCACTGTGTAATTGGTCTCTGTATCAGAGAGGGATGGCACTGTGTAATTTGTTTCTGTGTCAGAGTGGGATGAGTATTAGTCTCTGTATCACAGTGGGATGGCACTGTGTAATTGGTCTCTGTATCAGAGTGGGATTGCACTGTGTAATTGGTCTCTGTATCAGAGTGGGATGGCACTGTTAAATTTGTTTCTGTGTCAGAGTGGGATGGCACTGTGTAATTTGTTTCTGTGTAAGAGCGGGATGGCACTGTGTAATTGGTCTCTGTGCCAGAGTAGGATGGCACGGTGTAATTTGTTTCTGTGCCAGAGTGGGATGGCACTGTGTAATTGGTCTCTGTATCAGATTGGGATGGCACTGTGTAATTGGTCTCTGTGCCAGAGTGGCATGACACTGTGTAATTTGTTTCTGTGCCAGATGGGATGGCACTGTGTAATTTGTTTCTGTGTCAGAGTGGGATGGCATTGTTCAATTTGTTTCTGTATCAGATTGGGATGGCACTGTGTAATTGGTCTCTGTGCCAGCGGGGTTGGCACTGTGTATTGGGCTCTGTATCAGAGTGGGATGGCACTGTGTATTGGTCTGTGTATCAGAGTGGGATGGCACTGTGTATTGGGCTCTGAATCAGAGTGGGTTGGCACTGTGTATTGGGCTCTGTATCAGAGTGGGATGGCACTGTGTATTGGGCTCTGTATCAGAGTGGGATGGCACTGGGTATTGGGCTCTGTATCAGAGTGGGATGGTACTGGGTTTTGTTCTCTGTATCAGAGTGGGATGGCACTGTGTAATGGGTCCCTGTATCACAGAGGGATGACACTGTGTATTGGGCTCTGTATCAGAGTGGGATGGCACTGGGTATTCGGCTCTGTATCAGAGTGGGTTGGCACTGTGTAATTGGTCTTTGTATCAGTGTGGGATGACACTGTGTCATTTGTTTCTGTGTCATAGTGGGATGGCACTGCGTAATTGGTCTCTGTATCAGAGTGGGATGGCACTGTGTATTGGGCTCTGTATCAGAGTGGGATGGCACTGTGTATTGGGCTCTGTATCAGAGTGGGATGGCGCTGTGTAATGGGCTCTGTATCACAGTGGGATGGCACTGTGTATTGGTCTCTGTATCAGAGTGGGACGGCACTGTATAATTGGTCTCTGTATCAGAGAGGGATGGCACTGTGTATTGGTCTCTGTATCAGAGTGGGATGGCACTGTATAATTGGTCTCTGTATCAGAGAGGGATGGCACTGTGTATTGGTCTCTGTATCAGAGTGGGATGGCACTGTATAATTGGTCTCTGTATCAGAGAGGGATGGCACTGTGTATTGGTCTCTGTATCAGAGTGGGATAGCACTGTATAATTGGTCTCTGTATCAGAGAGGGATGGCACTGTGTATTGGTCTCTGTATCAGAGTGGGATAGCACTGTATAATTGGTCTCTGTATCAGAGAGGGATGGCACTGTGTATTGGTCTCTGAATCAGAGTGGGATGGCACTGTATAATTGGTCTCTGTATCAGAGTGGGATGGCACTGTGTATTGGTCTCTGTATCAGAGTGGGATGGCACTGTATAATTGGTCTCTGTATCAGAGTGGGATGGCACTTTGTAATTGGTCTCTGTATCAGAGAGGGATGACACTGTCTATTGGTCTCTAGGTCACAGTGGGGGGGGGGGGGGGGGCAGTGTGGAATTTGTTTCTGTGTCAGAGTGGGGTGGCACTGTGTAATTGGTCTGTGTAACAGAGTGGGATGGTACTGTGTATTGGGCTCTGCATCAGAGTGGGATGGCACTGTATATTGGGCTTTGTAAAAGAGTGGGATGGCACTGTGTAATTTGCTTCTGTATCACAGTGGGTTGGCACTGTGTAATTGGTCTCTGTATCAGAGTGAGATGGCACTGTGTAATTGGTCTCTGTATCAGAGTGGGATGGCACTGTGTATATTCTTTCTGTATCAGAGTGGGATGGCACTGTGTATTTGTCTCTGTACCAGAGTGGGATGGCACTGTGTAATTGGTCTCTGTATCAGAGTGGGATGGCACTGTGTATTGCTCTCTGTATCAGAGTGGGATGGCACTGTGTAATTGGTCTTTGTATCAGAGTGGGATGGCACTGTGTAATTTGTTTCTGTGTCAGAGTGGGTTGGCACTGTGTAATTGGTCACTGTATCAGTGTGGGATGGCACTGTGTAATTTGTTTCTGTGTCATAATGGGATGGCACTGTGTAATTGGTCTCTGTATCAGAGTGTGTTGGCACTGTGTAATTTGTTTCTGTGTCAGAGTGGGATAGCACTGTGAAATCGGTCTCTGTATCAGAGTGGGATGGCACTGTGTAATTTGTTTCTGTGTCAGAGTGGGTTGGAGCTGTGTAATTAGTTTCTGTATCAGAGTGGGATGGCACTGTGTAATTGGTCTCTGTATCAGAGAGGGATGGCACTGTGTAATTTGTTTCTGTGTCAGAGTGGGATGAGTATTAGTCTCTGTATCACAGTGGGATGGCACTGTGTAATTGGTCTCTGTATCAGAGTGGGATTGCACTGTGTAATTGGTCTCTGTATCAGAGTGGGATGGCACTGTTAAATTTGTTTCTGTGTCAGAGTGGGATGGCACTGTGTAATTTGTTTCTGTGTAAGAGCGGGATGGCACTGTGTAATTGGTCTCTGTGCCAGAGTAGGATGGCACGGTGTAATTTGTTTCTGTGCCAGAGTGGGATGGCACTGTGTAATTGGTCTCTGTATCAGATTGGGATGGCACTGTGTAATTGGTCTCTGTGCCAGAGTGGCATGACACTGTGTAATTTGTTTCTGTGCCAGATGGGATGGCACTGTGTAATTTGTTTCTGTGTCAGAGTGGGATGGCATTGTTCAATTTGTTTCTGTATCAGATTGGGATGGCACTGTGTAATTGGTCTCTGTGCCAGCGGGGTTGGCACTGTGTATTGGGCTCTGTATCAGAGTGGGATGGCACTGTGTATTGGTCTGTGTATCAGAGTGGGATGGCACTGTGTATTGGGCTCTGAATCAGAGTGGGTTGGCACTGTGTATTGGGCTCTGTATCAGAGTGGGATGGCACTGTGTATTGGGCTCTGTATCAGAGTGGGATGGCACTGGGTATTGGGCTCTGTATCAGAGTGGGATGGTACTGGGTTTTGTTCTCTGTATCAGAGTGGGATGGCACTGTGTAATGGGTCCCTGTATCACAGAGGGATGACACTGTGTATTGGGCTCTGTATCAGAGTGGGATGGCACTGGGTATTCGGCTCTGTATCAGAGTGGGTTGGCACTGTGTAATTGGTCTTTGTATCAGTGTGGGATGACACTGTGTCATTTGTTTCTGTGTCATAGTGGGATGGCACTGCGTAATTGGTCTCTGTATCAGAGTGGGATGGCACTGTGTATTGGGCTCTGTATCAGAGTGGGATGGCACTGTGTATTGGGCTCTGTATCAGAGTGGGATGGCGCTGTGTAATGGGCTCTGTATCACAGTGGGATGGCACTGTGTATTGGGCTCTGTATCAGAGTGGGATCGCACTGTGTATTGGGCTCTGTATCAGAGTGGGATGGCACTGTGTAATGGGCTCTGTATAACAGAGGGATGGCACTGTGTATTGGCCTCTGTATCACAGAGGGATGGCACTGTGTATTGGGCTCTGTATCACAGTGGGATGGCACTGTCTATTGGGCTCTGTATCACAGTGGGATGGCACTGTGTATTGGGCTCTGTATCAGAGTGGGATGGCACTGTGTAATTGGTCTCTGTATCAGAGTGGGATGGCACTGTGTATTGGGCTCTGTATCAGAATGGGATGGCACTGGGTATTGGTCTCTGTATCAGGTTGGGATGGCACTGTGTAATTGGTCCCTGTATCACAGTGGGAAGGCACTGTGTATGGGTCTCTGTATCACAGAGGGATGGCACTGTGTAAGTGGTCCCTGTATCACAGTGGGATGGCACTGTGTATTGGGCTCTGTATCAAAGTGGGATGGCACTGTGTATTGGGCTCTGTATCACAGTGGGATGGCACTGTGTATTGGGCTCTGTATCAAAGTGGGATGGCACTGTGTATTGGGCTCTGTATCACAGTGGGATGGCACTGTGTATTGGTCTCTGTATCAGAGTGGGATGGCACTGTGTATTGGGCTCTGTATCAGAGTGGGATGGCACTGTGTAAGTGGTCCCTGTATCACAGTGGGATGGCACTGTGTATTGGGCTCTGTATCAAAGTGGGATGGCACTGTGTATTGGGCCGTGTATCACAGTGGGATGGCACTGTGTATTGGGCTCTGTATCAAAGTGAGGTGGCACTGTGTATTGGGCTCTGTATCAAAGTGGGATGGCACTGTGTATTGGTCCCTGTATCACAGTGGGATGGCACTGCGTATTGGGCTCTGTATCACTTGGGATGGCACTGTGTAATTGGTCTCTGTATCAGAGTGGGATGACACTGTGTATTGGACTCTGTATCAGAATGGGATGGCACTGGGTATTGGTCTCTGTATCAGGTTGGGATGGCACTGTGTAATTGGTCCCTGTATCACAGTGGGAAGGCACTGTGTATGGGTCTCTGTATCACAGAGGGATGGCACTGTGTATTGGGCTCAGTATCAGAGTGGGATGGCACTGTGTATGGGTCTCTGTATCACAGAGGGATGGCACTGTGTATTGGGCTCTGTATCAGAGTGGGATGGCACTGTGTAATTGGTCCCTGTATCACAGTGGGAAGGCACTGTGTATGGGTCTCTGTATCACAGAGGGATGACACTGTGTATTGGGCTCTGTATCTGAGTGGGATGGCACTGTGTAAGTGGTCCCGATATCACAGTGGGATGCACTGTGTATTGGGCTCTGTAACACAGTGGGATGGCACTGTGTAATTGGTCCCTGTATCAGAGTGGGATGGCACTGTCTATTGGGCTCTGTATCAGAGTGGGAATGCACTGTGTATTGGGCTCTGTATCAGAGTGGGATGGCACTGTGTATTGGGCTCTGTATCAGAGTGAGATGGCACTGTGTATTGGGCTCTGTATCACAGTGGGATGGCACTGTGTAATTGGTCCCTGTATCACTGTGGGATGGCACTGTCTATTGGGCTCTGTATCAGAGTGGGATGGCACTGTGTATTGGGCTCTGTATCAGAGTGGGTTGGCACTGTGTATTGGGCTCTGTATCACAGAGGGATGGCACTGTGTATTGGTCTCTGTATATTGGTCTCTGTATCACAGTGGGATGGCACTGTGTATTGGGCTCTGTATCAGAATGGGATGGCACTGTGTATTGGACTCAGTATCAGAGTGGGATGGCACTGTGTATTGGGCTCTGTATCACAGTGGGATGGCACTGTGTAATTGGTCCCTGTATCACAGTGGGATGGCACTGCGTAATTGGTCTCTGTATCAGAGTGGGATGGCACTGTGTATTGGCCTCTGTATCACAGAGGGATGGCATTGTGTATTGGGCTCTGTATCAGAGTGGGATGGCACTGTGTATTGGGCTCTGTATCAGAGTGGGATGGCACTGTGTAATTGGTCCCTGTATCACAGTGGGATGGCACTGTGTATTGGGCCCTGTATCACAGTGGGATGGCACTGTGTATTGGGCTCTGTATCAAAGTGAGGTGGCACTGCGAATTGGGATCTGTATCACAGTGGGATGGCACTGTGTATTGGGCTCTGTATCAGAGTGGGATGGCACTGTGTAATTGGTCCCTGTATCACAGTGGGATGGCACTGTGTATTGGGCTCTGTATCACAGTGGGATGGCACTGTGTATTGGGCTCTGTATCAAAGTGAGGTGGCACTGCGTATTGGGCTCTGTATCACAGTGGGATGGCACTGTGTATTGGTCTCTGTATCAGAGTGGGATGACACTGTGTATTGGACTCTGTATCAGAATGGGATGGCACTGGGTATTGGTCTCTGTATCAGGTTGGGATCGCACTGTGTAATTGGTCCCTGTATCACAGAGGGATGGCACTGTGTAATGGGCTCTGTATCACAGTGGGATGGCACTGTGTATTGGGCTCTGTATCACAGTGGGAAGGCACTGTGTATGGGTCTCTGTATCACAGAGGGATGACACTGTGTATTGGGCTGTGTATTGGGCTCTGTATCAGAGTGGGATGGCACTGTGTAAGTGGTCCCGATATCACAGTGGGATGCAGTGTGTATTGGGCTCTGTATCACAGTGGGATGGCACTGTGTAATTGGTCCCTGTATCACTGTGGGATGGCACTGTCTATTGGGCTCTGTATCAGAGTGGGATGGCACTGTGTATTGTGCTCTGTATCAGAGTGGGATGGCACTGTGTAAGTGGTCCCGATATCACAGTGGGATGCACTGTGTATTGGGCTCTGTATCACAGTGGGATGGCACTGTGTAATTGGTCCCTGTATCACTGTGGGATGGCACTGGGTATTGGGCTCTGTATCACAGTGGGATGGCACTGTGTAATTGGCCCCTGTATCACAGTGGGATGGCACTGTGTATTGGGCTCTGTATCAGTGTGGGATGGCACTGTGTAATGGGTCTTTGTGTCAAATTGGGATGGCACTGTGTATTGGTCTCTGTATCAGTGTGGGATGGCACTGTGTATTGGGCTCTGTTATCAGTGTGGGATGACACTGTGTAATGGGTCTTTGTATCAGAGTGGGATGGCACTGTGTAATTTGTTTCAGTGTCAGAGTGGGATGGCACTGTGCATTGTGCTCTGTATCAGAGTGGGATGGCACTGTGTAATTGGTCCCGATATCACAGTGGGATGCACTGTGTATTGGGCTCTGTATCACAGTGGGATGGCACTGTGTAATTGGTCCCTGTATCACTGTGGGATGGCACTGTGTATTGGGCTCTGTATCACAGTGGGATGGCACTGTGTATTGGTCTCTGTATCAGAGTGGGATGGCACTGTGTATTGGGCTCTGTATCACAGTGGGATGGCACTGTGTAATTGGTCCCTGTATCACAGTGGGATGGCACTGGGTATTGGGCTCTGTATCACAGTGGGATGGCACTGTGTATTGGGCTCTGTATCAGAGTGAGATGGCACTGTGTAATGGGCTCTGTATCACAGTGGGATGGCACTGTGTATTGGGCTCTGTATCACAGTGGGATGGCACTGTGTATTGGGCTCTGTATCACAGTGGGATGACACTGTGTATTGGGCTCTGTATCAGAGTGGGATGGCACTGGGTATCCGGCTCTGTATCAGAGTGGGTTGGCACTGTGTAATTGGTCTCTGTATCAGAGTGTGATGGCACTGTGTATTGGGCTCTGTTATCAGTGTGGGATGGCACTGTGTAATGGGTCTTTGTATCAGAGTGGGATGGCACTGTGTAATTTGTTTCTGTGTCAGAGTGGGTTGGCACTGTGCAATTGGTCCCTGCATCAGTGTGGGATGACACTGTGTAATTTGTTTCTGTGTCATAGTGGGATGGCACTGTGTATTGGGCTCTGTATCAGAGTGAGATGGCACTGTGTAATGGGCTCTGTATCACAGTGGGATGGCACTGTGTATTGGGCTCTGTATCACAGTGGGATGGCACTGTGTAATGGGCTCTGTATCACAGTGGGATGACACTGTGTATTGGGCTCTGTATCAGAGTGGGATGGCACTGGGTATTCGGCTCTGTATCAGAGTGGGTTGGCACTGTGTAATTGGTCTTTGTATCAGAGTGGGATGGCACTGTGTAATTTGTTTCTGTGTCAGAGTGGGTTGGCACTCTGCAATTGGTCTCTGTATCAGTGTGGGATGACACTGTGTCATTTGTTTCTGTGTCATAGTGGGATGGCACTGCGTAATTGGTCCCTGCATCAGAGTGGGATGGCACTGTGTATTGGGCTCTGTATCAGAGTGGGATGGCACTGTGTATTGGGCTCTGTATCAGAGTGGGATGGCGCTGTGTATTGGGCTCTGTATCACAGTGGGATGGCACTGTGTATTGGGCTCTGTATCACAGTGGGATGACACTGTGTATTGGGCTCTGTATCAGAGTGGGATGGCACTGGGTATTCGGCTCTGTATCAGAGTGGGTTGGCACTGTGTAATTGGTCTCTGTATCAGAGTGGGATGGCACTGTGTATTGGGCTCTGTTATCAGTGTGGGATGGCACTGTGTAATGGGTCTTTGTATCAGAGTGGGATGGCACTGTGTAATTTGTTTCTGTGTCAGAGTGGGTTGGCACTGTGCAATTGGTCCCTGCATCAGTGTGGGATGACACTGTGTAATTTGTTTCTGTGTCATAGTGGGATGGCACTGTGTATTGGGCTCTGTATCAGAGTGAGATGGCACTGTGTAATGGGCTCTGTATCACAGTGGGATGGCACTGTGTATTGGGCTCTGTATCACAGTGGGATGGCACTGTGTAATGGGCTCTGTATCACAGTGGGATGACACTGTGTATTGGGCTCTGTATCAGAGTGGGATGGCACTGGGTATTCGGCTCTGTATCAGAGTGGGTTGGCACTGTGTAATTGGTCTTTGTATCAGAGTGGGATGGCACTGTGTAATTTGTTTCTGTGTCAGAGTGGGTTGGCACTCTGCAATTGGTCTCTGTATCAGTGTGGGATGACACTGTGTCATTTGTTTCTGTGTCATAGTGGGATGGCACTGTGTAATTGGTCCCTGTATCACAGTGGGATGGCACTGTGTATTGGGCCCTGTATCACAGTGGGATGGCACTGTGTATTGGGCTCTGTATCAAAGTGAGGTGGCACTGCGAATTGGGATCTGTATCACAGTGGGATGGCACTGTGTATTGGTCTCTGTATCAGAGTGGGATGACACTGTGTATTGGACTCTGTATCAGAATGGGATGGCACTGGGTATTGGTCTCTGTATCAGGTTGGGATGGCACTGTGTAATTGGTCCCTGTATCACAGTGGGAAGGCACTGTGTATGGGTCTCTGTATCACAGAGGGATGACACTGTGTATTGGGCTCTCTATCAGAGTGGGATGGCACTGTGTAAGTGGTCCCTATATCACAGTGGGATGGCACTGTCTATTGGGCTCTGTATCAGAGTGGGATGGCACTGTGTATTGGGCTCTGTATCAGAGTGGGATGGCACTGTGTATTGGGCTCTGTATCACAGAGGGATGGCACTGTGTATTGGTCTCTGTATCACAGTGGGATGGCAATGTGTATTGGGCTCTGTATCAGAGTGGGATGGCACTGTGTATTGGGCTCAGTATCAGAGTGGGATGGCACTGTGTATTGGGCTCTGTATCACAGTGGGATGGCACTGTGTAATTGGTCCCTGTATCACAGTGGGACGGCACTGGGTATTGGGCTCTGTATCACAGTGGGATGGCACTGTGTAATTGGTCCCTGTATCACAGTGGGATGGCACTGTGTATTGGGCTCTGTATCAGTGTGGGATGGCACTGTGTAATTGGTCTTTGTATCAGAGTGGGATGGCACTGTGTAATTTGTTTCTGTGTCAGAGTGGGTTGGCACTGTGCAATTGGTCCGGCACTGTGCAATTGGTCCCTGCATCAGTGTGGGATGACACTGTGTAATTTGTTTCTGTGTCATAGTGGGATGGCACTGTGTATTGGGCTCTGTATCAGAGTGAGATGGCACTGTGTAATGGGCTCTGTATCACAGTGGGATGGCACTGTGTATTGGGCTCTGTATCACAGTGGGATGGCACTGTGTAATGGGCTCTGTATCACAGTGGGATGACACTGTGTATTGGGCTCTGTATCAGAGTGGGATGGCACTGGGTATTCGGCCCTGTATCAGAGTGGGTTGGCACTGTGTAATTGGTCTTTGTATCAGAGTGGGATGGCACTGTGTAATTTGTTTCTGTGTCAGAGTGGGTTGGCACTCTGCAATTGGTCTCTGTATCAGTGTGGGATGACACTGTGTCATTTGTTTTTGTGTCATAGTGGGATGGCACTGCGTAATTGGTCTCTGTATCAGAGTGGGATGGCACTGTGTATTGGCCTCTGTATCACAGAGGGATGGCATTGTGTATTGAGCTCTGTATCAGAGTGGGATGGCACTGTGTATTGGGCTCTGTATCAGAGTGGGATGGCACTGTGTAATTGGTCCCTGTATCACAGTGGGATGGCACTGTGTATTGGGCCCTGTATCACAGTGGGATGGCACTGTGTATTGGGCTCTGTATCAAAGTGAGGTGGCACTGCGAATTGGGATCTGTATCACAGTGGGATGGCACTGTGTATTGGTCTCTGTATCAGAGTGGGATGACACTGTGTATTGGACTCTGTATCAGAATGGGATGGCACTGGGTATTGGTCTCTGTATCAGGTTGGGATGGCACTGTGTAATTGGTCCCTGTATCACAGTGGGAAGGCACTGTGTATGGGTCTCTGTATCACAGAGGGATGACACTGTGTATTGGGCTCTCTATCAGAGTGGGATGGCACTGGGTAAGTGGTCCCTATATCACAGTGGGATGGCACTGGGTAAGTGGTCCCTATATCACAGTGGGATGGCACTGTCTATTGGGCTCTGTATCAGAGTGGGATGGCACTGTGTATTGGGCTCTGTATCAGAGTGGGATGGCACTGTGTATTGGGCTCTGTATCACAGAGGGATGGCACTGTGTATTGGTCTCTGTATCACAGTGGGATGGCAATGTGTATTGGGCTCTGTATCAGAGTGGGATGGCACTGTGTATTGGGCTCAGTATCAGAGTGGGATGGCACTGTGTATTGGGCTCTGTATCACAGTGGGATGGCACTGTGTAATTGGTCCCTGTATCACAGTGGGATGGCACTGGGTATTGGGCTCTGTATCACAGTGGGATGGCACTGTGTAATTGGTCCCTGTATCACAGTGGGATGGCACTGTGTATTGGGCTCTGTATCAGTGTGGGATGGCACTGTGTATTGGGCTCTGTATCACAGTGGGATGGCACTGTGTAATTGGTCCCTGTATCACAGTGGGATGGCACTGGGTATTGGGCTCTGTATCAGTGTGGAATGGCACTGTGTAATGGGTCTTTGTGTCAAATTGGGATGGCACTGTGTATTGGGCTCTGTATCAGAGTGGGATGGCACTGTGTATTGGGCTCAGTACAGAGTGGGATGGCACTGTGTATTGGGCTCTGTATCACAGTGGGATGGCACTGTGTAATTGGTCCCTGTATCACAGTGGGATGGCACTGGGTATTGGGCTCTGTATCACAGTGGGATGGCACTGTGTAATTGGTCCCTGTATCACAGTGGGATGGCACGCTGTATTGGGCTCTGTATCAGTGTGGGATGGCACTGTGTATTGGGCTCTGTATCACAGTGGGATGGCACTGTGTATTTGGCTCTGTATCAGTGTGATATGGCACTGTGTATTGGGCTCTGTATCAGTGTCGGATGGCACTGTGTAATGGGTCTTTGTGTCAAATGGGATGGCACTTGGTATTGGTCTCTGTATCAGTGTGGGATGGCACTGTGTATTGGGCTCTGTTATCAGTGTGGGATGGCACTGTGTAATGGGTCTTTGTATCAGAGTGGGATGGCACTGTGTAATTTGTTTCTGTGTCAGAGTGGGTTGGCACTGTGCAATTGGTCCCTGCATCAGTGTGGGATGACACTGTGTAATTTGTTTCTGTGTCATAGTGGGATGGCACTGTGTATTGGGCTCTGTATCAGAGTGGGATGGCACTGTGTATTGTGCTCTGTATCACTGTGGGATGGCACTGTGTATTGGGCTCTGTATCAGAGTGGGATGGCACTGTGTAATGGGCTCTGTATCACAGTGGGATGGCACTGTGTATTGGGCTCTGTATCACAGTGGGATGGCACTGTGTATTGGGCTCTGTATCAGAGTGGGATGGCACTGTGTAATGGGCTCTGTATCACAGTGGGATGGCACTGTGTATTGGGCTCTGCAAATGAGTGGGATGGCACTGGGTATTGGGCTCTGTATCAGAGTGGGACGGCACTGTGTAATTGGTCTCTGTATCAGAGTGGGATGGCACTGTGTAATGGGCGCTGTATCACAGTGGGATGGCACTGTGTATTGGGCTCTGTATCAGAGTGGGATGGCACTGTGTAGTTGGTCTCTGTATCACAGTGGGATGGCACTGTGTATTGGGCTCTGTATCAGAATGGGATGGCACTGGGTATTGGTCTCTGTATCAGGTTGGGATGGCACTGGGTAATTGGTCCCTGTATCACAGTGGGAAGGCACTGTGTATGGGTATCTCTATCACAGAGGGATGGCACTGTGTAATTGGTCCCTGTATCACAGTGGGATGGCACTGTCTATTGGGCTCTGTATCAGTGTGGGATGGCACTGTGTAGTTGGTCTCTGTATCACAGTGGGATGGCACTGTGTATGGGTCTCTGTATCACAGTGGGATGGCACTGTGTATTGGGCTCTGTATCAAAGTGGGATGGCACTGTGTATTGGGCTCTGTATCACAGTGGGATGGCACTGCCTATTGGGCTCTGTATCAGTGTGGGATGGCACTGTGTATTGGGCTCTGTATCACAGTGGGATGGCACTATGTATTTGGCTCTGTATCAGTGTGGGATGGCACTGTGTAATAGGTCTGTGTAACAGAGTGGCATGGCACAGTGTATTGGGCTCCGTCTCAGAGTGAGATGGCACTGTGTAATTGGTCTGTGTATCAGAGTGGGATGGCGCTGTGTATTGGGCTCTGTATCAGAGTGGGATGGGACTGTGTAATTTGTTTCTGTATCAAAGTGGGTTGGCACTGTGTAATTTCTTTCTGTATCAGAGTGGGATCCACGTTGTAATTTGTTTCTCTGTCAGAGTCGGGTGGCACTGTGTAATTGGGCTCTGTATCAGAGTGAGATGGCACTGTGTAATTGGTCCCTGTATCACAGTGGGATGGCACTGGGTATTGGGCTCTGTATCACAGTGGGATGGCACTGTGTAATTGGTCCCTGTATCACAGTGGGATGGCACTGGGTATTGGGCTCTGTATCAGTGTGGGATGGCACTGTGTATTGGGCTCTGTATCACAGTGGGATGGCAATGTGTATTGGGCTCTGTATCAGTGTGGGATGGCACTGTGTAATGGGTCTTTGTGTCAAATTGGGATGGGACTGTGTATTGGTCTCTGTATCACAGTGGGATGGCACTGTGTATTGGGCTCTGTATCAGAGTGGGATGGCACTGTGTATTGGGCTCAGTATCAGAGTGGAATGGCACTGTGTATTGGGCACTGTATCACAGTGGGATGGCACTGTGTAATTGGTCCCTGTATCACAGTGGGATGGCACTGGGTATTGGGCTCTGTATCACAGTGGGATGGCACTGTGTAATTGGTCCCTGTATCACAGTGGGATGGCACTGGGCATTGGGCTCTGTATCACAGTGAGATGGCACTGTGTAATTGGTCCCTGTATCACAGTGGGATGGCACTGGGTATTGGGCTCTGTATCACAGAGGGATGGCACTGTGTAATTGGTCCCTGTATCACAGTGGGATGGCACGCTGTATTGGGCTCTGTATCAGTGTGGGATGGCACTGTGTATTGGGCTCTGTATCATAGTGGGATGGCACTGTGTATTTGGCTCTGTATCAGTGTGGGATGGCACTGTGTATTGGGCTCTGTATCAGTGTGGGATGGCACTGTGTATTGGGCTCTGTATCACAGTGGGATGGCAATGTGTATTGGGCTCTGTATCAGTGTGGAATGGCACTGTGTAATGGGTCTTTGTGTCCAATTGGGATGGCACTGTGTATTGGGCTCTGTATCACAGTGGGATGGCACTGTGTAATTGGTCCCTGTATCACAGTGGGATGGCACTGTGTATTGGGCTCTGTATCAGTGTGGGATGGCACTGTGTATTGGGCTCTGTATCAGAGTGGGATGGCACTGTGTATTGGGCTCAGTATCAGAGTGGGATGGCACTGTGTATTGGGCTCTGTATCACAGTGGGATGGCACTGTGTAATTGGTCCCTGTATCACAGTGGGATGGCACAGGGTATTGGGCTCTGTATCACAGTGGGATGGCACTGTGTAATTGGTCCCTGTATCACAGTGGGATGACACGCTGTATTGGGCTCTGTATCAGTGTGGGATGGCACTGTGTATTGGGCTCTGTATCACAGTGGGATGGCACTGTGTATTTGGCTCTGTATCAGTGTGGGATGGCACTGTGTATTGGGCTCTGTATCAGTGTGGGATGGCACTGTGTAATGGGTCTTTGTGTCAAATGGGATGGCACTGTGTATTGGTCTCTGTATCAGTGTGGGATGGCACTGTGTATTGGGCTCTGTTATCAGTGTGGGATGGCATTGTGTAATGGGTCTTTGTATCAGAGTGGGATGGCACTGTGTAATTTGTTTCTGTGTCAGAGTGGGTTGGCACTGTGCAATTGGTCCTTGCATCAGTGTGGGATGACACTGTGTAATTTGTTTCTGTGTCATAGTGGGATGGCACTGTGTATTGGGCTCTGTATCAGAGTGGGATAGCACTGTGTATTGTGCTCTGTATCACTGTGGGATGGCACTGTGTATTGGGCTCTGTATCAGAGTCAGATGGCACTGTGTAATGGGCTCTGTATCACAGTGGGATGGCACTGTGTATTGGGCTCTGTATCACAGTGGGATGGCACTGTGTATTGGGCTCTGTATCAGAGTGGGATGGCACTGTGTAATGGGCTCTGTATCACAGTGGGATGGCACTGTGTATTTGGCTCTGCAAATGAGTGGGATGGCACTGGGTATTGGGCTCTGTATCAGAGTGGGACGGCACTGTGTAATTGGTCTCTGTATCAGAGTGGGATGGCACTGTGTAATGGGCGCTGTATCACAGTGGGATGGCACTGTGTATTGGGCTCTGTATCAGAGTGGGATGGCACTGTGTAGTTGGTCTCTGTATCACAGTGGGATGGCACTGTGTATTGGGCTCTGTATCAGAATGGGATGGCACTGGGTATTGGTCTCTGTATCAGGTTGGGATGGCACTGTGTAATTGGTCCCTGTATCACAGTGGGAAGGCACTGTGTATGGGTCTCTCTATCACAGAGGGATGGCACTGTGCATTGGGCTCTGTATCAGAGTGGGATGGCACTGTGTAAGTGGTCCCTGTATCACAGTGGGATGGCACTGTCTATTGGGCTCTGTATCAGTGTGGGATGGCACTGTGTATTGGGCTCTGTATCACAGTGGGATGGCACTATGTATTTGGCTCTGTATCAGTGTGGGATGGCACTGTGTAATAGGTCTGTGTAACAGAGTGGCATGACACAGTGTATTGGGCTCCGTCTCAGAGTGAGATGGCACTGTGTAATTGGTCTGTGTATCAGAGTGGGATGGCACTGTGTATTGGGCTCTGTAAAAGAGTGGGATGGCACCGTGTATTGGGCTTTGTATCAGAGTGGGATGGCACTGTGTATTGGGCTCTGTATCAGAGTGGGATGGGACTGTGTAATTGGTCCCTGTATCACAGTGGGATGGCACTGTGTAATGGGCCTCTGTATCACAGAGGGATGGCACTGTGTAATTGGTCCCTGTATCGCAGTGGGATGGCACTGTGTAATAGGCCTCTGTATCACAGAGGGATGGCACTGTGTATTGGTCTCTTTATCACAGTGGGATGGCAATGTGTATTGGTCTCTGTATCACAGAGGGATGGCACTGTGTATTGGTCTCTGAATCAGGTTGGGATGGCACTGTGTATTGGGCTCTGTATCACAGTGGGATGGCACTGTGTAATGGGCCTCTGTATCACAGAGGGATGGCACTGTGTATTGGTCTCTGTATCACAGTGGGATGGCAATGTGTATTGGTCTCTGTATCGCAGTGGGATGGCACTGTGTAATTGGTCTTTGTGTCAGAGTGGGATGGCACTGTGTATTGGGCTCTGTATCAGGTTGGGATGACACTGTAATTGGTCCCTGTATCAGAGTGGGATGGCACTGTGTAATGGGCCTCTGTATCACAGAGGGATGGCACTGTGTATTGGTCTCTGTATCACAGTGGGATGGCACTGTGTATTGGGCTCTGTATCAGAGTGGGGTGGCACTGTGCATTGGGCTCAGTATCAGAGTGGGGTGGCACTGTGTATTGGGCTCTGTATCAGAGTGGGATGGGACTGTGTAATTTGTTTCTCTATCAAAGTGGGTTGGCACTGTGTAATTTCTTTCTGTATCAGAGTGGGATCCACGTTGTAATTTGTTTCTCTGTCAGAGTCGGGTGGCACTGTGTAATTGGTCTCTGTATCAGAGTGGGATGGCACTGTGTAATTTGTTTCTGTGTCAGAGTGGGATGGCACTGTGTAATTGGTCTCTGTGCCAGAGTGTGATGGCACTGTGTAACTTGTTTCTGTGTCAGAGTTGGATGGCACTGTGTAATTGGTCTCTGTACCAGAGTGGGATGGCACTGTGTAATTTGTTTCTGTACCAGAGTGGGATGGCACTGTGTATTGCTCTCTTTATCAGAGTGGGATGGCACTGGGTAATTGGTCTCTGTACCAGAGTGGGTTGGCACTGTATCATTGGTGCTTGTATCAGAGTGGAATGGCACTGTGTAATTTGTTTCTGTGTCAGAGTGGGTTGGCACTGTGCAATTGGTCTCTGTATCAGCGTGGGATTGCACTGTGTAATATGTTTCTGTGTCATAGTGGGATGGCACTGTGTAATTGGTCTCTGTATCAGAGTGGGATGGCACTGTCTATTGGGCTCTGTATCAGAGTGGGATGGCACTGTGTATTGGGCTCCGTATCACAGTGGGATGGCACTGTGTATAGGGCTCTGTATCAGAGTGGCATGGCACTGGATATTGGGCTCTGTATCAGAGTGGGATGGCACTGGGTATTGGGCTCTGTACCTGAGTGGGATGGCACTATGTATAGTGCTCTGTATCACAGTGGGATGGCACTGTGTATAGGGCTCTGTATCAGAGTGGCATGGCACTGCATATTGGGCTCTGTATCTGAGTGGGATGGCACTGGGTATTGTTCTCTGTATCACAGTGGGATGGCACTATGTATTGGTCTCTGTATCAGGTTGGGATGGCACTGTAATTGGTCCCTGTATCACAGTGGGATGGCACTGTGTAATGGGCCTCTGTATCACAGAGGGATGGCACTGTGTAATTGGTCCCTGTATCGCAGTGGGATGGCACTGTGTAATGGGCCTCTGTATCACAGAGGGATGGCACTGTGTATTGGTCTCTGTATCACAGTGGGATGGCACTGTGTATTGGTCCCTGTATCAGGTTGGGATGGCACTGTGTATTGGTCTCTGTATCACAGAGGGATGGCACTGTGTATTGGGCTCTGTATCAGGTTGGGATGGCACTGTGTATTGGTCTCTGTATCACAGTGGGATGGCACTGTGTATTGGTCTCTGTATCAGGTTGGGATGGCACTGTGTATTGGGCTCTGTATCACAGTGGGATGGCATTGTGTAATGGGCCTCTGTATCACAGAGGGATGGCACTGTGTATTGGTCTCTGTATCAGAGTGGGATGGCACTGTGTAGTTGGTCTCTGTATCACAGTGGGATGGCACTGTGTATTGGGCTCTGCATCAGAATGGGATGGCACTGGGTATTGGTCTCTGTATCAGGTTGGGATGGCACTGTGTAATTGGTCCCTGTATCACAGTGGGATGGCACTGTCTATTGGGCTCTGTATCAGTGTGGGATGGCACTGTGTATTGGGCTCTGTATCACAGTGGGATGGCACTATGTATTTGGCTCTGTATCAGTGTGGGATGGCACTGTGTAATAGGTCTGTGTAACAGAGTGGCATGGCACAGTGTATTGGGCTCCGTCTCAGAGTGAGATGGCACTGTGTAATTGGTCTGTGTATCAGAGTGGGATGGCACTGTGTATTGGGCTCTGTAAAAGAGTGGGATGGCACCGTGTATTGGGCTTTGTATCAGAGTGGGATGGCACTGCGTATTGGGCTCTGTATCAGAGTGGGATGGGACTGTGTAATTGGTCCCTGTATCACAGTGGGATGGCACTGTGTAATGGGCCTCTGTATCACAGAGGGATGGCACTGTGTAATTGGTCCCTGTATCGCAGTGGGATGGCACTGTGTAATAGGCCTCTGTATCACAGAGGGATGGCACTGTGTATTGGTCTCTGTATCACAGAGGGATGGCACTGTGTATTGGTCTCTGTATCACAGTGGGATGGCAATGTGTATTGGTCTCTGTATCAGAGAGGGATGGCACTGTGTATTGGTCTCTGAATCAGGTTGGGATGGCACTGTGTATTGGGCTCTGTATCACAGTGGGATGGCACTGTGTAATGGGCCTCTGTATCACAGAGGGATGGCACTGTGTATTGGTCTCTGTATCACAGTGGGATGGCAATGTGTATTGGTCTCTGTAGCGCAGTGGGATGGCACTGTGTAATTGGTCTTTGTGTCAGAGTGGGATGGCACTGTGTATTGGGCTCTGTATCAGGTTGGGATGACACTGTAATTGGTCCCTGTATCAGAGTGGGATGGCACTGTGTATTGGTCTCTGTATCACAGTGGGATGGCACTGTGTATTGGGCTCTGTATCAGAGTGGGGTGGCACTGTGCATTGGGCTCAGTATCAGAGTGGGATGGCACTGTGTATTGGGCTCTGTATCACAGTTGAATGGCACTGTGTAATTGGTCCCTGTATCACAGTGGGATGGCACTGTCTATTGGGCTCTGTATCACAGTGAGATGGCACTGTGTATTGGGCTCTGTATCACAGTGGGATGGCACTGGGTATTCGACTCTGTATCAGAGTGGGATGGCACTGGGTATTGGTCTCTGTATCAGGTTTGGATGGCACTGTGCAATTGGTCCCTGTATCACAGAGGGATGGCACTGTGTAATGGGCTCTGTATCAGAGTGGGATGGCACTGTGTAATTGGTCCCTGTATCACAGTGGGATGGCACTGTCTATTGGGCTCTGTATCACAGTGGGATGGCACTGTGTATTGGGCTCTGTATCACAGTGGGATGGCACTGTGTAATGGGTCTTTGTGTCAGAATGAGAAGGCACTGTGTATTGGGCTCTATATCACAGTGGGATGGCACTGTGTAATTGGTCCCTGTATCAGTGTGGGATGGCACTGTGTAATTGGACTGTGTATCAGAGTGGGATGGCACTGTGTAATTGGTCTTTGTGTCAGAGTGAGATGGCACTGTGTATTGGTCTCTGTATCACAGTGGGATGGCACTGTGTAATTGGTCTTTGTGTCAGAGTGAGAAGGCACTGTGTATTGGTCTCTGTATCACAGTGGGATGGCACTGTGTAATGGGTCTTTGTGTAAGAGTGAGAAGGCACTGTGTAATTGGTCCCTGTATCACAGTGGGATGGCACTGTGTATTGGGCGCTATATCACAGTGGGATGGCACTGTGTAATTGGTCCCTGTATCACAGTGGGATGGCACTGTGTAATGGGTCTTTGTGTCAGAGTGAGAAGGCACTGTGTATTGGGCTCTGTATCAGAGTGGGATGGCACTGTGTATTGGGCTCTATATCACAGTGGGATGGCACTGTGTAATTGGTCTCTGTATCAGAGAGTGATGGCACTGTGTATTGGGCTCTGTAAATGAGTGGGATGACACTGGGTATTGGGCTCTGTATCAGAGTGGGACGGCACTGTGTAATTGGTCTCAGTATCACAGAGGGATGGCACTGTGTATTGGGCTCTGTATCACAGTGGGATGCCACTGTGTATTGGGCTCTGAATCAGAGTGGGATGGCACTGTGTAATCTGCTCTGTATCACAGTGGGATGGCACTGTGTATTGGGCTCTGTATCAGAGTGGGATGGCACTGTGTAATTGGTCTCTGTATCACAGTGGGATGGCACTGTGTATTGGGCTCCGTATCAGAATGGGATGGCACTGGGTATTGGTCTCTGTATCAGGTTGGGATGGCACTGTGTAATTGGTCCCTGTATCACAGAGGGATGGCACTGTGTATTGGGCTCTGTATCAGAGTGGGATGGCACTGGGTAAGTGGTCCCAGTATCACAGTGGGATGGCACTGTGTATTAAGCTCTGTATCAAAGTGGGATGGCACTGTGTATTGGGCCCTGTATCACAGTGGGATGGCACTGTGTAATTGGTCCCTGTATCACAGTGGGATGGCACTGTCTATTGGGTTCTGTATCAGTGTGGGATGGCAATGTGTATTGGGCTCTGTACCACAGTGGGATGGCACTGTGTATTTGGCTCTGTATCAGTGTGGGATGGCACTGTGTAATTGGTCTTTGTAACAGAGTGGGATGGCACAGTGTATTGGGCTCCGTCTCAGAGTGAGGTGGCACGGTGTAATTGGTCTGTGCATCAGAGTGGGATGGCACTGTATATTGGGCTCTGTAAAAGAGTGCGATGGCACTGTGTATTGGGCTTTGTATCACAGTGGGATGGCACTGTGTATTGGGCTCTGTATCAGAGTGGGATGGGACTGTGTAATTTGTTTCTGTATCAGAGTGGGTTGGCACTGTGTAATTGGTTTCTGTATCAGAGGGGATGGCACTGTGTAATTACTTTCTGTATCAGAGTGGGACCCACTGTGTAATTTGTTTCTCTGTCAGAGTCGGGTGGCACTGTGTAATTGGTCTCAGTCTCAGAGTGTGATGGCACTGTGTAATTTGTTTCTGTGTCAGAGTGGGATGGCACTGTGCAATTTGTCTCTGTGCCAGAGTGTGATGGCACTGTGTAACTTGTTTCTGTGTCAGAGTTGGATGGCACTGTGTAATTGGTCTCTGTGCCAGAGTGGGATGGCACTGTGTAATTTGTTTCTGTACCAGAGTGGGATGGCACTGTGTATTGCTCTCTTTATCAGAGTGGGATGGCACAGGGTAATTGGTCTCTGTACCAGAGTGGGTTGGCACTGTGCAATTGGTCTCTGTATCAGCGTGGGATGGCACTGTGTAATTTGTTTCTGTGTCATAGTGGGATGGCACAGTGTAATTTGTTTCTGTGTCAGAGTGGGTTGGCACTGTGCAATTGGTCTCTGTATCAGCGTGGGATGGCACTGTGTAATTTGTTTCTGTGTCATAGTGGGATGGCACTGTGTAATTGGTCTCTGTATCAGAGTGGGATGGCACTGTGTATTGGGCTCTGTATCAGAGTGGGATGGCACTGTGTATTGGGCTCTGTATCACAGTGGGATGGCACTGTGTATTGGGCTCTGCATCAGAGTGGGATGGCACTGTCTATTGGGCTCTGTATCAGAGTGGGATGGCACTGTCTATTGGTCTCTGTATCAGAGTGGGATGGCACTGGGTATTGGGCTCAGTATCAGAGTGGGATGGCACTGTGTATTGGGCTCTGTATCAGAGTGTGGTGGCACTTTGTATTGGGCTCTGTATCACAGTGGGATGGCACTGTGTATAGGGCTCTGTATCAGAGTGGGATGGCACTGTGTATTGGTCTCTGTATCAGAGTGGGATGGCACTGGGTATTCGACTCTGTATCAGAGTGGAATGGCACTGTGTATTGGTCTCTGTATCAGAGTGGGATGGCACTGGGTATTCGACTCTGTATCAGAATGGGATGGCACTGGGTATTGGTCCCTGTATCAGGTTTGGATGGCACTGTGTAATTGGTCCCTGTATCACAAAGGGATGGCACTGTGTATTGGGCTCTGTATCAGAGTGGGATGGCACTGTGTAATGGGCTCTGTATCAGAGTGGGATGGCACTGGGTAATTGGTCCCTGTATCACAGTGGGATGGCACTGTGTATTGGGCTCTGTATCACAGTGGGATGGCACTGTGTATTGGGCTCTGTATCAGAGTGGGATGGCACTGTGTATTGGGCTCAGTATCAGAGTGGGATGGCACTGTGTATTGGGCTCTGTATCACAGTGGGATGGCACTGTGTAATTGGTCCCTGTATCACAGTGGGATGACACTGTCTATTGGGCTCTGTATCACAGTGAGTTGGCACTGTGTATTGGGCTCTGTATCACAGTGGGATGGCACTGGGTATTCGCCTCTGTATCAGAGTGGGATGGCACTGGGTATTGGTCTCTGTATCAGGTTTGGATGGCACTGTGTAATTGGTCCCTGTATCACAGAGGGATGGCACTGTGTAATGGGCTCTGTATCAGAGTGGGATGGCACTGGGTAATTGGTCCCTGTATCACAGTGGGATGGCACTGTGTATTGGGCTCTGTATCAGAGTGGGATGGCACTGTGTATTGGGCTCTATATCACAGTGGGATGGCACTGTGTAATTGGTCCCTGTATCAGAGTGGGATGGCACTGTCTATTGGGCTCTGTATCAGAGTGGGATGGCACTGTGTATTGGCTCTATTGCACAGTGGGATGGCACTGTGTAATTGGTCCCTGTATCACAGTGGTATGGCACTGTCTATTGGGCTCTGTATCACAGTGGGATGGCACTGTGTAATTGGTCTTTGTGTCAGAGTGAGAAGGCACTGTGTATTGGACTCTGTATCACAGTGGGATGGCACTGTGTAATTTGTCTTTGTGTCAGAGTGAGAAGGCACTGTTTATTGGGCTCTGTATCACAGTGGGATGGCACTGTGTAATGGGTCTTTTTGTCAGAGTGAGAAGGCACTGTGTATTGGTCTCTGTATCACAGTGGGATGGCACTGTGTAATTGGTCTTTGTGTCAGAGTGAGAAGGCACTGTGTATTGGGCTCTATATCACAGTGGGATGGCACTATGAAATTGGTCCCTGTATCAGTGTGGGATGGCACTGTGTAATTGGTCTGTGTATCAGAGTGGGATGGCACTGTGTAATTGGTCGTTGTGTCAGAGTGAGAAGGCACTGTGTATTGGTCTCTGTATCACAGTGGGATGGCACTGTGTAATTTGTCTTTGTGTCAGAGTGAGAAGGCACTGTTTATTGGGCTCTGTATCACAGTGGGATGGCACTGTGTAATGGGTCTTTTTGTCAGAGTGAGAAGGCACTGTGTATTGGGCTCTGTGTCACAGTAGGATGGCACTGTGTATTGGGCTCTGCATCAGAGTGGGATGGCACTGTGTAATTGGTCCCTGTATCACAGTGGGATGGCACTGTGTATTGGGCTCTGTATCAGAGTGGGATGGCACTGTGTATTGGGCTCAGTATCAGAGTGGGATGGCACTGTGTATTCGGCTCTGTATCACAGTGGGATGGCACTGTGTAATTGGTTCCTGTATCACAGTGGGATGACACTGTCTATTGGGCTCTGTATCACAGTGAGATGGCACTGTGTATTGGGCTCTGTATCAAAGTGGGATGGCACTGTGTATTGGGCCCTGTATCACAGTGGGATGGCACTGTGTAATTGGTCCCTGTATCACAGTGGGATGGCACTGTGTATTGGGCTCTGTACCAGAGTGTGGTGGCACTTTGTATTGGGCTCTGTATCACAGTGGGATGGCACTGTGTATAGGGCTCTGTATCAGAGTGGGATGGCACTGGGTATTGGGCTCTGTATCAGAGTGGGATGGCACTGGGTATTCGACTCTGTATCAGAGTGGGATGGCACTGGGTATTGGTCTCTGTATCAGGTTTGGATGGCACTGTGTAATTGGTCCCTGTATCACAGAGGTATGGCACTGTGTATTGGGCTCTGTATCAGAGTGGGATGGCACTGTGTAATTCGTCCCTGTATCACAGTGGGATGGCACTGTGTATTGGGCTCTGTATCAGAGTGGGATTGCACTGTGTATTGGGCTCAGTATCAGAGTGGGATGGCACTGTGTATTGGGCTCTGTATCACAGTGGGATGGCACTGTGTATTGGGCTCTGTATCACAGTGAGATGGCACTGTGTATTGGTCTCTGTATCACAGTGGGATGGCACTGGGTATTCGACTCTGTATCAGAGTGGGATGGCACTGGGTATTGGTCTCTGTATCAGGTTTGGATGGCACTGTGTAATTGGTCCCTGTATTACAGAGGGATGGCACTGTGTAATGGGCTCTGTATCAGAGTGGGATGGCACTGGGTAATTGGTCCCTGTATCACAGTGGGATGGCACTGTGTATTGCTCTCTTTATCAGAGTGGGATGGCACTGGGTAATTGGTCTCTGTACCAGAGTGGGTTGGCACTGTGCAATTGGTCTCTGTATCAGCGTGGGATGGCACTGTGTAATTTGTTTCTGTGTCATAGTGGGATGGCACTGTGTAATTTGTTTCTGTGTCAGAGTGGGTTGGCACTGTGCAATTGGTCTCTGTATCAGCGTGGGATGGCACTGTGTAATTTGTTTCTGTGTCATAGTGGGATGGCACTGTGTAATTGGTCTCTGTATCAGAGTGGGATGGCACTGTGTATTGGGCTCTGTATCAGAGTGGGATGGCACTGTGTATTGGGCTCTGTATCACAGTGGGATGGCACTGTGTATTGGGCTCTGCATCAGAGTGGGATGGCACTGTCTATTGGGCTCTGTATCAGAGTGGGATGGCACTGTCTCTTGGGCTCTGTATCAGAGTGGGATGTCACTGTGTATTGGGCTCTGTATCAGAGTGTGGTGGCACTGAGTATTGGGCTCTGTATCACAGTGGGATGGCACTGTGTATAGGGCTCTGTCTCAGAGTGGGATGGCACTGGGTATTGGGCTCAGTATCAGAGTGGGATGGCACTGTGTATTGGGCTCTGTACCAGAGTGTGGTGGCACTTTGTATTGGGCTCTGTATCACAGTGGGATGGCACTGTGTATAGGGCTCTGTATCAGAGTGGGATGGCACTGGGTATTGGGCTCTGTATCAGAGTGGGATGGCACTGGGTATTCGACTCTGTATCAGAGTGGGATGGCACTGGGTATTGGGCTC
Source organism: Scyliorhinus torazame (assembly GCF_047496885.1). Lineage (NCBI taxonomy): Eukaryota > Metazoa > Chordata > Chondrichthyes > Carcharhiniformes > Scyliorhinidae > Scyliorhinus > Scyliorhinus torazame. The sequence continues at coordinate 138,170,869 of NC_092707.1, forward strand.
TGTACCAGAGTGTGGTGGCACTTTGTATTGGGCTCTGTATCACAGTGGGATGGCACTGTGTATAGGGCTCTGTATCACAGAGGTATGGCACTGTGTATTGGGCTCTGTATCAGAGTGGGATGGCACTGTGTAATTCGTCCCTGTATCACAGTGGGATGGCACTGTGTATTGGGCTCTGTATCAGAGTGGGATTGCACTGTGTATTGGGCTCAGTATCAGAGTGGGATGGCACTGTGTATTGGGCTCTGTATCACAGTGGGATGGCACTGTGTATTGGGCTCTGTATCACAGTGAGATGGCACTGTTTATTGGGCTCTGTATCACAGTGGGATGGCACTGGGTATTCGACTCTGTATCAGAGTGGGATGGCACTGGGTATTGGTCTCTGTATCAGGTTTGGATGGCACTGTGTAATTGGTCCCTGTATTACAGAGGGATGGCACTGTGTAATGGGCTCTGTATCAGAGTGGGATGGCACTGGGTAATTGGTCCCTGTATCACAGTGGGATGGCACTGTGTATTGGGCCCTGTATCAGAGTGGGATGGCACTGTGTATTGGGCTCTATATCACAGTGGGATGGCACTGTCTATTGGGCTCGGTATCAGAGTGGGATGGCACTGTGTATTGGCTCTATTGCACAGTGGGATGGCACTGTGTAATTGGTCCCTGTATCACAGTGGTATGGCACTGTCTATTGGGCTCTGTATCAGAGTGGGATTGCACTGTGTATTGGGCTCTGTATCAGAGTGTGGTGGCACTGAGTATTGGGCTCTGTATCACAGTGGGATGGCACTGTGTATAGGGCTCTGTCTCAGAGTGGGATGGCACTGGGTATTGGGCTCAGTATCAGAGTGGGATGGCACTGTGTATTGGGCTCTGTACCAGAGTGTGGTGGCACTTTGTATTGGGCTCTGTATCACAGTGGGATGGCACTGTGTATTGGGCTCTGTATCAGAGTGGGATGGCACTGTGTATTGGGCTCTGTATCAGAGTGGGATTGCACTGTGTATTGGGCTCTGTATCAGAGTGTGGTGGCACTGAGTATTGGACTCTGTATCACAGTGGGATGGCACTATGTATCGGGCTCTGTATCAGAGTGGGATTGCACTGTGTATTGGGCTCTGTATCAGAGTGTGGTGGCACTGAGTATTGGGCTCTGTATCAGAGTGGGATGGCACTGTGTATTGGGCTCTGTATCAGAGTGGGATTGCACTGTGTATTGGGCTCTGTATCAGAGTGTGGTGGCACTGAGTATTGGGCTCTGTATCAAAGTGGGATGGCACTGTGTATAGGGCTCTGTCTCAGAGTGGGATGGCACTGGGTATTGGGCTCAGTATCAGAGTGGGATGGCACTGTGTATTGGGCTCTGTATCAGAGTGTGGTGGCACTTTGTATTGGGCTCTGTATCACAGTGGGATGGCACTGTGTATTGGGCTCTGTATCAGAGTGGGATGGCACTATGAAATTGGTCCCTGTATCAGTGTGGGATGGCACTGTGTAATTGGTCTGTGTATCAGAGTGGGATGGCACTGTGTAATTGGTCGTTGTGTCAGAGTGAGAAGGCACTGTGTATTGGTCTCTGTATCACAGTGGGATGGCACTGTGTAATTGGTCTTTGTGTCAGAGTGAGAAGGCACTGTTTATTGGGCTCTGTATCACAGTGGGATGGCACTGTGTAATGGGTCTTTTTGTCAGAGTGAGAAGGCACTGTGTATTGGGCTCTGTATCACAGTAGGATGGCACTGTGTAATGGGTCTTTGTGTCAGAGTGCGATGGCACTGTGTAATTGGTCCCTGTATCACAGTGGGATGGCACTGTGTATTGGGCTCTGTATCAGAGTGGGATGGCACTGTGTATTGGGCTCTGTATCAGAGTGGGGTGGGACTGTGGAATTTGTTTCTGTATCAGAGTGGGTTGGCACTGTGTAATTGGTTTCTGTATCAGAGTGGGATGGCATTGTGTAATTACTTTCTGTATCAGAGTGGGATGGCACTGTGTATTGGGCTCTGTATCAGAGTGGGATGGGACTGTGGAATTTGTTTCTCTGTCAGAGTCGGGTGGCACTGTGTAATTTGTTTCTGTGTCAGAGTGGGATGGCACTGTGTAATTGGTCTCTGTGCCAGAGTGTGATGGCACTGTGTAACTTGTTTCTGTGTCAGAGTTGGATGGCACTGTGTAATTGGTCTCTGTGCCAGAGTGGGATGGCACTGGGTAATTGGTCTCTGTACCAGAGTGGGTTGGCACTGTGCAATTGGTCTCTGTATCAGCGTGGGATGGCACTGTGTAATTTGTTTCTGTGTCATAGTGGGATGGCACTGTGTAATTTGTTTCTGTGTCAGAGTGGGTTGGCACTGTGCAATTGGTCTCTGTATCAGCGTGGGATGGCACTGTGTAATTTGTTTCTGTGTCATAGTGGGATGGCACTGTGTAATTGGTCTCTGTATCAGAGTGGGATGGCACTGTGTATTGGGCTCTGTATCAGAGTGGGATGGCACTGTGTATTGGGCTCTCTATCACAGTGGGATGGCACTGTGTATTGGGCTCTGCATCAGAGTGGGATGGCACTGTCTATTGGGATCTGTATCAGAGTGGGATGGCACTGTGTATTGGGCTCTGTATCACAGTGGGATGGCACTGTGTAATTGGTCCCTGTATCACAGTGGGATGGCACTGTCTATTGGGCTCTGTATCTGAGTGGGATGGCACTGTGTATTTGGCTCTATAGCACAGTGGGATGACACTGTGTAATTGGTCCCTGTATCACAGTGGGATGGCACTGTCTATTGGGCTCTGTATCACAGTGGGATGGCACTGTGTAATTGGTCCCTGTATCACAGTGGGATGGCACTGTCTATTGGGCTCTGTATCTGAGTGGGATGGCACTGTGTATTGGGCTCTGTATCACAGTGGGATGGCACTGTGTAATTGGTCCCTGTATCACAGTGGGATGGCACTGTCTATTGGGCTCTGTATCACAGTGGGATGGCACTGTGTAATTGGTCTTTGTGTCAGAGTGAGAAGGCACTGTGTATTGGACTCTGTATCACAGTGGGATGGCACTGTGTAATTGGTCCCTGTATCACAGTGGGATGGCACTGTCTATTGGGTTCTGTATCAGTGTGGGATGGCACTGTGTATTGGGCTCTGTACCACAGTGGGATGGCACTGTGTATTTGGCTCTGTATCAGTGTGGGATGGCACTGTGTAATTGGTCTTTGTAACAGAGTGGGATGGCACAGTGTATTGGGCTCCGTCTCAGAGTGAGGTGGCACGGTGTAATTGGTCTGTGCATCAGAGTGGGATGGCACTGTATATTGGGCTCTGTAAAAGAGTGGGATGGCACTGTGTATTGGGCTTTGTATCACAGTGGGATGGCACTGTGTATTGGGCCCTGTATCAGAGTGGGATGGGACTGTGTAATTTGTTTCTGTATCAGAGTGGGTTGGCGCTGTGTAATTGGTTTCTGTATCAGAGTGGGATAGCACTGTGTAATTACTTTCTGTATCAGAGTGGGACCCACTGTGTAATTTGTTTCTCTGTCAGAGTCGGGTGGCACTGTGTAATTGGTCTCTGTCTCAGAGTGGGATGGCACTGTGTAATTGGTCTCTGTGCCAGAGTGTGATGGCACTGTGTAACTTGTTTCTGTGTCAGAGTTGGATGGCACTGTATAATTGGTCTCTGTGCCAGAGTGGGATGGCACTGTGTAATTTGTTTCTGTACCAGAGTGGGATGGCACTGTGTATTGCTCTCTTTATCAGAGTGGGATGGCACTGGGTAATTGGTCTCTGTACCAGAGTGGGTTGGCACTGTGCAATTGGTCTCTGTATCAGCGTGGGATGGCACTGTGTAATTTGTTTCTGTGTCATAGTGGGATGGCATCTGTGTAATTTGTTTCTGTGTCAGAGTGGGTTGGCACTGTGCAATTGGTCTCTGTATCAGCGTGGGATGGCACTGTGTAATTTGTTTCTGTGTCATAGTGGGATGGCACTGTGTAATTGGTCTCTGTATCAGAGTGGGATGGCACTGTGTATTGGGCTCTGTATCAGAGTGGGATGGCACTGTGTATTGGGCTCTGTATCAGAGTGGGATGGCACTGTCTCTTGGGCTCTGTATCAGAGTGGGATGTCACTGTGTATTGGGCTCTGTATCAGAGTGTGGTGGCACTGAGTATTGGGCTCTGTATCACAGTGGGATGGCACTGTGTATAGGGCTCTGTCTCAGAGTGGGATGGCACTGGGTATTGGGCTCAGTATCAGAGTGGGATGGCACTGTCTCTTGGGCTCTGTATCAGAGTGGGATGGCACTGTGTATTGGGCTCTGTACCAGAGTGTGGTGGCACTTTGTATTGGGCTCTGTATCACAGTGGGATGGCACTGTGTATAGGGCTCTGTCTCAGAGTGGGATGGCACTGGGTATTGGGCTCAGTATCAGAGTGGGATGGCACTGTGTATTGGGCTCTGTACCAGAGTGTGGTGGCACTTTGTATTGGGCTCTGTATCACAGTGGGATGGCACTGTGTATAGGGCTCTGTATCAGAGTGGGATGGCACTGGGTATTGGGCTCTGTATCAGAGTGGGATGGCACTGGGTATTCGACTCTGTATCAGAGTGGGATGGCACTGGGTATTGGTCTCTGTATCAGGTTTGGATGGCACTGTGTAATTGGTCCCTGTATCACAGAGGTATGGCACTGTGTATTGGGCTCTGTATCAGAGTGGGATGGCACTGTGTAATTCGTCCCTGTATCACAGTGGGATGGCACTGTGTATTGGGCTCTGTATCAGAGTGGGATTGCACTGTGTATTGGGCTCAGTATCAGAGTGGGATGGCACTGTGTATTGGGCTCTGTATCACAGTGGGATGGCACTGTGTATTGGGCTCTGTATCACAGTGAGATGGCACTGTGTATTGGTCTCTGTATCACAGTGGGATGGCACTGGGTATTCGACTCTGTATCAGAGTGGGATGGCACTGGGTATTGGTCTCTGTATCAGGTTTGGATGGCACTGTGTAATTGGTCCCTGTATTACAGAGGGATGGCACTGTGTAATGGGCTCTGTATCAGAGTGGGATGGCACTGGGTAATTGGTCCCTGTATCACAGTGGGATGGCACTGTGTATTGCTCTCTTTATCAGAGTGGGATGGCACTGGGTAATTGGTCTCTGTACCAGAGTGGGTTGGCACTGTGCAATTGGTCTCTGTATCAGCGTGGGATGGCACTGTGTAATTTGTTTCTGTGTCATAGTGGGATGGCACTGTGTAATTTGTTTCTGTGTCAGAGTGGGTTGGCACTGTGCAATTGGTCTCTGTATCAGCGTGGGATGGCACTGTGTAATTTGTTTCTGTGTCATAGTGGGATGGCACTGTGTAATTGGTCTCTGTATCAGAGTGGGATGGCACTGTGTATTGGGCTCTGTATCAGAGTGGGATGGCACTGTGTATTGGGCTCTGTATCACAGTGGGATGGCACTGTGTATTGGGCTCTGCATCAGAGTGGGATGGCACTGTCTATTGGGCTCTGTATCAGAGTGGGATGGCACTGTCTCTTGGGCTCTGTATCAGAGTGGGATGTCACTGTGTATTGGGCTCTGTATCAGAGTGTGGTGGCACTGAGTATTGGGCTCTGTATCACAGTGGGATGGCACTGTGTATAGGGCTCTGTCTCAGAGTGGGATGGCACTGGGTATTGGGCTCAGTATCAGAGTGGGATGGCACTGTGTATTGGGCTCTGTACCAGAGTGTGGTGGCACTTTGTATTGGGCTCTGTATCACAGTGGGATGGCACTGTGTATAGGGCTCTGTATCAGAGTGGGATGGCACTGGGTATTGGGCTCTGTATCAGAGTGGGATGGCACTGGGTATTCGACTCTGTATCAGAGTGGGATGGCACTGGGTATTGGGCTCTGTACCAGAGTGTGGTGGCACTTTGTATTGGGCTCTGTATCACAGTGGGATGGCACTGTGTATAGGGCTCTGTATCACAGAGGTATGGCACTGTGTATTGGGCTCTGTATCAGAGTGGGATGGCACTGTGTAATTCGTCCCTGTATCACAGTGGGATGGCACTGTGTATTGGGCTCTGTATCAGAGTGGGATTGCACTGTGTATTGGGCTCAGTATCAGAGTGGGATGGCACTGTGTATTGGGCTCTGTATCACAGTGGGATGGCACTGTGTATTGGGCTCTGTATCACAGTGAGATGGCACTGTTTATTGGGCTCTGTATCACAGTGGGATGGCACTGGGTATTCGACTCTGTATCAGAGTGGGATGGCACTGGGTATTGGTCTCTGTATCAGGTTTGGATGGCACTGTGTAATTGGTCCCTGTATTACAGAGGGATGGCACTGTGTAATGGGCTCTGTATCAGAGTGGGATGGCACTGGGTAATTGGTCCCTGTATCACAGTGGGATGGCACTGTGTATTGGGCCCTGTATCAGAGTGGGATGGCACTGTGTATTGGGCTCTATATCACAGTGGGATGGCACTGTCTATTGGGCTCGGTATCAGAGTGGGATGGCACTGTGTATTGGCTCTATTGCACAGTGGGATGGCACTGTGTAATTGGTCCCTGTATCACAGTGGTATGGCACTGTCTATTGGGCTCTGTATCAGAGTGGGATTGCACTGTGTATTGGGCTCTGTATCAGAGTGTGGTGGCACTGAGTATTGGGCTCTGTATCACAGTGGGATGGCACTGTGTATAGGGCTCTGTCTCAGAGTGGGATGGCACTGGGTATTGGGCTCAGTATCAGAGTGGGATGGCACTGTGTATTGGGCTCTGTACCAGAGTGTGGTGGCACTTTGTATTGGGCTCTGTATCACAGTGGGATGGCACTGTGTATTGGGCTCTGTATCAGAGTGGGATGGCACTGTGTATTGGGCTCTGTATCAGAGTGGGATTGCACTGTGTATTGGGCTCTGTATCAGAGTGTGGTGGCACTGAGTATTGGGCTCTGTATCACAGTGGGATGGCACTATGTATCGGGCTCTGTATCAGAGTGGGATTGCACTGTGTATTGGGCTCTGTATCAGAGTGTGGTGGCACTGAGTATTGGGCTCTGTATCAGAGTGGGATGGCACTGTGTATTGGGCTCTGTATCAGAGTGGGATTGCACTGTGTATTGGGCTCTGTATCAGAGTGTGGTGGCACTGAGTATTGGGCTCTGTATCAAAGTGGGATGGCACTGTGTATAGGGCTCTGTCTCAGAGTGGGATGGCACTGGGTATTGGGCTCAGTATCAGAGTGGGATGGCACTGTGTATTGGGCTCTGTATCAGAGTGTGGTGGCACTTTGTATTGGGCTCTGTATCACAGTGGGATGGCACTGTGTATTGGGCTCTGTATCAGAGTGGGATGGCACTATGAAATTGGTCCCTGTATCAGTGTGGGATGGCACTGTGTAATTGGTCTGTGTATCAGAGTGGGATGGCACTGTGTAATTGGTCGTTGTGTCAGAGTGAGAAGGCACTGTGTATTGGTCTCTGTATCACAGTGGGATGGCACTGTGTAATTGGTCTTTGTGTCAGAGTGAGAAGGCACTGTTTATTGGGCTCTGTATCACAGTGGGATGGCACTGTGTAATGGGTCTTTTTGTCAGAGTGAGAAGGCACTGTGTATTGGGCTCTGTATCACAGTAGGATGGCACTGTGTAATGGGTCTTTGTGTCAGAGTGCGATGGCACTGTGTAATTGGTCCCTGTATCACAGTGGGATGGCACTGTGTATTGGGCTCTGTATCAGAGTGGGATGGCACTGTGTATTGGGCTCTGTATCAGAGTGGGGTGGGACTGTGGAATTTGTTTCTGTATCAGAGTGGGTTGGCACTGTGTAATTGGTTTCTGTATCAGAGTGGGATGGCATTGTGTAATTACTTTCTGTATCAGAGTGGGATGGCACTGTGTATTGGGCTCTGTATCAGAGTGGGATGGGACTGTGGAATTTGTTTCTCTGTCAGAGTCGGGTGGCACTGTGTAATTTGTTTCTGTGTCAGAGTGGGATGGCACTGTGTAATTGGTCTCTGTGCCAGAGTGTGATGGCACTGTGTAACTTGTTTCTGTGTCAGAGTTGGATGGCACTGTGTAATTGGTCTCTGTGCCAGAGTGGGATGGCACTGGGTAATTGGTCTCTGTACCAGAGTGGGTTGGCACTGTGCAATTGGTCTCTGTATCAGCGTGGGATGGCACTGTGTAATTTGTTTCTGTGTCATAGTGGGATGGCACTGTGTAATTTGTTTCTGTGTCAGAGTGGGTTGGCACTGTGCAATTGGTCTCTGTATCAGCGTGGGATGGCACTGTGTAATTTGTTTCTGTGTCATAGTGGGATGGCACTGTGTAATTGGTCTCTGTATCAGAGTGGGATGGCACTGTGTATTGGGCTCTGTATCAGAGTGGGATGGCACTGTGTATTGGGCTCTCTATCACAGTGGGATGGCACTGTGTATTGGGCTCTGCATCAGAGTGGGATGGCACTGTCTATTGGGATCTGTATCAGAGTGGGATGGCACTGTGTATTGGGCTCTGTATCACAGTGGGATGGCACTGTGTAATTGGTCCCTGTATCACAGTGGGATGGCACTGTCTATTGGGCTCTGTATCTGAGTGGGATGGCACTGTGTATTTGGCTCTATAGCACAGTGGGATGACACTGTGTAATTGGTCCCTGTATCACAGTGGGATGGCACTGTCTATTGGGCTCTGTATCACAGTGGGATGGCACTGTGTAATTGGTCCCTGTATCACAGTGGGATGGCACTGTCTATTGGGCTCTGTATCTGAGTGGGATGGCACTGTGTATTGGGCTCTGTATCACAGTGGGATGGCACTGTGTAATTGGTCCCTGTATCACAGTGGGATGGCACTGTCTATTGGGCTCTGTATCACAGTGGGATGGCACTGTGTAATTGGTCTTTGTGTCAGAGTGAGAAGGCACTGTGTATTGGACTCTGTATCACAGTGGGATGGCACTGTGTAATTGGTCCCTGTATCACAGTGGGATGGCACTGTCTATTGGGTTCTGTATCAGTGTGGGATGGCACTGTGTATTGGGCTCTGTACCACAGTGGGATGGCACTGTGTATTTGGCTCTGTATCAGTGTGGGATGGCACTGTGTAATTGGTCTTTGTAACAGAGTGGGATGGCACAGTGTATTGGGCTCCGTCTCAGAGTGAGGTGGCACGGTGTAATTGGTCTGTGCATCAGAGTGGGATGGCACTGTATATTGGGCTCTGTAAAAGAGTGGGATGGCACTGTGTATTGGGCTTTGTATCACAGTGGGATGGCACTGTGTATTGGGCCCTGTATCAGAGTGGGATGGGACTGTGTAATTTGTTTCTGTATCAGAGTGGGTTGGCGCTGTGTAATTGGTTTCTGTATCAGAGTGGGATAGCACTGTGTAATTACTTTCTGTATCAGAGTGGGACCCACTGTGTAATTTGTTTCTCTGTCAGAGTCGGGTGGCACTGTGTAATTGGTCTCTGTCTCAGAGTGGGATGGCACTGTGTAATTGGTCTCTGTGCCAGAGTGTGATGGCACTGTGTAACTTGTTTCTGTGTCAGAGTTGGATGGCACTGTATAATTGGTCTCTGTGCCAGAGTGGGATGGCACTGTGTAATTTGTTTCTGTACCAGAGTGGGATGGCACTGTGTATTGCTCTCTTTATCAGAGTGGGATGGCACTGGGTAATTGGTCTCTGTACCAGAGTGGGTTGGCACTGTGCAATTGGTCTCTGTATCAGCGTGGGATGGCACTGTGTAATTTGTTTCTGTGTCATAGTGGGATGGCATCTGTGTAATTTGTTTCTGTGTCAGAGTGGGTTGGCACTGTGCAATTGGTCTCTGTATCAGCGTGGGATGGCACTGTGTAATTTGTTTCTGTGTCATAGTGGGATGGCACTGTGTAATTGGTCTCTGTATCAGAGTGGGATGGCACTGTGTATTGGGCTCTGTATCAGAGTGGGATGGCACTGTGTATTGGGCTCTGTATCAGAGTGGGATGGCACTGTCTCTTGGACTCTGTATCAGAGTGGGATGTCACTGTGTATTGGGCTCTGTATCAGAGTGTGGTGGCACTGAGTATTGGGCTCTGTATCACAGTGGGATGGCACTGTGTATAGGGCTCTGTCTCAGAGTGGGATGGCACTGGGTATTGGGCTCAGTATCAGAGTGGGATGGCACTGTCTCTTGGGCTCTGTATCAGAGTGGGATGGCACTGTGTATTGGGCTCTGTACCAGAGTGTGGTGGCACTTTGTATTGGGCTCTGTATCACAGTGGGATGGCACTGTGTATAGGGCTCTGTATCAGAGTGGGATGGCACTGGGTATTGGGCTCTGTATCAGAGTGGGATGGCACTGGGTATTCAACTCTGTATCAGAGTGGGATGGCACTGGGTATTCGTCTCTGTATCAGGTTTGGATGGCACTGTGTAATTGGTCCCTGTATCACAGAGGGATGGCACTGTGTATTGGGCTCTGTATCAGAGTGGGATTGCACTGTGTATTGGGCTCAGTATCAGAGTGGGATGGCACTGTGTATTGGGCTCTGTATCACAGTGGGATGGCACTGTGTAATTGGTCCCTGTATCACAGTGGGATGACACTGTCTATTGGGCTCTGTATCACAGTGAGATGGCACTGTGTATTGGGCTCTGTATCACAGTGGGATGGCACTGGGTATTCGACTCTGTATCAGAGTGGGATGGCACTGGGTATTGGTCTCTGTATCAGGTTTGGATGGCACTGTGTAATTAGTCCCTGTATCACAGAGGGATGGCACTGTGTATTGGGCTCTGTATCAGAGTGGGATGACACTGTGTAATTGGTCCCTGTATCACAGTGGGATGGCACTGTGTATTGGGCTCTGTATCAGAGTGGGATGGCACTGTGTATTGGGCTCAGTATCAGAGTGGGATGGCACTGTGTATTGGGCTCTGTATCACAGTGGGATGGCACTGTGTAATTGGTCCCTGTATCACAGTGGGATGACACTGTCTATTGGGCTCTGTATCACAGTGAGTTGGCACTGTGTATTGGGCTCTGTATCACAGTGGGATGGCACTGGGTATTCGACTCTGTATCAGAGTGGGATGGCACTGGGTATTGGTCTCTGTATCAGGTTTGGATGGCACTGTGTAATTGGTCCCTGTATCACAGAGGGATGGCACTGTGTAATGGGCTCTGTATCAGAGTGGGATGGCACTGGGTAATTGGTCCCTGTATCACAGTGGGATGGCACTGTGTATTGGGCTCTGTATCAGAGTGGGATGGCACTGTGTATTGGGCTCTATATCACAGTGGGATGGCACTGTGTAATTGGTCCCTGTATCAGAGTGGGATGGCACTGTCTATTGGGCTCTGTATCAGAGTGGGATGGCACTGTGTATTGGCTCTATTGCACAGTGGGATGGCACTGTGTAATTGGTCCCTGTATCACAGTGGTATGGCACTGTCTATTGGGCTCTGTATCACAGTGGGATGGCACTGTGTAATTGGTCTTTGTGTCAGAGTGAGAAGGCACTGTGTATTGGACTCTGTATCACAGTGGGATGGCACTGTGTAATTGGTCTTTGTGTCAGAGTGAGAAGGTACTGTGTATTGGGCTCTATATCACAGTGGGATGGCACTGTGAAATTGGTCCCTGTATCAGTGTGGAATGGCACTGTGTATTTGGTCTGTGTATCAGAGTGGGATGGCACTGTGTAATTGGTCTTTGTGTCAGAGTGAGAAGGCACTGTGTATTGGTCTCTGTATCACAGTGGGATGGCACTGTGTAATTGGTCTTTGTGTCAGAGTCAGAAGGCACTGTGTATTGGGCTCTATATCACAGTGGGATGGCAAAATGAAATTGGTCCCTGTATCAGTGTGGGATGGCACTGTGTAATTGGTCTGTGTATCAGAGTGGGATGGCACTGTGTAATTGGTCTTTGAGTCAGAGTGAGAAGGCACTGTGTATTGGTCTCTGTATCACAGTGGGATGGCACTGTGTAATTGGTCTTTGTGTCAGAGTGAGAAGGCACTGTTTATTGGGCTCTGTATCACAGTGGGATGGCACTGTGTAATGGGTCTTTTTGTCAGAGTGAGAAGGCACTGTGTATTGGGCTCTGTATCACAGTAGGATGGCACTGTGTATTGGGCTCTGTATCAGAGTGGGATGGCACTGTGTAATTGGTCCCTGTATCACAGTGGGATGGCACTGTGTATTGGGCTCTGTATCAGAGTGGGATGGCACTGTGTATTGGGCTCAGTATCAGAGTGGGATGGCACTGTGTATTCGGCTCTGTATCACAGTGGGATGGCACTGTGTAATTGGTTCCTGTATCGCAGTGGGATGACACTGTCTATTGGGCTCTGTATCACAGTGGGATGGCACTGTGTATTGGGCCCTGTATCACAGTGGGATGGCACTGTGTAATTGGTCCCTGTATCAGTGTGGGATGGCACTGTGTATTGGGCTTTGTATCACAGTGGGATGGCAATGTGTATTTGGCTCTGTATCAGTGTGGGATGGCACTGTGTAATTGGTCTTTGTAACAGAGTGGCATGGCACAGTGTATTGGGCTCCATCTCAGAGTGAGATGGCACTGTGTAATTGGTCTGTGTATCAGAGTGGGATGGCACTGTATATTGGGTCTGTAAAAGAGTGGGATGCCACTGTGTATTGGGCTTTGTATCACAGTGGGGTGGCACTGTGTATTGGGCTCTGTATCAGAGTGGGATGGGACTGTGTAATTTGTTTCTGTATCAGAGTGGGTTGGCACTGTGTAATTGGTTTCTGTATCAGAGTGGGACCCACTGTGTAATTTGTTTCTCTGTCAGAGTCGGGTGGCACTGTGTAATTGGTCTCTGTATCAGAGTGGGATGGCACTGTGTAATTTGTTTCTGTGTCAGAGTGGGATGGCACTGTGTAATTGGTCTCTGTGCCAGAGTGTGATGGCACTGTGTAACTTGTTTCTGTGTCAGAGTTGGATGGCACTGTGTAATTGGTCTCTGTGCCAGAGTGGGATGGCACTGGGCAATTGGTCTCTGTACCAGAGTGGGTTGGCACTGTGCAATTGGTCTCTGTATCAGCGTGGGATGGCACTGTGTAATTTGTTTCTGTGTCATAGTGGGATGGCACTGTGTAATTTGTTTCTGTGTCAGAGTGGGTTGGCACTGTGCAATTGGTCTCTGTATCAGCGTGGGATGGCACTGTGTAATTTGTTTCTGTGTCATAGTGGGATGGCACTGTGTAATTGGTCTCTGTATCAGAGTGGGATGGCACTGTGTATTGGGCTCTGTATCAGAGTGGGATGGCACTGTGTATTGCGCTCTCTATCACAGTGGGATGGCACTGTGTATTGGGCTCTGCATCAGAGTGGGATGGCACTGTCTATTGGGCTCTGTATCAGAGTGGGATGGCACTGTGTATTGGGCTCTGTATCACAGTGGGATGGCACTGTCTATTGGGCTCTGTATCACAGTGGGATGGCACTGGGTATTCGACTCTGTATCAGAGTGGGATGGCACTGGGTATTGGTCTCTGTATCAGGTTTGGATGGCACTGTGTAATTAGTCCCTGTATCACAGAGGGATGGCACTGTGTATTGGGCTCTGTATCAGAGTGGGATGGCACTGTGTAATTGGTCCCTGTATCACAGTGGGATGGCACTGTGTATTGGGCTCTGTATCAGAGTGGGATGGCACTGTGTATTGGGCTCAGTATCAGAGTGGGATGGCACTGTGTATTGGGCTCTGTATCACAGTGGGATGGCACTGTGTAATTGGTCCCTGTATCACAGTGGGATGACACTGTCTATTGGGCTCTGTATCACAGTGAGTTGGCACTGTGTATTGGGCTCTGTATCACAGTGGGATGGCACTGGGTATTCGACTCTGTATCAGAGTGGGATGGCACTGGGTATTGGTCTCTGTATCAGGTTTGGATGGCACTGTGTAATTGGTCCCTGTATCACAGAGGGATGGCACTGTGTAATGGGCTCTGTATCAGAGTGGGATGGCACTGGGTAATTGGTCCCTGTATCACAGTGGGATGGCACTGTGTATTGGGCTCTGTATCAGAGTGGGATGGCACTGTGTATTGGGCTCTATATCACAGTGGGATGGCACTGTGTAATTGGTCCCTGTATCAGAGTGGGATGGCACTGTCTATTGGGCTCTGTATCAGAGTGGGATGGCACTGTGTATTGGCTCTATTGCACAGTGGGATGGCACTGTGTAATTGGTCCCTGTATCACAGTGGTATGGCACTGTCTATTGGGCTCTGTATCACAGTGGGATGGCACTGTGTAATTGGTCTTTGTGTCAGAGTGAGAAGGCACTGTGTATTGGACTCTGTATCACAGTGGGATGGCACTGTGTAATTGGTCTTTGTGTCAGAGTGAGAAGGTACTGTGTATTGGGCTCTATATCACAGTGGGATGGCACTGTGAAATTGGTCCCTGTATCAGTGTGGAATGGCACTGTGTATTTGGTCTGTGTATCAGAGTGGGATGGCACTGTGTAATTGGTCTTTGTGTCAGAGTGAGAAGGCACTGTGTATTGGTCTCTGTATCACAGTGGGATGGCACTGTGTAATTGGTCTTTGTGTCAGAGTCAGAAGGCACTGTGTATTGGGCTCTATATCACAGTGGGATGGCAAAATGAAATTGGTCCCTGTATCAGTGTGGGATGGCACTGTGTAATTGGTCTGTGTATCAGAGTGGAATGGCACTGTGTAATTGGTCTTTGAGTCAGAGTGAGAAGGCACTGTGTATTGGTCTCTGTATCACAGTGGGATGGCACTGTGTAATTGGTCTTTGTGTCAGAGTGAGAAGGCACTGTTTATTGGGCTCTGTATCACAGTGGGATGGCACTGTGTAATGGGTCTTTTTGTCAGAGTGAGAAGGCACTGTGTATTGGGCTCTGTATCACAGTAGGATGGCACTGTGTATTGGGCTCTGTATCAGAGTGGGATGGCACTGTGTAATTGGTCCCTGTATCACAGTGGGATGGCACTGTGTATTGGGCTCTGTATCAGAGTGGGATGGCACTGTGTATTGGGCTCAGTATCAGAGTGGGATGGCACTGTGTATTCGGCTCTGTATCACAGTGGGATGGCACTGTGTAATTGGTTCCTGTATCGCAGTGGGATGACACTGTCTATTGGGCTCTGTATCACAGTGAGATGGCACTGTGTATTGGGCTCTGTATCAAAGTGGGATGGCACTGTGTATTGGGCCCTGTATCACAGTGGGATGGCACTGTGTAATTGGTCCCTGTATCACAGTGGGATGGCACTGTCTATTGGGCTCTGTATCAGTGTGGGATGGCACTGTGTATTGGGCTTTGTATCACAGTGGGATGGCAATGTGTATTTGGCTCTGTATCAGTGTGGGATGGCACTGTGTAATTGGTCTTTGTAACAGAGTGGCATGGCACAGTGTATTGGGCTCCATCTCAGAGTGAGATGGCACTGTGTAATTGGTCTGTGTATCAGAGTGGGATGGCACTGTATATTGGGTCTGTAAAAGAGTGGGATGCCACTGTGTATTGGGCTTTGTATCACAGTGGGGTGGCACTGTGTATTGGGCTCTGTATCAGAGTGGGATGGGACTGTGTAATTTGTTTCTGTATCAGAGTGGGTTGGCACTGTGTAATTGGTTTCTGTATCAGAGTGGGACCCACTGTGTAATTTGTTTCTCTGTCAGAGTCGGGTGGCACTGTGTAATTGGTCTCTGTATCAGAGTGGGATGGCACTGTGTAATTTGTTTCTGTGTCAGAGTGGGATGGCACTGTGTAATTGGTCTCTGTGCCAGAGTGTGATGGCACTGTGTAACTTGTTTCTGTGTCAGAGTTGGATGGCACTGTGTAATTGGTCTCTGTGCCAGAGTGGGATGGCACTGGGCAATTGGTCTCTGTACCAGAGTGGGTTGGCACTGTGCAATTGGTCTCTGTATCAGCGTGGGATGGCACTGTGTAATTTGTTTCTGTGTCATAGTGGGATGGCACTGTGTAATTTGTTTCTGTGTCAGAGTGGGTTGGCACTGTGCAATTGGTCTCTGTATCAGCGTGGGATGGCACTGTGTAATTTGTTTCTGTGTCATAGTGGGATGGCACTGTGTAATTGGTCTCTGTATCAGAGTGGGATGGCACTGTGTATTGGGCTCTGTATCAGAGTGGGATGGCACTGTGTATTGCGCTCTCTATCACAGTGGGATGGCACTGTGTATTGGGCTCTGCATCAGAGTGGGATGGCACTGTCTATTGGGCTCTGTATCAGAGTGGGATGGCACTGTGTATTGGGCTCTGTATCACAGTGGGATGGCACTGTCTATTGGGCTCTGTATCTGAGTGGGATGGCACTGTGTATTTGGCTCTACAGCACAGTGGGATGACACTGTGTAATTGGTCCCTGTATCACAGTGGGATGGCACTGTCTATTGGGCTCTGTATCACAGTGGGATGGCACTGTGTAATTGGTCTTTGTGTCAGAGTGAGAAGGCACTGTGTATTGGACTCTGTATCACAGTGGGATGGCACTGTGTAATTGGTCCCTGTATCACAGTGGGATGGCACTGTCTATTGGGTTCTGTATCAGTGTGGGATGGCACTGTGTATTGGGCTCTGTACCACAGTGGGATGGCACTGTGTATTTGGCTCTGTATCAGTGTGGGATGGCACTGTGTAATTGGTCTTTGTAACAGAGTGGGATGGCACAGTGTATTGGGCTCCGTCTCAGAGTGAGGTGGCACGGTGTAATTGGTCTGTGCATCAGAGTGGGATGGCACTGTATATTGGGCTCTGTAAAAGAGTGGGATGGCACTGTGTATTGGGCTTTGTATCACAGTGGGATGGCACTGTGTATTGGGCCCTGTATCAGAGTGGGATGGGACTCTGTAATTTGTTTCTGTATCAGAGTGGGTTGGCACTGTGTAATTGGTTTCTGTATCAGAGTGGGATAGCACTGTGTAATTACTTTCTGTATCAGAGTGGGACCCACTGTGTAATTTGTTTCTCTGTCAGAGTCGGGTGGCACTGTGTAATTGGTCTCTGTCTCAGAGTGGGATGGCACTGTGTAATTTGTTTCTGTGTCAGAGTGGGATGGCACTGTGTAATTGGTCTCTGTGCCAGAGTGTGATGGCACTGTGTAACTTGTTTCTGTGTCAGAGTTGGATGGCACTGTGTAATTGGTCTCTGTGCCAGAGTGGGATGGCACTGTGTAATTTGTTTCTGTACCAGAGTGGGATGGCACTGTGTATTGCTCTCTTTATCAGAGTGGGATGGCACTGGGTAATTGGTCTCTGTACCAGAGTGGGTTGGCACTGTGCAATTGGTCTCTGTATCAGCGTGGGATGGCACTGTGTAATTTGTTTCTGTGTCATAGTGGGATAGCACTGTGTAATTTGTTTCTGTGTCAGAGTGGTTTGGCACTGTGCAATTGGTCTCTGTATCAGCGTGGGATGGCACTGTGTAATTTGTTTCTGTGTCATAGTGGGATGGCACTGTGTAATTGGTCTCTGTATCAGAGTGGGATGGCACTGGGTATTCGACTCTGTATCAGAGTGGGATGGCACTGGGTATTGGTCTCTGTATCAGGTTTGGATGGCACTGTGTAATTGGTCCCTGTATCAGGTTTGGATGGCACTGTGTAATTGGTCCCTGTATCACAGAGGGATGGCACTGTGTATTGGGCTCTGTATCAGAGTGGGATGGCACTGTGTAATTCGTCCCTGTGTCACAGTGGGATGGCACTGTGTATTGGGCTCTGTATCAGAGTGGGATTGCTCTGTGTATTGGGCTCAGTATCAGAGTGGGATGGCAGTGTGTATTGGGCTCTGTATCACAGTGGGATGGCACTGTGTAATTGGTCCCTGTATCACAGTGGGATGACACTGTCTATTGGGCTCTGTATCACAGTGAGATGGCACTGTGTATTGGGCTCTGTATCACAGTGGGATGGCACTGGGTATTGGTCTCTGTATCAGGTTTGGATGGCACTGTGTAATTGGTCCCTGTATCACAGAGGGATGGCACTGTGTAATGGGCTCTGTATCAAAGTGGGATGGCACTGGGTAATTGGTCCCTGTATCACAGTGGGATGGCACTGTGTATTGGGCTCTGTCTCAGAGTGGGATGGCACTGTGTATTGGGCTCTATATCACAGTGGGATGGCACTGTGTAATTGGTCCCTGTATCAGAGTGGGATGGCACTGTCTATTGGGCTCGGTATCAGAGTGGGATGGCACTGTGTATTGGCTCTATTGCACAGTGGGATGGCACTGTGTAATTGGTCCCTGTATCACAGTGGTATGGCACTGTCTATTGGGCTCTGTATCACAGTGGGATGGCACTGTGTAATTGGTCTTTGTGTCAGAGTGAGAAGGCACTGTGTATTGGACTCTGTATCACAGTGGGATGGCACTGTGTAATTGGTCTTTGTGTCAGAGTGAGAAGGCACTGTGTATTGGGCTCTATATCACAGTGGGATGGCACTGTGAAATTGGTCTCTGTATCACAGTGGGATGGCACTGTGTAATGGGCTCTGTATCAGAGTGGGATGGCACTGGGTAATTGGTCCCTGTATCACAGTGGGATGGCACTGTGTATTGGGCTCTGTATCAGAGTGGGATGGCACTGTGTATTGGGCTCTGTATCAGAGTGGGATGGCACTGTGTATTGCGCTCTCTATCACAGTGGGATGGCACTGTGTATTGGGCTCTGCATCAGAGTGGGATGGCACTGTCTATTGGGCTCTGTATCAGAGTGGGATGGCACTGTGTATTGGGCTCTGTATCACAGTGGGATGGCACTGTCTATTGGGCTCTGTATCACAGTGGGATGGCACTGGGTATTCGACTCTGTATCAGAGTGGGATGGCACTGGGTATTGGTCTCTGTATCAGGTTTGGATGGCACTGTGTAATTAGTCCCTGTATCACAGAGGGATGGCACTGTGTATTGGGCTCTGTATCAGAGTGGGATGGCACTGTGTAATTGGTCCCTGTATCACAGTGGGATGGCACTGTGTATTGGGCTCTGTATCAGAGTGGGATGGCACTGTGTATTGGGCTCAGTATCAGAGTGGGATGGCACTGTGTATTGGGCTCTGTATCACAGTGGGATGGCACTGTGTAATTGGTCCCTGTATCACAGTGGGATGACACTGTCTATTGGGCTCTGTATCACAGTGAGTTGGCACTGTGTATTGGGCTCTGTATCACAGTGGGATGGCACTGGGTATTCGACTCTGTATCAGAGTGGGATGGCACTGGGTATTGGTCTCTGTATCAGGTTTGGATGGCACTGTGTAATTGGTCCCTGTATCACAGAGGGATGGCACTGTGTAATGGGCTCTGTATCAGAGTGGGATGGCACTGGGTAATTGGTCCCTGTATCACAGTGGGATGGCACTGTGTATTGGGCTCTGTATCAGAGTGGGATGGCACTGTGTATTGGGCTCTATATCACAGTGGGATGGCACTGTGTAATTGGTCCCTGTATCAGAGTGGGATGGCACTGTCTATTGGGCTCTGTATCAGAGTGGGATGGCACTGTGTATTGGCTCTATTGCACAGTGGGATGGCACTGTGTAATTGGTCCCTGTATCACAGTGGTATGGCACTGTCTATTGGGCTCTGTATCACAGTGGGATGGCACTGTGTAATTGGTCTTTGTGTCAGAGTGAGAAGGCACTGTGTATTGGACTCTGTATCACAGTGGGATGGCACTGTGTAATTGGTCTTTGTGTCAGAGTGAGAAGGTACTGTGTATTGGGCTCTATATCACAGTGGGATGGCACTGTGAAATTGGTCCCTGTATCAGTGTGGAATGGCACTGTGTATTTGGTCTGTGTATCAGAGTGGGATGGCACTGTGTAATTGGTCTTTGTGTCAGAGTGAGAAGGCACTGTGTATTGGTCTCTGTATCACAGTGGGATGGCACTGTGTAATTGGTCTTTGTGTCAGAGTCAGAAGGCACTGTGTATTGGGCTCTATATCACAGTGGGATGGCAAAATGAAATTGGTCCCTGTATCAGTGTGGGATGGCACTGTGTAATTGGTCTGTGTATCAGAGTGGAATGGCACTGTGTAATTGGTCTTTGAGTCAGAGTGAGAAGGCACTGTGTATTGGTCTCTGTATCACAGTGGGATGGCACTGTGTAATTGGTCTTTGTGTCAGAGTGAGAAGGCACTGTTTATTGGGCTCTGTATCACAGTGGGATGGCACTGTGTAATGGGTCTTTTTGTCAGAGTGAGAAGGCACTGTGTATTGGGCTCTGTATCACAGTAGGATGGCACTGTGTATTGGGCTCTGTATCAGAGTGGGATGGCACTGTGTAATTGGTCCCTGTATCACAGTGGGATGGCACTGTGTATTGGGCTCTGTATCAGAGTGGGATGGCACTGTGTATTGGGCTCAGTATCAGAGTGGGATGGCACTGTGTATTCGGCTCTGTATCACAGTGGGATGGCACTGTGTAATTGGTTCCTGTATCGCAGTGGGATGACACTGTCTATTGGGCTCTGTATCACAGTGAGATGGCACTGTGTATTGGGCTCTGTATCAAAGTGGGATGGCACTGTGTATTGGGCCCTGTATCACAGTGGGATGGCACTGTGTAATTGGTCCCTGTATCACAGTGGGATGGCACTGTCTATTGGGCTCTGTATCAGTGTGGGATGGCACTGTGTATTGGGCTTTGTATCACAGTGGGATGGCAATGTGTATTTGGCTCTGTATCAGTGTGGGATGGCACTGTGTAATTGGTCTTTGTAACAGAGTGGCATGGCACAGTGTATTGGGCTCCATCTCAGAGTGAGATGGCACTGTGTAATTGGTCTGTGTATCAGAGTGGGATGGCACTGTATATTGGGTCTGTAAAAGAGTGGGATGCCACTGTGTATTGGGCTTTGTATCACAGTGGGGTGGCACTGTGTATTGGGCTCTGTATCAGAGTGGGATGGGACTGTGTAATTTGTTTCTGTATCAGAGTGGGTTGGCACTGTGTAATTGGTTTCTGTATCAGAGTGGGACCCACTGTGTAATTTGTTTCTCTGTCAGAGTCGGGTGGCACTGTGTAATTGGTCTCTGTATCAGAGTGGGATGGCACTGTGTAATTTGTTTCTGTGTCAGAGTGGGATGGCACTGTGTAATTGGTCTCTGTGCCAGAGTGTGATGGCACTGTGTAACTTGTTTCTGTGTCAGAGTTGGATGGCACTGTGTAATTGGTCTCTGTGCCAGAGTGGGATGGCACTGGGCAATTGGTCTCTGTACCAGAGTGGGTTGGCACTGTGCAATTGGTCTCTGTATCAGCGTGGGATGGCACTGTGTAATTTGTTTCTGTGTCATAGTGGGATGGCACTGTGTAATTTGTTTCTGTGTCAGAGTGGGTTGGCACTGTGCAATTGGTCTCTGTATCAGCGTGGGATGGCACTGTGTAATTTGTTTCTGTGTCATAGTGGGATGGCACTGTGTAATTGGTCTCTGTATCAGAGTGGGATGGCACTGTGTATTGGGCTCTGTATCAGAGTGGGATGGCACTGTGTATTGCGCTCTCTATCACAGTGGGATGGCACTGTGTATTGGGCTCTGCATCAGAGTGGGATGGCACTGTCTATTGGGCTCTGTATCAGAGTGGGATGGCACTGTGTATTGGGCTCTGTATCACAGTGGGATGGCACTGTCTATTGGGCTCTGTATCTGAGTGGGATGGCACTGTGTATTTGGCTCTACAGCACAGTGGGATGACACTGTGTAATTGGTCCCTGTATCACAGTGGGATGGCACTGTCTATTGGGCTCTGTATCACAGTGGGATGGCACTGTGTAATTGGTCTTTGTGTCAGAGTGAGAAGGCACTGTGTATTGGACTCTGTATCACAGTGGGATGGCACTGTGTAATTGGTCCCTGTATCACAGTGGGATGGCACTGTCTATTGGGTTCTGTATCAGTGTGGGATGGCACTGTGTATTGGGCTCTGTACCACAGTGGGATGGCACTGTGTATTTGGCTCTGTATCAGTGTGGGATGGCACTGTGTAATTGGTCTTTGTAACAGAGTGGGATGGCACAGTGTATTGGGCTCCGTCTCAGAGTGAGGTGGCACGGTGTAATTGGTCTGTGCATCAGAGTGGGATGGCACTGTATATTGGGCTCTGTAAAAGAGTGGGATGGCACTGTGTATTGGGCTTTGTATCACAGTGGGATGGCACTGTGTATTGGGCCCTGTATCAGAGTGGGATGGGACTCTGTAATTTGTTTCTGTATCAGAGTGGGTTGGCACTGTGTAATTGGTTTCTGTATCAGAGTGGGATAGCACTGTGTAATTACTTTCTGTATCAGAGTGGGACCCACTGTGTAATTTGTTTCTCTGTCAGAGTCGGGTGGCACTGTGTAATTGGTCTCTGTCTCAGAGTGGGATGGCACTGTGTAATTTGTTTCTGTGTCAGAGTGGGATGGCACTGTGTAATTGGTCTCTGTGCCAGAGTGTGATGGCACTGTGTAACTTGTTTCTGTGTCAGAGTTGGATGGCACTGTGTAATTGGTCTCTGTGCCAGAGTGGGATGGCACTGTGTAATTTGTTTCTGTACCAGAGTGGGATGGCACTGTGTATTGCTCTCTTTATCAGAGTGGGATGGCACTGGGTAATTGGTCTCTGTACCAGAGTGGGTTGGCACTGTGCAATTGGTCTCTGTATCAGCGTGGGATGGCACTGTGTAATTTGTTTCTGTGTCATAGTGGGATAGCACTGTGTAATTTGTTTCTGTGTCAGAGTGGTTTGGCACTGTGCAATTGGTCTCTGTATCAGCGTGGGATGGCACTGTGTAATTTGTTTCTGTGTCATAGTGGGATGGCACTGTGTAATTGGTCTCTGTATCAGAGTGGGATGGCACTGGGTATTCGACTCTGTATCAGAGTGGGATGGCACTGGGTATTGGTCTCTGTATCAGGTTTGGATGGCACTGTGTAATTGGTCCCTGTATCACAGAGGGATGGCACTGTGTATTGGGCTCTGTATCAGAGTGGGATGGCACTGTGTAATTCGTCCCTGTGTCACAGTGGGATGGCACTGTGTATTGGGCTCTGTATCAGAGTGGGATTGCTCTGTGTATTGGGCTCAGTATCAGAGTGGGATGGCAGTGTGTATTGGGCTCTGTATCACAGTGGGATGGCACTGTGTAATTGGTCCCTGTATCACAGTGGGATGACACTGTCTATTGGGCTCTGTATCACAGTGAGATGGCACTGTGTATTGGGCTCTGTCTCACAGTGGGATGGCACTGGGTATTGGTCTCTGTATCAGGTTTGGATGGCACTGTGTAATTGGTCCCTGTATCACAGAGGGATGGCACTGTGTAATGGGCTCTGTATCAAAGTGGGATGGCACTGGGTAATTGGTCCCTGTATCACAGTGGGATGGCACTGTGTATTGGGCTCTGTATCAGAGTGGGATGGCACTGTGTATTGGGCTCTATATCACAGTGGGATGGCACTGTGTAATTGGTCCCTGTATCAGAGTGGGATGGCACTGTCTATTGGGCTCGGTATCAGAGTGGGATGGCACTGTGTATTGGCTCTATTGCACAGTGGGATGGCACTGTGTAATTGGTCCCTGTATCACAGTGGTATGGCACTGTCTATTGGGCTCTGTATCACAGTGGGATGGCACTGTGTAATTGGTCTTTGTGTCAGAGTGAGAAGGCACTGTGTATTGGACTCTGTATCACAGTGGGATGGCACTGTGTAATTGGTCTTTGTGTCAGAGTGAGAAGGCACTGTGTATTGGGCTCTATATCACAGTGGGATGGCACTGTGAAATTGGTCTCTGTATCACAGTGGGATGGCACTGTGTAATGGGCTCTGTATCAGAGTGGGATGGCACTGGGTAATTGGTCCCTGTATCACAGTGGGATGGCACTGTGTATTGGGCTCTGTATCAGAGTGGGATGGCACTGTGTATTGGGCTCTATATCACAGTGGGATGGCACTGTGTAATTGGTCCCTGTATCAGAGTGGGATGGCACTGTCTATTGGGCTCGGTATCAGAGTGGGATGGCACTGTGTATTGGCTCTATTGCACAGTGGGATGGCACTGGGTAATTGGTCCCTGTATCACAGTGGGATGGCACTGTGTATTGGACTCTGTATCACAGTGGGATGGCACTGTGTAATGGGTCTTTGTGTCAGAGTGAGAAGGCACTGTGTATTGCTCTGTGTATCAGAGTGGGATGGCAATGTGTAATTGGTCTTTGTGTCAGAGTGAGAAGGCACTGTGTATTGGGCTCTATATCACAGTGGGATGGCACTATGAAATTGGTCCCTGTATCAGTGTGGGATGGCACTGTGTAATTGGTCTGTGTATCAGAGTGGGATGGCACTGTGTAATTGGTCGTTGTGTCAGAGTGAGAAGGCACTGTGTATTGGTCTCTGTATCACAGTGGGATGGCACTGTGTAATTGGTCTTTGTGTCAGAGTGAGAAGGCACTGTGTATTGGGCTCTGTATCACAGTGGGATGGCACTGTGTAATTGGTCCCTGTATCACAGTGGGATGGCACTGTCTATTGGGCTCTGTATCAGTGTGGGATGGCACTGTGTATTGGGCTTTGTATCACAGTGGGATGGCAATGTGTATTTGGCTCTGTATCAGTGTGGGATGGCACTGTGTAATTGGTCCCTGTATCACAGTGGGATGACACTGTCTATTGGGCTCTGTATCACAGTGGGATGGCACTGTGTATTGGGCTCTGTATCAGAGTGGGATGGGACTGTGTAATTTGTTTCTGTATCAGAGTGGGTTGGCACTGTGTAATTGGTTTCTGTATCAGAGTGGGATGGCACCAATAAACAGAGTGGGATGGCACAGTGTATTGGGCTCCGTGTCAGAGTGAGATGGCACTGTGTAATTGGTCTGTGTATCAGAGTGGGATGGCACTGTGTATTGGGCATTGTATCACAGTGGGATGGCACTGTGTATTGGGCTCTGTATCAGAGTGGGATGGGACTGTGTAATTGGTTTCTGTATCAGAGTGGGATGGCACTGTGTAATTACTTTCTGTATCAGAGTGGGACCCACTGTGTAATTTGTTTCTCTGTCAGAGTCGGGTGGCACTGTGGAATTGGTCTCTGTATCAGAGTGGGATGGCACTGTGTAATTTGTTTCTGTGTCAGAGTGGGATGGCACTGTGTAATTGGTCTCTGTGCCAGAGTGTGATGGCACTGTGTAACTTGTTTCTGTGTCAGAGTTGGATGGCACTGTGTAATTGGTCTCTGTGCCAGAGTGGGATGGCACTGGGTAATTGGTCTCTGAATCAGCGTGGGATGGCACTGTGTAATTTGTTTCTGTGTTATAGTGGGATGGCACTGTGTAATTTGTTTCTGTGTCAGAGTGGGTTGGCACTGTGCAATTGGTCTCTGTATCAGCGTGGGATGGCACTGTGTATTGGGCTCTGTATCAGAGTGGGATGGCACTGTGTATTGGGCTCTGTATCACAGTGGGATGGCACTGTGTATTGGGCTCTCTATCACAGTGGGATGGCACTGTGTATTGGGCTCTGCATCAGAGTGGGATGGCACTGTCTATTGGGCTCTGTATCAGAGTGGGATGGCACTGTGTATTGGGCTCTGTATCACAGTGGGATGGCACTGTGTAATTGGTCCCTGTATCACAGTGGGATGGCACTGTCTATTGGGCTCTGTATCTGAGTGGGATGGCACTGTGTATTTGGCTCTACAGCACAGTGGGATGACACTGTGTAATTGGTCCCTGTATCACAGTGGGATGGCACTGTCTATTGGGCTCTGTATCACAGTGGGATGGCACTGTGTAATTGGTCTTTGTGTCAGAGTGAGAAGGCACTGTGTATTGGACTCTGTATCACAGTGGGATGGCACTGTGTAATTGGTCCCTGTATCACAGTGGGATGGCACTGTCTATTGGGTTCTGTATCAGTGTGGGATGGCACTGTGTATTGGGCTCTGTACCACAGTGGGATGGCACTGTGTATTTGGCTCTGTATCAGTGTGGGATGGCACTGTGTAATTGGTCTTTGTAACAGAGTGGGATGGCACAGTGTATTGGGCTCCGTCTCAGAGTGAGGTGGCACGGTGTAATTGGTCTGTGCATCAGAGTGGGATGGCACTGTATATTGGGCTCTGTAAAAGAGTGGGATGGCACTGTGTATTGGGCTTTGTATCACAGTGGGATGGCACTGTGTATTGGGCCCTGTATCAGAGTGGGATGGGACTGTGTAATTTGTTTCTGTATCAGAGTGGGTTGGCACTGTGTAATTGGTTTCTGTTTCAGAGTGGGATAGCACTGTGTAATTACTTTCTGTATCAGAGTGGGACCCACTGTGTAATTTGTTTCTCTGTCAGAGTCGGGTGGCACTGTGTAATTGGTCTCTGTCTCAGAGTGGGATGGCACTGTGTAATTTGTTTCTATGTCAGAGTGGGATGGCACTGTGTAATTGGTCTCTGTGCCAGAGTGTGATGGCACTGTGTAACTTGTTTCTGTGTCAGAGTTGGATGGCACTGTGTAATTGGTCTCTGTGCCAGAGTGGGATGGCACTGTGTAATTTGTTTCTGTACCAGAGTGGGATGGCACTGTGTATTGCTCTCTTTATCAGAGTGGGATGGCACTGGGTAATTGGTCTCTGTACCAGAGTGGGTTGGCACTGTGCAATTGGTCTCTGTATCAGCGTGGGATGGCACCGTGTAATTTGTTTCTGTGTCATAGTGGGATGGCACTGTGTAATTTGTTTCTGTGTCAGAGTGGTTTGGCACTGTGCAATTGGTCTCTGTATCAGCGTGGGATGGCACTGTGTAATTTGTTTCTGTGTCATAGTGGGATGGCACTGTGTAATTGGTCTCTGTATCAGAGTGGGATGGCACTGTGTATTGGGCTCTGTATCAGAGTGGGATGGCACTGTGCATTGGGCTCTGTATCACCGTGGGATGGCACTGTGTATTGGGCTCTGCATCAGAGTGGGATGGCACTGTCTATTGGGCTCTGTATCAGAGTGGGATGGCACTGTCTCTTGGGCTCTGTATCAGAGTGTGGTGGCACTGAGTATTGGGCTCTGTATCACAGTGGGATGGCACTGGGTATTGGGCTCAGTATCAGAGTGGGATGGCACTGTGTATTGGGCTCTGTATCAGAGTGGGATGGCACTGGGTATTGGTCTCTGTATCAGGTTTGGATGGCACTGTGTAATTGGTCCCTGTATCACAGAGGGATGGCACTGTGTATTGGGCTCTGTATCAGAGTGGGATGGCACTGTGTAATTCGTCCCTGTGTCACAGTGGGATGGCACTGTGTATTGGGCTCTGTATCAGAGTGGGATTGCTCTGTGTATTGGGCTCAGTATCAGAGTGGGATGCAGTGTGTATTGGGCTCTGTATCACAGTGGGATGGCACTGTGTAATTGGTCCCTGTATCACAGTGGGATGACACTGTCTATTGGGCTCTGTATCACAGTGAGATGGCACTGTGTATTGGGCTCTGTATCACAGTGGGATGGCACTGGGTATTCGACTCTGTATCAGAGTGGGATGGCACTGGGTATTGGTCTCTGTATCAGGTTTGGATGGCACTGTGTAATTGGTCCCTGTATCACAGAGGGATGGCACTGTGTAATGGGCTCTGTATCAGAGTGGGATGGCACTGGGTAATTGGTCCCTGTATCACAGTGGGATGGCACTGTGTATTGGGCTCTGTATCAGAGTGGGATGGCACTGTGTATTGGGCTCTATATCACAGTGGGATGGCACTGTGTAATTGGTCCCTGTATCAGAGTGGGATGGCACTGTCTATTGGGCTCGGTATCAGAGTGGGATGGCACTGTGTATTGGCTCTATTGCACAGTGGGATGGCACTGTGTAATTGGTCCCTGTATCACAGTGGTATGGCACTGTCTATTGGGCTCTGTATCACAGTGGGATGGCACTGTGTAATTGGTCTTTGTGTCAGAGTGAGAAGGCACTGTGTATTGGACTCTGTATCACAGTGGGATGGCACTGTGTAATTGGTCTTTGTGTCAGAGTGAGAAGGCACTGTGTATTGGGCTCTATATCACAGTGGGATGGCACTGTGAAATTGGTCTGTGTATCAGAGTGGGATGGCACTGTGTAATTGGTCTTTGTGTCAGAGTGAGAAGGCACTGTGTATTGGTCTCTGTATCACAGTGGGATGGCACTATGAAATTGGTCCCTGTATCAGTGTGGGATGGCACTGTGTAATTGGTCTGTGTATCAGAGTGGGATGGCACTGTGTAATTGGTCGTTGTGTCAGAGTGAGAAGGCACTGTGTATTGGTCTCTGTATCACAGTGGGATGGCACTGTGTAATTGGTCTTTGTGTCAGAGTGAGAAGGCACTGTGTATTGGGCTCTGTATCACAGTGGGATGGCACTGTGTAATTGGTCCCTGTATCACAGTGGGATGGCACTGTCTATTGGGCTCTGTATCAGTGTGGGATGGCACTGTGTATTGGGCTTTGTATCACAGTGGGATGGCAATGTGTATTTGGCTCTGTATCAGTGTGGGATGGCACTGTGTAATTGGTCTTAGTAACAGAGTGGGATGGCACAGTGTATTGGGCTCCGTCTCAGAGTGAGATGGCACTGTGTAATTGGTCTGTGTATCAGAGTGGGATGGCACTGTGTATTGGGCATTGTATCACAGTGGGATGGCACTGTGTATTGGGCTCTGTATCAGAGTGGGATGGGACTGTGTAATTTGTTTCTGTATCAGAGTGGGTTGGCACTGTGTAATTGGTTTCTGTATCAGAGTGGGACCCACTGTGTAATTTGTTTCGCTGTCAGAGTCGGGTGGCACTGTGTAATTGGTCTCTGTATCAGAGTGGGATGGCACTGTGTAATTTGTTTCTGTGTCAGAGTGGGATGGCACTGTGTAATTGGTCTCTGTGCCAGAGTGTGATGGCACTGTGTAACTTGTTTCTGTGTCAGAGTTGGATGGCACTGTGTAATTGGTCTCTGTGCCAGAGTGGGATGGCACTGGGTAATTGGTCTCTGTACCAGGCTGGGTTGGCACTGTGCAATTGGACTCTGAATCAGCGTGGGAATGCACTGTGTAATTTGTTTCTGTGTCATAGTGGGATGGCACTGTGTAATTTGTTTCTGTGTCAGAGTGGGTTGGCACTGTGCAATTGGTCTCTGTATCAGCGTGGGATGGCACTGTGTATTGGGCTCTGTATCAGAGTGGGATGGCACTGTGTATTGGGCTCTGTATCACAGTGGGATGGCACTGTGTATTGGGCTCTGCATCAGAGTGGGATGGCACTGTCTATTGGGCTCTGTATCAGAGTGGGATGGCACGGTGTATTGGGCTCTGTATCCGAGTGTGGTGGCACTGAATAGTGTTCTCTGTATCAGAGAGGGATGGCACTGAGTATTGGGCTCTGTATCACAGTGGGATGGCACTGTGTATTTGGCTCTGTATCACAGTGGGATGGCACTGTGTAATGGGCTCTGTATCACAGTGGGATGGCACTGTGTATTGGGCTCTGTATCACAGTGGGATGGCACTGGGTATTCGGCTCTGTATCAGAGTGGGATGGCACTGTAATTGGTACCTGTATCACAGTGGCATGGCACTGTGTAATGGGCCTCTGTATCACAGAGGGATGGCACTGTGTAATTGGTCCCTGTATCACAGTGGGATGGCACTGTGTATTGGGGTCTGTATCAGAGTGGGATGGCACTGTGTAATTGGTCCCTGTATCACAGTGGGATGGCACTGTGTATTGGGCTCTGTATCAGAGTGGGATGGCACTGTGTATTGGACTCAGCATCAGAGTGGGATGGCACTTTCTATTGGGCTCTGTATCACAGTGGGATGGCAATGTGTATTTGGCTCTGTATCAGTGTGGGATGGCACTGTGTAATTGGTCTTTGTAACAGAGTGGGATGGCACAGTGTATTGGGCTCCGTCTCAGAGTGAGATGGCACTGTGTAATTGGTCTGTGTATCAGAGTGGGATGGCACTGTATATTGGGCTCTGTAAAAGAGTGGGATGCCAGTGTGTATTGGGCTTTGTATCACAGTGGGATGGCACTGTGTATTGGGCTCTGTATCAGAGTGGGATGGGACTGTGTAATTTGTTTCTGTATCAGAGTGGGTTGGCACTGTGTAATTGGTTTCTGTATCAGAGTGGGACCCACTGTGTAATTTGTTTCTCTGTCAGAGTCGGGTGGCACTGTGTAATTGGTCTCTGTATCAGAGTGGGATGGCACTGTGTAATTTGTTTCTGGGTCAGAGTGGGATGGCACTGTGTAATTGGTCTCTGTGCCAGAGTGTGATGGCACTGTGTAACTTGTTTCTGTGTCAGAGTTGGATGGCACTGTGTAATTGGTCTCTGTGCCAGAGTGGGATGGCACTGGGTAATTGGTCTCTCTACCAGAGTGGGTTGGCACTGTGCAATTGGTCTCTGTATCAGCGTGGGATGGCACTGTGTAATTTGTTTCTGTGTCATAGTGGGATGGCACTGTGTAATTTGTTTCTGTGTCAGAGTGGGTTGGCACTGTGCAATTGGTCTCTGTATCAGCGTGGGATGGCACTGTGTAATTTGTTTCTGTGTCATAGTGGGATGGCACTGTGTAATTGGTCTCTGTATCAGAGTGGGCTGGCACTGTGTATTGGGCTCTGTATCAGAGTGGGATGGCACTGTGTATTGGGCTCTGCATCACAGTGGGATGGCACTGTGTATTGGGCTCTGCATCAGAGTGGGATGGCACTGTCTATTGGGCTCTGTATCAGAGTGGGATGGCACTGTGTATTGGGCTCTGTATCACAGTGGGATGGCACTGTGTAATTGGTCCCTGTATCACAGTGGGATGGCACTGTCTATTGGGCTCTGTATCTGAGTGGGATGGCACTGTGTATTTGGCTCTATAGCACAGTGGGATGACACTGTGTAATTGGTCCCTGTATCACAGTGGGATGGCACTGTCTATTGCGCTCTGTATCACAGTGGGATGGCACTGTGTAATTGGTCTTTGTGTCAGAGTGAGAAGGCACTGTGTATTGGACTCTGTATCGCAGTGGGATGGCACTGTGTAATTGGTCCCTGTATCACAGTGGGATGGCACTGTGTATTTGGCTCTGTATCAGTGTGGGATGGCACTGTGTAATTGGTCTTTGTAACAGAGTGGGATGGCACAGTGTATTGGGCTCCGTCTCAGAGTGAGGTGGCACGGTGTAATTGGTCTGTGCATCAGAGTGGGATGGCACTGTATATTGGGCTCTGTAAAAGAGTGTGATGGCACTGTGTATTGGGCTTTGTATCACAGTGGGATGGCACTGTGTATTGGGCCCTGTATCAGAGTGGGATGGGACTGTGTAATTTGTTTCTGTATCAGAGTGGGTTGGCACTGTGTAATTGGTTTCTGTATCAGAGTGGGATAGCACTGTGTAATTACTTTCTGTATCAGAGTGGGACCCACTGTGTAATTTGTTTCTCTGTCAGAGTCGGGTGGCACTGTGTAATTGGTCTCTGTCTCAGAGTGGGATGGCACTGTGTAATTTGTTTCTGTGTCAGAGTGGGATGGCACTGTGTAATTGGTCTCTGTGCCAGAGTGTGATGGCACTGTGTAACTTGTTTCTGTGTCAGAGTTGGATGGCACTGTGTAATTGGTCTCTGTGCCAGAGTGGGATGGCACTGTGTAATTTGTTTCTGTACCAGAGTGGGATGGCACTGTGTATTGCTCTCTTTGTCAGAGTGGGATGGCACTGGGTAATTGGTCTCTGTACCAGAGTGGGTTGGCACTGTGCAATTGGTCTCTGTATCAGCGTGGGATGGCACTGTGTAATTTGTTTCAGTGTCATAGTGGGATGGCACTGTGTAATTTGTTTCTGTGTCAGAGTGGGTTGGCACTGTGCAATTGGTCTCTGTATCAGCGTGGGATGGCACTGTGTAATTTGTTTCTGTGTCATAGTGGGATGGCACTGTGTAATTGGTCTCTGTATCAGAGTGGGATGGCACTGTGTATTGGGCTCTGTATCAGAGTGGGATGGCACTGTGTATTGGGCTCTGTATCACAGTGGGATGGCACTGTGTATTGGGCTCTGCATCAGAGTGGGATGGCACTGTCTATTGGGCTCTGTATCAGAGTGGGATGGCACTGTCTCTTGGGCTCTGTATCAGAGTGGGATGTCACTGTGTATTGGGCTCTGTATCAGAGTGGGATGTCACTGTGTATTGGGCTCTGTATCAGAGTGTGGTGGCACTGAGTATTGGGCTCTGTATCACAGTGGGATGGCACTGTGTATAGGGCTCTGTCTCAGACAGGGATGGCACTGGGTATTGGGCTCAGTATCAGAGTGGGATGGCACTGTGTATTGGGCTCTGTACCAGAGTGTGGTGGCACTTTGTATTGGGCTCTGTATCACAGTGGGATGGCACTGTGTATAGGGCTCTGTATCAGAGTGGGATGGCACTGGGTATTGGGCTCTGTATCAGAGTGGGATGGCACTGGGTATTCGACTCTGTATCAGAGTGGGATGGCACTGGGTATTGGTCTCTGTATCAGGTTTGGATGGCACTGTGTAATTGGTCCCTGTATCACAGAGGGATGGCACTGTGTATTGGGCTCTGTATCAGAGTGGGATGGCACTGTGTAATTCGTCCCTGTATCACAGTGGGATGGCACTGTGTATTGGGCTCTGTATCAGAGTGGGATTGCACTGTGTATTGGGCTCAGTATCAGAGTGGGATGGCACTGTGTATTGGGCTCTGTATCACAGTGGGATGGCACTGTGTATTGGGCTCAGTATCAGAGTGGGATGGCACTGTGTATTGGGCTCTGTATCACAGTGGGATGGCACTGTGTAATTCGTCCCTGTATCACAGTGGGATGGCACTGTGTATTGGGCTCTGTATCAGAGTGGGATTGCACTGTGTATTGGGCTCAGTATCAGAGTGGTATGGCACTGTGTATTGGGCTCTGTATCAGAGTGGGATTGCACTGTGTATTGGGCTCAGTATCAGAGTGGTATGGCACTGTGTATTGGGCTCTGTATCACAGTGGGATTGCACTGTGGATTGGGCTCAGTTTCAGAGTGAGATGGCACTGTGTATTGGTCTCTGTATCAGGTTTGGATGGCACTGTGTAATTGGTCCCTGTATCACAGAGGGATGGCACTGTGTAATGGGCTCTGTATCAGAGTGGGATGGCACTGGGTAATTTGTCCCTGTATCACAGTGGGATGGCACTGTGTATTGGGCTCTGTATCAGAGTGGGATGGCACTGTGTATTGGGCTCTATATCACAGTGGGATGGCACTGTGTAATTGGTCCCTGTATCAGAGTGGGATGGCACTGTCTATTGGGCTCGGTATCAGAGTGGGATGGCACTGTGTATTGGCTCTATTGCACAGTGGGATGGCACTGTGTAATTGGTCCCTGTATCACAGTGGTATGGCACTGTGTATTGGGCTCTATATCACAGTGGGATGGCACTGTGAAATTGGTCCCTGTATCAGTGTGGAATGGCACTGTGTAATTGGTCTGTGTATCAGAGTGGGATGGCACTGTGTAATTGGTCTTTGTGTCAGAGTGAGAAGGCACTGTGTATTGGTCTCTGTATCACAGTGGGATGGCACTGTGTAATTGGTCTTTGTGTCAGAGTGAAAAGGCACTGTGTATTGGGCTCTATATCACAGTGGGATGGCACTATGAAATTGGTCCCTGTATCAGTGTGGGATGGCACTGTGTAATTGGTCTGTGTATCAGAGTGGGATGGCACTGTGTAACTGGTCGTTGTGTCAGAGTGAGAAGGCACTGTGTATTGGTCTCTGTGTCACAGTGGGATGGCACTGTGTAATTGGTCTTTGTGTCAGAGTGAGAAGGCACTGTGTATTGGGCTCTGTATCACAGTGGGATGGCACTGTGTAATGGGTCTTTGTGTCAGAGTGAGAAGGCACTGTGTATTGAGCTCTGTATCACAGTGGGATGGCACTGTGTATTGGGCTCTGTATCAGAGTGGGATGGCACTGTGTAATTGGTCCCTGTATCACAGTGGGATGGCACTGTGTATTGGGCTCTGTATCAGAGTGGGATGGCACTGTGTATTGGGCTCAGTATCAGAGTGGGATGGCACTGTGTTTTGGGCTCTGTATCACAGTGGGATGGCACAGTGTATTGGGCCCTGTATCAGAGTGGGATGGGACTGTGTAATTTGTTTCTGTATCAGAGTGGGTTGGCACTGTGTAATTGGTTTCTGTATCAGAGTGGGATAGCACTGTGTAATTACTTTCTGTATCAGAGTGGGACCCACTGTGTAATTTGTTTCTCTGTCAGAGTCGAGTGGCACTGTGTAATTGGTCTCTGTCTCAGAGTGGGATGGCACTGTGTAATTTGTTTCTGTGTCAGAGTGGGATGGCACTGTGTAATTGGTCTCTGTGCCAGAGTGTGATGGCACTGTGTAACTTGTTTCTGTGTCAGAGTTGGATGGCACTGTGTAATTGGTCTCTGTGCCAGAGAGGGATGGCACTGTGTAATTTGTTTCTGTACCAGAGTGGGATGGCACTGTGTATTGCTCTCTTTATCAGAGTGGGATGGCACTGGGTAATTGGTCTCTGTACCAGAGTGGGTTGGCACTGTGCAATTGGTCTCTGTATCAGCGTGGGATGGCACTGTGTAATTTGTTTCTGTGTCATGGTGGGATGGTACTGTGTAATTTGTTTCTGTGTCAGAGTGGGTTGGCACTGTGCAATTGGTCTCTGTATCAGCGTGGGATGGCACTGTGTAATTTGTTTCTGTGTCATAGTGGGATGGCACTGTGTAATTGGTCTCTGTATCAGAGTGGGATGGCACTGTGTATTGGGCTCTGTATCAGAGTGGGATGGCACTGTGTATTGGGCTCTGTATCACAGTGGGATGGCACTGTGTATTGGGCTCTGCATCAGAGTGGGATGGCACTGTCTATTGGGCTCTGTATCAGAGTGGGATGGCACTGTGTATTGGGCTCTGTACCAGAGTGTGGTGGCACTTTGTATTGGGCTCTGTATCACAGTGGGATGGCACTGTGTATAGGGCTCTGTATCAGAGTGGGATGGCACTGGGTATTGGGCTCTGTATCAGAGTGGGATGGCACTGGGTATTCGACTCTGTATCAGAGTGGGATGGCACTGGGTATTGGTCTCTGTATCAGGTTTGGATGGCACTGTGTAATTGGTCCCTGTATCACAGAGGGATGGCACTGTGTATTGGGCTCTGTATCAGAGTGGGATGGCACTGTGTAATTCGTCCCTGTATCACAGTGGGATGGCACTGTGTATTGGGCTCTGTATCAGAGTGGGATTGCACTGTGTATTGGGCTCAGTATCAGAGTGGGATGGCACTGTGTATTGGGCTCTGTATCACAGTGGGATGGCACTGTGTAATTGGTCCCTGTATCACAGTGGGATGACACTGTCTATTGGGCTCTGTATCACAGTGGGATGGCACTGTGTATTGGGCTCTGTATCACAGTGAGTTGGCACTGTGTATTGGGCTCTGTATCACAGTGAGTTGGCACTGTGTATTGGGCTCTGTATCAGAGTGGGATTGCACTGTGTATTGGGCTCTGTATCACAGTGAGTTGGCACTGTGTATTGGGCTCTGTATCACAGTGGGATGGCACTGTGTAATTGGTCCCTGAATCACAGTGGGATGGCACTGGGTATTGGTCTCTGTATCAGGTTTGGATGGCACTGTGTAATTGGTCCCTGTATCACAGTGGGATGGCACTGTGTAATGGGCTCTGTATCAGAGTGGGATGGCACTGGGTAATTGGTCCCTGTATCACAGTGGGATGGCACTGTGTATTGGGCTCTGTATCAGAGTGGGATGGCACTGTGTATTGGGCCGTGTATCACAATGGGATGGCACTGTGTAATTGGTCTTTGTGTCAGAGTGAGAAGGCACTGTGTATTGGGCTCTATATCACAGTGGGATGGCACTGTGTAATTGGTCCCTGTATCAGAGTGGGATGGCACTGTCTATTGGGCTCGGTATCAGAGTGGGATGGCACTGTGTATTGGCTGTATTGCACAGTGGGATGGCACTGTGTAATTGGTCCCTGTATCACAGTGGTATGGCACTGTCTATTGGGCTCTGTATCACAGTGGGATGGCACTGTGTAATTGGTCTTTGTGTCAGAGTGAGAAGGCACTGTGTATTGGACTCTGTATCACAGTGGGATGGCACTGTGTAATTGGTCTTTGTGTCAGAGTGAGAAGGCACTGTGTATTGGGCTCTATATCACAGTGGGATGGCACTGTGAAATTGGTCCCTGTATCAGTGTGGAATGGCACTGTGTAATTGGTCTGTGTATCAGAGTGGGATGGCACTGTGTAATTGGTCGTTGTGTCAGAGTGAGAAGGCACTGTGTATTGGTCTCTGTATCAGAGTGGGATGGCACTGTGTAATTGGTCCCTGTATCACAGTGGGATGGCACTGTGTAATTGGCTCTGTATCACAGTGGGATGGCACTGTGTAATTGGTCCCTGTATCACAGTGGTATGGCACTGTCTATTGGGCTCTGTATCACAGTGGGATGGCACTGTGTAATTGGTCTTTGTGTCAGAGTGAGAAGGCACTGTGTATTGGACTCTGTATCACAGTGGGATGGCACTGTGTAATTGGTCTTTGTGTCAGAGTGAGAAGGCACTGTGTATTGGGCTCTATATCACAGTGGGATGGCACTGTGAAATTGGTCCCTGTATCAGTGTGGAATGGCACTGTGTAATTGGTCTGTGTATCAGAGTGGGATGGCACTGTGTAATTGGTCGTTGTGTCAGAGTGAGAAGGCACTGTGTATTGGTCTCTGTATCACAGTGGGATGGCACTGTGTAATTGGTCTTTGTGTTAGAGTGAGAAGGCACTGTGTATTGGGCTCTGTATCACAGTGGGATGGCACTGTGTAATGGGTCTTTGTGTAAGAGTGAGAAGGCACTGTGTATTGGGCTCTGTATCACAGTGGGATGGCACTGTGTATTGGGCTCTGTATCAGAGTGGGATGGCACTGTGTAATTGGTCCCTGTATCACAGTGGGATGGCACTGTGTATTGGGCTCTGTATCAGAGTGGGATGGCACTGTGTAATTGGTTCCTGTATCACAGTGGGATGACACTGTCTATTTGGCTCTGTATCACAGTGAGATGGCACTGTGTATTGGGCTCTGTATCAAAGTGGGATGGCACTGTGTATTGGGCCCTGTATCACAGTGGGATGGCACTGTGTAATTGGTCCCTGTATCACAGTGGGATGGCACTGTCTATTGGGCTCTGTAACAGTGTGGGATGGCACTGTGTATTGGGCTTTGTATCACAGTGGGATGGCAATGTGTATTTGGCTCTGTATCAGTGTGGGATGGCACTGTGTAATTGGTCTTTGTAACAGAGTGGGATGGCACAGTGTATTGGGCTCCGTCTCAGAGTGAGATGGCACTGTGTAATTGGTCTGTGTATCAGAGTGGGATGGCACTGTGTATTGGGCATTGTATCACAGTGGGATGGCACTGTGTATTGGGCTCTGTATCAGAGTGGGATGGGACTGTGTAATTTGTTTCTGTATCAGAGTGGGTTGGCACTGTGTAATTGGTTTCTGTATCAGAGTGGGATGGCACTGTGTAATTACTTTCTGTATCAGAGTGGGACCCACTGTGTAATTTGTTTCTCTGTCAGAGTCGGGTGGCACTGTGTAATTGGTCTCTGTATCAGAGTGGGATGGCACTGTGTAATTTGTTTCTGTGTCAGAGTGGGATGGCACTGTGTAATTGGTCTCTGTGCCAGAGTGTGATGGCACTGTGTAACTTGTTTCTGTGTCAGAGTTGGATGGCACTGTGTAATTGGTCTCTGTGCCAGAGTGGGATGGCACTGGGTAATTGGTCTCTGTACCAGAGTGGGTTGGCACTGTGCAATTGGTCTCTGAATCAGCGTGGGATGGCACTGTGTAATTTGTTTCTGTGTCATAGTGGGATGGCACTGTGTAATTTGTTTCTGTGTCAGAGTGGGTTGGCACTGTGCAATTGGTCTCTGTATCAGCGTGGGATGGCACTGTGTATTGGGCTCTGTATCACAGTGGGATGGCACTGTGTATTGGGCTCTGCATCAGAGTGGGATGGCACTGTCTATTGGGCTCTGTATCAGAGTGGGATGGCATGGTGTATTGGGCTCTGTATCAGAGTGTGGTGGCACTGAATAGTGTTCTCTGTATCAGAGAGGGATGGCACTGGGTATTGGGCTCTGTATCACAGTGGGATGGCACTGTGTATTTGGCTCTGTATCACAGTGGGATGGCACTGTGTAATGGGCTCTGTATCACAGTGGGATGGCACTGTGTATTGGGCTCTGTATCACAGTGGGATGGCACTGGGTATTGGTCTCTGTATCAGGTTGGGATGGCACTGTAATTGGTACCTGTATCACAGTGGGATGGCACTGTGTAATTGGTCCCTGTATCACAGTGGGATGGCACTGTGTATTGGGCTCTGTATCAGAGTGGGATGGCACTGTGTAATTGGTCCCTGTATCACAGTGGGATGGCACTGTGTATTGGGCTCTGTATCAGAGTGGGATGGCACTGTGTATTGGACTCAGTATCAGAGTGGGATGGCACTGTGTATTGGGCTCTGTATCACAGTGGGATGGCACTGTGTAATTGGTCCCTGTATCACAGTGGGATGACACTGTCTATTGGACTCTGTATCACAGTGGGATGACACTGTGTATTGGTCTCTGTATCAGAGTGGGATGGCACTGTGTAATTGGTCTTTGTGTCAGAGTGAGAAGGCACTGTGTATTGGGCTCTATATCACAGTGGGATGGCACTGTGAAATTGGTCCCTGTATCAGTGTGGGATGGCACTGTGTAATTGGTCTGTGTATCAGAGTGGGATGGCACTGTGTAATTGGTCTTTGTGTCAGAGTGAGAAGGCACTGTGTGTTGGTCTCTGTATCACAGTGGGATGGCACTGTGTAATTGGTCCCTGTATCACAGTGGGATGACACTGTCTATTGGGCTCTGTATCACAGTGAGATGGCACTGTGTATTGGGCTCTGTATCACAGTGGGATGGCACTGGGTATTCGACTCTGTATCAGAGTGGGATGGCACTGGGTATTGGTCTCTGTATCAGGTTTGGATGGCATTGTGTAATTGGTCCCTGTATCACAGAGGGATGGCACTGTGTATTGGGCTCTGTATCAGAGTGGGATGGCACTGTGTATTGGGCTCTATATCACAGTGGGATGGCACTGTGTAATTGGTCCCTGTATCAGAGTGGGATGGCACTGTCAATTGGGCTCGGTATCAGAGTGGGATGGCACTGTGTATTGGCTCTATTGCACAGTGGGATGGCACTGTGTAATTGGTCCCTGAATCACAGTGGTATGGCACTGTCTATTGGGCTCTGTATCACAGTGGGATGGCACTGTGTAATTGGTCTTTGTGTCAGAGTGAGAAGGCACTGTGTATTGGGCTCTGTATCACAGTGGGATGGCA
Organism: Scyliorhinus torazame; assembly: GCF_047496885.1. NCBI lineage: Eukaryota > Metazoa > Chordata > Chondrichthyes > Carcharhiniformes > Scyliorhinidae > Scyliorhinus > Scyliorhinus torazame. The sequence goes on from NC_092707.1 coordinate 138,210,341, forward strand.
CTGTGTAATGGGTCTTTGTGTCAGAGTGAGAAGGCCCTGTGTATTGGGCTCTGTATCACAGTGGGATGGCACTGTGTATTGGGCTCTGTATCAGAGTGGGATGGCACTGTGTAATTGGTCCCTGTATCACAGTGGGATGGCACTGTGTATTGGGCTCTGTATCAGAGTGGGATGGCACTGTGTATTGGGCTCAGTATCAGAGTGGGATGGCACTGTGTATTGGGCTCTGTATCACAGTGGGATGGCACTGTGTAATTGGTTCCTGTATCACAGTGGGATGACACTGTCTATTGGGCTCTGTATCACAGTGAGATGGCACTGTGTATTGGGCTCTGTATCAAATTGGGATGGCACTGTGTATTGGGCCCTGTATCACAGTGGGATGGCACTGTGTAATTGGTCCCTGTCTCACAGTGGGATGGCACTGTCTATTGGGCTCTGTATCAGTGTGGGATGGCACTGTGTATTGGGCTTTGTATCACAGTGGGATGGCAATGTGTATTTGTCTCTGTATCAGTGTGGGATGGCACTGTGTAATTGGTCTTTGTAACAGAGTGGGATGGCACAGTGTATTGGGCTCCGTCTGAGAGTGAGATGGCACTGTGTAATTGGTCTGTGTATCAGAGTGGGATGGCACTGTGTATTGGGCATTGTATCACAGTGGGATGGCACTGTGTATTGGGCTCTGTATCAGAGTGGGATGGGACTGTGTAATTTGTTTCTGTATCAGAGTGTGTTGGCACTGTGTAATTGGTTTCTGTATCAGAGTGGGATGGCACTGTGTAATTACTTTCTGTATCAGAGTGGGACCCACTGTGTAATTTGTTTCTCTGTCAGAGTCGGGTGGCACTGTGTAATTGGTCTCTGTATCAGAGTGGGATGGCACTGTGTAATTTGTTTCTGTGCCAGAGTGTGATGGCACTGTGTAACTTGTTTCTGTGTCAGAGTTGGATGGCACTGTGTAATTGGTCTCTGTGCCAGAGTGGGATGGCACTGGGTAATTGGTCTCTGTACCAGAGTGGGTTGGCACTGTGCAATTGGTCTCTGAATCAGCGTGGGATGGCACTGTGTAATTTGTTTCTGTGTCATAGTGGGATGGCACTGTGTAATTTGTTTCTGTGTCAGAGTGGGTTGGCACTGTGCAATTGGTCTCTGTATCAGCGTGGGATGGCACTGTGTAATTTGTTTCTGTGTCATAGTGGGATGGCACTGTGTATTGGGCTCTGTATCAGAGTGGGATGGCACTGTGTATTGGGCTCTGTATCACAGTGGGATGGCACTGTGCATTGGGCTCTGCATCAGAGTGGGATGGCACTGTCTATTGGGCTCTGTATCAGAGTGGGATGGCACGGTGTATTGGGCTCTGTATCAGAGTGTGGTGGCACTGAGTAGTGTTCTCTGTATCAGAGAGGGATGGCACTGGGTATTGGGCTCTGTATCACAGTGGGATGGCACTGTGTATTGTGCTCTGTATCACAGTGGGATGGCACTGTGTAATTGGTTCCTGTATCACAGTGGGATGACACTGTCTATTGGGCTCTGTATCACATTGAGATGGCACTGTGTATTGGGCTCTGTATCAAAGTGGGATGGCACTGTGTATTGGGCCCTGTATCACAGTGGGATGGCACTGTGTAATTGGTCCCTGTATCACAGTGGGATGGCACTGTCTATTGGGCTCTGTATCAGTGTGGGATGGCACTGTGTATTGGGCTTTGTATCACAGTGGGATGGCAATGTGTATTTGGCTCTGTATCAGTGTGGGATGGCACTGTGTAATTGGTCTTTGTAACAGAGTGGGATGGCACAGTGTATTGGGCTCCGTCTCAGAGTGAGATGGCACTGTGTAATTGGTCTGTGTATCAGAGTGGGATGGCACTGTGTATTGGGCATTGTATCACAGTGGGATGGCACTGTGTATTGGGCTCTGTATCAGAGTGGGATGGGACTGTGTAATTTGTTTCTGTATCAGAGTGGGTTGGCACTGTGTAATTGGTTTCTGTATCAGAGTGGGTTGGCACTGTGTAATTGGTTTCTGTATCAGAGTGGGATGGCACTGTGTAATTACTTTCTGTATCAGAGTGGGACCCACTGTGTAATTTGTTTCTCTGTCAGAGTCGGGTGGCACTGTGTAATTGGTCTCTGTCTCAGAGTGGGATGGCACTGTGTAATTTGTTTCTGTGTCAGAGTGGGATGGCACTGTGTAATTTGTTTCTGTGTCAGAGTGTGATGGCACTGTGTAACTTGTTTCTGTGTCAGAGTTGGATGGCACTGTGTAATTGGTCTCTGTCTCAGAGTGTGATGGCACTGTGTAATTTGTTTCTGTGTCAGAGTGTGATGGCACTGTGTAACTTGTTTCTGTGTAAGAGTTGGATGGCACTGTGTAATTGGTCTCTGTATCAGAGTGGGATGGCACTGTGTAATTTGTTTCTGTGTCAGAGTGTGATGGCACTGTGTAACTTGTTTCTGTGTCAGAGTTGGATGGCACTGTGTAATTGGTCTCTGTATCAGAGTGGGATGGCACTGTGTAATTTGTTTCTGTGTCAGAGTGGGATGGCACTGTGTAATTGGTCTCTGTGCCAGAGTGTGATGGCACTGTGTAACTTGTTTCTGTGTCAGAGTTGGATGGCACTGTGTAATTGGTCTCTGTGCCAGAGTGGGATGGCACTGGGTAATTGGTCTCTGTACCAGAGTGGGTTGGCACTGTGCAATTGGTCTCTGAATCAGCGTGGGATGGCACTGTGTAATTTGTTTCTGTGTCATAGTGGGATGGCACTGTGTAATTTGTTTCTGTGTCAGAGTGGGTTGGCACTGTGCAATTGGTCTCTGTATCAGCGTGGGATGGCACTGTGTAATTTGTTTCTGTGTCATAGTGGGATGGCACTGTGTAATTGGTCTCTGTATCAGAGTGGGATGGCACTGTGTATTGGGCTCTGTATCAGAGTGGGATGGCACTGTGTATTGGGCTCTGTATCACAGTGGGATGGCACTGTGTATTGGGCTCTGCATCAGAGTGGGATGGCACTGTCTATTGGGCTCTGTATCAGAGTGTGGTGGCACTGAGTAGTGTTCTCTGTATCAGAGAGGGATGGCACTGGGTATTGGGCTCTGTATCACAGTGGGATGGCACTGTGTATTGGGCTCTGTATCACAGTGGGATGGCACTGGGTATTCGGCTCTGTATCAGAGTGGGATGGCACTGGGTATTGGTCTCTGTATCAGGTTGGGATGGCACTGTGTAATTGGCCCCTGTATCACAGTGGGATGGCACTGTGTATTGGGCTCTGTATCAGAGTGGGATGGCATTGTGTATTGGACTCAGTATCAGAGTGGGATGGCACTGTGTATTGGGCTCTGTATCACAGTGGGATGGCACTGTCTATTGGGCTCTGTATCACAGTGAGTTGGCACTGTGTATTGGGCTCTGTATCACAGTGGGATGGCACTGGGTATTCGACTCTGTATCAGAGTGGGATGGCACTGGGTATTGGTCTCTGTATCAGGTTTGGATGGCACTGTGTAATTGGTCCCTGTATCACAGAGGGATGGCACTGTGTAATGGGCTCTGTATCAGAGTGGGATGGCACTGTGTCATTGGTCCCTGTATCACAGTGGGATGGCACTGTGTATTGGGCTCTGTATCAGAGTGGGATGGAACTGTGTATTGGGCTCTATATCACAGTGGGATGGCACTGTGTAATTGGTCCCTGTATCACAGTGGGATGGCACTGTCTATTGGGCTCTGTATCTGAGTGGGATGGCACTGTGTATTGGGCTCTATAGCACAGTGGGATGACACTGTGTAATTGGTCCCTGTATCACAGTGGAATGGCACTGTCTATTGGGCTCTGTATCACAGTGGGATGGCACTCTGTAATTGGTCTTTGTATCAGAGTGAGAAGGCACTGTGTATTGGACTCTGTATCACAGTGGGATGGCACTGTGTAATTGGTCTTTGTGTCAGAGTGAGAAGGCACTGTGTATTGGGCTCTTAATCACAGTGGGATGGCACTGTGAAATTGGTCCCTGTATCAGTGTGGGATGGCACTGTGTAATTGGTCTGTGTATCAGAGTGGGATGGCACTGTGTAATTGGTCTTTGTGTCAGAGTGAGAAGGCACAGTGTATTGGTCTCTGTATCAGAGTGGGATGGCACTGTGTAATTGGTCTTTGTGTCAGAGTGAGAAGGCACTGTGTATTGGGCTCTATATCACAGTGGGATGGCACTATGAAATTGGTCCCTGTATCAGTGTGGGATGGCACTGTGTAATTGGTCTGTGTATCAGAGTGGGATGGCACTGTGTATTGGGCTCTGTATCAGAGTGGGATTGCACTGTGTAATTGGTCCCTGTATCACAGTGGGATGGCACTGTGTATTGGGCTCTCTATCAGAGTGGGATGGCACTGTGTATTGGGCTCAGTATCAGACTGGGATGGCACTGTGTATTGGGCTCTGTATCACAGTGGGATGGCACTGTGTAATTGGTCCCTGTATGACAGTGGGATGACACTGTCTACTTGGCTCTGTATCACAGTGAGATGGCACTGTGTATTGGGCTCTGTATCACAGTGGGATGGCACTTGGTATTCACCTCTGTATCAGAGTGGGATGGCACTGGGTATTGGTCTCTGTATCAGGTTTGGATGGCACTGTGTAATTGGTCCCTGTATCACAGAGGGATGGCACTGTGTAATGGGCTCTGTATCAGAGTGGGATGGCACTGTGTAATTGGTCCCTGTATCACAGTGGGATGGCACTGTGTATTGGGCTCTGTATCAGAGTGGGATGGCACTGTGTATTGGGCTCTGTATCAGGTTTGGATGGCACTGTGTAATTGGTCCCTGTATCACAGTGGGATGGCACTGTCTATTGGGCTCTGTATCAGAGTGGGATGGCACTGTGTATTGGGCTCTATATCACAGTGGGATGGCACTGTGTAATTGGTCCCTGTATCACAGTGGGATGGCACTGTCTATTGGGCTCTGTATCACAGTGGGATGGCACTGTGTAATTGGTCTTTGTGTCAGAGTGAGAAGGCACTGTGTATTGGGCTCTATATCACAGTGGGATGGCACTGTGAAATTGGTCCCTGTATCAGTGTGGGATGGCACTGTGTAATTGGTCTGTGTATCAGAGTGGGATGGCACTGTGTAATTGGTCTTTGTGTCAGAATGAGGAGGCACTGTGTATTGGTCTCTGTATCACAGTGGGATGGCACTGTGTATTTGGTCTTTGTGTCAGAGTGAGAAGGCACTGTGTATTGGGCTCTATATCACAGTGGGATGGCACTGTGAAATTGGTCCCTGTATCAGTGTGGGATGGCACTGTGTAATTGGTCTGTGTATCAGAGTGGGATGGCACTGTGTAATTGGTCTTTGTGTCAGAGTGAGAAGGCACTGTGTATTGGGCTCTGTATCACAGTGGGATGGCACTGTGTCATGGGTCTTTGTGTCAGAGTGAGAAGGCACTGTGTATTGGTCTGTGTATCACAGTGGGATGGCACTGTGCAATGGGTCTTTGTGTCAGAGTGAGAAGGCACTGTGTATTGGTCTCTGTATCACAGTGGGATGGCACTGTGCAATGGGTCTTTGTATCACAGTGGGATGGCACTGTGTATTGGTCTCTATATCACAGTGGGATGGCACTGTGTAATTGGTCTTTGTGTCAGAATGAGAAGGCACTGTGTATTGGTCTCTGTATCACAGTGGGATGGCACTGTGTAATTGGTCTTTGTGTCAGAGTGAGAAGGCACTGTGTATTGGTCTCTGTATCACAGTGGGATGGCACTGTGCAATGGGTCTTTGTGTCAGAGTGAGAAGGCACTGTGTATTGGTCTCTATATCACAGTGGGATGGCACTGTGTAATTGGTCTTTGTGTCAGAATGAGAAGGCACTGTGTATTGGTCTCTGTATCACAGTGGGATGGCACTGTGTAATTGGTCTTTGTGTCAGAGTGAGAAGGCACTGTGTATTGGTCTCTGTGTCACAGTGGGATGGCACTGTGTATTGGTCTCTGTGTCACAGTGGGATGGCACTGTGTATTGGTCTCTGTGTCACAGAGGGATGGCACTGTGTAATGGGTCTTTGTGTCAGAGTGAGAAGGCACTTTGTATTGGGCCCTGTATCACAGTGGGATGGCACTGTGTAATTGGTCTTTGTGTCAGAGTGAGAAGGCACTGTGTATTGGGCTCTGTATCACAGTGGGATGGCACTGTGTAATGGGTCTTTGTGTCAGAGTGAGAAGGCGCTGTGTATTGGTCTCTGTATCACAGTGGGATGGCACTGTGTAATTGGTCCCTGTATCACAGTGGGATGGCACGGTGTATTGGGCTCTGTATCAGAGTGTGGTGGCACTGTGTATTGGTCTCTGTATGACAGTGGGATGGCACTGTGCATTGGGCTCTGTATCACAGTGGGATGGCACTGTGTAATGGGCTCTGTATCACAGTGGGATGGCACTGTGTATTGGGCTCTGTATCACAGTGGGATGGCACTGGGTATTCGGCTCTGTATCAGAGTGGGATGGCACTGGGTATTGGTCTCTGTATCAGGTTGGCATGGCACTGGAATTGGTCCCTGTATCACAGTGGGATGGCACTGTGTAATGGGCCTCTGTATCACAGAGGGATGGCACTGTGTAATTGGTCCCTGTATCACAGTGGGATGGCACTGTGTATTGGGCTCTGTATCACAGAGGGATGGCACTGTGTAATTGGTCCCTGTATCACAGTGGGATGGCACTGTGTATTGGGCTCTGTATCAGAGTGGGATGGCACTGTGTAATTGGTCCCTGTATCACAGTGGGATGGCACTGTGTATTGGGCTCTGTATCAGAGTGGGATGGCACTGTGTATTGGGCTCAGTATCAGAGTGGGATGGCACTGTGTATTGGGCTCTGTATCACAGTGGGATGGCACTGTGTAATTGGTCCCTGTATCACAGTGGGATGACACTGTCTATTGGGCTCTGTATCACAGTGAGATGGCACTGTGTATTGGGCTCTGTATCAGAGTGGGATGGCACTGTGTATTGGGCTCAGTATCAGAGTGGGATGGCACTGTGTATTGGGCTCTGTATCACAGTGGGATGGCACTGTGTAATTGGTCCCTGTATCACAGTGGGATGACACTGTCTATTGGGCTCTGTATCACAGTGAGATGGCACTGTGTATTGGGCTCTGTATCACAGTGGGATGGCACTGGGTATTCGACTCTGTATCAGAGTGGGATGGCACTGGGTATTGGTCTCTGTATCAGGTTTTGATGGCACTGTGTAATTGGTCCCTGTATCACAGAGGGATGGCACTGTGTAATGGGCTCTGTATCAGAGTGGGATGGCACTGTGTCATTGGTCCCTGTATCACAGTGGGATGGCACTGTGTATTGGGCTCTGTATCAGAGTGGGATGGCACTGTATATTGGGCTCTATATCACAGTGGGATGGCACTGTGTAATTGGTCCCTGTATCACAGTGGGATGGCACTGTCTATTGGGCTCTGTATCTGAGTGGGATGGCACTGTGTACTGGGCTCTATAGCACAGTGGGATGGCACTGTGAAATTGGTCCCTGTATCAGTGTGGGATGGCACTGTGTAATTGGTTTGTGTATCAGAGTGGGATTGCACTGTGTAATTGGTCTTTGTGTCAGAGTGAGAAGGCACTGTGTATCGGTCTCTGTATCAGAGTGGGATGGCACTGTGTAATTGGTCTTTGTGTCAGAGTGAGAAGGCACTGTGTATTGGGCTCCATATCACAGTGGGATGGCACTATGAAATTGGTCCCTGTATCAGTGTGGGATGGCACTGTGTAATTGGCCTGTGTATCAGAGTGGGATGGCACTGTGTAATTGGTCTTTGTGTCAGAGTGAGAATGCACTGTGTATTGGTCTCTGTATCACAGTTGGATGGCACTGTGTCATGGGTCTTTGTGTCAGAGTGAGAAGGCACTGTGTATTGGGCTCTATATCACAGTGGGATGGCACTGTGTAATTGGTCTTTGTGTCAGAGTGAGAATGCACTGTGTATTGGGCTCTGTATCACAGTTGGATGGCACTGTGTCATGGGTCTTTGTGTCAGAGTGAGAAGGCACTGTGTATTGGGCTCTAAAGCACAGTGGGATGGCACTGTGTAATTGGTCTTTGTGTCAGAGTGAGAAGGCACTGTGTATTGGGCTCTATATCACAGTGGGATGGCACTGTGTAATGGGTCTTTGTGTCAGAGTGAGAAGGCACTGTGTATTGGTCTCTGTATCACAGTGGGATGGCACTGTGTCATGGGTCTTTGTGTCAGAGTGAGAAGGCACTATGTATTGGTCTCTGTATCACAGTGGGATGGCACTGTGTCATGGGTCTTTGTGTCAGAGTGAGAAGGCACTATGTATTGGTCTCTGTATCACAGTGGGATGGCACTGTGTAATGGGTCTTTGTGTCAGAGTTGGATGGCACTGTGTATTGGGCTCTGTATCACAGTGGGATGGCACTGTGTATTGGTCTCTGTATCACAGTGGGATGGCACTGTGTAATGGGTCTTTGTGTCAGAGTGAGAAGGCACTGTGTATTGGGCTCTATATCACAGTGGGATGGCACTGTGTAAGTGGTCCCTGTATCACAGTGGGATGGCACTGGGTATTGGGCTCTGTATCACAGTGGGATGGCACTGTGTATTGGTCTCTGTATCACAGTGGGATGGCACTGTGTAATTGGTCCCTGTATCACAGTGGGATGGCACTGGGTATTGGGCTCTGTATCACAGTGGGATGGCACTGTGTATTGGTCTCTGTATCACAGTGGGATGGCACTGTGTAATTGGTCCCTGTATCACAGTGGGATGGCACTGTGTAATTGGTCCCTGTATCACAGTGGGATGGCACTGTGTATTGGTCTCTGTATCACAGTGGGATGGCACTGTGTATTGGTCTCTGTATCACAGTGGGATGGCACTGTGTAATTGGTCCCTGTATCACAGTGGGATGGCACTGTGTAATTGGCCCCTGTATCACAGTGGGATGGCACTGTGTAATGGTCTCTGTATCACAGTGAGATGGCACTGGGTAATGGTCTCTGTATCACAGTGGGATGGCACTGTGTATTGGTCTCTGTATCAGAGTGGGATGGCACTGTGTAATGGTCTCTGTATCAAAGAGGGATGGCACTGGGTATTGGTCCCTGTATCACAGTGGGATGGCACTGTGTAATTGGTCCCTGTATCACAGTGGGATGGCACTGTGTAATGGTCTCTGTACCACAGTGGGATGGCACTGTGTAATGGTCTCTGTACCACAGTGGGAAGGCACTGTGTAATGGTCTCTGTATCACAGTGGGATGGCACTGTGTAATGGTCTCTGTACCACAGTGGGATGGCACTGGGTAATGGTCTCTGTATCACAGTGGGATGGCACTGTGTATTGGTCTCTGTATCAGAGTGGGATGGCACTGTGTAATGGTCTCTGTATCAAAGAGGGATGGCACTGGGTATTGGTCCCTGTATCACAGTGGGATGGCACTGTGTAATTGGTCCCTGTATCACAGTGGGATGGCACTGTGTAATGGTCTCTGTACCACAGTGGGATGGCACTGTGTAATGGTCTCTGTATCACAGTGGGATGGCACTGTGTAATGGTCTCTGTACCACAGTGGGATGGCACTGTGTAATGGTCTCTGTACCACAGTGGGAAGGCACTGTGTAATGGTCTCTGTATCACAGTGGGATGGCACTGTGTAATGGTCTCTGTACCACAGTGGGAAGGCACTGTGTAATGGTCTCTGTATCACAGTGGGATGGCACTGTGCAATGGGTCTTTGTGTCAGAGTGAGAAGGCACTGTGTATTGGTCTCTGTACCACAGTGGGATGGCACTGTGCAATGGGTCTTTGTGTCAGAGTGAGAAGGCACTGTGTATTGGTCTCTGTATCACAGTGGGATGGCACTGTGTATTGGGCTCTGTATCACAGTGGGATGGCACTCTGTATTGGTCTCTGTATCACAGTGGGATGGCACTGTGTATTGGTCTCTGTATCACAGTGAGAAGGCACTGTGTATTGGTCTCTGTATCACAGTGGGATGGCACTGTGTAATGGGTCTTTGTGTCAGAGTGAGAAGGCACTGTGTATTGGTCTCTGTACCACAGTGGGATGGCACTGTGCAATGGGTCTTTGTGTCAGAGTGAGAAGGCACTGTGTATTGGTCTCTGTATCACAGTGGGATGGCACTGTGTATTGGGCTCTGTATCACAGTGGGATGGCACTCTGTATTGGTCTCTGTATCACAGTGGGATGGCACTGTGTATTGGTCTCTGTATCACAGTGAGAAGGCACTGTGTATTGGTCTCTGTATCACAGTGGGATGGCACTGTGTATTGGTCTCTGTATCACAGTGAGAAGGCACTGTGTATTGGTCTCTGTACCACAGTGGGATGGCACTCTGTATTGGTCTCTGTATCACAGTGAGAAGGCACTGTGTATTGGTCTCTGTATCAGAGTGGGATGGCACTGTGTAATTGGTCTGTGTATCAGAGTGGGATGGCACTGTGTAATGGGTCTTTGTGTCAAAGTGAGAAGGCACTGTGTATTGGTCTCTGTATCACAGTGGGATGGCACTGTGTATTGGTCTCTGTATCACAGTGGGATGGCACTGTGTAATTGGTCTTTGTGTCAGAGTGAGAAGGCACTGTGTATTGGTCTCTGTATCACAGTGGGATGGCACTGTGTAATTGGTCTTTGTGTCAGAGTGAGAAGGCACTGTGTGTTGGTCTCTGTATCACAGTGGGATGGCACTGTGTATTGGTCTCTGTATCACAGTGGGATGGCACTGTGTAATTGGTCTTTGTGTCAGAGTGAGAAGGCACTGTGTATTGGTCTCTGTATCAGAGTGGGATGGCACTGTGTAATTGGTCTTTGTGTCAGAGTGAGAAGGCACTGTGTGTTGGTCTCTGTATCACAGTGGGATGGCACTGTGTAATTGGTCTCTGTATCACAGTGGGATGGCACTGTCTATTGGGCTCTGTATCACAGTGGGATGGCACTGTGTAATGGGTCTTTGTGTCAGAGTGAGAAGGCACTGTGTATTGGTCTCTGTATCAGAGTGAGAAGGCACTGTGTATTGGTCTCTGTACCACAGTGGGATGGCACTGTGTATTGGTCTCTGTACCACAGTGGGATGGCACTGTGTAATGGGTCTTTGTGTCAGAGTGAGAAGGCACTGTGTATTGGGCTCTGTATCACAGTGGGATGGCAATGCGTAATGGGTCTTTGTGTCAGAGTGAGAAGGCACTGTGTATTGGGCTCTGTATCACAGTGGGATGGCACTGTGTAATTGGTCTTTGTGTCAGAGTGAGAAGGCACTGTGTGTTGGTCTCTGTATCACAGTGGGATGGCACTGTGTATTGGTCTCTGTATCACAGTGGGATGGCACTGTGTAATTGGTCTTTGTGTCAGAGTGAGAAGGCACTGTGTATTGGTCTCTGTATCAGAGTGGGATGGCACTGTGTAATTGGTCTTTGTGTCAGAGTGAGAAGGCACTGTGTGTTGGTCTCTGTATCACAGTGGGATGGCACTGTGTAATTGGTCTCTGTATCACAGTGGGATGGCACTGTGTATTGGGCTCTGTATCACAGAGGGATGGCACTGTGTAATTGGTCTTTGTGTCAGAGTGAGAAGGCACTGTGTATTGGTCTCTGTATCACAGTGGGATGGCACTGTGTAATGGGTCTTTGTGTCAGAGTGAGAAGGCACTGTGTATTGGTCCCTGTACCACAGTGGGATGGCACTGTGTATTGGTCCCTGTATCACAGTGGGATGGCACTGTGTATTGGTCTCTGTATCACAGTGGGATGGCACTGTGTAATTGGTCTTTGTATCACAGTGGGATGGCACTGTGTATTGGGCTCTGTATCACAGAGGGATGGCACTGTGTAATTGGTCTTTGTGTCAGAGTGAGAAGGCACTGTGTATTGGTCTCTGTATCACAGTGGGATGGCACTGTGTATTGGGCTCTGTATCACAGAGGGATGGCACTGTGTAATTGGTCTTTGTGTCAGAGTGAGAAGGCACTGTGTATTGGTCTCTGTATCACAGTGGGATGGCACTGTGTAATGGGTCTTTGTGTCAGAGTGAGAAGGCACTGTGTATTGGTCTCTGTACCACAGTGGGATGGCACTGTGTATTGGTCTCTGTACCACAGTGGGATGGCACTGTGTAATGGGTCTTTGTGTCAGAGTGAGAAGGCACTGTGTATTGGTCTCTGTGTCAGAGTGAGAAGGCACTGTGTAATGGGTCTTTGTGTCAGAGTGAGAAGGCACTGTGTATTGGGCTCTGTATCACAGTGGGATGGCACTGCGTAATGGGTCTTTGTGTCAGAGTGAGAAGGCACTGTGTATTGGTCTCTGTATCACAGTGGGATGGCACTGTGTAATGGGTCTTTGTGTCAGAGTGAGAAGGCACTGTGTATTGGTCTCTGTACCACAGTGGGATGGCACTGTGTATTGGTCTCTGTACCACAGTGGGATGGCACTGTGTAATGGGTCTTTGTGTCAGAGTGAGAAGGCACTGTGTATTGGTCTCTGTATCACAGTGGGATGGCAATGCGTAATGGGTCTTTGTGTCAGAGTGAGAAGGCACTGTGTATTGGTCTTTGTGTCAGAGTGGGATGGCACTGTGTATTGGTCTCTGTATCACAGTGGGATGGCACTGTGTAATGGGTCTTTGTGTCAGAGTGAGAAGGCACTGTGTATTGGTCTCTGTATCACAGTGGGATGGCACTGTGTAATGGTCTCTGTATCACAGTGAGAAGACACTGTGTATTGGTCTCTGTATCACAGTGGGATGGCACTGTGTAAAGGGTCTTTGTGTCAGAGTGAGAAGGCACTGTGTATTGGTCTCTGTACCACAGTGGGATGGCACTGTGTATTGGTCTGTGTATCACAGTGGGATGGCACTGTGTATTGGTCTCTGTACCACAGTGGGATGGCACTGTGTATTGGTCTGTGTATCACAGTGGGATGGCACTGTGTATTGGTCCCTGTATCACAGTGAGAAGGCACTGTGTATTGGTCTCTGTACCACAGTGGGATGGCACTGTGTATTGGTCTGTGTATCACAGAGGGATGGCACTGTGTATTGGTCTCTGTACCACAGTGGGATGGCACTGTGTATTGGTCTGTGTATCACAGTGGGATGGCACTGTGTAATGGTCTCTGTATCACAGTGAGAAGGCACTGTGTATTGGTCTCTGTATCACAGTGGGATGGCACTGTGTAATGGTCTCTGTATCACAGTGAGAAGGCACTGTGTATTGGGCTCTGTATCACAGTGGGATGGCACTGTGTAATGGGTCTTTGTGTCAGAGTGAGAAGGCACTGTGTATTGGTCTCTGTATCACAGTGGGATGGCACTGTGTAATGGGTCTTAGTGTCAGAGTGAGAAGACACTGTGTATTGGTCTCTGTATCACAGTTGGATGGCACTGTGTAATGGGTCTTTGTGTCAGAGTGAGAAGGCACTGTGTATTGGGCTCTGTATCACAGTGGGATGGCACTGTGTATTGGTCTCTGTATCAGAGTGGGATGGCACTGTGTAATGGTCTCTGTATCACAGTGTGATGGCACTGTGTATTGGGCTCTGTATCACAGTGGGATGGCATTGTGTAATGGTCTCTGTACCACAGTGGGATGGCACTGTGTAATGGTCTCTGTGTCAGAGTGGGATGGCACTGTGTAATTGGTCCCTGTATCACAGTGGGATGGCACTGTGTAATGGTCTCTGTATCACAGTGTGATGGCACTGGGTATTGGGCTCTGTATCACAGTGGGATGGCATTGTGTAATGGTCCCTGTACCACAGTGGGATGGCACTGTGTAATGGTCTCTGTATCAGAGTGGGATGGCACTGTGTAATGGTCTCTGTATCACAGTGAGATGGCACTGTGTATTGGGCTCTGTATCACAGTGTGATGGCACTGTGTAATTGGTCCCTGTATCACAGTGGGATGGCACTGTGTAATGGTCTCTGTATCACAGTGAGATGGCACTGTGTATTGGGCTCTGTATCACAGTGTGATGGCATTGTGTAATTGGTCCCTGTATCAGAGTGGGATGGCACTGTGTAATGGTCTCTGTATCACAGTGAGATGGCACTGTGTAATGGTCTCTGTACCACAGTGGGATGGCACTGTGTAATTGGTCCCTGTATCACAGTGGGATGGCACTGGGTATTGGGCTCTGTATCACAGTGGGATGGCACTGTGTATTGGTCTCTGTATCACAGTGGGATAGCACTGTGTACTTGGTCCCTGTATCACAGTGGGATGGCACTGTGTAATGGTCTCTGTACCACAGTGGGATGGCACTGGGTAATGGTCTCTGTATCACAGTGGGATGGCACTGTGTATTGGTCTCTGTATCAGAGTGGGATGGCACTGTGTAATGGTCTCTGTATCAAAGAGGGATGGCACTGGGTATTGGTCCCTGTATCACAGTGGGATGGCACTGTGTAATTGGTCCCTGTATCACAGTGGGATGGCACTGTGTAATGGTCTCTGTACCACAGTGGGATGGCACTGTGTAATGGTCTCTGTACCACAGTGGGAAGGCACTGTGTAATGGTCTCTGTATCACAGTGGGATGGCACTGTGTAATGGTCTCTGTACCACAGTGGGATGGCACTGGGTAATGGTCTCTGTATCACAGTGGGATGGCACTGTGTATTGGTCTCTGTATCAGAGTGGGATGGCACTGTGTAATGGTCTCTGTATCAAAGAGGGATGGCACTGGGTATTGGTCCCTGTATCACAGTGGGATGGCACTGTGTAATTGGTCCCTGTATCACAGTGGGATGGCACTGTGTAATGGTCTCTGTACCACAGTGGGATGGCACTGTGTAATGGTCTCTGCACCACAGTGGGAAGGCACTGTGTAATGGTCTCTGTATCACAGTGGGATGGCACTGTGTAATGGTCTCTGTACCACAGTGGGATGGCACTGTGTAATGGTCTCTGCACCACAGTGGGAAGGCACTGTGTAATGGTCTCTGTATCACAGTGGGATGGCACTGTGTATTGGGCTCTGTATCACAGTGGGATGGCACTGTGTATTGGTCTCTGTATCACAGTGGGATGGCACTGTGTAATGGTCTCTGTATCACAGTTGGATGGCACTGTGTAATGGGTCTTTGTGTCAGAGTGAGAAGGCACTGTGTATTGGTCTCTGTATCACAGTGGGATGGCACTGTCTATTGGGCTCTGTATCACAGTGGGATGGCACTGTGTATTGGTCTCTGTATCACAGTGGGATGGCACTGTGTATTGGTCTCTGTATCACAGTGGGATGGCACTCTGTATTGGTCTCTGTATCACAGTGGGATGGCACTGTGTATTGGTCTCTGTATCACAGTGGGATGGCACTGTGTATTGGTCTCTGTATCACAGTGGGATGGCACTGTGCAATGGGTCTTTGTGTCAGAGTGAGAAGGCACTGTGTATTGGTCTCTGTACCACAGTGGGATGGCACTGTGTATTGGTCTCTGTATCACAGTGGGATGGCACTGTGTAATTGGTCTTTGTGTCAGAGTGAGAAGGCACTGTGTATTGGTCTCTGTACCACAGTGGGATGGCACTGGGTAATTTGTCCCTGTATCACAGTGGGATGGCACTGTGTATTGGTCTTTGTGTCAGAGTGGGATGGCACTGTGTATTGGTCTCTGTATCACAGTGGGATGGCACTGTGTAATGGGTCTTTGTGTCAGAGTGAGAAGGCACTGTGTATTGGTCCCTGTATCACAGTGGGATGGCACTGTGTAATGGGTCTTTGTGTCAGAGTGAGAAGGCACTGTGTATTGAGCTCTGTATCACAGTGGGAAGGCACTGTGTAATGGTCTCTGTATCACAGTGTGATGGCACTGTGTAATGGGCTCTGTATCACAGTGGGATGGCATTGTGTAATGGTCTCTGTATCACAGTGAGAAGGCACTGTGTATTGGTCTCTGTATCACAGTGGGATGGCACTGTGTATTGGTCTCTGTACCACAGTGGGATGGCACTGTGTAATGGGTCTTTGTGTCAGAGTGAGAAGGCACTGTGTATTGGTCTCTGTATCACAGTGGGATGGCACTGTGTAATGGGTCTTTGTGTCAGAGTGAGAAGGCACTGTGTAATGGTCTCTGTATCACAGTGTGATGGCACTGTGTAATGGGCTCTGTATCACAGTGGGATGGCATTGTGTAATGGTCTCTGTATCACAGTGAGAAGGCACTGTGTATTGGTCTCTGTATCACAGTGGGATGGCACTGTGTAATGGTCTCTGTATCACAGTGAGAAGACACTGTGTATTGGTCTCTGTATCACAGTTGGATGGCACTGTGTAATGGGTCTTTGTGTCAGAGTGAGAAGGCACTGTGTATTGGGCTCTGTATCACAGTGGGATGGCACTGTGTATTGGTCTCTGTATCACAGTTGGATGGCACTGTGTAATGGGTCTTTGTGTCAGAGTGAGAAGGCACTGTGTAATGGTCTCTGTATCACAGTGTGATGGCACTGTGTATTGGGCTCTGTATCACAGTGGGATGGCATTGTGTAATGGTCTCTGTACCACAGTGGGATGGCACTGTGTAATGGTCTCTGTATCAGAGTGGGATGGCACTGTGTAATTGGTCCCTGTATCACAGTGGGATGGCACTGTGTAATGGTCTCTGTATCACAGTGAGATGGCACTGTGTATTGGGCTCTGTATCACAGTGGGATGGCATTGTGTAATTGGTCCCTGTATCAGAGTGGGATGGCACTGTGTAATGGTCTCTGTACCACAGTGGGATGGCACTGTGTAATTGGTCCCTGTATCACAGTGGGATGGCACTGGGTATTGGGCTCTGTATCACAGTGGGATGGCACTGTGTATTGGTCTCTGTATCACAGTGGGATGGCACTGTGTAATTTGTCCCTGTATCACAGTGGTATGGCACTGTGTAATTGGTCCCTGTATCACAGTGGGATGGCACTGTGTAATGGTCTCTGTACCACAGTGGGATGGCACTGGGTAATGGTCTCTGTATCACAGTGGGATGGCACTGTGTATTGGTCTCTGTATCAGAGTGGGATGGCACTGTGTAATGGTCTCTGTATCAAAGAGGGATGGCACTGGGTATTGGTCCCTGTATCACAGTGGGATGGCACTGTGTAATTGGTCCCTGTATCACAGTGGGATGGCACTGTGTAATGGGCTCTGTATCACAGTGGGATGGCACTGTGTAATTGGTCCCTGTATCACAGTGGGATGGCACTGTGTAATGGTCTCTGTACCACAGTGGGATGGCACTGTGTAATGGTCTCTGTACCACAGTGGGAAGGCACTGTGTAATGGTCTCTGTATCACAGTGGGATGGCACTGTGTAATGGTCTCTGTACCACAGTGGGATGGCACTGGGTAATGGTCTCTGTATCACAGTGGGATGGCACTGTGTATTGGTCTCTGTATCAGAGTGGGATGGCACTGTGTAATGGTCTCTGTATCAAAGAGGGATGGCACTGGGTATTGGTCCCTGTATCACAGTGGGATGGCACTGTGTAATTGGTCCCTGTATCACAGTGGGATGGCACTGTGTAATGGTCTCTGTACCACAGTGGGATGGCACTGTGTAATGGTCTCTGTACCACAGTGGGAAGGCACTGTGTAATGGTCTCTGTATCACAGTGGGATGGCACTGTGTAATGGTCTCTGTACCACAGTGGGAAGGCACTGTGTAATGGTCTCTGTATCACAGTGGGATGGCACTGTGTATTGGTCTCTGTATCACAGTGGGATAGCACTGTGTACTTGGTCCCTGTATCACAGTGGGATGGCACTGTGTAATGGTCTCTGTACCACAGTGGGATGGCACTGGGTAATGGTCTCTGTATCACAGTGGGATGGCACTGTGTATTGGTCTCTGTATCAGAGTGGGATGGCACTGTGTAATGGTCTCTGTATCAAAGAGGGATGGCACTGGGTATTGGTCCCTGTATCACAGTGGGATGGCACTGTGTAATTGGTCCCTGTATCACAGTGGGATGGCACTGTGTAATGGTCTCTGTACCACAGTGGGATGGCACTGTGTAATGGTCTCTGTACCACAGTGGGAAGGCACTGTGTAATGGTCTCTGTATCACAGTGGGATGGCACTGTGTAATGGTCTCTGTACCACAGTGGGATGGCACTGGGTAATGGTCTCTGTATCACAGTGGGATGGCACTGTGTATTGGTCTCTGTATCAGAGTGGGATGGCACTGTGTAATGGTCTCTGTATCAAAGAGGGATGGCACTGGGTATTGGTCCCTGTATCACAGTGGGATGGCACTGTGTAATTGGTCCCTGTATCACAGTGGGATGGCACTGTGTAATGGTCTCTGTACCACAGTGGGATGGCACTGTGTAATGGTCTCTGCACCACAGTGGGAAGGCACTGTGTAATGGTCTCTGTATCACAGTGGGATGGCACTGTGTAATGGTCTCTGTACCACAGTGGGATGGCACTGTGTAATGGTCTCTGCACCACAGTGGGAAGGCACTGTGTAATGGTCTCTGTATCACAGTGGGATGGCACTGTGTATTGGGCTCTGTATCACAGTGGGATGGCACTGTGTATTGGTCTCTGTATCACAGTGGGATGGCACTGTGTAATGGTCTCTGTATCACAGTTGGATGGCACTGTGTAATGGGTCTTTGTGTCAGAGTGAGAAGGCACTGTGTATTGGTCTCTGTATCACAGTGGGATGGCACTGTCTATTGGGCTCTGTATCACAGTGGGATGGCACTGTGTATTGGTCTCTGTATCACAGTGGGATGGCACTGTGTATTGGTCTCTGTATCACAGTGGGATGGCACTCTGTATTGGTCTCTGTATCACAGTGGGATGGCACTGTGTATTGGTCTCTGTATCACAGTGGGATGGCACTGTGTATTGGTCTCTGTATCACAGTGGGATGGCACTGTGCAATGGGTCTTTGTGTCAGAGTGAGAAGGCACTGTGTATTGGTCTCTGTACCACAGTGGGATGGCACTGTGTATTGGTCTCTGTATCACAGTGGGATGGCACTGTGTAATTGGTCTTTGTGTCAGAGTGAGAAGGCACTGTGTATTGGTCTCTGTACCACAGTGGGATGGCACTGGGTAATTTGTCCCTGTATCACAGTGGGATGGCACTGTGTATTGGTCTTTGTGTCAGAGTGGGATGGCACTGTGTATTGGTCTCTGTATCACAGTGGGATGGCACTGTGTAATGGGTCTTTGTGTCAGAGTGAGAAGGCACTGTGTATTGGTCCCTGTATCACAGTGGGATGGCACTGTGTAATGGGTCTTTGTGTCAGAGTGAGAAGGCACTGTGTATTGAGCTCTGTATCACAGTGGGAAGGCACTGTGTAATGGTCTCTGTATCACAGTGTGATGGCACTGTGTAATGGGCTCTGTATCACAGTGGGATGGCATTGTGTAATGGTCTCTGTATCACAGTGAGAAGGCACTGTGTATTGGTCTCTGTATCACAGTGGGATGGCACTGTGTATTGGTCTCTGTACCACAGTGGGATGGCACTGTGTAATGGGTCTTTGTGTCAGAGTGAGAAGGCACTGTGTATTGGTCTCTGTATCACAGTGGGATGGCACTGTGTAATGGGTCTTTGTGTCAGAGTGAGAAGGCACTGTGTAATGGTCTCTGTATCACAGTGTGATGGCACTGTGTAATGGGCTCTGTATCACAGTGGGATGGCATTGTGTAATGGTCTCTGTATCACAGTGAGAAGGCACTGTGTATTGGTCTCTGTATCACAGTGGGATGGCACTGTGTAATGGTCTCTGTATCACAGTGAGAAGACACTGTGTATTGGTCTCTGTATCACAGTTGGATGGCACTGTGTAATGGGTCTTTGTGTCAGAGTGAGAAGGCACTGTGTATTGGGCTCTGTATCACAGTGGGATGGCACTGTGTATTGGTCTCTGTATCACAGTTGGATGGCACTGTGTAATGGGTCTTTGTGTCAGAGTGAGAAGGCACTGTGTAATGGTCTCTGTATCACAGTGTGATGGCACTGTGTATTGGGCTCTGTATCACAGTGGGATGGCATTGTGTAATGGTCTCTGTACCACAGTGGGATGGCACTGTGTAATGGTCTCTGTATCAGAGTGGGATGGCACTGTGTAATTGGTCCCTGTATCACAGTGGGATGGCACTGTGTAATGGTCTCTGTATCACAGTGAGATGGCACTGTGTATTGGGCTCTGTATCACAGTGGGATGGCATTGTGTAATTGGTCCCTGTATCAGAGTGGGATGGCACTGTGTAATGGTCTCTGTACCACAGTGGGATGGCACTGTGTAATTGGTCCCTGTATCACAGTGGGATGGCACTGGGTATTGGGCTCTGTATCACAGTGGGATGGCACTGTGTATTGGTCTCTGTATCACAGTGGGATGGCACTGTGTAATTTGTCCCTGTATCACAGTGGTATGGCACTGTGTAATTGGTCCCTGTATCACAGTGGGATGGCACTGTGTAATGGTCTCTGTACCACAGTGGGATGGCACTGGGTAATGGTCTCTGTATCACAGTGGGATGGCACTGTGTATTGGTCTCTGTATCAGAGTGGGATGGCACTGTGTAATGGTCTCTGTATCAAAGAGGGATGGCACTGGGTATTGGTCCCTGTATCACAGTGGGATGGCACTGTGTAATTGGTCCCTGTATCACAGTGGGATGGCACTGTGTAATGGGCTCTGTATCACAGTGGGATGGCACTGTGTAATTGGTCCCTGTATCACAGTGGGATGGCACTGTGTAATGGTCTCTGTACCACAGTGGGATGGCACTGTGTAATGGTCTCTGTACCACAGTGGGAAGGCACTGTGTAATGGTCTCTGTATCACAGTGGGATGGCACTGTGTAATGGTCTCTGTACCACAGTGGGATGGCACTGGGTAATGGTCTCTGTATCACAGTGGGATGGCACTGTGTATTGGTCTCTGTATCAGAGTGGGATGGCACTGTGTAATGGTCTCTGTATCAAAGAGGGATGGCACTGGGTATTGGTCCCTGTATCACAGTGGGATGGCACTGTGTAATTGGTCCCTGTATCACAGTGGGATGGCACTGTGTAATGGTCTCTGTACCACAGTGGGATGGCACTGTGTAATGGTCTCTGTACCACAGTGGGAAGGCACTGTGTAATGGTCTCTGTATCACAGTGGGATGGCACTGTGTAATGGTCTCTGTACCACAGTGGGAAGGCACTGTGTAATGGTCTCTGTATCACAGTGGGATGGCACTGTGTATTGGGCTCAGTATCACAGTGGGATGGCACTGTGTAATGGTCTCTGTATCACAGTGGGATGGCACTGTGTAATGGGTCTCGATGCTCCCCGAATCTACGGAATGTTGGGAAATCAAAACCAATGCATCAACTGTCTCACTATCCACTTATTTTAAGATCCTAGGGTGAAGTCCATCAGGATCCGAGGACTTATCAGCCCACAGACCCAACAATTTCTACAATACGACTTTCCTGGATTGTAATCTTTCTGACTTCCTCCCTCCCTTCCATTTCCCGATTTGCAGCTATTTCTGGGACATTACCTGTGTACATTGAAGATTGATGCAAAGCAAAATAGCTGTTTAATTAATCTGCCATCTCCTTATTTTCCATTATTAACTCCCCAGACTCACTTTCTGTTGGGCCAATGCTCACTCTGTTGACTCATTTTGATTTAAATACCTACAGAAACTCTTACTACCCGTTTTTATATTTCTAGCTAGCTTTCTCTTAGAATCTAATCTTTCCTTCCCAAATAATGTGGAGGAACAGAGAGATCTTGGGGTTCATGTCCACAGATCTCTGAAGGTTGCCACTCAAGTGGATAGAGCCGTGAAGAAGGCCTGTAGTGTGTTAGCGTTTATTAACAGGGGGCTTGAGTTTAAGAGCCGTGGGGTTATGCTGCAACTGTACATGACCCTGGTAAGACCACATTTGGAATATTGTGTGCAATTCTGGTCACCTCACAATAGGAAGGATATGGAAGCATTCGGAAAGGGTGCAAAGGAGATTTACCAGGATGCTGACTGGTTTGGAGGGTAGGTCTTATGAGGAAAGGTTGAGGGAGCTAGGGCTTTTCTCATTGGAGCGAAGGAGGATGAGAGGCGACTTAATAGAGGTTTATAAGATGATGAGGGGGATAGAAAGAGTGGACGTTCAGAAACTATTTCCTCGGGTGGATGTAGCTGTTACAAGGGGGCATAACTATAAGGTTCAGGGTGGGAGATATAGGAGGTATGTTCGAGGTAGGTTCTTTACTCAGAGAGTGGTTAGGGTGTGGAATGGACCGCCTGCTGTGATAGTGGAGTCGGACACTTTCGGAACTTTCAAGCGGTTATTGGATAGGCACATGGAACACACCAGATTGACAGGGAGTGGGTTAGCTTCATCTTAGTTTCGGACAAAGCTCGGCACAACATCGAGGGCGGAAGGGCCTGTTCTGTGCCGTACTGTTCTATGTTCTATGTTCTATGCCAGAGTGGGATGGCACTGTGTAATTGGTCTCTGTATCACAGTGCTATGGCACTGTGTATTGGTCCCTGTATCAGTTGGGATGGCACTGTGTAATTGGTCTCTGTGCCAGCGTGGGGTGGCACTGTGTATTGGTCTCGATATCAGAGTGGGGTGGCACTGTGTAATTGGTCTGTGTATCAGAGTGGGATGGCACTGTGTATTGGGCTCTGTATCAGAGTGAGTTGGCACTGTGTAATTTGTTTCTGTGTGAGAGTGGGATGGCACTGTGTAATTTGTTTCTGTGCCAGAGTGGGATGGCACTGTGTAATTTGTTCCTGTGTCAGAGTGGGTTCGCACTGTGCAATTGGTTTCAGTGTCAGAGTGGGTTGGCACTGTGTAATTTGTTTCTGTATCAGAGTGGGATGGCACTGTGTAATTTGTTTCTGTGCCAGAGTGGGATGGCACTATGTAATTTGATTCTATGATAGAGTGGGATGGCACTGTGTAATTTGTTCCTGTGTCAGAGTGGGATGGCACTGTGCAATTGGTTTCTGTGTCAGAGTGGGATAGCACTGTGTAATTGGTCTCTGTATCAGAGTGGGATGGCACTGTGTAATTTGTTTCTGTGTCAGAGTGGGATGGTACTGTGTAATTTGTTTCTGTGTCAGAGTGGGATGGCACTGTGTAATTTGTTTCTGTGTCATAGTGGGATGGCACTGTGTAATTTGTTTCTGTGCCAGAGTGGGATGGCACTGTGCAATTGGTCTCTGTGCCAGAGTGGGATGGCACTGTGCAATTGGTTTCTGTGTTAGAGTGGGATGGCACTGTGTAATTGGTCTCTGTGCCAGAGTGGGATGGCACTGTGCAATTGGTTTCTGTGTCAGAGTGGGATGGCACTGTGTAATTTGTTTCTGTGTCAGAGTGGGATGGCACTGTGTTATTGGTCTCTGTATCAGATTGGGATGGCACTGTGTAATTTGTTTCTGTGTCAGAGTGGGATGGCACTGTGTAATTTGTTTCTGTGCCAGAGTGGGATGGCACTATGTAATTTGATTCTATGATAGAGTGGGATGGCACTGTGTAATTTGTTCCTGTGTCAGAGTGGGATGGCACTGTGCAATTGGTTTCTGTGTCAGAGTGGGATGGCACTGTGTAATTGGTCTCTGTATCAGAGTGGGATGGCACTGTGTAATTTGTTTCTGTGTCAGAGTGGGATGGTACTGTGTAATTTGTTTCTGTGTCAGAGTGGGATGGCACTGTGTAATTTGTTTCTGTGTCATAGTGGGATGGCACTGTGTAATTTGTTTCTGTGCCAGAGTGGGATGGCACTGTGTAACTGGTTTCTGTGCCAGAGTGGGATGGCACTGTGCAATTGGTCTCTGTGCCAGAGTGGGATGGCACTGTGCAATTGGTTTCTGTGTTAGAGTGGGATGGCACTGTGTAATTGGTCTCTGTGCCAGAGTGGGATGGCACTGTGCAATTGGTTTCTGTGTCAGAGTGGGATGGCACTGTGTAATTTGTTTCTGTGTCAGAGTGGGATGGCACTGTGTTATTGGTCTCTGTATCAGATTGGGATGGCACTGTGTAATTTGTTTCTGTGTCAGAGTGGGATGGCACTGTGTAATTGGTATCTGTATCAGAGTCGGATGGCACTGTGTAATTTGTTTCTGTGTCAGAGTGGGATGGCACTGTGTAATTTGTTTCTGTGCCAGAGTGGGATGGCACTGTGCAATTGGTTTCTGTGTCAGAGTGGGATGGCACTGTGTAATTTGTTTCTGTGTCAGAGTGGGATGGCACTGTGTAATTGGTCTCTGTGCCAGAGTGGGATGGCACTGTGTAATTGGTTTCTGTGTCAGAGAGGGATGGCACTGTGTATTGGTCTCTGTGCCAGATTGGGATGGCACTGTGTAATTTGTTTCTGTATCAGAGTGGGATGGCACTGTGTAATTGGTCTCTGTGCCAGCGTGGGGTGGCACTGTGTATTGGTCTCGATATCAGAGTGGGGTGGCACTGTGTAATTGGTCTGTGTATCAGAGTGGGATGGCACTGTGTAATTGGTCTCTGTGCCAGAGTGGGATGGCACTGTGTAATTGGTTTCTGTGTTAGATTGGGATGGCACTGTGTATTGGTCTCTGTGCCAGATTGGGATGGCACTGTGTAATTTGTTTCTGTATCAGAGTGGGATGGCACTGTGTAATTGGTCTCTGTGCCAGCGTGGGGTGGCACTGTGTATTGGTCTCGATATCAGAGTGGGGTGGCACTGTGTAATTGGTCTGTGTATCAGAGTGGGGTGGCACTGTGTATTGGGCTCTGTATCAGAGTGGGATGGCACTGTGTAACTTGTTTCTGTGTCAGAGTGGGATGGCACTGTTTAATTGGTATCTGTATCAGAGTGGGATGGCACTATGTAATTTGATTCTATGACAGAGTGGGATGGTACTGTGTAATTTGTTTCTGTGTCAGAGTGGGATGGCACTGTGTATTGGTCTCTGTGCCAGATTGGGATGGCACTGTGTAATTTGTTTCTGTATCAGAGTGGGATGGCACTGTGTAATTGGTCTCTGTGCCAGCGTGGGGTGGCACTGTGTATTGGTCTCGATATCAGAGTGGGGTGGCACTGTGTAATTGGTCTGTGTATCAGAGTGGGGTGGCACTGTGTATTGGGCTCTGTATCAGAGTGGGATGGCACTGTGCAATTGGTTTCTGTGTTAGAGTGGGATGGCACTGTGTAATTGGTCTCTGTGCCAGAGTGGGATGGCACTGTGCAATTGGTTTCTGTGTCAGAGTGGGATGGCACTGTGTAATTTGTTTCTGTGTCAGAGTGGGATGGCACTGTGTTATTGGTCTCTGTATCAGATTGGGATGGCACTGTGTAATTTGTTTCTGTGTCAGAGTGGGATGGCACTGTGTAATTTGTTTCTGTGCCAGAGTGGGATGGCACTATGTAATTTGATTCTATGATAGAGTGGGATGGCACTGTGTAATTTGTTCCTGTGTCAGAGTGGGATGGCACTGTGCAATTGGTTTCTGTGTCAGAGTGGGATGGCACTGTGTAATTGGTCTCTGTATCAGAGTGGGATGGCACTGTGTAATTTGTTTCTGTGTCAGAGTGGGATGGTACTGTGTAATTTGTTTCTGTGTCAGAGTGGGATGGCACTGTGTAATTTGTTTCTGTGTCATAGTGGGATGGCACTGTGTAATTTGTTTCTGTGCCAGAGTGGGATGGCACTGTGTAACTGGTTTCTGTGCCAGAGTGGGATGGCACTGTGCAATTGGTCTCTGTGCCAGAGTGGGATGGCACTGTGCAATTGGTTTCTGTGTTAGAGTGGGATGGCACTGTGTAATTGGTCTCTGTGCCAGAGTGGGATGGCACTGTGCAATTGGTTTCTGTGTCAGAGTGGGATGGCACTGTGTAATTTGTTTCTGTGTCAGAGTGGGATGGCACTGTGTTATTGGTCTCTGTATCAGATTGGGATGGCACTGTGTAATTTGTTTCTGTGTCAGAGTGGGATGGCACTGTGTAATTGGTATCTGTATCAGAGTCGGATGGCACTGTGTAATTTGTTTCTGTGTCAGAGTGGGATGGCACTGTGTAATTTGTTTCTGTGCCAGAGTGGGATGGCACTGTGCAATTGGTTTCTGTGTCAGAGTGGGATGGCACTGTGTAATTTGTTTCTGTGTCAGAGTGGGATGGCACTGTGTAATTGGTCTCTGTGCCAGAGTGGGATGGCACTGTGTAATTGGTTTCTGTGTCAGAGAGGGATGGCACTGTGTATTGGTCTCTGTGCCAGATTGGGATGGCACTGTGTAATTTGTTTCTGTATCAGAGTGGGATGGCACTGTGTAATTGGTCTCTGTGCCAGCGTGGGGTGGCACTGTGTATTGGTCTCGATATCAGAGTGGGGTGGCACTGTGTAATTGGTCTGTGTATCAGAGTGGGATGGCACTGTGTAATTGGTCTCTGTGCCAGAGTGGGATGGCACTGTGTAATTGGTTTCTGTGTTAGATTGGGATGGCACTGTGTATTGGTCTCTGTGCCAGATTGGGATGGCACTGTGTAATTTGTTTCTGTATCAGAGTGGGATGGCACTGTGTAATTGGTCTCTGTGCCAGCGTGGGGTGGCACTGTGTATTGGTCTCGATATCAGAGTGGGGTGGCACTGTGTAATTGGTCTGTGTATCAGAGTGGGGTGGCACTGTGTATTGGGCTCTGTATCAGAGTGGGATGGCACTGTGTAACTTGTTTCTGTGTCAGAGTGGGATGGCACTGTTTAATTGGTATCTGTATCAGAGTGGGATGGCACTATGTAATTTGATTCTATGACAGAGTGGGATGGTACTGTGTAATTTGTTTCTGTGTCAGAGTGGGATGGCACTGTGTATTGGTCTCTGTGCCAGATTGGGATGGCACTGTGTAATTTGTTTCTGTATCAGAGTGGGATGGCACTGTGTAATTGGTCTCTGTGCCAGCGTGGGGTGGCACTGTGTATTGGTCTCGATATCAGAGTGGGGTGGCACTGTGTAATTGGTCTGTGTATCAGAGTGGGGTGGCACTGTGTATTGGGCTCTGTATCAGAGTGGGATGGCACTGTGTAACTTGTTTCTGTGTCAGAGTGGGATGGCACTGTGTAATTTGTTTCTGTGTCAGAGTGGGATGGCACTATGTAATTTGATTCTATGACAGAGTGGGATGGTACTGTGTAATTTGTTTCTGTGTCAGAGTGGGATGGCACTGTGTAATTGGTCTCTGTATCAGATTGGGATGGCACTGTGTAATTTGTTTCTGTGTCAGAGTGGGATGGCACTGTGTAATTTGTTTCTGTGTCAGAGTCGGATGGCACTGTGTAATTTGTTTCTGTGTCAGAGTGGGATGGCACTGTGTAATTTGGTTCTGTGTCAGAGTGGGATGGCACTGTGTAATTTGTTTCTGTGTCAGAGTGGGATGGTACTGTGTAATTGGTTTCTGTGTCAGAGTGGGATGGCACTGTGTAATTGGTCTCTGTGCCAGAGTGGGATGGCACTGTGCAATTGGTTTCTGTGTCAGAGTGAGATGGCACTGTGTAATTTGTTTCTGTGTCAGAGTGGGATGGCACTGTGTAATTTGTTTCTGTGCCAGAGTGGGATGGCACTGTGTAATTTGATTCTATGACAGAGTGGGATGGTACTGTGTAATTTGTTTCTGTGTCAGAGTGGGATGGCACTGTGTAATTGGTCTCTGTATCAGATTGGGATGGCACTGTGTAATTTGTTTCTGTGTCAGAGTGGGATGGCACTGTGTAATTTGTTTCTGTGTTAGAGTGGGATGGCACTGTGTAATTTGTTTCTGTGTCAGAGTGGGATGGCACTGTGTAACTTGTTTCTGTGTCAGAGTGGGATGGCACTGTGTAATTTACATAGAACATAGAACATAGAACAATACAGCGCAGTACAGGCCCTTCGGCCCACGATGTTGCACCGAAACAAAAGCCATCTAACCTACACTATGCCATTATCATCCATATGTTTATCCAATAAACTTTTAAATGCCCTCAATGTTGGCGAGTTCACTACTGTAGCAGGTAGGGCATTCCACGGCCTCACTACTCTTTGCGTAAAGAACCTACCTCTGACCTCTGTCCTATATCTATTACCCCTCAGTTTAAAGTTATGTCCCCTCGTGCCAGCCATATCCATCCGCGGGAGAAGGCTCTCACTGTCCACCCTATCCAACCCCCTGATCATTTTGTATGCCTCTATTAAGTCTCCTCTTAACCTTCTTCTCTCCAACGAAAACAACCTCAAGTCCGTCAGCCTTTCCTCATAAGATTTTCCCTCCATACCAGGCAACATCCTGGTAAATCTCCTCTGCACCCGCTCCAAAGCCTCCACGTCCTTCCTATAATGCGGTGACCAGAACTGTACGCAATACTCCAAATGCGGCCGGACCAGATTTCTGTACAGCTGCAACATGACCTCCCGACTCCGGAACTCAATCCCTCTACCAATAAAGGCCAACACTCCATAGGCCTTCTTCACAACCCTATCAACCTGGGTGGCAACTTTCAGGGATCTATGTACATGGACACCTAGATCCCTCTGCTCAGCCACACTTTCAAGAACTTTACCATTAGCCAAATATTCCGCATTCCTGTTATTCCTTCCAAAGTGAATCACCTCACACTTCTCTACATTAAACTCCATTTGCCACCTCTCAGCCCAGCTCTGCAGCTTATCTATATCCCTCTGTAACCTGCTACATCCTTCCACACTATCGACAACACCACCGACTTTAGTATCGTCTGCAAATTTACTCACCCACCCTTCTGCGCCTTCCTCTAGGTCATTGATAAAAATGACAAACAGCAACGGCCCCAGAACAGATCTTTGTGGTACTCCACTTGTGACTGTACTCCATTCTGAACATTTCCCATCAACCACCACCCTCTGTCTTCTTTCAGCTAGCCAATTTCTGATCCACATCTCTAAATCACCCTCAATCCCCAGCCTCCGTATTTTTTGCAATAGCCTACCGTGGGGAACCTTATCAAACGCTTTGCTGAAATCCATATACACCACATCAACTGCTCTACCCTCGTCTACCTGTTCAGTCACCTTCTCAAAGAACTCAATAAGGTTTGTGAGGCATGACCTACCCTTCACAAAGCCATGCTGACTATCCCTGATCATATTATTCCTATCTAGATGATTATAAATCTTGTCTCTTATAATCCCCTCCAAGACTTTACCCACTACAGACGTGAGGCTCACCGGTCTATAGTTGCCGGGGTTGTCTCTGCTCCCCTTTTTGAACAAAGGGACCACATTTGCTGTCCTCCAGTCCTCTGGCACTATTCCTGTAGCCAATGATGACATAAAAATCAAAGCCAAAGGTCCAGCAATCTCTTCCCTGGCCTCCCATAGAATCCTAGGATAAATCCCATCAGGTCCCGGGGACTTATCTATTTTCAGCCTGTCCAGAATTGCCAACACCTCTTCCCTACGTACCTCAATGCCATCTATTCTATTCGCCTGGGGCTCAGCATTCTCCTCCACAACATTATCTTTTTCCTGAGTGAATACTGAATAATTTGTTTCTGTGTCAGAGAGGGATGGTACTGTGTAATTGGTTTCTGTGTCAGAGTGGGATGGCACTGTGTAATTGGTCTCTGTGCCAGAGTGGGATGGCACTGTGCAATTGGTTTCTGTGTCAGAGTGAGATGGCACTGTGTAACTTGTTTCTGTGTCAGAGTGGGATGGCACTGTGTAATTTGTTTCTGTGTCAGAGTGGGATGGCACTGTGTTATTGGCCTCTGTATCAGATTGGGATGGCACTGTGTAATTTCTTTCTGTGTCAGAGTGGGATGGCACTGTGTAATTTGTTTCTGTGTCAGAGTGGTATGGCACTGCGTAATTGGTCTCTGTGCCAGAGTGGGATGGCACTGTGTAATTTGTTTCTGTGTCAGAGTGGGATGGCACTGTGTATTGGTCTCTGTGCCAGAGTGGGATGGCACTGTGTAATTTGTTTCTGTATCAGAGTGGGATGGCACTGTGTAATTGGTCTCTGTGCCAGAGTGGGATGGCACTGTGTAATTTGTTTCTGTGTCAGAGTGGGATGGCACTGTGTAATTGGTCTCTGTACCAGTGTGGGATGGCACTGTGTAATTGGTCTCTGTGCCAGAGAGGGATGGCACTGTGTAATTGGTCCCTGTGCCAGAGTGTGATGGCACTGTGTAATTTGTTTCTGTATCAGAGTGGGATGGCACTGTGTAATTGGTCTCTGTATCAGATTGCGATGGCACTGTGTAATTGGTTTCTGTGCCAGAGCGGGATGGCACTGTGTAATTGGTCGCTGCATCAGAGTGGGATGGCACTGTGTAATTTGTTTCTGTGTCAGAGTGCGATGGCACTGTGTAATTGGTGTCTGTATCAGAGATGGGATGGCACTGTGTAATTTGTTTCTGTGCCAGAGTGGGATGGCACTGTGCAATTGGTTTCTGTGTCAGAGTGGGATGGCACTGTGTAATTGGTCTCTGTACCAGTGTGGGATGGCACTGTGTAATTGGTCTCTGTGCCAGAGAGGGATGGCACTGTGTAATTGGTCTCTCTGCCAGAGTGGGATGGCACTGTATAATTGGTCTCAGTGCCATGGTGGGATGGCACTGTGTATTTGTCTCTGTACCAGAGTGGGATGGCACTGTGTCTTGGTCTCTGTATCAGAGTGGGATGGCACTGTGTATTGATTTCTGTACCAGAGTGGGATATCAGTCTGTAATTGGTCTCTGTGCCATGGTGGGATGGCACTGTGTAGTTTATATATTCATAGAATTTACAGTGCAGAAGGAGGCCATTTAGCCCTCAAGTCTGCACCGGCCCTTGGAAAGAGTTCCCCACTGAATCGCATGCCTCCACCGTATCCCCTTAACCCAGTATCCTCACTGAACCTTTTTGGACACTACGGGCAATTTATTTATCAAGCCAATCCACCTAACCTGCGCATCTTTGGCTGTGGGAGGAAACCGGAGCACCCAGAGGAAACCCACGCCGACACAGGGAGAACGTGCAGACTCCGCGCAGACAGTGCCCCAAGCCGGGAATCGAACCTGGGAATCTGGAGCTGTGAAGCAACTGTGCTAACCACTGTGCTGCCATGTAATTGGTCTTCCTGCTGGAGTGGGATGGCACTGTGTAATTGGTCGCTGTATCAGAGTGGGATGGCACTGTGTAATTGCTCTCCCCGCCAGAGTGGGATGGCACTGTGTAATTGGTCTCTGTATCAGAGTGGGATGGCACTGTGTAATTGGTCTCTGTATCAGAGTGGGTTGGCACTGTGTAATTGGTCTCTGTATCAGAGTGGGATGGCATTGTGTAATTGGTCTCTCTATCAGAGTGAGATGGCACTGTGTAATTGCTCTCCCTGCCAGAGTGGGATGGCACTCTATGCAGAATTCGCGCCTTATAGCTGGGCTTACAAAACCATGATATCCTTCTGCCAATTTGAGCAGTTACTCCCTTTCTACTCTGTCCGGCCCCTCATGATTTGAACACTGCGATCAAATCTCAGAGAACAATCCCAACTTCTCCAAAATATCCTGAAGTTCTTCATCTCTGGAACTGCACTCGTGAGTTTTTTCTACACCTACTCTAAAGCTCTTCACATCTTTCCTAAATTGCAGTAACCAGAATTGGACACTATACTCCTGTTGAGGCTGATCTAGTGTTTAATATTTTTTCATAGCGTCTGTATGAAGAGTAAGTGTTTTGTGGTGAGGCTATGGTTGTTCGGGTATATTTCAGCAGCTTTCCAGCCAGCACTTAGAGGGAAATTGTGAGTGTGCTGCTAGTGATTTTCCATCTGCCAGAATTAAAGGGCCAGATTTTGTGTTAGCATTGATGGTAAAACTGTTAGCGTTTTCCATTATTACTCCCATAAAAGTGACAGCAACCTCTGGAGTCTGCACCTATGCAGAATAATGCGGAAATCCTGAAGTTGTTGCCAGTGATTTAACAATGCTCCAGAGGGCATGTTGCTCCGACAGCCCCAGATTGCAATCAACAGGATACTATGAATTAGAAAACTCACACTCTTTCACCATTATTGTTGCTATAATAAACATAGAAAAAGTTGAACCTTGTTAAATGAGGTGAAACTGAGATTTTAATTGTGCACTATCTTATTTACTGCTAACTACCTTCACTGCTCCTATATTTGTGGAATGTCAAATGTCTTTATAATGAAAAGTATTCCACATTGTTTCAAAGTTTTACATACTTAAAAAAAAAATGTAGTGTACCCAATTCATTTTTCCAATTAAGGGGCAATTTGCGTGTCCAATCCACCTACCGTGCACATTTTTGGGTTGTGGGGGCGAAACCCACGCAAACACGGGGAGAATGTGCAAACTCCACACGGACAATTTTTGCATACTTAAAGAAAAATGTTTATTTTCTATCATTTAAAAAAAAATTTAGAGTGCTTAATTAATTTTTTCCAGTTAAGGGGCAATTTAGCGTGGGCAATCCACCTACCCTGCACATCTTTGGGTTGTGGGGGCGAAACCCACTCAAACATACAAAGAATGTACAAACTCCACACGGACAGTGACCCAGAGCCGGGATTGAACCTGGGACCTCGGCACCGTGAGGCAGCAGTGCTAACCACTGTGCTACCGTGCTGCCCCTATTTAGTTTCTATCATAATCCAGGCATTATTTATTTCACAATCTGAAAATTTAAGTTAAGAATGAAGGATATTCCATGCTTTTAACTTCTTCGTGGTTGTCTATGAGGATACGTCAAAGTGATTGGCCGCTCACTTGCTTGCTGTCGGGGTTGTTGCAGTGTGTTAAGAGACTGCCCCATCGATTTGATGTCAGATTTAAACATCCAAAAGGAAAGGGAGAACTCACGCCACAATAATCATTAGATCTTAATGGATTGGTTTCATTGAGGTCAGTGGCGGCACCATTTCTTCACGCTGACCACAAAATCCAGCCGAGTGACATTGGTTGTCACAAATTTCGCCTCATCGGGCAAACGCAGCCTTAAAAGTTGTATTAATTCAGGAGCAGGCCACAGGATGGCACTCTAGTTGAAAGTAAAGGATTCGATTTTGGAAGAGGAAACATGACATCGTATCTCTTGAATAATGTCTTTTAACATCAAGCTATGCCTTTGATGGCAGTGTGGAAAATTTGCCTTACCTTTCAGATGACAAAAGCATGACAGCATTTCTCTTTTCCTGATAAATGGGAACACTTTTTTTCTCTCGCTAATTAATGAACTGCTGATAAACCATTTCGGACTGAGGGGCGGGATTCTGCGCAAATCGTCGGGGCGGGAAAAAACGGTGCAAACCCTGGCGGGAACCA
This sequence comes from Scyliorhinus torazame, assembly GCF_047496885.1. Lineage (NCBI taxonomy): Eukaryota > Metazoa > Chordata > Chondrichthyes > Carcharhiniformes > Scyliorhinidae > Scyliorhinus > Scyliorhinus torazame. The sequence continues at coordinate 138,243,677 of NC_092707.1, forward strand.
CTCCGGCTTCGAGCCGCCCCAAAGGTGCGGAATCCTCCGCACCTTCGGGGGCTAGGATGGCGTCGGAGTGGTTTGCGCCACGCCAACCGCCGCCGAAGGGCCTCTGCCGGCCAGCGCGAGTTGGCGCATGCGCGGGAGCGTCTGCTGGCGTCACCCCCGCGCATGCGCAGGGGGGTTCATCTCCGCGTCGGCCATCGTGGACCGGTATAAGGCTGACGCGGAGGAATAGAGTGCCCCCACGGCACAGGCCCGCCCGTGGATCGGTGGGCCCTGATCGCGGGCCAGGCCACCGTGGGGGCATCCCCCGGGGTCAGATCGCCCCGCACTTCCCCGTGGACCCCGGAGGCCGCCCACGGAGCTGGGTCCCACCGGTAGGGACCAACCTTGATTTACGCCGGCGGGACCCTCGTTAAACGGGCATGACTTCAGCCCATCGCGGCCCGGAGAATTCGGGTGGCCCCGGGGCCCATTGTGTCGCGTTGGTCTCCGCCATTCTCCGAGGCGGGCGCCGCTATTCACGCCAGGGCAATTTTTTGGGGGCCGGAGAATTCGGAGGATGGCGGGGGCGGGATTCACACCGACCCCCGGCGATTCTCCGACCCGGTGGGAGGTCAGAGAATCCCACCCGAGGAAATATTTCTTCACCCAGAGAATAGCGAGCCTCTGGAATTTTCTTTTTTCTAAAAATATGTTTATTAAAGTTTTTTAACACAATTTTTCACCCTTACAAACAATAAACCCCTCCCCCCCTGCTTGTAACAAAATAGAAAGAAAACGCACATAGCAAGATATATACATGGTAAAACGATATGTTACAGAGCTTTGTACACTGGCTCCCTCCCGTACATGCCAGTTTCCCAAATCTTTCATGTGTTCTCTTGCTCAAGAACCCCCTAGGCAAACCCCCCTTCCCCCCTCCCTTCCCCCCCCCCACTCACAGGACATCCCCCCCCACCCCCCCTCCCCCCCGGGTTGCTGCTGCTGCTGACCGACCTTCCTCTAACGCGCTGCGAGATAGTCTAGGAACGGTTGCCACCGCCTGTAGAACCCCTGTGCAGACCCTCTCAAGGCGAACTTAATCCTCTCCAGCTTTATGAACCCAGCCATATCATTTATCCAGGCCTCCACGCTCGGGGGCTTCGCCTCCTTCCACATTAGCAAGATCCTTCGCCGGGCTACTAGGGACGCAAAGGCCAGAATGCCGGCCTCTTTCGCCTCCTGCACTCCCGGCTCGTCCACTACTACAAATATTGCTAGCCCCCAGCTTGGCTTGACCCGGACTTTCACCATCTGAGATATTGTTCCCGTCACTCCTCTCCAGAACCCCTCCAGTGCCGGGCATGACCAAAACATATGGACATGGTTCGCCGGACTCCCTGAGCACCTTCCACAGCTATCCTCTACCCCAAAAAACCTACTCAACCTCGACCCCGTCATATGCACTCTGTGAACCACCTTAAATTGTATCAAGCTGAGCCTGGCACACGAGGACGAGGAATTAACCCTACCCAGGGCATCAGCCCATAGCCCCTCCTCAATCTCCTCCCCCAGCTCCTCCTCCCATTTACCCTTCAGCTCCTCTAGCAACGCTTCCCCCTCTTCTTTCATCTCCTGGTATATTGCCGACACCTTGCCCTCCCCGACCCATACACCCAAAATCACCCTGTCTTGAATTTCCTGCGCCGGGAGCAATGGGAATTCCCTCACGTGTCGCCTCATAAACGCCCTCACCTGCATGTATCTAAAAGCATTTCCCGGGAGTATCTCAAACTTCTCCTCTAGTGCTCCAGGCTCGCAAACGTCCCATCAATAAACAGGTCCCCCATTCTTCTAATCCCCGCCCGATGCCAGCTCTGAAACCCCCCCCCCCCCGTCCATCCTCCCCGGGACAAACCGGTGGTTACCCCTGATCGGGGACCACACCAAGGCTCCCATTGCACCCCTGTGCCGTCTCCACTGGCCCCAGATCTTTAGCGTTGCCGCCACCACCGGACTTGTGGTGTACCGTGTCGGCGGGAGCGGCAGCGGTGCCGTCACCAGCGCCCCCAGGCTCGTTCCTTTACAGGACGCCATCTCCAATCTCTTACATGCCGCCTTCTCTCCCTCCTTCACCCACTTACGGATCATCGCCACATTTGCTGCCCAGTAGTAGCTCCCTAGGTTCGGCAGCGCCAACCCTCCTTGGTCCCTACTGCGTTCCAGAAACCCCCTCCTTACCCTCGGGGTCTTTTTCGCCCACACAAACCCCATAATACTCCTACCTACTCTCTTAAAAAAGGCCTTGGTGATCACGATGGGAAGGCACTGAAACACAAAAGGAAACCTCGGAAGTTCCACCATTTTGACCGACTGCACTCTACCCGCTAGCGAGAGCGGTAACATGTCCCATCTTTTGAAGTCCTCCTCCATCTGCTCCACCAACGTCGTCAGATTCAATTTATGTAGGGCACCCCAACACCTGGCTATCTGGATCCCCAGGTACCGAAAGCTCCCCTCCGCCCTCCTCAGCGGTAGGTCCCCTATCCCTCTTTCTTGGTCCCCTGCCTGTAGTACAAAAAGCTCACTCTTCCCTACATTGAGCTTATAGCCCGAAAAATCCCCGAACTCCCTTAAAGTCTGCATGACCTCCACCATCCCCTCCACTGGATCCGCCACATACAGCAACATGTCATCCGCATACAGCGACACTCGATGCTCTTCTCCCCCTCGGACCACCCCCCCTCCATTTCCTTGACTCCCTCAATGATATGGCCAAGGGTTCAATCGCCAATGCAAACAACAGGGGGGACAGAGGGCACCCCTGCCTCGTCCCTCGATACAGCCGAAAGTACTCCGACCTCCGCCGGTTTGTGACCACACTCGCCACCGGGGCTTTATACAGGAGCTTAACCCAACTAATAAACCCTCCCCCGAACCCAAACCTACGCAGCACTTCCCAGAGGTACTCCCACTCTACTCGGTCAAAGGCCTTCTCCGCGTCTATAGCTGCCACTATCTCCGCCTCTCCCTGCACCGATGGCATCATTATCACGTTTAAGAGCCGCCGCACATTGGTGTTTAGTTGCCTGCCCTTTACAAATCTCGTCTGGTCCTCGTGGATCACCCCCGGGACACAGTCCTCAATTCTCGTAGCCAGCATTTTTGCCAGCAACTTAGCATCCACGTTGAGGAGCGAGATCGGCCTGTACGATTCACATTGCAGTGGGATTTCTTAGGATCAAAGAAATCGTCGCCTCCGACATTGTCGGGGGCAGGGTCCCTTCCTCTCTTGCCTCATTAAAGGTCCTCACTAGTAGCGGGGCCAACAGGTCTACGTACTTCCTGTAGAACTCCACCGGGAACCCAACCGGTCCCGGGGCCTTCCCTGCCTGCATACTCCCCAAACTCTTGCTCAGCTCCTGCAACCCAATTGGTGCCCCCAAACCAGCCACCTCTTGCTCCTCCACCCTCGGGAATCTCAATTGGTCTATGAATTGTCTCATCCCCTCTTCCCCACTGAGGGCTGGGATCTGTACAGCTCCTCATAGAAGGCCTTGAATGCCTCATTTATTTTCGTCACACTCCGCACTGTGGCTCCCCTTCCATCCTTGACTCCCCCTATTTCCCTCGCTGCCATCCTCTTACGGAGCTGGTGTGCCAGCATCCGACTCGCCTTCTCCCCATACTCGTAGGTCGCCCCCTGCGCCTTCCTCCACTGTGCCTCTGCCTTCCCTGTGGTCAACAGATGAAACTCCGTCTGGAGATGTCGCCTTTCCCCAAGTAATCCCTCCTCAGGGGCCTCTGCGTATCTCCTGTCCACTCTTAAAATCTCCCCCACTAACCTCTCCCTTTCCATGCCCTCTATCTTCTCCTTATGAGCCCTAATGGAGATTAGCTCTCCCCTGATCACCGCCTTCAGCGCCTCCCATACCACCCCCACCCGCACCTCCCCGTTGTCGTTGACCTCCAAGTACCTTTCGATGCACCCCCTCATCCTCCCACACACACCCTCATCCGCCAGCAGTCCCACATCCATCCGCCACAACGGGCGTTGGTCCCTCTCCTCTCCCAACTCCAGTTCTACCCAGTGCGGGGCGTGATCTGAAACGTCTATGGCCGAATACTCCGTTCCCTGCACTTTCGGGATCAGCGCCCTGCCCAGAACAAAAAAATCTATCCGGGAGTAGGCTTTGTGGACGTGGGAGAAAAATGAAAATTCCCTGACCTGCGGCCTTGCAAACCTCCATGGATCCACCCCCCCATCTGATCCATAAACCCCCTGAGCACCTTGGCCGCCGCCGGGCTCTTTCCAGTCCTTGATCTGGAGCGGTCCAGTGCTGGGTCCAACACCGTATTAAAATCCCCTCCCATTATCAAGCTTCCTACCTCCAGGTCCGGAATGCGCCCCAACATGCGCTTCATGAATCCGGCATCGTCCCAGTTCGGGGCGTATACATTTAACAATACCACCCACGTCCCCTGCAACTTACCGCTCACCATCACATATCACCCTCCGTTGTCCACTACAATATTCTTGGCCTCAAATGACACCCGCTTCCCCACCAATATTGCCACCCCACTATTCTTCGCGTCTAGCCCCGAATGGAATACCTGTCCTACCCACCCCTTTCTTAACCTGACCTGATCCGCCACCTTCAAATGTGTCTCTTGGAGCATGACCACGTCTGCCTTCAGTCCCTTTAAGTGCACAAACACTCGGGCCCTCTTTACCGGCCCATTCAGGCCCCTCACATTCCACGTTATCAGCTGGATTGGGGGGGCTCCCACCCCCCCCTCCGCGCCACCCTCACCCTCCGGTCCCCCAGCCGGGAGACCCCCGCCCCGACCACCTCTTCTGTGTCCCATTCCCCTTCGGCCAGTGCAGCAGCAACCCTTTCCCCACCCCCCCTTCCCCCCCCCCCCCCCCCCCCCCCGCTAGACCCGTGTCTAGCTTTTTTGCTCCCCCCATATCACCGTCGTAAGTCAGCTGACACCTGCTGACCCCGGCTTCCCCCGCCGTCCCATTGACCTCCCCTTGTGGGAATCTCCCAATCAGTGTGCGTTCCTCCATTCCCCCTCCCGCCTTTCTTCCCTAGCGCGGGAAAAAAACCCGCGCTTTCCTAAGCCTACCCCACCCCCTCTGACGCAGCTCCTGTCGCGGCCTTGTCTCTTTTCCCCCATCACAATCCCCCTCTCTCCGCCAGCTCATGTAACATTTCCTGCGCGTGCTTAACACCCTATATACAACCATCAAACATCAAACATCCCCCCCACCCTCACAAACCCTCAGTTTGAGTCCAACTTTTCGGTTTGAATAAAGGTCCACACCTCTTCAGGCGTTTCAAAATAATGGTGCTGATTCTTGTATGTGACCCACAATCGCGCTGGCTGCAGCATTCCGAATCTCACTCCTTTCCGGTGCAGCACCGCCTTGGCCCGGTTGAAACCCGCTCTCCTCTTTGCAACCTCCGTACTCAGTCCGGGTAGATTTGGATCTCCGCATTGTCCCATCTGCTACTCCGCTCCTTCTTGGCCCATTTCAAGACCCTCTCTCTGTCCGTGAAACGGTGAAACCTCACCACAATCGCCCTTGGCGGCTCGTTAGCCTTGGGCCTCCTCGCCAACACCCGGTGTGCCCCATCCAGCTCCAGGGGCCTCGAAGGGGCCTCCGCGCCCATCATCGCCTCGAGCATCGTACTCGCATATGCCCCGGCATCGGCCCCCTCCACTCCTTCAGGGAGACCCAGGATTCGCAAGTTCTTTCTCCTCGACCTGTTCTCCAGGTCTTCGAATCTTCCCGCCCACCTCTTGTGCAGCGCCTCGTGCTACTCCACTGTCACCGCCAGGCCTAAGATCTCGTCCTCATTCTCACTGACTCTTTGCTGTACCTCCTGGATCTTTACCTCGTGGGCCTTCTGGGTCATCCCTCGTCCTTCAATCGCCGACAACATAGGCGCCAGCATCTCCTTCCTCAGCTCCTCGAAGCAGCGCTTGATGAACTCCTGCAGCTCCGGCCCGCATTCCACTTTGTCCCCAGCCTCCGCCATTTTGCTTTTTTTCCCTCGCTTCACCCGCTGCTCCAGTGCCGTTTTTTTAGCCGTTTCACTTCTGGTCCGGTCCATAAAAGGTGAAGGGGGACCTTGCTCTTCCCTTCCCCACGGATCGTCGTCAAAAAAATTCCCGTTGGGGCTCCTCTAACGAGCCCGAAAGTCTGTGATAGCGGGAGCTGCCGAATCGTGCGGCTTAGCTCCGCATAGCCGCAACCGGAAGTCTGCCTCTGGAATTTTCTACCACAGAAAGCAGTTGAGGCCAAAACCTGTCAGCGGATTTCTCCGTCGGCGGGATCCTCCAGTCCGCTGCAGTGCACCCACGCCCGCGCGTTTCATGACGGAGTGCGGTGACCACCATTGGCCGGCTGCGGGAACGGAGAATTCCTCTGCAGGCAGGGGAGTGCTGTGCCAGAAAACACAACCGGAGAATCCTGCCCTGCATGTTTTCAAGAAGAAGTTAGATGTAGCTTTTGGGGGGCAGCATGGTGATGCAGTGGTTAGCACTGCTGTCTCATGGCGCCAAGGACCTGGGTCCGATCCCGGCCCCGGGTCACTGTCCATGTGGAGTTTGCACATTGTCCCCATGTCTGCGTGGGTCTCACACCCACAACCCAAAGATGTGTTGGGTAGGTGAATTGGCCACACTAAATTGCCCCTAAATTGGAAAGGAAGGATTGGTTACCCTAAATTTATAATTTAAATTAAAATAAATATATAGCTCATGGTGCTAAAGGGATCAAAGAATGGGGGGTGGAGGGGGAAGCAGAAATAGTTTACTGAGATGGATCACCAGCCATGATCATAATGAATGGCGCAGCAGGCTCGAAGGGCCGAATGACCTCCCCCTGCTCCTATTTTCTATGTTTCTATGTAAAGTTGCAAAGGTGTACAGCCTTGAAAGGTGCAGTTTATTGAATGAGCGTTTTCACCTCCACATTGTTTAAAGGCTTCATGTGAGGGAGCAATTTTATTTGTATTTAAATAGTAATCTCACATGATTATCAATCATATTACATACTGTGGTGATATGCATCACTGTAAATACACAAGGGGTTAATGTAGATACACTAGAACTAAATAAACACTAGAGGGAGCGCCAGAGACATCATGACACACAGACATTCACCCAATAGGTCAGTAAGATAGGACACGACCAATGGGCAGTCAAGACACCCAGAGGTGACACTATCACAAGGGGGCAACCCATATAAAAGGACAGGGCACACATGCTCTTTCTCTTTTCCATAGGCGACACTCACAGAGACAGGGGCAGATCAGGAAGCATGGATTAGAGCAGACTGGTTAGTTAGATTGAGTTACTATAGCAAGATCAGCAGGAGAGTCGAACTCAAGTAGGAGAATTGTCAACTGTTCAATAAATGTGTTAAACGTACCTCCAAGTCTGAACCTTCCTTTGTCAGAGTATACATCAAGGAAGCAGCTTATGCTACATGAAGAAGCATAAGACAACATGGTACCAGCTAGTGCGTGTTAAATCTACCTAGTTCAACTCAACAAATCCGTGACTACCAGCAACAGCACCCAGGCAAGATGTTCGAGATTCCGGTCCCACAGCGAGACCACTGCACGACTCCATTGAGAGCGCACAGATCGACTCCACAGCGTGACCACTGCATGACTCCACACAGAGAACGATGCCAGACTCCACAGAGAGAGCGATACAAGCCTCCACAGCGAGCTCGTTGACAGACTCCATGATGGAAGTAACGCAAGACTCCAGAGCGCAGTCCTTGCATGAACAAGACACTGAAGGTCTACACACTGTATGTGCGACAAGTGACAAAGGCATCACAATTCCCATACAGGATGTGCAACATGACAGCGAGACTGACATATCTCAGCTAGTATGTACAGAGGTACTCCACGATCAAAGTGAGGCTACTAGTGACTCCAGTGACACCACGTTAATTCAAACCTCATCCACTCGAGCCTCTCCACAAGAAAATGCATTTCTGAACGTTTTGACTCTGGACGGGGAGCATCAAGACATCTCAGATGATTCAAGTGGCACCTCAGATGATTCAAGTGACACCTCAGATGATTCAAGTGCACCTGAAATGACTCCAGACGGGGAGCACCGAGGAATCAGAGACGGCACGCTTAATGAAACAGCAGATGCCACAAAGGACACTGACACAAGTACCTTTGTGAAGGACTCGAATTCTCCACTCGGTGTGGTCATTGAGTGCAACAAACACAACAACAAAACCAACAACAAAGACAACAACAAGAAGCGTACCAAAGTCACCAACCTCAACAACAAGCATGACAAAATCAACAACACTGGAATAACGACTGGTACGACATGGTACAACTCTGCAAATGCAGGACAGTGTAACAGTACAGCTCCTAACACTAGCAAGAATACAGCCATACCATGGCGTGACAGCAAATCTCACCGATCCAAGTTTGCTCCACTGCAAACCAGCAAACCAGCTTTCAAGGCAGATGACATTCGGCATCAATATCACAATCACAAGACACAGTCCAGGCCGCACGACACAGATGACATACTGCATCAATATCGCAATCACAAGACACAGTCCAGGCCGCACGACACAGATGACATACTGCATCAATATCGCAATCACAAGACACAGTCCAGGCCGCACGACACAGATGACATACTGCATCAATATCGCAATCACAAGACACAGTCCAGGCCGCACGACACAGATGACATACTGCATCAATATCGCAATCACAAGACACAGTCCAGGCCGCACGACACAGATGACATACTGCATCAATATCGCAATCACAAGGCACAGTCCAGGCCGCACGACACAGATGACATACTGCATCAATATCGCAATCACAAGACACAGTCCAGGCCGCACGACACAGATGACATACTGCATCAATATCGCAATCACAAGACACAGTCCAGGCCGCACGACACAGATGACATACTGCATCAATATCGCAATCACAAGACACAGTCCAGGCCGCACGACACAGATGACATACTGCATCAATATCGCAATCACAAGACACAGTCCAGGCTGCACGACACAGATGACATACTGCATCAATATCGCAATCACAAGACACAGTCCAGGCCGGACGACACAGATGACATACTGCATCAATATCGCAATCACAAGACACAGTCCAGGCCGCACGACACAGATGACATACTGCATCAATATCGCAATCACAAGACACAGTCCAGGCCGGACGACACAGATGACATACTGCATCAATATCGCAATCACAAGACACAGTCCAGGCCGCACGACACAGATGACATACTGCATCAATATCGCAATCACAAGACACAGTCCAGGCTGGACGACACAGATGACATACTGCATCAATATCGCAATCACAAGACACAGTCCAGGCCGCACGACACAGATGACATACTGCATCAATATCGCAATCACAAGACACAGTCCAGGCCGGACGACACAGATGACATACTGCATCAATATCGCAATCACAAGACACAGTCCAGGCCGCACGACACAGATGACATACTGCATCAATATCGCAATCACAAGACACAGTCCAGGCCGCACGACACAGATGACATACTGCATCAATATCGCAATCACAAGACACAGTCCAGGCCGCACGACACAGATGACATACTGCATCAATATCGCAATCACAAGACACAGTCCAGGCCGCACGACACAGATGACATACTGCATCAATATCGCAATCACAAGGCACAGTCCAGGCCGCACGACACAGATGACATACTGCATCAATATCGCAATCACAAGACACAGTCCAGGCCGCACGACACAGATGACATACTGCATCAATATCGCAATCACAAGGCACAGTCCAGGCCGCACGACACAGATGACATACTGCATCAATATCGCAATCACAAGGCACAGTCCAGGCCGCACGACACAGATGACATACTGCATCAATATCGCAATCACAAGACACAGTCCAGGCCGGACGACACAGATGACATACTGCATCAATATCGCAATCACAAGACACAGTCCAGGCCGCACGACACAGATGACATACTGCATCGCTACCACAAGCATAGAAAAAAAGAGTCCAAATCAGACAACAAAGTGATTTGACCACTTCTTTGTTCCTTAAGCACAGGGACACTGACGGCGTTCACAAGGACATGCCAACATCACCATTTCAACAACAAAACAAGAAAGCCACTCGACCATATTAATTCATGAACTTTGGACTCATACATATTATTTGGTATTGTGTAATCATCACTCTCATTATGATTTGTACATGTCATCACTTATCTTCCTATTTTGTTCAATTTTCTTTAACACTGTACAGAAAATATGTAACATGAAAAAAGGGGGGGATGTGGTGATACGCATCACTGTAAATACACAAGGGGCTAATGTAGATGCACTAGAACTAAATAAACACTAGAGGGAGCACCAGAGACATCATGGCACACAGACATTCAGCCAATAGGTCAGTAAGATAGGACACGAACAATGGGCAGTCAAGACACCAGAGGTGACACTACCACAAGGGGGCTACCCATATAAAGGGACAGGGCACACATGCTCTTTCTCTTTTCCATAGGCGACACTCACAGAGACAGGGGCAGATCAGGAAGCATGGATTAGAGCAGACTGGTTAGTTAGATTGAGTTACTATAGCAAGATCAGCAGGAGAGTCGAACTCAAGTAGGAGAATTGTCAACTGTTCAATAAATGTGTTAAACGTACCTCCAAGTCTGAACCTTCCTTTGTCAGAGTATACATCAAGGAAGCAGCTTATGCTACATGAAGAAGCATAACACAACACATATTATTTGGTCACTCCTTATTCCCTGAACGGCTGGCCTTCAGCAATGGAAGTTGCAAGATATTAAATTATGTTGGGTTGTAAAAGGTTGCGAAAAGGTTAAATTGTATCTAACTTCTACCACCTGGCCGGGCTCATTCCCCAATACCAGGTCCAGTACAGCCCCTTCCCCAGTTGGACTATCTACGTATTGTTTTAAGAAGCCCTCCTGGATGCTCCTTACAAACTCTGACCCGTCCAAGCCCCTAGCACTAAGTGAGTCCCAGTCAATATTGGGGAAGTTAAAGTCTCTCATCACAACAGCCCTGTTGTTTTTACTCCTTTCCAAAATCTGTCTACCTATCTGCTCCTCTATCTCCCGCTGGCTGTTGGGAGGTCTGTAGTAAACCCCCAGCATTGTGACTGCACCCTTCTTATTCCTGATCTCTACCCATACAGTACGAAGTCATACAACACCAGGTTAAAGTACAACAGGTTTGTTTCGATGTCACTAGCTTTCGGAGCGCTGCTCCTTCCTCAGGTGAATGAAGAGGTCTGTTCCAGAAACACATATATAGACAAATTCAAAGATGCCAAACAATGCTAGGAATGCGAGCATTAGCAGGTGATTAAATCTTTACAGATCCAGAGATGGGGTAACCCCAGGTTAAAGAGGTGTGAATTGTCTCAAGCCAGGACAGTTGGTAGGATTTCGCAGGCCAGATGGTGGGGGATGAATGTAATGTGACATGAATCCCAGGTCCCGGTTGAGGCCGCACTCATGTGTGCGGAACTTGGCTATAAGTTTCTGATCGGCGATTCTGCGTTGTCGCGGGTCCTGGAGGCCGCCTTGGAGAACGCTTACCCGGAGATCAGAGGCTGAATGCCCTTGACTGCTGAAGTGTTCCCCGACTGGAAGGGAACATTCCTGCCTGGTGATTGTTGCGCGATGTCCGTTCATTCGTTGTCGCAGCGTCTGCATGGTCTCGCCAATGTACCACGCTTCGGGACATCCTTTCCTGCAGCGTATGAGGTAGACAACGTTGGCCGAGTCGCACGAGTATGTACCGCGTACCTGGTGGGTGGTGTTCTCACGTGTAATAGTGGTATCCATGTCGATGATCTGGCACGTCTTGCAGAGATTACCACGACAGGGTTGTGTGGTGTCGTGGTCACTGTTCTGAAGACTGGGTAGTTTGCTGCAAACAATGGTTCGTTTGAGGTTGCGCGGTTGTTTGAAGGCAAGTAGTGGGGGTGTGGGGATGACCTTGGCAAGATGTTTATCGTCATCAATGACGTGTTGAAGGCTGTGAAGAAGATGACGTAGATTCTCCGCTCCGGGGAAGTACTGGACGACGAAGGGTATTCTGTCGGTTGTGTCCCATGTTTGTCTTCTGAGGAGGTCGGTCCGGTATTTCGCTGTGGCACGTTGGAACTGTCGATCGATGAGTCGAGTGCCATATCCCGTTCGTACGAGGGCATCTTTCAACGTCTGTAGATGTCTGTTACGCTCCTCCTCGTCTGAGCAGATCCTGTGTATACGGAGCGCTTGTCCATAGGGGATGGCTTCTTTAATGTGTTTAGGGTGGAAGCTGGAGAAGTGGAGCATCATGAGGTTATCCGTGGGTTTGCGGTAAAGCGAAGTGCTGAGGTGACCGTCCTTGATGGAGACGAGTGTGTCCAAGAATGCAACTGATTTTGGAGAGTAGTCCATGGTGAGTCTGATGGTTGGATGGAACTTATTAATGTCATTGTGTAGTCGTTTCAGTGATTCTTCGCCGTGGGTCCAAAGGAAAAAAATGTCATCGATGTATCTGGTGTATAACATCAGTTGAAGGTCCTGTGCGGTGAGTAGGTCCTGTTCAAACTTGCGCATGAAGATGTTGGCGTATTGGGGTGCGAATTTGGTCCCCATGGCTGTTCCGTGTGTCTGGATGAAGAACTTGTTGTCGAAGGTGAAGACGTTGTGATCCAGAATGAAGCGGATGAGTTGCAGAATTGCATCTGGAGATTGGCAGTTGTCGGTGTTGAGTACTGAGGCTGTTGCAGCAATGCCGTCGTCATGGGGGATGCTGGTATAGAGTGCCGAGACGTCCATTGTGACGAGGAATGTTCCTGGTTCAACTGGTCCATGGGTGCTGAGTTTCTGTAGGAAGTCCGTCGTGTCGCGACAGAAGCTGGGTGTACCTTGTACGATGGGTTTCAAGATGCCCTCGATGTAGCCAGAGAGGTTCTCACACAGGGTCCCATTGCCTGAAATGATAGGGCGGCCTGGTGTGTTGGCCTTATGTATTTTTGGGAGGCAGTAGAGATCTCCAATGCGGGGAGTGCGTGGGATGAGAGCACGTAGGGTGCTCTGAAGATCTGGATCCAAGGTCTTGATCAGTCTGTTAAGTTGGCGGATGTGTTCCTTGGTCGGATCTGCGGGTAACTGTCTGTAGTGTTCTTGGTTGTTCAGTTGTCGGTATACTTCTTTGCAGTAGTCCGTTCTGTTCAGTACGACAGTGGCCCCCCCTTTGTCTGCTGGTTTGATGACGATGCTGTGGTTGGTCTTGAGAGCGCGGATGGCATTGCGTTGTGCTTGGGTGACGTTCGGGGTTGTCTTGTGAATGTGACTGATGAATCTGGCATTGACGCGACTCCTGACGGCTTGAGCATACATGTCGAGTCTAAGGCAGCGGCCTTCCGGAGGGGTCCAATTCGACTCTTTCCTCTTCGGTTGCCGCACCGCAGATCTCTCGGTCTGCTGTTCCGGTTCATTGGTAGTCTGCTTGGGTTCGCTGTTGGCCTCTTGGGGTCTGTGGAAGAATTCCCGGAGCCTCATTCACCTGATGAATTCCTCCGTGTCTGCCGCGAGACTGATGGGGTCCATTTTGGTGGTGGTGCAGAAATTAAGCCCTCTGCTGAGGACTTCGATTTCGTCTGGTTGAAGGGTGTAGTCTGACAAGTTGACAATAGATTTCCCTGTATTGTTTTCTACTGTGACACCGGGGGTGGCTTGGTTGCTGCCGGTGGTGATGCCAAGTTTCTCAAGCTTTCTGTTCTTGGTATGCATATAGGTGGCATAGTATTGTTGTCTCATCTGTTTGGCGGTGTTCCGCAGCTGGTCTGCTGCATCCTGAGCGCAAATTGAGAAGATGGCCTCTATCTTGGTTTCCAGGTTGCGTCGTCTGCTGTAGAGCTGGCGGACGAGGTGGTTGAGGAGTGTGAGAGAGGTGCGACGGCAGAGTCTCTCAGCGAAGTCTGTGCTGTAGGTCGACTTGAGTGGGTTTGTGATCTGTAGCCCTTTCGGGATCTTGTCTGCTTTCTTGCATCTTTGTAGAAACTTAATGTCAGTGTCTATATGCGCGATCTTCCTGGAGATCCTCTCCACTTTGAGCCGGCAGTTTGCAGTGTCGATGGTAGCCATGATGTGGAGATGCCGGCGTTGGACTGGGGTGAGCACAGTACGAAGTCTTACAACACCAGGTTAAAGTCCAACAGGTTTGTCTCGATGTCACTAGCTTTCGGAGCGCTGCTCCTTCCTCAGGTGAATGAAGAGGTCTTGTCCCGAAGCGTGGTACATTGGCGAGACCATGCAGACGCTGCGACAACGAATGAACGGACATCGCGCAACAATCACCAGGCAGGAATGTTCCCTTCCAGTCGGGGAACACTTCAGCAGTCAAGGGCATTCAGCCTCTGATCTCCGGGTAAGCGTTCTCCAAGGCGGCCTCTAGGACCCGCGACAACGCAGAATCGCCGAGCAGAAACTTATAGCCAAGTTCCACACACATGAGTGCGGCCTCAACCGGGACCTGGGATTCATGTCACATTACATTCATCCCCCACCATCTGGCCTGCGAAATCCTACCAACTGTCCTGGCTTGAGACAATTCACACCTCTTTAACCTGGGGTTACCCCATCTCTGGATCTGTAAAGATTTAATCACCTGCTAATGTTCGCATACCTAGCATTGTTTGGCATCTTTGAATTTGTCTATATATGTGTTTCTGGAACAGACCTCTTCATTCACCTGAGGAAGGAGCAGCGCTCCGAAAGCTAGTGACATCGAAACAAAACTGTTGGACTTTAACCTGGTGTTGTAAGACTTCGTACTGTGCTCACCCCAGTCCAACGCCGGCATCTCCACATCATGTCTACCCATACAGCCTCGCTGCCCTCTGAGGTGTCCTCCCGTAGTACAGCTGTGATAATCTCCCTAACCAGTAGCGCAACTCCGCCATCCCTTTTACATCCCCCTCTATCCCGCCTGAAACATCTAAATCTTGGAACGTTTAGCTGCCAATCCTGTCCTTCCCTCAACCAGGTCTCTGTAATGGCAACAACATTATAGTTCCAAGTACTAATCCAAGCTCTAAGTTCATCTGCCTTACCCGTTATACTTCTTGCATTAAAACATATGCACTTCAGGCCACCAGACCCCTGTTTCAGCAACATCTCACTGTCTGCTGTTCCTCAGAGCCATACTGGCCCTGTTCCCTAGTTCTCCCTCAATGCTTTCACCTTCTGAGCTATTTCTCCAGTACCCACCTCCCTGCCATACTAGCTTAAACCCTCCCGTGTGACACAAGCAAACCTCGCGGTCAGGATATTTATGCCTCTTCAGTTTAGGTGCAACCCGTCCTTCTTATACAGGTCATACCTGCCCTGGAAGAGCTCCCAATGATCCACATAATGGAAACCCTCCCTCCTACACCAGCTGTTTAGCCACGTGTTTAGCTGCTCTATCTTCCTATTTCTAGCCTCACTGGCACGTGGCACAGGGAGTAATCCCGAGATTACAAACCTAGAGGTTCTGTCTTTTAACTTTCGGCCTAGCTCCCTGAACTCCTGCTGCAGGACCTCATGCCTCTTCCTGCCTATTTCGTTAGTACCAATATGCACAACGACCTCTGCCTGTTTGCCCTCCCCCTTCAGGATGCCCGCTACCCGTTCTGAGACATCCTTGACCCTGGCACCAGAGAGGCAACATACCATCCTGGAGTCTCTTTCACGCCCACAGAGGCGCCTATCTGTGCCCCTGACTATAGAGTCCCCTATGACTATTGCTCTTCTGTGCTTTGACCCTCCCTGCTGAACATCAGAGCCAGCCTTGGTGCCACTGCTCTGGCTGCTGCTGTTTTACCCTGATAGGCTATTCCCCCCCAACATTATCCAAAGCGGTATACCTGTTCGAAAGGGGGACAACCACAGGGGATTCCTGCACTGACTGCCTGCCCCTTCTGGTGGTCACCCATCGCTCTGCCTGCACCTTGGGTGTGACCACATCTTTTTAACTCCTATCTATGATGCTTTCCGTCACCTGCATGCTCCTAAGTGCATCCAATTGCTGCTCCAACTGAACCACGTGGTCTGTGAGGAGCTGCCGTTGGTTACACTTGCTGCAGATGGAGTCGACCGGAACGCTGGAAGCGTCACAGATCTTCCACATCTCACAGTTGGAGCACTGCACCGCACTGAGTGACATTTCAGCACTAATTAATTAATTTAAAATAAACACTTGAATTATTGTTAGATTGAGTTACAATTAACTATATGGCCCTGACGCTAGATGATTTTTACTGTAAAATTAAATGCTAAATACTGATCACTGCCCTCAGGTTTAGTTACTCCACTATCTACTTAATCAATTAGATTTGTTTTGCAATATTATTATTTTTTTCAAATTTAACAGTTTCCCAACCAGCCAATCAGGTCACAGCTTTACTGTGATGTCACTTCAGTTTCCCCCCACACAATTTGAAAAGGTAATAAAAATAAAAATAAAAAAGGGCATTACTTGGCATCAAGCACCTGCAAACTCAAAAGCTTCTACATTTGTGTTTTATTCCCTGATTATTACCCGAATACTGATCACGATCTTCATTTTTACAAAAGGTTGGATGTTCATGAAAACAGAAAAACTTTTAATAACTTAATGAGTTGTTATTGCTGGAGCCTGATCACTACAATTCTGTGAACATGTTCATGGCTGCTGACAAGTGTTTGTTAGGTGAAGGTTTGGGATTTATACTGACCAACAGTTATCACCCGGAGATAGAGATAATGATTCAAAGCTCTCTGCGGTTGCTGAGGGCTACAAGGCAGTAGGAGCTTTAATGATGACGTAGCGATTATGTTAATGCAACAAAATATCTTAAAGCAGAAAATGTCTTAAAGACCACGGGGGCGATTCTCCAATATTGGGCCCAAGAGTTCGCGTCGTCGTGAACGCCAGCTCAATGCTGCGCATGCGCTGGGGACTTCTTTAGCGCGCCGGCCCTGGCTCAAGATGGAATCGGTGTTCAGGGGCCGACCACGCCAGAAAGTAGGCCCGGGGGAGGAGAGGCCGGCCCGCCGATTGGTGGGCCCCGATCGCCGGCCAGACCCCATCGGAGGCTCCCCCCGGTTAAAGAGCCCCCCCCCCCCCCCCCACAGGCCGCCCCCCGACCGTTCCCGCAGAGTTCCTGCCGGCAGCGACCAGGGGTGAACGGCGCCGGCGGGACTCTGTCGTATCGGCGCGGCCGCTCGGCCCATCCGGGCCGGAGAATCAGCGGCCCGGCCTCGTACAGCGGCCCACAGCTGGCGCAACGCCAAACGCGCCGGCGCAAATGGCGGCGATTCTCCGCACCTTGGAGAATCACGCGCCGGCGTCGGGGCATCGTGGCGCGATTGCGGCGATTCTTCGGCCTGGCGCGGGGCTCGGAGAATCACCCCTCAAATCAATAGAATCCCTGCAGTGCAGAAGGAGGCCATTCAGCCCATCGAGTCCACACCAACCCTTCAAAAGAGCACTTCATCTGGGCCCACTCCACCACCCTCTGCCCATAATTCCACTCATTGACGATGGCCAACCTACCTAACCTGCACATCATGGACTGTGGGAGGAAACCAGAGCACCCGGAGGAAACCCACGCAGACACAGGGGAGAAAGTGTAAACTCCACACAGATAAGGTGGAAATCAAACCCAGGTTCCTGCCGTTGTGAGGCAGCATTGCTAACCACTGTGTCACCATTCGCAATGTTGTTTAATCACTGACATTTGCAAGGATAAACATGGTAACTGTCTATCAAAAAGTAAATATCACCAAATTGCAACAAATATTTGAAGTACAGCATGTTGTAAAGAGCCATTTAATGGACAAAATTCAGTCCCAATAAACTTATTTTTGGAAATACGTTATTTAGCTCATATTTATTGGCTTCAGGACCAAATGAGGAGCGGTTTTTGATTTATTTTTAAAAGCACATATTTTTCCACAACACTGGTGGAAAGTAAGAGTCTCTTGGAGTCCAAACTCCCCAATGGAATGTTTTATGAACTGTCATTCAGGCAAACTCTATTCCATTTAACAAGCAGTTACCTTTTAAATGTGCTGATTGACTTGATTTGCACACTCAGTGAGGTTTAAACGTTAAGGAGTTCACTCCCTTTGAGCAACAATGGAATAATGTTTGACAAGCCAAGACTCAAAGCATTTTCAACTGATGTAATGGTACACATTCTCATTACATTAGAATCACTCAGGTTAATAGGTACAGCAGTACTGTTGCTAGTGATTTAAAAAAAAGATTATCTCATGCCACGTGAATAGACTTTGTGATTAGCTAGTTCCATGCAAAGGTAACTGCATTGAAACCAGTTTTACAATGATGACACTGAAGGAGCCTAACGATACTCTTTTCGTAGCGCAGTAAATCGTAATAGACAAAGCCCAACCATCCCTACTAAGCAAATACGACACACAGAATTGGGAATAATAGGTGTCTGAGTAGATGTTAATTTCGCAGTTTATTCATCACATGGTTCTGTGGGGTAAAAATTTGCTTCCAAGGGCAGCACGGTGGCGCATGTGATTAGCACGGTTGCCTCATGGCGCCGTGGTCCCAGGTTCGATCCCGGCTCTGGGTCACTGTCCGTGTGGAGTTTGCAGATTCTCCCCGTGTTTGCATGGGTTTCGTCCCCACAACCCAAAAGATGTGCAGGACAGGTGGATTGGCCATGCTAAATTGCCCCTTAATTGGAAAAAATGAATTGGATACTCTAAATTTTTTTTAAAAGAAATTTGCTTCCATAAATTCTTCAGCTTTTCCTTGTGTTTGCTATTTTAATTTTCTTGTTATTTTATGCCAGCAATATATAGACCATATATTTGACCTCGGGAACTAGAACATGGTGATTTTGCGAATAAGTTTAGGTTTAAAACAATAGTCTTTTTGAACCACTTGACACTAACCTTCAGTATCTCGTACACTATCTATTCTTTAAATGTCCAGTAGCCAGGCATTAAGCTTTCTTCCAGCTATTTGATTTACAGAACTTTCTAACCTTATAGCCTGTTTATGAGCACACAAAAATCTCCTAAATGTAAGTATCTTTAGTAGTGAATGGGCACGGTGACGCAATGGTTAGCACTGCTGCCTCAAGGTGCCGCGGTCTTGGGTTCGCTCCCGGCCCCGGGTCACTGTCTGTGTGGAGTTTGCACATTCTCGCCCTGCCTGCATGGGTCTCACCCCCACAATCTAAAGATGTGCAGGGTAGGTAAGTTGGCCACGCTAATTTGGAAAAAGAATGAATTGGGTACTCTAAATTTATATTAAACAAATAGTGAACAGCTCAATCCCCTGTGACATTGCCATAGTGAGTTAAGGCAAAGTATAATTTTTTCAGGTAAGAGAGCATCGCAGATGATAATTGGACATGAAGTGAAAGTCACATCTCCTTTTTATTGTTCTACATTCAATTCTTGGGCAGCATGGTGGCGTAGTGGTTAGCACTGCTACCTCACGGTGCCGAGGACCCGGGTTCGATCCCGGCCCCGGTTCACTGTCCGTGTGGAGTTTGCATGTTCTCCCCGTGTCTGCCTGGATCTCACCCCCACATCCCAGTGATGTGCAGGGTAGGTGGATTGGCCACCTACTAAATTGCCCCTTACTTGGAAAAAAGAATTGGGTACTCTAAATTTATTTTATTATCATACATTCAATTCTTATTTTAAATTTTCATTTTGCATTCTTATGTCCATATTTATGAGGAAAGTTTCGATATAAATTTGCCGAAGTGTAATTTGAGCCTCCAGGCAATGAAGACAATCACCACCTTCAGGGACAGGGTGGCATCACAATATGGCAAGTTTACATAGAAAGGTTCCATTGTGGGTATAGAGGTCTTGTGATGTAATGGGCAGTGTCCCTGCCTCTGGGGTTGAGTCCCACTCCAGGACTTGATGGTCAAGGAAGGTGTGTTCATAATGCGGCCAAACAGGTTGAGTGTGTCAATCTGCAAATCCTCCCAACACACCAATGGCTGATGGTAAGAGCGGGAGAGACCCCTGGTCAGCCATGCGTGATGTAGAGCGGCACCCCTCAAGCTATAAGCCCCCAGTGACAGACTAGCGACCTTGCTATGGGAACAGATGAAAGTCTGCCTTATGTATACCAGGTGTGGGAAGAAAAATAACATTGTGGATATAGGGATTTATAATGAAGCAATATTTGACTGCAGATGTAAAATTGTTAATATATATTATTGATAAACGAGTTCAAACATCTTCAAAACATGATGTAGTTTATAGCTGAAAGGGTTCTATGTGAAAATAATTTGATAGCATCAGTCCAGTTCTTGTAATGTGGTCTACAGCATCAAAGGTACCCCTAAATGGACAATATATTAGTAATCTTTTGAGGGCGATAGTGGCATAGTGGTAATCTCACTGGATTAGCAATCCAAACATCCAGGCTAATTGCTCTGGATATTTGGGGTCCACCGTAGCAGATGGTAAATCTAGAACATCAAGCTAGTCTCAGTAAACTGTTGTTGGTTGTAAAAACCCAGCTGCTTCGCTAATGCCCTTTAGGGAAGGAAATCTGCCGTCGTTACCTGGCCTGCGTGTGACCCCTGATCCACAGCAATATAGTTGACCCTTAACTGCCCTCTGAAATGACCGAACACGTCACTTAGTTCAAGGTCAATTGAGGATGGGCAACAAATGCTGGAATGTTTTGTGAACTGTCATAGCCAGCAACACCCACATCTTGTGAAAGAATAAAGAGGAGGAGGGAGGAATCTGCCACAGGGTGTTGGAATGAGAAATGGAAGAATATCATTCTGATACACTACAAAGTGGATCTTCGAAGGTACTCTTGCTCTGCATGACCAGGGATTATTCAAAACTGGAATTCAGTCAAAGCAAATCCCTGGGACACCGCCTTCTCGCACGGGGGCCTGGATCTATGCTTCTTTCCACCCCTTTCTGTTAATCTCGCTCACGTTGAGCAGTGTAAAATGTACACAAAAATGAACTTGTTACAATTCTTGACACCAACAACCTTGAGTAAGATATTGGAAATCTTGTGCCCCAAAAGAAGCAAGAAGATCTTATTTAAAAATGAATTTGTATAATCTGATTAAGCAGGCACTCAGTGGAAAACACAAATGTGGATTTCAGAGATGTAATATGAATAGGCTGGATATGCTCTGTCAAGCAACTGCATGCCAGATTGCATTTCTTTGAGTTTCTGTTGTTTTATATTGTCTGAACATGTACTGGGCATAATATATGACCCGCTGAATTGTTATTCACAAGTACCTCAGCCATGTCTCAAGAACATTTATTTTATTTTCCCTCCCCAAATTTTTTGTGACTCAAGCGTTTCAGTCTGCATTCAGCAAATTAACCCTTTCGTTTTGAGTTTTTTTCCCCTATTTTGCCATTCGGCTGTGAAGGAGGAAAATATGGGCCACAGTTGTTTTCTATACTTTCATGGGATGTGGGCATTGTTGGTGTGGTAAACCACTGTGTTCCTATATTAAGGGTTGTACGGTAGAACCTGCACTGCAGGTTCACCTGGGCCCCTGCATGCTAGCTCCGCCCAGGAGCCGGGTGATAAATATGCGTGGCCTTCAGCTCGCAGCCATTTCGTCAGCTGCTGTGGGAGGCCACACTTCAGATACTAATAAAGCCTCAGTTTGAATTCAACTTCATCTCCAGCCAAATTGATCGTGCCTCAATTTATTAGTATCTGATTCAGAAGATGGACCTCCGGATTAGACCAGATCGACTGCAGCTGGATCCACACGCAAGCGACGCCAGAAAGGACTTTCAGCACTGGCTAGCTTGTTTTGAAGCGTATATCAACGCGGCGCCGACCCCTGTTCCAGAGGCTCAGAAGATTCAAATCTTGTACTCCAGACTCAGCTCTAAAACCTTCCCGCTGATCCAGGATGCGCCCAATTACGCTGATGCTATGACTCGACTCAAAGAGAGTTATGAGCAGAAGACGAACATGCTCTTCGCCAGACACGCACTCGCAACGCGTACTCAACTACCTGGTGAGTCAATCGAGGACTTCTGGGGGCCCCTGATCCCACTAGTTCGAGACTGTGACTGCCAGGATGTTACAGCTAAGGAGCACTCAGATCTCCTTATGAGGGACACTTTTGTAACTGGGATTGGGTCCGATGTTATCAGGCAGCGGCTCCTAGAAGGGGCCACGCGCGACCTCGCAGAGACTAAAACACTAGCGTTTTCCATGACTGTTGCCCTGCGCAATGTACAGTCCTACGCCCCCAACCTCGTGGCCCACCCCGCCTATGCTTCATGGGTCCCACAGGCAGCCACGCCAGCGGGGGCGCTACCCACCCAGTACGCCTGTGCTACGTGCCAGCCGGTGATCTCCTTGGGGCCCCGATGCTATTTTTCCAGCCAACAAAGACACCCCTGCCAACGCTGCCCGGCCCGCACTGCCCTTTGTGAGGCCTGCAGGAAGAAGGGCTACTACGCAGCGGTGTGCCAGGCCTGCTCAGCGGCAGCGGTTCCCCCCCCCCCCCCCTCCCCGGTGATGGACAATGGGTGCCGCTATCCTCCCCTCCTCCCCAAGCCATGTGCGAGCAATGGGCGCTGCCATCTTCTCCCCCGCACCAGGCCCGCTCAGCGGCAGCGGTCACCCCCACTCCCCCCCGGTCACGGACAATGGGCGCTGCCATCTTCTCCCCCACACAACACGTGCGTTTCATGGGCGCCGCCATCTTGCTCCACCCCCACAACGTGCGTTCCATGGGCGCCGCCATTTTGTGACTCCCAGGACCTCCGGGCGCCGCCATCTTGTCCACCCCCCAGCACACGGAGACCAACGGCGTTTCAGGATCCCGACGCAGTGCCGCCTCACTACCCGATGATCAACCACGACTCGCATCCATGGTAATCGACCAGTCCAGACCACATACTCTGACCAACGCATCCACCAGCGTGAAAGTCAACGGCCACGTGACCTCCTGCCTACTGGACTCCGGGAGCTCCGAGAGCTTTGTACATCCAAATACGGTAAGACGCTGCTCCCTTAAGGTACACCCTACCAAGCAAAGTATCTCCCTGGCTTCTGATCCCATTGCGTAGTGATCTGGGGGTGCTGCACGGTCACGCTCACAATCCAAGGCGTAGAGTTCCGCGGTTTTCGCCTCTACGTCCTCCCTAACCTCTGCGTTGCACTTATCCTTGGCCTGGATTTTCAGTGCAACCTCCAGAGCCTGACCCTTAAATTCGGCAGACCCTTACCACCCCTCACTGTGTGCGGCCTCGCGACCTTAAAAGTCGATCCTCCTTCCCTCTTTGCCAATCTAACTCCAGATTGCAAACCCTCCGCCACCAGGAGCAGATGGTACAGCACCCAGGATAAGGCCTTCATCAGGTCCGAGGTCCAGCGGTTGCTTCAGGAGGGAGTCATCGAGGCCAGCAACAGCCCCTGGAGAGCTCAAGTGGTAGTGGTTAAGTCTGGGGAGAAAAATTGAATGGTCATGGACTACAGCCAGACCATCAACAGGTACACGCAGCTCGACGCGTACCCCCTCCCACGCATATCTGACATGGTTAACCAGATTGCACAGTACCGGGTCTTCTCAACGGTGGACCTGAAATCCGCTTACCACCAGCTCCCCATCCGTAAATCGGACTGGCCATACACCGCCTTCGAGATGGCCGACTATATTACTTCCTTAGGGTCCCCTGCGGCGTCACCAATGGGGTTTCGGTCTTCCAAAGGGAGATGGATCAAATGGTCGACCGGTACAGCTTGCGGGCCACGTTTCCATACCTAGACAATGTGACCATCTGCGGCCATGATCAGCAGGACCACGACGCCAACCTCGCTAAATTTCTCTGCACCGCCACTCTCCTCAACCTCACGTACAACAAGGAGAAGTGTGTGTTCCGTACAAACCGCTTAGCCATCCTCGGCTACGTGATCCAGAACGGAGTTCTGGGGCCCAATCCCGACCGCATGCGCCCCCTCATGGAGCTTCCCCTCCCCCACTGCTCCAAGGCCCTCAGAGGCTGCCTGGGGTTCTTCTCGTATTACGCTCAGTGGGTCCCAAACTATGCGGACAAGGCCCGCCCACTCATACAGTCCACTCATTTCCCCCTGACGGCAGAGGCCCAACAGGCCTTCGCCCGGATCAGAGCTGATATTGCCAAGGCCACAATTCACGCTGTAGACGAAACACTTCCTTTCCAAGTAGAAAACGACGCATCGGACGTCGCCCTTGCCGCCACCCTCAACCAGGCAGGCCCATGGAATTCTTTTCCCGCACCCTCCATGCCTCTGAAATCCATCGGAAAGGAGGCCCAGGCTATCGTTGAGGCTGTGCGACATTGGAGGCATTACCTGGCCGGCAGGAGATTCACTCTCCTCACTGACCAACGGTCGGTAGCCTTCATGTTCAACAACACGCAGCGGGGCAAGATCAAAAATGACAAAATCTTGCGGTGGAGAATTGAGCTCTCCACCTATAATTACGAGATTAAGTATCACCCTGGCAAACTCAACGAGCCTCCAGACGCCCTATCCCGGGGTACATGTGCCAGCGCACAGGTAGACCGACTCCGGACCCTGCACGACAGCCTTTGTCACCCAGGGGTCACTCGGTTGTACCACCTCATTAAAGCACAAAATTTTCCCAACTCCGTCGAGGAAGTAAGGACGATCACCAGGGACTGCCAGGTCTGTGCGGAGTGCAACCGCACTTCTACCGGCCGCGCACCTGGTGAAGGCCTCCCGCCCCTTTGAACGCCTCAGCATGGATTTCAAAGGCCCCCTCCCCTCCTCCGACCGACACACGTATTTCCTCAGTGTGATCGATGAATGCTCCCATTTTCCCTTCGCCATCCCATACCCCGACATGACGTCTGCCACCGTCATTAAAGCCCTTAATTCTGACTGTTCCGGGTGCGGCGATGACCAGCTGAGTCGCACGTTTCGGCAGCTCCCGGCGAAACGGACTTTTGGGCTCTTGATAGGAGCCCCAACGGCAATTTTGACGGCTAAAAACACTGTGCGGTAAACCAGAAGGGAATCCCCCCTGGATACGGATGGAAAAAGGAGGAGAAAGTGGCCGGATTGCAGTGGATCCTTTAGAACAGCGGCAAGGAAGGCCAGCAAAAACCAAGATGGTGTCGGAAGGTGGCAGTTTAACATGGGGCCCTGAACAACAAGAGTTCTTGAAATGCTGTGTGGAAGAGCTCAAAAAGGAAATGAAGAAAGAGCTGTTGGCCCCGATACTACAGGCGATCGAAGGGCTTAAGGAGGAACAAAAGACCCAGGAGCGGGAGCTTCGGGTCGTGAAGGCAAAGGCAGCCGAGCATGAGGACGACATACAGGGCCTGGTGGTGAAGACGGAGACGCATGAGGCACATCAGAAACAATGTGTGGAAAGGTTGGTGGCACTGGAGAACAACGCAAGGAGGAACAACCTGAGGATTCTTGGTCTTCCTGAATGTGCGGAGGGAGCGGACGTCGGGGCATATGTGAGCACGATGCTGCACTCGTTAATGGGAGCGGAGGCCCCGGCGGGTCCGTTGGAGGTGGAGGGAGCATACCGAGTGATGGCGCGAGGACCGAGAGCAGGAGAAATTCCCAGAGCCATAGTGGTGAGATTCCTCCGTTTTAAGGATAGAGAAATGGTCCTTAGATGGGCAAAGAAAACTCAGAGCAGTAAATGGGAGAACGCGGTGATCCGCGTTTATCAAGACTGGAGTGCGGAGGTGGCGAGAAGGAGGGCGAGCTTTAATCGGGCCAAGGCGGTGCTTCATAAAAAGAAGATAAAATTTGGAATGCGGCAACCGGCAAGACTGTGGGTCACATATCGAGGGAGGCACCACTACTTTGAGACAGCGGATGAAGCGTGGACTTTTATTGTGGAAGAAAAACTGGAATGAGCGGGTTATTATAAAGAACGTTTGAAACAAAGTGGTGGGGCGAATGTGGGGGGCGAAGAGGGGGGTTAAAAAGGGGGGAAAGAGGAGTTTTATGTACTAATCCTGCGATGTGGTAACTTTTCTCTCTTCCACAGGTGGTGATGGGGGGAGGAGGGGAGGTGGAGGAGATGGGGCGTTGGCCATTGGGGGCGGGGCCAAGGGAGAAGCGCGGGCTTGGTTCCCGCGCTATGATAATCATGGCGGGAATAGAGAAGCAGGAAGGAGGGGGCGTCGCACGGTGCAAGCCGAGGTCACGGGGGGAAGCCGAGGTCGGCCAGAGTTTGCTGACTTCTGGGAGCAACATGGGGGAAGTAATTACGCTAGCGGGGGGGGGGGGGGGTGGGAGGGGGGAATTACTGGGTTGCTGCTGCTGGGGAGAGGGGGGAGCTGGTATGGGAGGGGATGGGCGGGGGGGCACCGCCTGGGGGAGATACAGCTGCGTGGGAACCGGGTGAGGAGCTGGAAAAAGGGGATGGCTAATCGACAAGGGGGGGGGAGGTAGGAAGCCCCCCAACCCGGCTGATCACGTGGAACGTGAGAGGGCTGAACGGGCCGATAAAGAGGGCACGAGTACTCGCACACCTTAAGAAACTTAAGGCAGATGTGGTTATGTTACAGGAAACGCACCTGAAACTGATAGACCAGGTTAGGCTACGCAAAGGATGGGTGGGGCAGGTGTTCCATTCGGGGCTAGATGCGAAAAACAGGGGGGTGGCTATATTAGTGGGGAAGCGGGTAATGTTCGAGGCAAAGATATTAGTGGCGGATAGCGGGGGCAGATACGTGATGGTGAGTGGCAAACTACAGGGGGAGACGGTGGTTTTGGTAAACATTTATGCCCCGAACTGGGATGATGCCAATTTTATGAGGCGGATGCTAGGACGCATTCCGCACCTAGAGATTAGAGATGGGAAAGCTGATAATGGGGGGAGATTTTAATACGGTGTTGGAACCAGGGCTGGATAGGTCGAAGTCCAGGACTGGAAGGAGGCCGGCAGCAGCCAAGGTACTTAAAGATTTTATGGAGCAGATGGGAGGTGTAGACCCGTGGAGATTTAGCAGACCTAGGAGTAAGGAGTTCTCGTTTTTCTCCTATGTCCATAAAGTCTACTCGCGAATAGACTTTTTTGTGCTGGGAAGGGCGTTGATCCCGAAGGTGAGGGGAACGGAGTATACGGCTATAGCCATTTCGGATCACGCTCCACATTGGGTAGACTTGGAGATAGGGGAGGAAACAGGAGGGCGCCCACCCTGGAGAATGGACATGGGACTAATGGCAGATGAGGGGGTGTGTCTAAGGGTGAGGGGGTGCATTGAAAAGTACTTGGAACTCAATGATAATGGGGAGGTCCAGGTGGGAGTGGTCTGGGAGGCGCTGAAGGCGGTGGTTAGAGGGGAGCTGATATCAATAAGGGCACATAAAGGGAAGCAGGAGAGTAAGGAACGGGAGCGGTTGCTGCAAGAACTTTTGAGGGTGGACAGACAATATGCGGAAGCACCGGAGGAGGGACTGTACAGGGAAAGGCAAAGGCTACATGTAGAATTTGACTTGCTGACTACGGGCACTGCAGAGGCACAATGGAAGTTGGCACAGGGTGTACAGTACGAATATGGGGAGAAGGCGAGCAGGTTGCTGGCACACCAATTGAGGAAAAGGGGAGCAGCGAGGGAAATAGGGGGAGTGAGGGATGAGGAAGGAGAGATGGAGCGGGAAGCGGAGAGAGTGAATGGAGTGTTCAAGACATTTTATAAAAAATTATATGAAGCTCAACCCCCGGATGGGAGGGAGAGAATGATGGGCTTCTTGGATCGGCTGGAATTTCCCAAGGTGGAAGAGCAGGAAAGGGTGGGACTGGGAGCACAGATCGAGGTAGAAGAAGTGGTGAAATGAATTAGGAGCATGCAGGCGAGAAAGGCCCCGGGACCGGATGGATTCCCAGTCGAATTCTATAGAAAATATGTGGACTTGCTCGCCCCGATATTGACGAGGACCTTTAATGAGGCAAAGGAAAGGGGACAACTGCCCCCGACTATGTCTGAAGCAACGATATCGCTTCTCTTAAAGAAGGAAAAGGACCCGCTACAATGCGGGTCCTATAGACCTATTTCCCTCCTAAATGTAGATGCCAAGATCCTGGCCAAGGTAATGGCAATGAGAATAGAGGAATGTGTCCCGGGGGTGGTCCACGAGGACCAAACTGGGTTTGTGAAGGGGAGACAGCTGAACACGAATGTACGGAGGCTGTTAGGGGTAATGATGATGGCCCCACCAGAGGGGGAAACGGAGATAGTAGTGGCGATGGATGCCGAGAAAGCATTTGATACAGTGGAGTGGGATTATTTGTGGGAGGTGTTGAGGAGATTTGGTTTTGGAGAGGGGTATGTTAGATGGGTGCAGCTGTTGTATAGGGCCCCGATGGCGAGCGTGGTCACGAATGGACGGGGATCTGCATATTTTCGGCTCCATAGAGGGACAAGGCAGGGATGCCCTCTGTCCCCATTATTGTTTGCACTGGCGATTGAGCCCCTGGCGATAGTGTTGAGGGGTTCCAAGAAGTGGAGGGGAGTACTTAGAGGAGGAGAAGAACACCGGGTATCTTTGTATGCGGACGATTTGCTACTATACGTGGCAGACCCGGCGGAGGGGATGCCAGAAATAATGCGGATACTTGGGGAGTTTGGGGATTTTTCAGGGTATAAATTGAACATGGGGAAAAGTGAGTTGTTTGTGGTGCATCCAGGGGAGCAGAGTAGAGAAATAGAGGACCTACCGTTGAGGAAGGTAACAAGGGACTTTCGTTACCTGGGGATCCAGATAGCCAAGAATTGGGGCACATTGCATAGGTTAAATTTAACGCGGTTGGTGGAACAAATGGAGGAGGATTTCAAGAGATGGGATATGGTATCCCTGTCACTGGCAGGGAGGGTGCAGGCGGTTAAGATGGTGGTCCTCCCGAGATTCCTCTTTGTGTTTCAGTGCCTCCCGGTGGTGATCATGAAGGCTTTTTTAAAAAGGATTGAAAAGAGCATCATGGGTTTTGTGTGGGCCGGGAAGACCCCGAGAGTGAGGAAGGGATTCTTACAGCGTAGCAGGGATAGGGGGGGGCTGGCACTACCGAGCCTAAGTGAGTATTATTGGGCCGCTAATATTTCAATGGTGAGTAAGTGGATGGGAGAGGAGGAGGGAGCGGCGTGGAAGAGATTAGAGAGGGCGTCCTGTAGGGGGACTAGCCTACAGGCTATGGTGACAGCCCCATTGCCGTTCTCACCGAGGAACTACACCACAAGCCCGGTGGTGGTGGCTACACTGAAGATTTGGGGACAGTGGAGACGGCATAGGGGAAAGACTGGAGCCTTGGGGGGGTCCCCGATAAGAAACAACCATAGGTTTGCCCCGGGGGGAATGGATGGGGGATATGGAATGTGGCAAAGAGCAGGAATAACGCAACTGAAAGATCTGTTTGTGGATGGGAAGTTCGCGAGTCTGGGAGCGCTGACCGAGAAATATGGGTTGCCCCAAGGGAATGCATTCAGGTATATGCAACTGAGGGCTTTTGCGAGGCAACAGGTGAGGGAATTCCCGCAGCTCCCGACACAAGAGGTGCAGGACAGAGTGATCTCAAAGACATGGGTGGGGGATGGTAAGGTGTCAGATATATATAGGGAAATGAGGGACGAAGGGGAGACTATGGTAGATGAACTAAAAGGGAAATGGGAAGAAGAGCTGGGGGAGGAGATCGAGGAGGGGCTGTGGGCAGATGCCCTAAGCAGGATAAACTCGTCGTCCTCGTGTGCCAGGCTAAGCCTGATTCAGTTTAAGGTATTACACAGGGCGCATAAGACTGGAGCACGGCTCAGTAAATTTTTTGGGGTGGAGGATAGGTGTGCGAGGTGCTCGAGAAGCCCAGCGAATCATACCCATATGTTTTGGTCATGCCCGGCACTACAGGGGTTTTGGTTGGGGGTGACAAAGGTGCTTTCAAAAGTAGTGGGGGTCTGGGTCGAACCAAGCTGGGGGTTGGCTATATTTGGGGTTGCACAAGAGCCGGGAGTGCAGGAGGCGAGAGAGGCCGATGTTTTGGCCTTTGCGTCCCTAGTAGCCCGGCGCAGGATATTGTTAATGTGGAAAGAAGCCAAGCCCCCGGGGGTGGAGACCTGGATAAATGACATGGCAGGGTTTATAAAGCTAGAGCGGATTAAGTTCGTTCTAAGGGGGTCGGCTCAAGGGTTCACCAGGCGGTGGCAACCGTTCGTCGAATACCTCGCAGAAAGATAGATGGAATGGAAAAAAGAAGGCAGCAGCAGCAGCCCAGGATCGGGGGCGGGGGGGGGGGGGGGGGAGGAGGAACCAGAAGGACTCTCAGGGTTGTTAATATATACTGTATAATATGTATAGGTCGTTGCTACAGATAATTATATATTGGACTGTTAAATTATATTTTTGGAGAGTGTTACTTGTGATAAGGCAGTTGCCAATTAGGGTTAGTTTTCATTTTTGTTATTTATTATTTATTCATTTTTTGTTTATAAAATAGGTCATTGTTATTTGTGTTGTTATAATATTGTGTAAAGGATGCACAATGTACTGTGTTGGTTGACCAAAAATTTTCAATAAAATATTTATAAAAAAAAAAAGCCCTTAATTCTATATTCACTCTGTTCGGCTTCTCCGCCTACATCCACAGTGCCAGGGGATCCTCATTCATGAGTGATGAGCTACCCCAGTTCTGCTCAGCAGGGATATCGCCTCCAGCAGAACGACGAGCTACAACCCCCGGGGAAACGGACAGGTAGAAAGGGAGAATGGGACGGTATGGAGGGCCGTCCAGCTGGCCCTACGGTCCAGAAGTCTCCCGGCCTCCCACTGGCAAGAGGTCCTCCCTGATGCACTAAATTCCATTCGCTCATTACTTTGCACTGCTACTAACAGTATACCGCATGAACACTTTTTGGCCTTCCCCTGGAAGTCCACATCGAGGTATCACTCCCAACTTGGCTCACAGCTCCGGGAACAATGCTTCCCCGTAAACATGTGCGGCTCCACAAGGCGGACCCGTTGGTGGAAAGGGTGCACCTGCTCCACGCAAACCCACAGTACGCCTACGTGGCGTTCCCCGATGGCCGCCAGGATACTGTCTCCCTCAGGGACCTGGCACCAGCAGGTTCCGCCCCCACACCACCCCCGTCGCCCCCGGCGCCACCCTCCCCTCCCCCGCCGCCCCCATCACCCCACCTAGGACCGTCCATCCTCCCCCTGCCCACCCCCATTGATGAAGAGGATTTCGGCACACTCCCAGAGTCAACTTCGACCACGACAGCACCAACATCGCCGGCTCCACTTCGTCAATCCCAGACGACAATCAAGGCGCCGGACCAGCTGAACCTCTGACCGGCCCACCGGATGACCAGAGACATTTCTTTTTCACTGTTCTGTAAATATTAAAGATTGCGAATTGTATATAGTTACCCACCACCCCCGCCGGACTCAATTTTAACAGGGGGTGAATGTGGTAAACCACTGTGTTCCTATATTAAGGGTTGTACGGTAGAACCTGCACTACAGGTTCACCTGGGCCCCTGCATGCCAGCTCCGCCCAGGAGCCGGGTTATAAATATGCGCAGCCTTCAGCAAGCAGCCATTTCACCAGCTGCTGTAGGAGGCCACTCTTCAGATACTAATAAAGCCTCAGTTTGAATTCAACTTCATCTCCAGCCAAATTGATCGTGCCTCAGTTGGCAAGACCAGGATTTGGGGCACCTAATTGCCTTGAACTGAGTGGCTTGCTTAGGCCATTTCAGAGGCCAGTTAAGAGTCAACCACATTGCTGTGAGTCAGGAGCCGCAGATAGGCCAGATTGGGTAAGGACGGCATATTTCCTTCCCGGAAGGGGCATTAGTAAACCAGATGGGTTTTCACAACATCAATAAATGGCAGTTTCATGGTCACCGTTACTGAGACTTGCTTTCAATTCCAGCTTCTATTGATCGAGTGTTTAAATTCTATCAGCTGCCATGGTTGGATTTGAACCCATGTCCCCAGAGCATTAACTCGGGACTAGTCCAGTGGCATCACAACTACGCCACCATCTCTCCTTTTCCTCCACAGCTATCCTATTATTAGCTGACAAGCTGATGATTGGCAAAGCACGACATGAGTGCTGCTACTGGGTGCAGCATCCTATTCCAGCTGTGGAATTATCCCTCAATCTATTACCAGGTTTAAGGGATCTTACAAAGAACAAAGAAATGTACAGCACAGGAACAGGCCCTTCGGCCCTCCAAGCCCGTGCCGACCATGCTGCCCGACTAAACTACAATCTTCTACACTTCCTAGTTCCGTATCCCTCTATTCCCATCCTATTCATGTATTTGTCAAGATGCCTCTTAAATGTCACTATCGTCCCTGCTTCCACCACCTCCTCCGGTAGCGAGTTCCAGGCACCCACTACCCTCTGTGTAAAAAACTTGCCTCGTACATCTACTCTAAACCTTGCCCCTCTCACCTTAAACCTATGCCCCCTAGTAATTGACCCCTCTACCCTGGGGAAAAGCCTCTGACTATCCACTCTGTCTATGCCCCTCATAATTTTGTATACCTCTATCAGGTCTCCCCTCAACCTCCTTCGTTCCAGTGAGAACAAACCGAGTTTATTCAACCGCTCCTCATAGCTAATGCCCTCCATACCAGGCAACATTCTGGTAAATCTCTTCTGCACCCTCTCTAAAGCCTCCACATACTTCTGGTAGTGTGGCGACCAGAATTGAACACTATACTCCAAGTGTGGCCTAACTAAGGTTCTATACAGCTGCAACATGACTTGCCAATTCTTATACTCAATGCCCCGGCCAATGAAGGCAAGCATGCCGTATGCCTTCTTGACTACCTTCTCCACCTGTGTTGCCCCTTTCAATGACCTGTGGACCTGTACTCCTAGATCTCTTTGACTTTCAATACTCTTGAGGGTTCTACCATTCACTGTATATTCCCTACCTGCATTAGACCTTCCAAAATGCATTACCTCACATTTGTCCGGATTAAACTCCATCTGCCATCTCTCCGCCCAAGTCTCCAAACAATCTAAATCCTGCTGTATCCTCCGACAGTCCTCATCGCTATCCGCAATTCCACCAACCTTTGTGTCGTCTGCAAACTTACTAATCAGACCAGTTACATTTTCCTCCAAATCATTTATATATACTACAAAGAGCAAAGGTCCCAGCACTGATCCCTGTGGAACACCACTGGTCACAGCCCTCCAATTAGAAAAGCATCCTTCCATTGCTACTCTCTGCCTTCTATGACCTAGCCAGTTCTGTATCCACCTTGCCAGCTCACCCCTGATCCCGTGTGACTTCACCTTTTGTACTAGTCTACCATGAGGGACCTTGTCAAAGGCCTAACTGAAGTCCATATAGACAACATCCACTGCCTTACCTGCATCAATCATCTTCGTGACCTCCTCGAAAAACTCTATCAAGTTAGTGAGACACGACCTTCCCTTCACAAAACCGTGCTGCCTCTCACTAATACGTCCATTTGCTTCCAAATGGGAGTAGATCCTGTCTCGAAGAATTCTCTCCAGTAATTTCCCTACCACTGAAGTAAGGCTCACTGGCCTGTAGTTCCCGGGATTATCCTTGCTACCCTTCTTAAACAGAGGAACAACATTGGCTATTCTCCAGTCCTCCGGGACATCCCCTGAAGACAGCGAGGATCCAAAGATTTCTGTCACGGCCTCAGCAATTTCCTCTCCAGCCTCCTTCAGTATTCTGGGGTAGATCCCATCAGGCCCTGGGGACTTATCTACCTTAATATTTTTTAAGACACCCAACACCTCGTCTTTTTGGATCTCCATGTGACCCAGGCTATCTACACACCCTTCTCCAGACTCAACATCTACCAATTTCTTCTCTTTGGTGAATACTGATGCAAAGTATTCATTTAGTACCTCGCCCATTTCCTCTGGCTCCACACATAGATTCCCTTGCCTATCCTTCAGTGGGCCAACCCTTTCCCTGGCTACCCTCTTGCTTTTTATGTACGTGTAAAAAGCCTTGGGATTTTCCTTAACCCTATTTGCCAATGACTTTTTGTGACCCCTTCTAGCCCTCCTGAATCCTTGTTTAAGTTCCTTCCTACTTTCCTTATATTCCACGCAGGCTTCGTCTGTTCCCAGCCTTTTAGCCCTGACAAATGCCTCCTCTTTCTTTTTGACGAGGCCTACAATATCTCTCGTCATCCAAGGTTCCCGAAAATTGCCGTATTTATCCTTCTTCCTCACAGGAACATGCCGGTCCTGAATTCCTTTCAACTGCCACTTGAAAGCCTCCCACATGTCAGATGTTGATTTGCCCTCAAACATCCACCCCCAATCTATGTTCTTCAGTTCCCGCCTAATATTGTTATAATTAGCCTTCTCCCAATTTAGCACATTCATCCTAGGACCACTCTTATCCTTGTCCACCAGTACTTTAAAACTTACTGAATTGTGGTCACTGTTACCAAAATGCTCCCCTACTGAAACATCTACCACCTGGCCGGGCTCATTCCCCAATGCCAGGTCCAGTACCGCCCCTTCCCTAGTTGGACTATCTACATATTGTTTTAAGAAGCCCTCCTGGATGCTCCTTACAAACTCCGCCCCGTCTAAGCCCCTGGCACTAAGTGAGTCCCAGTCAATATTGGGGAAGTTGAAGTCTCCCATCACCACAACCCTGTTGTTTTTACTCTTTTCCAAAATCTGTCTACCTATCTGCTCCTCTATCTCCCACTGGCTGTTGGGAGGCCTGTAGTAAACCCCCAACATTGTGACTGCACCCTTCTTATTCCTGATCTCTACCCATATAGCCTCACTGTCCTCTGAGGTGTCCTCCCGCAGTACAGCTGTGATATTCTCCCGAACCAGTAGCGCAACTCCGCCTCCCCTTTTACATCCCCCTCTATCCCGCCTGAAACATCTAAATCCTGGAACGTTTAGCTGCCAATCCTGCCCTTCCCTCAACCAGGTCTCTGTAATGGCAACAACATCATAGTTCCAAGTACTAATCCAAGCTCTAAGTTCATCTGCCTTACCCGTAATACTTCTTGCATTAAAACATATGCACTTCAGGCCACCAGACCCGCTGTGTTCAGCAACTTCTCCCTGTCTGCTCTGCCTCAGAGCCACACTGTCCCGATTCCCTAGTTCTCCCTCAATGCTCTCACCTTCTGACCTATTGCTCCCGTGCCCACCCCCCTGCCATACTAGTTTAAACCCTCCCGTGTGACACTAGCAAACCTAACGGATCTTGGGGTAAAGGGAGGAAACTGAAGAGAAGGATAGATGATAGTTTTAACAGGACACATTTTTCAGGATAAGAACAGCAGACTGTGCCAACAATTGGAGGAGAGGAAACTGAACTACACACTTTTAGAGATGCACCCAGAAAGAGTGGGGTGGTTCTGCAAAGCAGTGGGCAGTGCACCCATGTAATTGTCCCATCAGGGGCGGCACAGTGGCACAGTGGTCAACACTGCTGCCTCAAAGCGCCAAGGACCCGGGTTCAATTCTGGCCTTGGGTGACTGTGCGGAGTTTCTACGTTCTCCCTGAGTCTGCGTGGGTTTCTTCCGGGTGCTCGGATTTCCTCCCACAGTC
This sequence comes from Scyliorhinus torazame, assembly GCF_047496885.1. NCBI lineage: Eukaryota > Metazoa > Chordata > Chondrichthyes > Carcharhiniformes > Scyliorhinidae > Scyliorhinus > Scyliorhinus torazame. The sequence goes on from NC_092707.1 coordinate 138,279,335, forward strand.
CAAAGATGTGCAGGTTTGCTGGATTGGCCATGCTAAATTGTCCCCTAGTGTCCTGGGATGTGCAGGTTAGGTTATGGGGTTTGGGAAAACAGTGGGGTGGACTGGGGAGGGGGTCAGGTAGGATGCTCCTTCAAAGACTCAGTGCAGACTCGATGGGCCGAATGCGCCATCGTTGCCCTGTAGGGGGCTCTGGGTCGGCCTCCAGCACTTCCTCCTCCCAATTGGTGCCCATAGGGCCCTGGGGGTCACCTTGGGACAGAGCTGGATTGGGCTCCGGTTGCCCGTGGCTCTGTCAGCCCTGGTAGCTCCCCAATGTCTGCGCCATGGTGTTGATGCCCTCGGTGGGGCTCCTCTATGAGCGGGCCATGCTCTGCAATGCCTAACCAGTGTCCACCTGTGTCTGGGACATAATCCTCAGTGACTGGGACACGCTCAGGAGCGCCTCAGCAATGCCCACCTGGAACTGTGACATGCTCCGCAACACCTTGGAAACGTCAATCTGTGCCTGGGACACATCCCCTAGTGACTCGGACATACTGTCGAGGCGCTCAACCATGGCCATCACTGACTGAGCTACGCCTTGGACATCACCACTCATGGTGCTGACATTGTTCTCCAGCGTCTCCATTGCAGTCGCTGCCCTAGCAGTTTTGGCCTTGGTGCCACGCATTGCCAGCACTGTCATGATATTCAGGTAAACATCATAGCATATACATACTGATGGACAGATCAACGGACCAATCAACACACACACAACACCACAGCCAATCACAGGCAAGAGCATACACAGTACAAAACACGGAACACGACACTTCCTGAGCATTCCAGCAGGAGACAGCTCAGGGCACAGAGCTCATAGCAAGCCACTCAGACATCCACCATGTGCTGAGTGCCACTACAAGATAGTATTAGGAATTGGTCCACAGATTCTAGGGTTATGATCGAACCTCAGCAACCAGTTTACCACTGTAAATAAATGTTAGCAATAAAACTGAGTTGTACCATTCGCAACCGTGTTGGTTCGTCTGTGTAGCAGAGTACCCAACACATCATAGTACCAGGAGTAACTGTGGGACCTACCTATGGATCCTCCGGAATCTGTCATCCTGCGCCATGGACACCGTCAGCACACTGCAGCCGCTACAAGTCGCTGGAAACCTCGGCGTTAATTGGAAGCTGTTCAAACAGCGCTTCCAGCTCTTCCTGGAAGCCAACGAAAAGGAGAGCGTCTCGGACACCAGAAAGATCGCCATCCTCCTCTCCACGGCAGGTCAACACGCCATCCATGTCTACAACTCCCTGGTGTTCGCAGAAGGTGAGGACAAGACCAAGTACAAGACGGTCCTTCTCAAACTCGACCAACACTTCAACGTCGAGGTCAACGAGAGTTTCGAGAGGTATCTCTTCCAGCAGCGCCTGCAGGGTAAGGATGATCCCTTTCAATCCTTCCTTACGCACCTCCGTATCCTCGCGCAGTCCTGCGGTTACGACACCACCTCCGATTCCATGATTTGGGACCAGATCATTTTTGGGGTCACCTCAGGCAGCCTACGCCAGCAGCTCTTAAAAATAAAAGGCCTCATCTTAGCCTCCGCAATCGAAGCCTGTGTCCTGCATGAAAACGCGACTAGCAGCTACTCCCAATTTCAGGCGGCCGAATCGACGTGGCAAGGGTCCTACGTGGCGGATCGGCGAGGCAGGTGTCCTACGAGGCCGAACGGGTCCAGGCGATCGAGTTCCTCCCGGACCACGGCCTGGACGAGGGCAGCCATTTCGCCTGCTTTTCGAGGCCTCCCGCGTTTGTGCGCGCCAAAAACGACGTCGACACAGAGGGACGTGATGCACAGACGTGCTCGACGCAAGACCGAACTGCGCATGCACAGTGGCACAACGAACGCCATGACGTCACGACGTGCGGCAACTGCGGAGCCGCACATTTAAAGCGGCAATGTCCCGCAAGAAACCGACAATGCCTCCGCTGTGGCAGGATGGGCCACTACGCTGCCTGCTGTCGAGCAGCTCAACCTGCCAACTCTCCGCAATTCCGCCAGCCTCGCAGGGACGTGCGGACCATTCAGCCTCCGTACTACGAGTCGTGCCCAGACGATATCCAGACCAGTGACACAGACGACCGGGACGCCTTCCGTGTTGCGGTCATTGATGGGAACCGGATGTCTCCAGCCAGGACCCACCAGCCGTTGCAAGTGAACACTGTCAATCCGGGTGATGAATGGTGCGCCACCCTAACGGTCAACCGATCACCGATAACATTCCGTATGGACACTGGCGCCTCCGCCAACCTCATAGCATGGTCCGCCTTCTACGCCATGAAGGTCAGACCACCAATTCGGCCATCCCGTTGCAAGATGGTCGACTACAATGGGAACGCTATCCCGGCTATGGGATCCTGCCAGCTCAAAGTGACACACAACACACTCACGGCCACACTCTCATTCGAGATAGTCGGATCATCAAAGGACTCCCTGCTAGACGCACAGGCATGCAAGGTTCTCCACCTCGTGCAACGAGTCCACGCTCTGTCTCCAGAAGGCACATCTGACTTCCCGGATGCAGAATTCAGGGCACAGCTCCAATCGTTCCTCGCCCACAACCAGGAGGCATTCGAGGGCATGGGAACATTTCCCTACACCTACAGAATTCGGCTCAAACCGGATGCCACCCCGGTCATTCACGCACCTCGCAGGGTCCCAGCGCCACTCAAAGACCGCCTCAAACAGCAGCTGCAGGATCTCCAGGACCAAGGGGTGCTATCCCGGGTCACGGAGCCCACGCATGGGTCAGCTCCATGGTGTGTGTTAAGAAGCCCTCCGGCGAGCTCCAGATCTGCATTGATCCAAAAGACCTCAACAACAACATAATGAGGGAACATTACCCCATACCCAAACGGGATGAGATCACGAGCGAAATGGCCTGGGCTAAAATCTTCACAAAACTGGATGCCTCGAAGGGTTTTTGGTAGATCCAACTGGATCAGTCCAGCCGAAAGCTGTGCACCTTCAACACCCCTTTTGGCAGGTTCTGCTACAACCGGATGCCATTTGGCATCATCTCGGCATCCGAGATCTTTCACAGGATCATGGAGCAGATGATGGAGGGCATCGAAGGGGCGCACGTCTACGTGGACGACATCATCATCTGGTCCACCACACCACAGGAGCACATCAATCGTCTCCAGCGCGTCTTTGCGCGCATACGGGAAAACGGCCTGCGCCTCAACCGAGCCAAGTGTTCTTTCGGCCAAACTGAGCTGAAGTTCCTGGGGGACCACATTTCCCGGTCAGGGGTCCGTCCGGATGCAGACAAGGTGAGCGCCATTACAGCCATGCCGCAGCTGGCAGACAAGAAAGCAGTGCTACGCTTCCTAGGCATGGTCAACTTCCTGGGGAAGTTCATTCCCAACCTTGCCTCCCACACGACGGCTCTGCGCCACCTAGTCAAGAAGTCCACGAAGTTCCAGTGGCTGCCCGCACACCAGAAGGAATGGGAGGAGCTCAAAATTAAGCTCACCACAGCCCCGGTATTGGCGTTTTTCGACACATCTCGTGACACAAAAATTTCGACTGATGCCAGCCAGTCCGGCATTGGGGCAGTACTCCTACAGCGGGATGACACTGCGTCATGGGCCCCGGTCGCCTATGCTTCGCGGGCCATGACCCCCACAGAACAGCGCTACGCGCAGATCGAAAAGGAGTGCCTGGGTTTGCTAACCGGAATAGACAAGTTCCATGACTACGTGTATGGTCTCCCCCAGTTTACCGTTAAGACTGACCATCGCCCCCTGGTCAGCATTATAAATAAGGACCTGAACGAGATGACCCCTCGCCTCCAGCACATCCTACTTAAACTCAGGAGGTATGACTTCCAACCGGTCTACACCCCAGGAAAGGACCTTATCATTGCGGATGCCCCATCCAGAGCAGTGAGCACACCGCCCGATTCGGAGGGGTTCGTCTGTCAGGTCGAAGCGCAGGTGACCTTCACATCGGCAAATCTGCCAGCTGACGACTCCAGTCTGGCCCGTATTCGCCGGGAAACTGCGGCTGACCCCCTTCTACAACGGGTGATGTGCCACTTGACGGGAGGGTGTTCAAAGGGCAGTGCCCGCAGTTCTACAATGTCCGAGACGACTTGGCCGTCATTGATGGTGTCCTTCTAAAGCTGGACTGGATTGTGATTCCGCACAACATGCACAAGCTGGTCCTCGACCAACTACACGAAGGCCATCTGGGGGTCGAGAAGTGCAGACGGAGGGCCCGAGAGGCGGTATACTGGCCGGGCATCAGTGATGACATTTCCAATATGGTGCTCAACTGCCCCACCTGCCAAAGATTTCAACCGGCGCAGCCTCCTGAGACGCTTCAGCCCCATGAGCTGGTGACGTCCCCCTGGGCGAAGGTGGGTGTGGACCTTTTTCATGTGCTTGGCAGGGACTATGTAATCGTCATTGATTACTTTTCCAACTATCCAGAGGTCATACGCCTGCACGATTTAACGTCGTCCACTGTCATAAGGGCCTGCAAAGACACCTTCGCTCGCCACGGCATTCCGATGACTGTCATGTCGGACAATGGGCCCTGTTTTGCCAGCCAGGAATGGTCGTCCTTTGCTGCTTCGTATGGCTTTACACACATGACGTCCAGCCCTCTGCATCCCCAGTCCAATGGAAAGGCGGAGAAGGGCGTTCACATTGTCAAGCGGCTCCACTGCAAGGCTGCTGCTGCTGGATCGGATTTCTGCCTAGCCCTGCTGGCCTATCGCTCGGCCCCACTAGCCACTGGCCTCTCCCCAGCAAAGCTGTTGATGGGTCGCGCCCTCAGGACCACTGTGCCATCCATTCTGGTACCCACAACCAACCATGCTCCGGTACTACACAGAATGTAACAGCAGCGCGTTCGCCAGAAGATGGCATATGACACACGGGCAACTGATCTTCCCGCCCTGGCACCTGGAGACGACGTCCGCATCCACCTACCAGAAAGTGGCTGGTCAGCACCTGCCGAAGTTCTCCAATGCGTGGCTCCCCGCTCGTTCCTGGTTCGCATGCCTGATGGCTCCATTCGTAGGCGCAATCGCCGGGCTCTTCGCCTACTTCCACGCTCGCTACGGGGACTTACACCGACACCGCGCCCTCCTGTTGTTCCTGATATCAACTTCGTGGAGCTTCCTGCCACAATGCCCCTTCCGTCGTCGTCCGTGGCCAGGCCCATTCCTCAGCCGGTGGATCCAGACCCACCCTTGAGGCGGTCAACCTGAATTCGTCGCCCACCTACTAGACTGGACTTATGAGCCTGTTTGTACATTGAACTCATAATACCAGTGTGTTAATATGTTTCTGTTCTTCCTTGTCATTACAGGAGTTTGTTTTGTCGTTCAACATTTCCCCGTTCTTTGTTTATGGTACAACCTCGTTGCTATGTCGCACCCGACATCGCCCCTTGTATATAGTTTAGCCTCATGTACATGCTGTAGATATTGCACACACACACATTCAGCTGCACTCAGTACACATCTCTATTTATAACCACATAGGCACATGTTCTTGTACAAAAGGAGGGATGTCATGATATTCAGGTAAACATCATAGCACATACATACTGATGGACAGATCAACGGACCAATCAACACACACACAACACCACAGCCAATCACAGGCAAGAGCATACACAGTACAAAACAGGGAACACAACATTTCCTGAGCATTCCAGCAGGAGACAGCTCAGGGCACAGAGCTCATAGCAAGCCACTCAGACATCCACCATGTGCTGAGTGCCACTACAAGATAGTCTTAGGAATAGGTCCACAGATTCTAGGGTTATGATTGAACCTCAGTAACCAGTTTACCACTGTAAATAAATGTTAGCAATAAAACTGAGTTGTACCATTCGCAACCGTGTTGGTTCGTCTGTGTAGCAGAGTACCCAACACATCAAGCACTACCTCCTGCCCCTGTGGGACTCCTCCAATCGACTATGGACCCACTGGAGTGTCACTGACATCTCTTTCTGAACCTATGGACTGCATCAGCTCTGGGGTATCTCTGGAATGGCGGGGGACAGGCATGGGTACCAACGCTGGTAATGGGTGGGACGTGCTGGTGGATGCCGGTGTGTTCTGGGGCACCTTGTGGTCTTGTGCTGGGGAGGGGGGGGGCGGGTGCACGGGGTCATTGGGGTGGGACCCGGGTAGCAGGTGAGACCGGTGCCTGGGGGGGGTCGATGTCAATCACCCATGTGATTCGGTGGAGGTTGCTGAGCTTCTTACGGCACTGGGTGACGGTCCTCCTTGTCACATGCCCCGAGCTGAAGGCCCCTGTCACTGCCTCCCAGAGCCCCCTACAGGGCAACGATGGCAGTCACCAATGCACTGAGACAGGAATTACGATAGAAAAGAAGAATCACAGCACCAGCTCTCCAAACCAGCATCACGATTTAGTGCAATCCCTTTGCCTTTCCCCCATATCCTTGCACATTATTTATATTCAAGTAATCATCTGATTCCTCGATTGACCCAGCCTCCATTTGCAGACAGTGCAATCCAGGCCCGAACCACTTGTGTGAAATTATGCTTCTGGCAGATGCCAAATAGAAAATACAATTAAGAATAGAAAGTTGGGATGGGAGGCAAAAAAGCAAATAAGAGACTGGAGCCAACATAAAAGGGAACCCCAAAGTCTTCTGCAGGCATATAAATAGTAAAAGGATGTAAAAGGAGGCGCAGGGCCAATAAGAGATCAAAAGGTGGATTTACTTGGAGGCAGAGGGCATAGCTGAGGTATTGAACAAATACTTTGCATTTGTCTTTACTAAGTAAGAAGATGCTATCCAGGCCCTGGTGAAGGAGGAGGTAATTCAGACATGAGAAGGCTTTACAATTGATGAGGGTGAGTATTGGACAGGCTGTCTGCCCTTAAAGTGGATAAGGCACAGGACTGGATGAGATGCATGCAAAGGTGCTGAGGGAAGCAAGAGTTAAAATTACAGAGGCACCAGTCATGATTTTTCAGTCTTTCTTAGACTCGGGTGGTGATGCCAGATGACTGGAGGATTGCAAACATTACACACTCGTTCAAAAAGGATGAAAAGATAAGTTCAGCAATTACAGGACAGCCAGTTTAACTTTGGTGGGGGAAAACCTCTAGAAACAATAATTCAACACAAGATTAATAGTCATATGGACAAATAGAAGTTACTCAAAGGAAGCCAACATGGATTTCTTGAGGGAAAATCTTGTTTAGGGCAGCACGTTGGCACAGTGGGTTAGCCCTGCAGCCTCATGGCACCGAGGTCCCAGGTTCGATCCCGACTCTGGGTCACTGTCCGTGTGGAGTTTGCACCTTCTCCCATGTTTGCGTGGGTTTCGCCCCCACAACCCAAAGATGTGCAGGCTAGGTGGATTGGCCACGCTAAATTGCCCCTTAATTGGAAAAAATGAATTGGGTACTCTAAATTTTTTTTTTTTAAATCTTGTTTAACCAACTTGCTGGAGGTTTTGAAGAGGTAACAGAGAGGGTTGATGAGGGCAGTGCTGTTGATGTGGTGTACATGGTCTTTCAGAAGGCATTGGATACAGTGCCACACAACAGACTGGTGACCAAAGTGAGAGCTCATGGAATAAAATGGACAGTAGAAACACGGATATCAAATGACTGAGTGATAGGAAATACAGTAGTGGTTAATGGATGTTTTTCGAGGTGGAGGAAGGTTTATAGTGGCGTTCCCCGAGCATCAGTTTTGGGGCCCTTGCTGCAGCATTGCGCCTGGTTCTGGGCACCGCACTTTAGGAAGAACATGAAGGCATTGGATAGAGTGCAGAAATGATTCACAGGAATGGTTGCAGGGATAAGGAACTTCAATTTCAAAACTAGATTGGAGAAGTTAGGACTGTTTTCCTTGGATTACGGGGACTGACATATCTTGCTGATTATTGTTTATTGTTGATGGATGTAAATGTGGGAGAAAATGTGAAAAAGGAGGAGAATAAATTTTTTTTTTAAAAAAAAGGACTGTTTTCCTTGGAGCAGAGAAGGCTGGGAGGAGATTTGATAGCGGTGTTCAAAATCATGAGGGGTGTAGACAGACTAGTTAGTGAGGTACTACTTTCACTCCTGAAAAGATTGAGATTGAGAGAGCATAGATTTAAAGTAATTGGCAAAAAAAAGCAAAAGTGACACGAGGAAAAACATTTTCACCCAGAGAGTGGTTATGGTCAGGAATGCACTGCCTGGGAAACTGTGGAGGCAGGTTGAATTGAAGCCTTCAAAGGGGAATTAGACTGTTATCTGAATGTGCAGGGTTAAGGGGGGAGGGTTTGCTCATTTGGAGAGTTGGCTGAATGTCGCCCTTCTCCGGGACTGCAACATTTCTGTCATTCTGCGACTTGGTCTTGATTTTTTTTCATTTGTTCATGGATTGTGGCTGGGCCAGCATTTATTGCCGATCCCTAAACTGAGTGGCTTGCTCGGCCATTTCAGAGGGACAGTTAAGATGCAACCACATTACTGTGGGTCTGGAGTCACATGTAGGCCAGGCTAGGTAAGGATGGTAGATTTCCTTCCAAAGTAAGACAGATGTTTTTTTAAACAGCACAGTGGTTAGCACTGCTGCCTCACAGTGCCAGGGACCCGGGTTCAATTCCAGCCTTGGGTGATTGTCTGTGTGGAGTTTGCACTTCCTCCCCATATCTGCGTGGGTTTCCTCCGGATATTCCGGTTTCCTCCCACAGTCCAAAGATGTGCAAATTAGGTGTATTGGCCATGCTAAAAGGTTAGGTGAGGTTACTGGGATAGAGTGGAGGCATGGGCTTAAGTCAGGTGCTCTTTCCAAGGGCCAGTGCAGACTCAATTGACAAAATGGCCTCCTTCTGCACTGTAAATGCTGTGACGATTGTTTTATGGTCAGCATTATGCCTTTAATTCCCGACTATTACTGAATTCAGATTTCACCACCTGCCGTGGTGGGATTTGAACCTGGGTCCCTGGATTACTAGGCCAGTGATAATACCCCTACGCCATTGCTTTCCAATTAGGAATCATGTTGATCAGGACACCAGAAGAGCCCCTACATTCCTTCCCATTGTGCTGCAAGGTCTTTTATATCCATTTGCATGGACAGACAGAATGACTGCAATGGATCTGTGCTTCAATAGTGCAATTTGTGGGATAACCTGCAACCTGGAGGGGAGTCTATGATGCTGAATGTGTGATTGCTGAAGGCAAGAGATTGTCACTTTTTAGAGGAGTGTTGGGATGTGTGACCTCCCACTCTGCCGCCAACCCTCCTGCTCAGAGGGTTGCGACTATGTTGCCTTATATTTCAGTTAGCCCATTTTCCAACATTTGGAGGTTCACTGTAATGCTGCCTATCAGGTCAAAATTTATTTCTCATGGCTGGGGTTAGAAATATTGGAACTAAATAGGATTGTAGAGAGTTCAAAGCAACTATTTTGAGTTCAGTTTCTTTCGCAGTGAATTGGACAAAGTATTCAGCTGGTTAACCTTTGATCTGAAACTTGTTCCGTCTGCAACAATTCCAAGTGGCAGTTTAATCTACAGTCATAAGACAAATTTCATAAAATTGCATACATCGTATGGCACTGAAACAGCCCATTTGGTGCAACTGCTCCATGGTATTAATGCTCCGCCGGAGCTTCCGACAAATTCTCTTCATCTAACCTTCTACTCCTTTCAGCCTTGTGCTTAACAAGCCCTTGAATGCATTTATACTATTCACCTCAACCACTTCTTGCGTTAATGAGGTCCACATTCTAAATGCAGGTTAGATCGAGCTCATTAATCATTAATGTATCTTGCTCCTGTCCCGAGCATCATGAAAGCTCAGGGACAGACAGGAGATTAACTTGATTGACAGTAAACTGATTTAACTATTTCAAAAGAACGAAATAATGTAGATCATAACAAATTATTTCACCTTGTCCAGTAGAATCAGAGGATACGCCCTGCACATGAAGGGAGGAGGGGAGGGAGTGGGGGGGGGTAAATTCAAACCTAATTTGCAGAAACAACAGGCTTGATTTTTCTCGGGATTTTGGGATCCCGATATTGAGATCAAGTGGGGGACCTAAGCCCAGACTTACAGGCTGCACACCCAGCACTGCCATCTTCCCAGAGACGACCTCCTAATTGCTGTGTCTGCGGTTGGTGGTCTATTAAGGATGGTGGATGTCATAGAACCTATAGGAATTCTTGATGCTGCCGGCCCAATCAGAGAAAGATGTGGGTGCTGCTGAGGCAGGTGAAAGTGACCGGAGGCGTGCATTTAAAGGTAAAAGTTTTATAGCTGAATCTGTTAAGCCCTTTGGAGTGGAGGGGAAACTCACTTCATGTGGACCATGAGGGCAGCCGTCCTTGCTAACAGCCTGCTCTTTGGGGCATCGAGTCCTGGAACCCATGACCAGTCAGGGTGCCACTTGGCGGCTGCCTCCATTGCGAGAGCATCCTCCACACGCGGTGGGGGCAAGGGAGACCTTCCACAAGCAAAAAAATCAGGCCTAATTCCTCTATAATTAGCTGAATTGGCTGTCTGTCTTGTGTCCCCGCCCACCCATGGGAAACCACTCCAGTGGCAAGAGTGCATCAGAATGGGCAGCACGGTGGCACAGTGGTTAGCATTGTTGCCTCATGGCACTGAGGTCCCAGGTTCGATCTTGGCCCTGGATCACTGTCTGTGTGGGTTTCGCCCCCACAACCCAAAGATGTGCAGGGTAGGTGGATTGGCCACGCTAAACTTGCCCGTTAATTGGAAAAAATGAATTGTGTACACTAAATTTATTTAAAAAAGAATGCATCAGAGAGCTGTCCCTCAATCATAGAGATGGGAAAATCTATGACAATATTTCAGTCAAAGAAAGGTCAATCTCTGGAACTGGCTTTCTAAAGTGATGATTGACGCTGTTAATATTGATTCAATCAAATAGAAATTAGATAGAATTCTGTCAGAAAATAACATTTGGGATATAGCATAAGAGTAATTTCAGACATGACATGAAGTGAGTGTAGCATCATAGGCAGGAATGTGATTTTGGACCTAGGTTTCCCAAAGCTCTCCATCATTTGTACCATGTCTGAGTCTGATCTAGGTGCATGGATAAGGATTGGTGTGATTAGTCAACAACCCCATTATTATTATATCAAACAACTGCCAGGTTGGTAAAAGATGAATGAGATCCTGGGCGCCATGTGGCACAATGGTTAGCACTGCTGCCTACCACGCTGAGGGACTGGGTTCGAATCTGGGCCCCAGGTCACTGTCTGTGTGGGGTTTGCACATTCTCCCCGTGTCTGCCTGGGTTTCACTCCCACACCCCAAAGATGTGCAGGTTAGGTGGATTGGCCATGATAAATTGCCCCTAGTGACCAAAAAGGTTAGGCGGGGTTATTGGGTTACGGGGATAGGGTGGAAGTGAGGGCTTAAGTGGGTGGGTACAGACTCGATGGGCCGAATGGCCTCCTTCTGCACTGTATGTTCTATGTTCTATATTCTTAATTCCATGGGACCTTTGATGATTCCTGTTTTTCAGTAGTACAGACTGAAGTGAAGGCGAATCAACATCATTAAAATAAAACCTCAAAATCGCAATTTTGGCTTTTGGGAGTTGATTTTCAATCCTTTCCTGTTTCCTGATTCTTAAGGGACTGGAGACTATAAGCTACTTTTGACAATAAAGCCAAATTATGTCCCTGTGACTTTGTACCATCTGCTATTTTATTGCATTACCTCTGATAAAATAGCAGAATCCAATTGTATGTATATATCATATATGTTGTTTACATTCTCTGTGCCCGAAAGAGAATGCAAGAAATCCAGAATCAGGAAAGCTTGTCTATTTTGTTATGTGTGAATTAGTTTGTGCTGTTTCCAATCCTTTGGCGCCATTGCATCAACTTCATGGTTGAATGAATGGACTGTCGGCTGCATAGATGCCTCTAAAAATCAAACTGCTCCATTGGCGTTTCCTTTTTTTTACACGTATTTTATTACAAACTTGTATCAAAGCAGGTTACAGCAAGTAAACATACTTCCCAACAGTCAACTATACAGTCTGTACAGATTTTTCCCCATTTTCACCTCCCCCTCCCCATCACCAATCCCCAACCCCCCTGCGACAAACAGCTCCTCAAACACGGTCACAAACAACATCACCTTTTCTCAAACTCCCCTGCTGAGCCTTTCAATTCATACTTTATCTTCTCTAACCGCAGGAAGTCGTACAGGTCACCCAACCATACTGCTATCCCCGGTGGCGGTGTCGACCGCCACTCCAGCAAAATTCACCACCGTGCAATCAGAGAGGCGAAGGCTACGACATCGGCCTTCCTCCTCTCCATGAGCTCCAGCTTCTCTGAAACCCCCAAAAACGCCACCAAAGTGTCCGGGTCCACTTCCTCCTCCACTATCCTGGCTAAAACCGCGAACACTCCCGCCCAGAATCTTCCCAATTTTTCACAACCCCAAAACATGTGCGCCTGATTCGCTGGCCCCCACCCACACCTGTCACACTCATCTGCTACCCACTGAAAGAACCCACCCATTCTCGCCGAGTGCACCACCTTAAACTGTATCAGGCTCATCCGTGCACAAGAGGAGGCCCCATTTACCCTTCGCAATGCCTCACTCCACACTCCCCAATTGATCTCCATTCGCAACTCCGTTTCCCATTTCTCCTTGATCTTCACCACCCGCTCGCCTCCCTGCTCCCCCAGCCACTTATATATATCCCCAATTTTTCCCTCCCCTTCCACATCCGGAAGCAGCAGTCGCTCCAGCAGGGTGTATCTCGGCAACCTAGGGAACCCCCTCCAGACCTTTTGTGCAAAGTCCCTAACCTGCAGATACCTGAACTGACTCCCCTTGAGCAGCTCTACCCTCTCCCTTAGCTCCTCCAGACTGGCGAACCCTTCCTCCAAATACAAATCCCTCACCTTTAAAAAAAAAAGTTTTAAAGCATTTTAAAATAAATTTTGAGTACCCAATTCATTTTTTCCAATTAAGGGACAAACACGGGGAGAATCTGCAAACTCCACACGGACAGTGACCCAGAATCAAACCTGGGACCTCGGCGCCGTGAGGCAGCAATGCTAACCACTGCGCCACCGTGCTGCCCCACAAATCCCTCACCTTGACCAGCCCCACTTCCCTCCACCTCCTGTATACACTATCCATCCCCCCCCGGCTCAAACCCATGATTCCCACACTGCGCCGTTAGTACCGACATCCCCTCCACCCGAAAATGCCTCCTCAACTGATTCCATATCTTCACCATGGACTGCACCACTGGGCTCCCTGAATACCTACTCAGAGCCATTGGCAACGCTGCCGTCACCATAGCCCTCAAACTAGACCCCTTGCAAGATTCCTCCTCCATCCTAACCCACTCTACCCCCTCTCCTTCCCACCACCGCCGCACCTCGTCCACATTCGCCGCCCAATAATAATGAAGCAGGTTCGGCAACACTAACCCCCCCTGCTGCCTCTGCCTCTGTAGCAGGGTCCTCCCCACCCTCGGCACCTTCCCCGCCCACACAAAGTCTGAAATGATCGTGTCCAATTTCCGAATGAAGGCCTTTGGTATAAAGATCGGGAGGGCCTGAAAGATAAACAAGAACCTCTGCAGAATATTTATTTTCACCACTTGGACCCTCCCCGCCAACATTAAGTGCAGTGTATCCCACCACCTAAGATCCTCCCTGGCCTCCTCCACCAGCTTTGTTAAGTTCCACTTCTGGAGCCCTGTCTATTCCCTCGTTACCTGAATCCCCAAATACCTAAACCTATCCCTCGCTATCGTAAATGGCATCCCCCCTAAATTAGCCCGCTGTGCCAGTTCATTTACCGGGAATACCTCGCTTTTCTGTACATTCAGCTTGCACCCCGAGAACCTTCCAAACCTCCCCAACAGGCCTATAATCCTTCCCATACTCTCCAAAGGATCCGAAACATACAGCAAGAGGTCATCGGCATAGAGCGACACCCGATGCTCCCTCTGGCCCCTCACAATCCCTTGCCACTCTTGACCCCCTGAGAGCCATCGCCAATGGCTCTATGGCCAGCGCAAACAGCAGCGGCGACAGCGGGCACCCCTGACTCGTACCCCTGTGTAAGTCAAAGCTTCGCGAGCTCATATCATTCGTCCTCACCCTCGCTCTTGGCGCCACATACAGCAACCGCACCCATGCCACAAATCTCGGCCCAAACCCAAACCTTCCCAAAACTTCGAACAAGTACCGCCACTCCACCCGATCAAATGCCTTCTCCGCGTCCATGGACACCACCACCTCCGGTACCAGAGCCCCCGACGGATTCACCACCACATTCAACAGCCGTCTTATATTACACGCAAGCTGCCTGCTCTTCACAAAGCCTGTTTGATCTTTTGGAACCACCCCTGGGACACAGTCCTCTATCCCCCTGCCAACAACTTAGCCAATACTTTCACATCCGTGTTCAATGGTGATATGGGTCTATATGACCCACATTCCACGGATCCTTCCCTTTTTTGGGGATTAGTGTGAATACTGCATGCGACATCGTCTCCGGCAACTCCACTTCTCCAGTGCTTCATTAAACGCCCCCAACAGATGTGGTGCCAGGTCCGCCGCAAATTCCTTATAAAATCCTGCTGGGTACCCATCCGGCCCAGGGGCCTTCCCCGACTTCATACTCCTGATATTATCCAGCACCACCTTCAGCCACAGGGGCTCCTCCAACGCCTGCCTCTTTGCTTCCTCCGCCTGGGTAAATTCCAGCTCTATCAGAAACTGCCCCATGTCCCCCTCCTCTCCCCCCAGATCCACCTCATAAAGTCCCTGTTAATACTCTCTAAATCAGCGTTTTTCAAACTTTTTTTCCGGTGACCCATTTTTACCAATCGGTCAACCTTCGTGACCCACGCCGGCCGACCTGCGCGACCCAAGCCGGCCGACCTTCGCGACTCACGCCGGCCCACCATTTTCTCTTACCTTGTTTGTTGCTGACAAAAATGGAGGAAATGGTTTTGGGTCCCTTTGGCCCCAATGGTCCCTTTGTCCCTTTGGTCCCCCGAACTTGAAAAAAAAAGGCTGCGACCATATTAAAAAAAATGCGTCCGCAAAAATGCAACGATAATCGGCACGCATGCGCAGTGTGTCCGAATTTCTTTCATCTGTTCCTGGTCATTTTGAAGGCCGCTTGCAACCGGCATTATTAAAAGCCGGCTGCTGCGGCTGTAGCGCGCGGATTTGCGCGATCGGGAGCGCGCGACAGAAGGCTCCGCGACCCTCCGACACCCGCCCGCGACCCACCCGCGGGTCGCGTCCCCTGAGTTTGACAATGCCTGCTCTAAATGCCTCATTTATCTTCCCTGGCTCCGACCAGTCCGTATCTTCAATATTTCCCTGGACGCTTTCGCGTCCGCAGCTGGTGCGCCAGCATGCAGCTCGCCTTCTCCCCATACTCATATTGCATCCCTCTTGCCATACGTAGTTGCCCTACCGCCCTCCCCATTGTCAGCGTGTCAAACTGCCTCTGCAACTTTTTCCTCCTCGCCAATCCCTCCATGGTGGGCACCCTCGAATATTCCCTGTTCAACTCCACTATCTCGCTCACTAGATGGTCGTGTTCCGCCCTCCTTTCCTTATCTGTACAAACCATAAACAAAATAATTTCTCCCTGGACCACTGCCTTCAGTGCTTCCCAAAAAATGTCCGCTGACACTGCCTCATTCTGATTCAACCCCACATAATCCCTAATCGCCAGCCCCACCTTATCACAAAAACCTCCATCCGCCAACAACCCTGAGTCAAACCTCCACGCCGGCCTCTGCTCTCGTATCGTTCTAAGCTGAACCTCCAGCCAGTGGGGTGCATGGTCCACAATAACTATCCCCGCATACTCTGCCCCTCCACCACAACCAAAATTTCCCGATTCACTACAAAGTACTCAATCCTCGAATACACCTTATTGACGTGTGAAAAGAAGGAATACCTCCTGCCCCCTGGGTTCTGAAAATGCCATGAGTCCACTTTACCCATCCTCTCTATAAGCGCCACCAACTCCCTCGCCATTCATACCCTACCCATTGACCTGGGGCTCGACCTATCCACCCTCGGCTCCAGGAGACAGTTATAATGTCCTCCCATGATCAACCAGGTGGATGGCCAAATCCGGGATCGCTGCCAGCAACCCCCTCATAAAACCCACATAATATCAATTTGGGGCATACACATTTCCAACGTCCTTCCAATACCCCACTCACAATCACATATCTCCCACCCGGATCCCTCACCTCCTTCACACTCACAAATCCCATTTTTTTGCTCATTAAAATCGCCACACTCCTCGATTTCAAATCAAACCCCAAGTGAAAAACCTGCCCAACCCACCCCTTCCATAACCTAACCTGGTCCTTCACACGGAGGTGTGTCTCCTGCAGAAAGTCCACCCCCGCTTTCAAGCTCCTTCCATTGCTGATTCCAAAGACGCAGCATTGGTATGATGGGCTGAATGACGTCCATCTGTGTTGCATCATTTTAGTCTATTCAAGAAAGTTGTTCATCACATATTCCACTGCGAAGCATGATTGGTTCAGGCTTCAGTTTCTACCATATGCATCTTAATAAATCCCCTGATGTTTGCCAAAGTAACATATATAGCTGAAAGACGAATGCAAGATGGAGTGAGATAAGTTGTGCTTTCAACCAACTAAACAGACAAGCTGAGAGACAAAAATGAATTTTGCTTCTCGCACTGATGAGTGTCCAGTGTAGATGTGCCAGGTGCTCACGTATATTTTTCAGCTTGAAAACCATCTGATGCAGCAAAATAGGGCACCTTGGGCACTTTGAAGGATGCTTTTGTCAATGTAACACCCCTGATTTGTTTGTGAACTATGTACAAATGGTCACCTAAAAGGTAAGACACCCACTCACACCACCTAATGGGGATGTGCATTATATCCACTTGCTGCCTATAATAAATTTAGCAATATCCATAGAGTCTTTTGCGGTTTGTCACAAGGGAAGGAACGTTGCAGAGTAAGGATATGATGAGAAAGAAAGACACACACAGGGGACAGCGGAAGTTCCCCAGACGTAAACTCATGTGTCCTCTGAAATGCTGATTATTATATTTTTATCTTGCACATTGTGAACCCAATCTGTTTTAAGTGAGGCCTCTATTGTTCCAGTGAGTCATCTGTCTCTTCTTGGT
This sequence comes from Scyliorhinus torazame, assembly GCF_047496885.1. NCBI lineage: Eukaryota > Metazoa > Chordata > Chondrichthyes > Carcharhiniformes > Scyliorhinidae > Scyliorhinus > Scyliorhinus torazame. Next base: position 138,296,557 of record NC_092707.1, read on the forward strand.
TTTCTACAAGATTCCTTTTAAAATGTGGTTTTCAGTATGCAGACCCCACTGGTTGGTCAGTCCTAGTCTTACCCCTTTATGTGTCTGGAATTGTTTAAGCATAATGTCAGACTGAGACAACCACCAATTCATTTTACTTGATGCTACTAACCACCCTCATTACTTCAAATGTTCATCATATGGCTGTGCTTCACTCAGTATTCAACATGGGAAAATCCATAGCTAAAAATGGACCTCAGTAAAGTTGAAAATGAAACATGTGTAGCATTGATCTGAAAACAGACCAACAGATCATTTGGTTGATCTCTAGTCCATGTCATAAGCTGATTTGCACAGTTAAAGTTGCCCTCAATTCCCTGTGTTTAGGAGGGAAAGGGTGGGAGGAGGGGAATTCACACAATTAACCCATTACTGATGGAAAGTACATGTGTGTGAAGTTGGGGTGGTGAAATGGGTCTGTTCAGCTATGATGCCCTTCATTGCCAAACAGCCCATTGTATTCATAGTCTCCCTTATGAAGAGTAGCAAGATAGGACGGCACGGTGGTGCAGCAGTTAGCACTGCTGTCTCACGGCGCAGAGGACCCGGGTTCGATTCCGGTCTCACCCCCACAACCCAAAGATGTGCAGGGTAGGTGGATTGGCCACGCTAAATTGCCCCTTAATTGGAAAAAATAAAGAATTGGGCACTCTAAATGTATTTAAGTAATGAAAAGTAGCAAGCCAGGGGAATCTGTAGCACCTTACGTGTCTCTCAGAAAAGCTCAGTATCTTCCAGAGAACAGGAGAGATAATTGCTGTAGGGGGTTGGACGGTGTTAAAAGATGTTTGCACAGCTGTGTGTTCTCATGTGGAAGTATATTCCAGCAAAATCAGGTCACAGTTGCAAGAATGACTGATTTTGAGCCTCCTACAGAATTCGTACCAAAGAACTCATCAGATTTCATCTTGTCCTGGATATAATAATAATCTTTATTATCACAAGTAGGCTCACATTAACACTGCAATGAAGTTACTGAGAAAAGCCCCTAGTCGCTGCATTCCGGTGCCTGTTCGGGTACACGGAGGGAGAATTCAGAATGTCCAAATTACCTAACAGCTCACCTTTCGGAACTTATGGGAGGAAACCGGAGCACCCAGAGGAAACCCACGCAGACACAGGGAGAACGTGCAGACTCCGCACAGACAGCGAGGCGAATATATGAACAGTCGTAGACTTAGACTTGCAGCGTTAAATTGATGGCCATAAATGTACAGAACTGGATCTCCAATCAGTGGGAATTGCAATGTTCCTCAAACAGATTGCTCATGGAGTGCATGAGGAGGGGAAGGTGGAAACCCACATTTAACAAAATATGTTCAATTGTAGCCTACTATTTTCCTGGGAGAATTAGTGACATTACCAGTTCCAAAGGAGTGAGATGCCCTGCTAAAGTCAATGTGATGATATGCATAAAGCAATTCTGTATATAATATTATACATGACCTCCGACCAGCAGGTGGCAGTGTATGTCTACCATGCAGCTCTGTGCCTCGAGGCAGTTGGAAGTATGTCATGCTGGTGGATAGATGTATTTTGCAGTAGCTCAACAATAGTTAGTTAGTGTTAATAGTTTGTTATTTATTTATTCCAGTTATCTTTACCACAAAGTCGTTTCATAATAAATTATTTATTGTCACAAGTAGGCTCACATTAACACTGCAATGAAGTTACTGTCGTGCATCATTCATATCGGCCAGTCTACAGAACATGACAGTCAATGCCTAGTAGATTTGTGGGAGAGGAAAAGGAATTGCTGAAGTTTTACTATGAACTGTTTTGAGGGAAGGTGGTCGTCCTGAACATTATTGCTCCAGCTCACAAGTTGTAAGAGGCAACTTCAGAGGCGTGATTGCATTTGGAAAAAATGCTCAGGACACATTGCAGCCTTGGCTACTCACCTTTAATTCTGAACTCTTTTAAATTGAAAGTCCCATCTGTCAAGAGTGGACAGGATAATATGATGGGACATCCTGTGCGCTGGACACCATCAATAGCGGACTATTCATCTGGAGCATGCTAACTCTCACCATCAGCATGTATAACTAAGTGTGTAGATTTCAGTTAATAGCAAACAAGGCCTGAACCAGATATGTCCTTTGTAAAGTTTCAGATTCTGAAAACATAAAGTGGGCTCGATCTAAGCATTCATTTCTGATTTAGGAATTCATCTCAATGGTGATCTACATTACTGTCATTTCATCTTTGTTTCTCAATTTAAAAAGTAGAATAAATGAAACCAATAGTTCCGTCATGACCTACAATATGATCGCCTAAAAGGTGGATAATGCGCACACGTCATGCACATAGTAAAGACTCAAAATATCACTCTCCGTTTCTAAATATAATTCTGCATTTGTTGGTAACGTAATCATTTTATTATGGCATATCAGTCAAACCCTCGCAATTTGAAGAAATGTTAATTTCTACTTGTTTTTTGTGTGGTGATGAAAATATTCCTGTGGCATTTAATTTCTTGCAGTGTGCACAGCCCTCTTTGAACCATGCAATGTTTTTACTGGGGGACATGTGGCTGCCAGCTGTGGCATATGATTTTGAACCACAAGCGAATCTGACCACACAGCCAAAGCGCACTGGTTATCATTACCTTCCTTACCATGGTAGGTTTCGTGGCTGAAGTTGAGTTGGCAGCCCTTATGTTCCATGGGTCCTTCTGCTGTTGTTCCTGCGGGATGATGGATTTGTTTGTACCATGTGATTTTTATTCCTTAGCTTCACGATACATGGCAATGGTATCATTTTCTTTGAATTCAAAATTAGATCATGACATAGTTCACAACTTAAAAAAGATTGGAATAATGATTCATCACTGAGGAACGGTCGTTTAAAAGTGCTTATTTACCCTCGTAGCTGTCAATCAACTAGAAAGAATAGTTTCCAATCTGTTTATGGTCTCAGTCAATTTAAGATTATTTTTGCAGCAACTTCAGAATTAAATGAGATTGTGATGACATGCAATTTTAATATTGCATTATGTAGGGGAGGAAGCTAGAGGGGAGTTGGTTTGCTTCCTACTTACATAGTGCAGAAAGACACATCTGGGTGTGGTGCAGTGCTTCAATACGAAGTGTTCGAATGATGCTGAGCTGTAGAGTAAGCTTTCTAAGTCCAAATTGAAATCCTGTGCCTTTGTTACTGTTTTTATAATAGGGTCGCGACCAGACACTTGCATTTTGCTTATATTACTTATATTAACAAGTGCCTGATTATTTTTTTCTCAGAAACTTCCCCAGAGCACTTCGCATATTGAACAGTTTTTGGAAATACATTGACTGTTGTTGGAAAACACAGCAACCATTTTTGCAGACAGATAGATTCCACAAAGAGTTTCAAGGTGAATGACCAGTTCGTCTGTTTTTAGTTTTTGGATAGGAGGAATTAATGTTGGCCAGGAAATGAGAACTCCTTGCTCCTCTTCGAATATTTCCTTAATTACTTTCCTTCTTCTGAGGCAGCCCCGCGGGATCGAGGATGACGTGTTTCCACTCCGCTTTGATGGGTTCTGAGTTGGCCGGTCAGTCTAATGCGCGATCTGCAAACTCTGCCACATGCGCTTTAAGGATGGGACAGATGAGGTGTTGGCAGGTTTGGGCATTCTCTCTAAAGCCTTTACTTGGCCTCTGCCTGCTCGCGGCAAAGTCTCTCAATGTGTTCAGTGCCTCTCGAATGAACTTCCTCCATTTCGGTGGCCACAAACCATGGACTCACATGAGTCAGTGGGGATGTTTGATTTCTTCAGTGACATGGAAACATTTACATCTCTGTGACTACTGAGTCTGCAGGGGAATGGTGCAGAGGAAGCAATGAGATTCCGGCATTAGCACAAGGTGTGAGATCTGTCAAACTGTTTCTGTTTACATCAAGGAAATGACTCTTTGCATAAAAGACACCCCTCGTCACAAGCTTGATTGCTCACAATTAGTTCTGGCAGGAGATCCAAATTCTGTCGATGAACTGAGATTTGCAACATGTACATGTCACATCTGGAATGTTTACAAAGAAACCACCCTAATTATTTCACCCAAAAGCTAGCTGTTTTTCAGGTTTCGTTAAAATAATCCCATGATTGGCGTTTTCAGTGTTGACTCACTCTGGGCACGATCTTCCGGCCTCATTATACTTGCGCTCAAGCGAAACGAGGTCGGTGAGTAACGGGAGAGGCCAAAAACAGGAACCACGGCAAACAGTTTGCGATGCAACCGGCCCGCTCCTCTAGGTGAAATTGGAATCTCACCGTAGCGTGGTGAACACTGTGGGAGGCAACACGCAGCGTGGAGAGAAACCAATTATCATCACTTAAGCCCCATTTCCATACAATTAACGAGAGCAACTCCATATCCAACAGCCTCCCGTCATTCAGCGGCCTCCCCAACAAATAGTCACGCTGGCGCCGATTAGTAATCCTTTTGAAAAACATGAACCTGGCGGAAGGGCTTCTGTGGGGAGCCGAGGAGGTGAGTCGACATTTTTGCTCACAGGCAAAGAGCCCGGGGGCGCTGGGCTTGCTGCCCCTATGTTCGGTAGGGGACGGGGGACCATTGGTTGGGATGGGGGGACTCGCCACAGCGGTGGGCTGCCACGGGGGGATGGTAAGGGGGGGGGCAAACTCTCGCCATGCCAACCCCTGGATTGTGTGTACCTGCTCTGGGTGCAACCCTTGTTCCTGCCCATCTGCCACACCGACTGCTGAGTCCTCTGACCGTGCGGCTGAAGGCTATTGCTAATAGGGAATTGGCAATCGTGGTTACATGAGCACTTCACACAACCCAAGTGGATGCCCGTGGGTGGGCGGGCCAAGTAGTATGTGGGAATCATTGCCTGGCATTCAAATCAGACTGTGATATCTGGCCACTGTGCTTAACACTGCGGGAGGCAACACCACACATGCAGCAGCCAACATCCGAACAGCCAGGGGATGGACCACATCTCTGGGGGACATGTCTACGGCCGGAGGGTGAGTGCGTGCCACGGGGAGGGGGCCAATGCCTGGTCCGATTGATGTTGTGAGCGGGTTGTCCAGGGTACAGGGTCTAGGGCCCGATGGGGGGGCCTGCTGCAGCCGGGAGTACGTGGGCAGGGTATTCCGGGTAGGGCATTGGAGAGGATCAGTGGGGGAATGGAAGGTCTGGGGTGGGAGCCACTGCTGTTTGTCAGTCTAACACCCTCTCCCAATGCCTTACAGATATTGAACGCTATGGCAGGGATGTTGGACGCAGAGGGTGCCCTCGTGGTGCTGGTGCTACGCGATGCAGCCAGATGCCGGAGAAGATGCAGCAGCTCATGTGCCAGACCCCGCATCACATCCTGAGGACCCGGCCCCCCATCAGGCTAGGGAGGGACCCAGAGGAGAAGTCCCGCGACAGCCCAGCGTGTACAGGCATTGCTGGTATTTTGAACAGATGACAGACAGTGTGTGCCGCAGGAGGCTCTGCCTCAACAAGGAGACGGTGCGACAACTGTGCCATATCCTCACGGACTTGGCATCACGTGCAGGAGGGGGACATCCACTCCCGGTGGCCGTCAAGGTCACTGCAGCCCTGAACATTATTCCAAGGCTTGAGTGGGGACCTGTGTGGCAACTTGCAGGCCACAGCCCACAGGTGCATCCGGCAGGTCACGAATGCCCTGTATGCCCGGGCGGAAGACTACATCCTCTTTGACATGGACCAGGCCCAACACGACGCTCAGGCAGAAGGTTTCTCCGCCATCGCCGGGATGCCTCAGATCCAGGGTGTCATAGATGCCACGCATGTTGCTTTGCGCTCACTGGGCCATCTGGGGGTGCCCTATATCAATCGAAAGGTGTTCCCCTCCCTGAACATACAACTCGTGTCCGACCACCAGATGAAGATAATGCTCGTGTGTGCCCGCTTCCCGGGGAGTGTGCACGACAGCTACATCCTGGGGCAGTCGGTCATCTCTGCCCTCTTCGAGGAGCACCCCAGGATGAGTGGCTGGCGATTGGGGGATAAGGGGCATCCGCTGAGGACCTGGCTAATGATGCCAGTCCAGAGGCTGGACACCGAACCGGAGATCCGGTACAACGAGGGCCATGCGGCCACCCGGGCTGTGATTGAGCAGTGCTCAGAGGGTCGCCTGCTTTGTGGTGGTCTGCTGTGTCCTCCACAACCTGGCACAGCAGCGTGGTGACGTGCTGAAGGTTGGTGACAAGGAATATGTGGCCACCTCGGAGGAGGAGGAGGGGACGAGGATGAGGATGATGAGTAGGCTCTGTACCAGCAGGGGCTGGAGGAAGAGGCCGGGGAGGAACCTGAAGCCTAGCCCGAAGCTGCAGGGCAGGCAGCAGTGGTGAAGGTCCAGCAAGTCCGGAGGGCCAGGGAGGTCCTAATACTGGCCTGATTCATCTAGGACGTGTCCTGATCCATCATCACATCCTTACCAACCGACCACCCCCATTTCCAACCCTCCCAGGGTATGTGTCACATCACTCCAGGGTGCAGGGACTGTGTCGGCACTGTCACGGTTCACTGTCAAGGTCAGGGGCGTGATGATAACCCACAGAGAGCTGGACGCTGGTGTTCCTCAATCTATGACATAGTCTGACCCCAGCCTGTCTGCTGAGTGCCTGCTCACATCCATCACCTGCATGAGGTGATGCATTACGGAAGAAAGTGACAGAGGCTTCTTACTGGTTGTGCACAAGGGTGTTTATTGTTAAATATATGCCCCCACTCTCCCGATGGTGCAGCCCCTACCCCACATCCCCCCCCCTTACCCCCTACCTACCCCGATTCCCCTTCCCCGGTGCCTTCAGTGAGCCTCGATCTGCTTAGTCTTCCTAGCTCTACCACTACGCCTAGGTGTGTCACCAGGATACACATCTGAGGTGGAGGCAGCCAGCTGCCTACCTCATCCTCTGGCCTTCAATGCCCCTGACGGGCATCCTCTGGGGGCTCTGGGGCTGGAGTGCCCTGGCTCACTTGTTGACGGCACATACCCAACTGTGCCACCCTGTCCCATGTGCTGACCCCGAGAGGCGACCTCATCAGAGGGGTGGCACCCAGTGCCCCCTCCTCCTGGTCGGTGCCCATAGGGTCCTGGCAGTTCCCCAAGGTCCGCACCATCGTGTCGACGCCCTCAGCAATGCTCCTCAGTGACCAGGCCTCGCGCTGCAGTGCCTCGGCAATGCCCACCTGCGACTGGGACAAGCTCCGTAATGCCTCGGCTATTCCCATCTGAGAGCAGGACATATCCCACAGAACCCCATCAAGGTCGGCCTGGTACTGGGTAGCATCCCCCAGTGAGGCAGACATACTGCCAAGACCCTCCATGGGCTGTCACCAACTGTGCGACGCCGTGGACACCTTCACTCATGGTGCCGACATCGTGCATCAGGCTCTCCACTGCGGTCGCCACCCTAGCAGTGTTGGTCTCGGTGCCACACATTATCGGCGCCACCTCCTGCGGCCCTCGCCTCTGGGACTCCTCCAATCGGCTATGGATCAGTTGGAGTGACTCTGACATCTCCTTCTGAATGTCCTGGCCACTCCATATCATCTCCATCAGTTCCGGGTAACCCTCTTCCAGGGGCTCAACATCAGTTGGGTCCCAGCTGGGTCCTGGGATCCAGCAGACTTCCAACTGCTGTCCCCCTGCGGGTTCCTGTCTCCATCTGATGTACATCATCAACAGTGTGGTTCTCACCAGATTGTGCCCCAGAAGCCCGCCCACTAACATCTCCCACTTAGATGTGTGTATCTGTGCTGGTGGAGGGTGGGGATGACAGCTGTGCCTCGATTATAACAGTTGCATCCTCGGAGCTCTCCTCCGAGGTGTTGTCCTAGGGATCAGAAGAGGGGGCCGCCCGGGATGGGCCGGCGCTGTCGGCTGGAGGACCAGCAGGGGAATGGACATGCGGTCAGTGGGAGGGATGGGTCAGTCACTAAGGCAACAACAACTCACGTTTGACAGGTGCTCAAGGTGGAGCCCGGTGCTCCCTCACCTCTGTGGCATCCGCCAACCTCCGCGTTGTTGACCGCTCTGTCCTTGGCCACACCAGTCACCTCCAGGCCTGCTCCTCGAAGGAGGTGAGGAATCTCAAGTCCGGCACCTCACAGTCTGGGCCCTCTCCCGCCGATTATGGGAGAGCTTTTCCTGAGGAGACATGCGAGGGTATCGTTAGCCATGCGTGGTTTACAGTTGTGGGGGGGTGGAGGGAATGCTGAAGGAGGAGGGGGATGGAGGGAGAGTTGGGGGACGTTTGGGGGGATTCTCCCTTGGGGAGGGGGGTAGGTCATTGGTGTCTACTCACTCGTGCTGCCCGGTGTAGGTCGTTGACCTTCCGACACTGGAGGCCAGTCCTCCTGGTCACACTGCCCAAGCTTACTGCTGCAGCCACCTCTTCCCAGGCAGCACTGGTTGCTGGCCTCCACCTCGTCCAAGAGCCTCCCAGGTCAGCATTCTCGAATCTTGGGGCTGGTCCCTTCGGAGCCATTGTTTTGAGATGGCTGGGGTTGGCTGAGCAAGGGCAGCTTAAGTGCTGCTCGCCCTTGTTAGTGGGGGGCCGGTGAGCGCATTCGGGGTGAGAAGCCCATGAAGCCTCGTTAAGTGGACTAATTAACGTTGAATAGCGTTGCCGGGCCTCGCTGGGCCTCCCGCCAGGAAACCCGCGACAGTTCCCGCTCGTGAGCACACTTAGAATTTTTTCCGAAGAATCGAGCCCTCTATGTTTTAATTATCGTGCTGATTTGGCGCCTGGTTGTGTCATTTGGTTAATCAGTACGATCAGTATAATTTAACAGGTAAATAAATGTAACCAAAAAAAAGCACAGATGGAGATGCAAAAATATCTTTACCCTGAAGCAATTTCCCATATTGATCGTTCTAAAGCCATTAGCATTAATGTAGTTGTATAAAATTATTTCAACTATTGTAACTTCCCATTGCTTTTTGAGCCCGCTGAGATGTGAAAATACTGGTAAGTTAAGTTGTGAGATGATTTTCTTCACTTGATGTGGATGGAGACATTCTGCAGGGCCCTGCTGATGCAAATAAATTCATTTGAATAAACTGTCAATCATCACTTGACACTGATCCATAGCTGAAAGTCATTAGGAATTTGACTGCTTAGTAATGGCAGATATCCACTACCCGTATGTGTATGCTAGAGAATAAACTTAACCCACACAGGGAACTCAAACTTTAAGAGTTTGTGTGTTGCCACAATGATGAAAGTGTTGATTGTGGTGCTTTATTTATTATTAAAACCCATTATTACTAGCTGTTTCTGCAAGTTGCAAGAAAGATACATTGAGACCTAAGGTCCAAAAGGGCCACTTCAGGTGTATTATTGAAAAGCATTTCTTGCCACCTCGCAGCTTAGATGGTGGTCTGTTCGGTTTGGCTATCTCTGGGCACCGATAGACAGATTGAGTTGTCTTTGAACTTGAAAATGGCAGCTCTCCTCCTTTTGGCTAGTCCCATTTTACCAGGGGTAGCCACAATGCTGCTTGATCACCCTTTCTCCATCTGCTCTTGTCAATAAGCCGTTCCTCTTCCAATCCCGCTGCATTAAAATCTCTTGCCATGGCATCTTTCCACCTGGTCTTAGCTCCTTCTTTGCCATCTTCCTGGCGATTCATAATTCTATCTGTGTTGCTAAACGTCCTTTTGTTGTTTAAAAATAAATAAATTTAGAGTATCCAATTATTTTTTTTCCAATTAAGGGGCAATTTAGCATGGCCAATCCACCTAACCTGCACATCTTTGGGTTGTGGGGGTGAAACCCACAAAGACACGGGGAGAATATGCAAACTCCACACGGACAGTGACCCAGGCCGGGATTTGAACCCGGGTCCTCAGCGCCGCAGTCCCAGTGCTAACCACTGCACCACATGCCGCCCTAATGTCCTTTTGTAATTTAAGACTAATGAATGACTGACCATATATATTTAAAAGAGATGCACTTTTCCTCTGTTCCCCAGTATATCTTCAGAGATGTTTGAATGTTTCAACAAACATGCTAGCCTAGTCTCAGGCACTGTTGCGATGTTTTGCAACACAATTAGTGAGCGACTTTAACTCCCAAGATCTTTTTATGTTGAGTTAATACAGGAGAACTGACTTCATGTTTTGCTATTTGGAGGAGAAAGTGTTGTAATTATTTTAATAAACAGTTTTGTGCTGTCTTGTTTAATATTAAATATATTTGTTTACTTGTTTGTCATATAAGTCAGTCCAATAGAATGTATATTAATTTATTTCTGAAGATGAGATGATCATGTGACAGTTTGTTACATTCCAATAAGTCCGACAGTGACAACAGTTCTCTGTTTGATCCTTGGGTCTTGCTATATGTTATAACCTGCCTCCTTACCACTGGCTGGGGACTAATGGCAATCCCACAATCCTTTGGGAGTATGAGCTTCCCCAATGAGGGCGGCGGAGAAATCATTAGCAGATTCCCTGCATAAATAAAGCTGGCCAGTTTGGAACCAGCTAGAGAGGAGTGAGCAGCAAGGGAGTTGCTGCTGCTGTTGTATATATATATATGTTATTGTAAATAAATGTTACTCCTTTCTATCCTTCAACTCGTGCTGGTTCTTTGTGGCCCTCACAAAACTGGCGATGTGGGTTAAAGTGGATAGCTGTCTATGCTGCTGAAGCCACCTCACTGGACTTTTGTTGGATACAGGTTGGAAGTTGTTTTTCAGTTACACCATGCCTCTGTATTGACGTTTGGATGTTTTGATGCTGCGCTGGAAAGCTGGAACCAGTACGCACAACGGATGCGTTACTATTTCCGGGCAAACAACGTCACCGAAAATGAGCGCCAGCTGGTCATTTTGCTCACCGCCTGCGGCCTGCATACATTTGGGGTGATCAGGAGCCTTACGTACCCAGCTGCGCCTGACACCAAGGCGTTTGATGAACTTGTGAACTTGGTGGGGCAACATTTGTAACCCAACCCCGTCCACGATAGTCCAGCGTTACCGGTTTAATACCGCTGAGAGGACCCCAGGAAAATCCCTTGCAGAGTTTCTATCCAGGCTACGCAGATTGCGGAGTACTGTGACTATGGTGAGACCTTGTCAGAAATGTTACGCAACCGTTTGGTTTGCGGTATTAACAATGTGGCCACCCAGAGAAAGTTGTTAGCTGAACCAACATTGACTTTTCAACAGGCCATTCAAATAGCATTGTTCCAAGAGAGCGCAGAACGGGGAGTGCAGGAGCTACAGAGAATGGAGGTGCACGCCTTTGGGGCGCAACCCCTTCCATCCAAAAGCGTCTCCCTGCACCCCTGCGGTACCTTGGGCGAGGCGACGTCCGGATCGACGCCAGTGGCTGTCGGACGTTCCTCCCCGAAGGGAGCCTTCTCCAGAACCAATGGAAGAGGAGCCATGTCTGTGTCGGACTTGTGGGTGCCGACCCCGTCGCGGACGCCGGTCCTGGGGGCGCCAGAGGCGCCATCATCCCGACAGAGACTGGGGCAAGCCCAGAGGCTGTATCTTCCATTTGGATGAACCTGCGGCGACTACACCCGAGGACGTGGAGACGGAGGATGACTGCCTGCAGCTGCATTGTGTGGCAGCCATTAAGGTGGCCCCCATTAAGGTGACAGTACAGGTCAATGGTCACCCGCTTGAGATGGAGTTGGATACTGGCGCAGCGGTCTCCGTGATCGCCCAGAGGACATTCGACCGCATCAAGCAGGGTATACAGACCCTTACATTAACCGACACACAGGTCAGGTTGGCCACCTACACGGGGTGTTGAACATTGCAGGAACTACGATGAGCCCTGTTGTTTATGGACGCCAGGAGGAGCGTTTCCACTTATCGTGGTGCGCAGCCATGGGCCCAGCCTGTTGGGTCGGGACTGGTTGCGCCATTTGCGGCTGCAGTGGCAGCACATCCTCCAAACAGGTTCTGGAGGGTTGACTGAGGTGCTAGGACGGTACCCAGATGTATTCCAGCCTGGTTTGGGGAAAATAAAAGGGGCGGTAGCCCGTATCCAAGTCGAACCAGGAGCCGCACCGCGCTATTTCCGGGCGTGCCTGGTGCCTATGCCTTGCTCGAGAATATAGAAGGGTGTCATAATATGCACCCATGCACATCATGAGGTAAAAGCAGGCAGTGACAGACACCCAGGTGAGCCAATCAACATACAGAACAGAACATGACCAATCGCCAGACAGAACACCAGAGGGGGCTTCCAACTATAAAACACACAAGGCATCAGCACTCTGCCTTTTTCCACTGGTGACAACTGTAGTGACAGTCAGGGTGTACAAATCATTCAACACCCTCTACACGTGGATCAGAGCTAGCCTGGTCTAGATAGTTAATGTTAGTTTGCTTCGAGTAGTAGAGAGTCAACACACAGGCAGCTGTGTGCTTCGTTACTGAAGTTCAATAAATCTTATTGAACCAACGCCTACATTTGGTGTACGCTTGATCATTTAACTGCATTGTGTTGCAGTCCGTGTTACCCCAGGGTGAATAACACGACATGATACCAGGAGTGGCTACTGCGTCTAAGTAATTTACCTTCGGAAATTCACTGACGGCCAGCAACTGCCTTCCAGTGGCATGGAAAAGATCCAGGCACCTCCACAGCTCCGGATCTCCGGGAACCTTGGCGTCAACTGGTGGGTCTTCAAGCAGAAATTCAGTCTATACCTTGAGGCCTCGGGCCTCGAAAGTGCCCCCGATGCCCGAAAAATCGCGCTGCTACTGTCGACTGCGGGGGATCAGGCCACCCAAATCTTCAATTCGCTCACCTTTGCAGATGGTGAGGACAAGACCAAGTTCCAGACCACCTTAGCCAAATTCGACAGTCACTGTGAGGTCGAGACGAACGAAAGCTTCGAGTGTTATGTCTTCCAGCAGCGCCTTCAGGGTAAGGATGAGCCTTTCCAGTCTTTTCTCATTCATCTTCGCATTCTAGCGCAATCCTGCAACTACGGTGACACCACTGACTCCCTCATCAGGGATCAGATCGTGTTTGGCGTCCACTCCGATGCCCTGCGGGAGCAGCTCCTAAAAATAAAAAATATGACCCTGCCAGTGGCCATCGAGACGTGCAAAGACCACGAACAGACGAAAGTCGCTATTCCTGCCTTAAGTCGCCAGAGCAGGACCAACTCGCCTCCCACGAGGCTGAGAGTGTACAGGCCATCGCCCGAATGCGGGACCTGAGCATTGATGAAGGCGGCCATTTTGTGCGCTTTTCCAGGGGTCCCACGCATGCGCACCACGGTCGGGAGAACAAAGCAGCCGAAGACTACACTGCGCAGGTGCAAGCGGCGGCTGACCGCACTGCGCATGTGTGACGACGCACCGAGCGTCACAACATCGACGTGATGACGTGCCCCAACTGCGGCACCACCCATTTAAAGCGGCAATGCCCTGCAAGAGGCAGGCGATGTCTCAACTGCAAGAAGCTTGGCCATTATGCGGCTTGGTGCAGGTGTGCACCTCCGATAAGGGGCTAGTGATCCCAGGTCCAACGGAGACCCGTTCGAAGTGTGAAGCAAGGGTTGCTGGACTTGGAATCTGATCCCATCACAGATCCAGAGGACGACTGCCCGGAGCCCCCATATCGAGTGGGCATCATCACCATGCATGACAAGGCCTCCTCGCATTCTTAATGTGGATTATGCGGACGAGTGGCGTGCCACAGCACAAGTCAACGATTGTAGCAGCCGGTTCAAGCTGGACACCGGTGCTTCGGCCAATCTAATATCCCGAGCAGATCTTGCTCGTATCCAAAGGCAGCCAACAATTCTTCCGCCGGCCTGCCAGTTGCTCGACTACAATGGAAATGCCATCACTGCGTTAGGGTCCTGTCACTTGCATGTATCCAACTTTGCGGTTTGAGATCGTCAAGCCCGGCAAGGCTTCCCTGCTTGGTGCCCATGAATGCAAGCTGTTCCATCTCGTCCAGGGTGTACATGCCATGTCCTCTGCCAACAGCACTCTTCAGGCCGACATTGAGGAGCTACTATTGCAATACCCGGATGTGGTCACTGGGATGTGTACGCTGCCGTACCGCTATAAAATTCTGCTCAGACCTGATGCCACGCCTGTCATCCATGCGCCACGCCGGGTGCCGACGCCCCTCAAGGACCATCTAAAGGCGCAGCTGCAGGAGCTCCAAGATCAGGGAATAATATCCAAGGTGAGGGAACCAACTGACTGGGTCAGCTCGATGGTCTGCGTCAAGAAGCCCTCTGGAGAACTGCGCATTTGTATCGATCCCAAGGATCTGAACCGCAACATTATGAGGGAACACTACCCGATCCCGAAGCGGGAGGAGCTGATGAGTGAGATGGCACATGCCAAATTCTTTACAAAGCTGGATGCATCGCATGGCTTCTGGCAGATACAGCTGGACGAGTCCAGCAGGAAGCTCTGCACGTTTAATACACTCTTCGGAAGATATTGCTACAACCGAATGCCGTTTGGTATTGTTTCAGCCTCCGAAATCTTTCATCGAATAATGGAACAAATGCTAGAGGGCATTGACGGTGTGCAGGTTTATGTTGACGACGTCATCATATGGTCCACAACCCCGGAGGAACATATTTCTCATCTGCAACAAGTCTTCAGGCGCATACATGCCAACAGCCTGAAATTAAATAAAACCAAATGCTCCTTTGGCATGTCGTCGATTAAGTTTCTGGGTGATCAGATCTCCCAGCAGAGCGTGCAACCAGACTCGGACAAAGTCACGGCCATCAACACAATGAAGACCCCAGAGGACAAGAAGGCGGTCCTCCGCTTCCTGGGGATGGTAAAATTTTGGGGGAAGTTCATTCCCAACCTCGCGTCACACACCACGGCCCTCAGGCACCTGGTGAAGAAGTCCACCACTTTCCAGTGGCTACCCGCACACCAAGCAGAGTGGCTTGAGGGAGGTCCTCCCAGCAAGTGAGACTAAAATCTCCACAGACGCCAGCCAGGACAGCATTGGGGCGGTGCTCCTCCAGAAGGACGACACCTCGTCCTGGGCTCCAGTGGCGTACCCGTCAAGGACCATGACCCCCACTGAGCAACGATATGCTCAAATAGAGAAAGAATGCCTGGGCCTTCTCACTGGCATCGTGAAATTCCACGATTATGTCTCTGGTCTCCCGACCTTTACAGTAGAGATGGACCACAGACCCCTAGTGCACATTATACACAAGGACTTAAATGACATGACACCCAGGCTCCAGCGCATTCTCCTTCGACTCCGCAGGTATGACTTTGAACTGGTTTACACACCTGGAAAGGAGCTAATCATCGCGGATGCCCTGTCGCGTACCATCACCTCGCCATGTGAGCAGGTAGACTTCATACATGACATTGAGGCACAGGTGCAACTGTGTGCCAGCACCCTCCCGACATCCGACGAACGACTCGTCATCATTCAAGAGGAGACCGCCAAGGACCCTCTTCTGCAGCGGGTCATACATCACCTCATGAGTGGCTGGCAGAAAGGGCAATGCCCCCAATACTATAATGTGAAGGATGACCTAACTGTTGTCGAGGGGATCCTCCTGAAATTGGATCGCATCGTCATTCCGTGCAGCCTCCAGAGCTTGGTGCTCACGCAGATACACGAGGGACACCTCGGTATTGTGAAGTGCAGGCGCCGGGGCCCGGCAGGCTGTCTATTGGCCCGGAATCAATGAGGACATATCAAACATGGTCCTCAATTGCCAACCTGCCAGCGCTTCCAGCCTGCTCAGCCCAAAGAAACGCTCCAGCAGCACAAGATCGTGACCTCTCCGTGATCTAAGGTCGGCGTTGACCTTTTTCACACCAACGGGCGTGACTACTTCCTGATAGTTGATTACTTCTCCAGTTACACCGAGGTAGTGAAACTGTCTGACCTAACATCCAGGACTGTCATAAAGACCTGCAAGGAGGCATTTGCCAGGCCTGGAATCCTGCTTACAGTTATGAGCGACAACGGTCCCTGTTTCTATAGTCAAGAATGGTCCAACTTCGCAACGCAATACCACTTCCAGCACATCACCTCGAGCACGCATTACCCGCAATCTAATGGGAAAGTCAAAAAAGAGGTCCATTTCGTGAAGCAGATGCTCTGTAAGGCTGTGGACTCAGCTTCGGACTTTAATTTTGCCCTTCTGGCGTACAGGGCAACCCCTCTGTCCAACGGTATGTCTCCGGCACGGCTCCTTACAATCGTAACCTGCGGACGACTGTTCCGGCCATGTCCCTGACCTGGATCACCTTCCAGTGCTGCAAAAGATGCAGCAGATCAGAACCCGGCAAAAGCTGACATATGATGCTCATGCTACTGATCTGCCCGTGCTCTCTCTGAAGGACGCTGTTCGCATCAAGTTGCCTGGTGAAGGCTGGTCAGCTCCAGCTGTTGTTGTTCGACAGGCTGCTCCCAGGTCGCTTGTGGTTCGCATGGCTGATGGATCTATTGTCAGGCGCAACAGAAGGGCACTACACAAACTTGCCTGCCCACCACCGGATCTCACGTTCCCAGATGTTGTTCTGCCTTATCCGGACACCTCGCTCCACGAGGCCACCAATCTGGTTGTATGCCAACCTGTCAAGACACCATCATCCCCGCCTCCATCTCTCAGGCGGTCCACAAGAATCCGACGACAGCCCCAACGACTGGACTTATAAATAGTTCCTTTGTATATATACTGTTATGTTTCTGCACGCTAGACACCTTACATGTACATATCCATTCACTCACCAATTGCTGTATATAGTTACTTTTGTAAATATGTCGTATATGCTCTAAGCAACCGACAATTTTTTTTTAAAACGGGGGATGTCATAATATGCACCCATGCACATCATGAGGTAAAGGCAGGCAGTGACAGACACCCAGGTGAGCCAATCAACATACAGAACACAACACGACCAATCACCGGATAGAACACCAGAGTGGGGCTTCCAACTATAAAACACACGAGTGATCAGCACTCCGCCTCTTTCCACTGGTGATAGCTATAGTGACAGTCAGGGTGTACAAATCATTCAACACCTTCTACACGTGGATCAGAGCTAGCCTGGTCTAGATAGTTAATGTTAGTTTACTTAGAGTAGTAGAGAGTCAACCCACAGGCAGCTGTGTGCTTCGTTTCTGAAGTTCAATAAATCTTATTGAACCAACACCTACGTTTGGTGTATGCTTGATCATTTAACTGCATCGTGTAGCAGTCCGTGTTACCCAAGGGTGAATAACACAACAAAGGGGACCTCACTCGTTTGGAGACCTTGGGTATTATCAGGCCCGTCCTTTTTGCTGACTGGGCAGCACCAATTGTACCTGTAATGAAGCCAGATGCCACAGTTCGCTTGTGCGGCAACTATAAACTTACAGTGAATACGGCATCCTGGCTCGACCGATATCCAATGCCTCGCATAGAGGATCTCTACGCGAAGCTTGCAGGCGGACTCTCGTTCACGAAATTAGATATGAGTCACGCCTACCTACAGTTGGAGCTGGACCCTGCCTCCCGGCCATATGTAACTATTAATATACACCGGGGCCTGTATGAATATACACTGTTACCCTTTGAGGTATCCTCTGCCTGCGCTATTTTTCAATGCGTCATGGAGGGCATCTTGAGAGGTTTACCGTGTCTCGCTGTCTACTTAGACAACGTTTTGATTACAGGGACGTCGGAGCAGGAACATTTGGAAAATTTGGAGGCTGTCCTTAGACGCTTTTCAGAGGCTGGAGTCCATTTACGTCGCACAAAGTACGTCTTTCAGGCGAAGGAAGTAGCCTACCTAGGTTATCGGGTGGACCACAAAGGTTTGCACATCATCGCAGAGAAGGTGTGCGCAATTCAACATGCCCCCGCCCCGACTGACACTTCACATCTTTGTTCTTTTCTCTGCCTCGTAAACTATTACGGGAAGTACCTCCCCAATCTGGCAACTACGCTGGCCCCGTTGCACCTTCTGCGAAAGAAGAATCGCACCTGGGTTTGGGGTCAGCCGCAAGAAACCGCTTTCCGGCGGGTAAAGCAACAATTGTCGTCGTCTGGGTTACTAACCCACTATGATCCTGGAAAGCTTTTGCTTGTCATATGTGATGCATCCCCGTATGGTATTGGGGCCGTCCTGTCCCACAAGATGGAGAACGGGGCCGAGCGGCCGATAGCTTTCGCCTCCCGCACATTGACTGCAGCGGAAAAGAAGTACACGCAGATCGAGAAGGAGGGCCTGGCGGTCGTTTTTGCGGTGAAATGCTTCCACCAGTACGTGTATGGCCGCCACTTCACTATCGTGACTGATCATAAGCCTCTGCTGGGACTTTTCCGAGAGGATAAGACAATACTGCCCATTGCTTACGCACAGATCCAGCGCTGGGCTTTGTTGCTCACTGCCTACGAGTATTCTCTGGAGCACAAACCAGGAACCCAGATAGCGAATGTCGACGCACTGAGCCGATTGCCTTTATCGACCGACCCCATGTCGACCCTCACGACCGGTGAGGTGGTTGCAACCCTAAATTTTATGGACACCTTGCCTGTCACGGCATCACAGATCTGTGAGTGGACCCAGACGGAGCCAGTCCTGTCAAAGGTTCGGCACATAGTCCTGTCTGGTGGGCAGCATAGACAGCTCCCAGGCGAGATGCAGGCATTTTCCTCCAAGCTGTCAGAATTCAGCGTGGAAGACGGTATCCTCTTGTGGGGGACGCATGTGATTGTCCCGGAAAAAGGACAGGAGCTGATACTAAGGGACTTGCACAATGGGCATCCAGGTGTGACCAAAATGAAAATGTTGGCCCGGAGTTATGTCTGGTGGCCAGGCCTCGACACCGACATTGAGAAGGTGGCCCAAAACTGCTCCATTTGCCAGGAGCATCAGAAGCTTCCGCCAGCCGCGCCCCTACATCACTGGGAATGGCCAGGGCGGCCTTTCAGATTTCGCCGGCCCATTTCAAGGATCCATGTTCCTTCTATTAATCGATGCCCAGTCTAAATGGTTAAAGCTGAATAAGATGGTAGGCACAATGTCCTGTGCAACAATCGAGAAGATGCGTTTGTCTTTCAGTATGCATGGCCTCCCCGAGGTGCTGGTCACGGACAACGGCACTCCGTTCACAAGAGAGGAGTTTGCGAGGTTCATGAAGATGAACGACATATGCCATATCCACACCGCTCCATACCACCCGGCTTCCAATGGGTTGGCTGAGCGCGCAGTGCAGACATTCAAACGAGGCCTAAAGAAGCAGTCTTCCGGGTCTAGGATACGAGACTGGCTCATGTTTTGTTTTCATATAGGACCACTCCACATGCGGTGACTGGGGTAGCTCCCGGGCAACACCTAATGGGCTGGAGACTTCGCACCCGCCTTAGCATGGTTTTCCCGGACATTGGCGCAAAAGTACGACGCACTCAAGAACGGCAGGGACATGGTTTTTCTCGGCATCGGCCGATTCGGCAGTTTGCGTCTGGTGACCCAGTGTTCATTCAAAATTTTGCCGGTGGTACCCAGTGGGTTCCTGGCGTTATCTTCGCCAAACGGTCCCTATCTCTTACCAGGTGAAAGCCCAGGGTCATCTCCAGCGCAAGCATGTAGACCATGTTCGGCTCAGAAGACCATCTCTTCAAAAGATTCCCCGCCCCGGATCTCATTTCTACAGCTACAGAGACCAGACACAGTGGAAAGTATTCCTCACAATCTTCCTCTGATGCCGCGCTCAAAGCCTGCTCAGGTCGTTGCAGAACCGCGTGGAGATAGAGACGCCGAGATGATGGAGGCAGCAGACTCCGACTCCGAGATGGAGACACAGGACTCCTCAGAGGGGGAGTCCTCAGGCCCACAGGCCGTGGATGTACAACCGTTATGCCTTTCATCACGGAAGCGCCGCTCTCCGTCTTGTTACACGCCGCCCGATCCAGCGCCTTGTGCATATGGTGTCCGGCCTGCAGCAAAATGAGTCCGACACCCTCCTTTGCCAGGGTCTTCGGTAGATTCCTTGGACTTTGGGGGGGAGGGAGGTTGTAACCTGCCTGCTTACCACTGGGTGGGGACTAATGACAATCCCACAATCCTTTGGGAGTATGAGCTTCCCCAATGAGGGCGGCGGAGAAATCATTAGCAGATTCCCTGCATAAATAAAGCTGGCCAGTTTGGAACCAACTAGAGAGGAGTGAGCAGCAAGGGAGTTGCTGCTGCTGTTGTGTATATATAGAACATAGAAAAATACAGCACAGAACAGGCCCTTCGGATATGTTATTGTAAATAAATGTTATTTCTTTCTATCCTTCAACTCGTGCTGGATTCTTCATGGCCCTCACAAAACGATATTTGGCCGATTATAGGGCAAATGCACTCCTTGCTTTGTAGGTGAGGTTTATTACTGGAATGGTTGACAATGCTGAATCCAAATGACCTATTTTGTGTAAACCTCTCCCACCCCCGCAGCCATGTCCTACATTCAGATACATTCTCCAGCTCCTTGGCTGCAGTGTGGGCCTGCCTCACCAAATCTCACCCAGCAGCTCCTGAAGGTGCTGACCCATGATGGGTCAGAGTTCCACAGACATTGTCTGACCTTGAATCCTGACCAAAATGTTTATTCCTCGTGCATGAGTGCTGCAGTCAGCACCTCAGTTTGATTCAAAACTGAGCATGATCCTTTCGACAGCATGGGATCGCAATGATCAGCAAGAACTCATGGCTTATTCCTTCCTTCTTGGTGGCCTAGCTGTGTGGAGGCTAAATGCTGCTTCCCTATGACCATCATGGCTGAGGTCCACTTGCACCAACTGGGAATTAAACCTGGATTTTGGTTGCTGTGCACATTCATTAGGAAAATCGATGGGAAAAGTGCAAACCCAGTATCGCCAAGGCAGAATACGACCATGTTTATTATGCATCCAAGCTAATATGAGGTGTGAACTTCAAACTCCAGAACATAGCATGCCTGGCCTAATTATAAGCAAATATTATCACCATTTGAAGTGCTTTAAGGCACCGCTGTGCTTGGTATATTGTATTTTGGGGGGGAGACAGGATATTATCCACTTTGTGTAAAGGTGGAGTCTGGAGTGTGTTCAGAGCTGAAATGTAGCTGTGTGTATATTTTTTATAATTACTGCATGGTCATACTATAATTAGCTATAGTTGGGACAGCACAGTGGTGCAGTGCTACCTCACGGCAATTTAATTTATTTAGAAAAAAGAACTGAGCATGACAAAACATCGATTTGTCAGATCATTTGAATTACAAACTTTAAATTAAGAGTAGACTAAAAATTCCCACCATTTGTATCGGTTACAACGTAAAGAAGATGTCCTGCAGAGCCAACGCCTCATCAAATAGTCTAGAAACAGCTATATCACACTTTACTCTCATTCTCACAGTTTATGAAGTTAGCAAATCTTTGATTATTAACCTGTAATCATTCTCAGCTGCCCACTATTCTCTGCATAACCTGTTATTTTTAATTCACTAACCAGTTATTTCAGTTACCTCGTTAAAAAGAAACAAATGAACATTAGCTCTAACCACAACAGAAGAGGAAATAATATAAAACAGAACACAATAAACCCAGCAGCATCACAAAGCTGTTACACACCTAAACCATAATTAAGAGGCGTCAGTTAACATGCAAATAGCAACCCAAAAATAATTTCTAACAGACTGAAAGGACAATGAGAAAACAGATGGACTTATTCAGCTCAAAATTAAATGTTACTTTTCACGCTTCCCGACAGTATAACAAGGGCCACTTAGCTCAATTATCTGGATCACTAGCGTGTGGTCCAAAACAATGCTAAAAGTGTGGGTTCAGTTAGAACTTTCCTCCTCACCTACCCCATGTGTAATGTGGAGTGCTGCCCCGAAAGCCATATATATCTCTCTAACAGGGATAGAGGCCTACGGTCCCTCGTGAACTATAGCTAATTCTTTTTTTAAAAAATTTTTTAGCAACCCCAATTCTTTTTTTCCCAATTAAGGGGCAATTTAGAGTGGCCAATTCACCTACCCTGCACATCTTTTTCGGTTGTGGGGGTGAGACCCATGCAGGCATGGGGAGAACGTGTAAACTCCACATGGACAGTGACCCAGGGCCGGGATCGAACCCTGGTCCTCGGCGTCGTGAAGCAGTAGTGCTAACCACTGCGCCACCATGGTGCCCCTGCTCAGTTCTTAACTAATTGCATTATTGACATTGCTACAGTCAAATTATTGCATAACATATTGGGCAGCACGGTAGCATTGTGGGTAGCACAATTGCTTCACAGCTCCAGGGTCCCAGGTTCGATTCCGGCTTGGGTCACTGTCTGTGCGGAGTCTGCACATCCTCCCCGTGTGTGCGTGGGTTTCCTCCGGGTGCTCCGGTTTCCTCCCACAGTCCAAAGATGTGCAGGTTAGGTGGATTGGCCATGATAAATTGCCCTTAGTGTCCAAAATTGCCCTTAGTGTTGGGTGGGGTTACTGGGTTATGGGGATAGGGTGGAGGTGTTGACCTTGGGTAGGGTGCTCTTTCCAAGAGCCGATGCAGACTCAATGGGCTGAATGGGCTCCTTCTGCACTGTAAATTCTATGATCTCTACCAACCAAAGGAATATGTTCCCGGGCTTGTGGAGCCGATAGTTCCCAATTGCTTTTCCTTGGCAACGCCTCAGCCAATCAGAGTTGATTTGCCAGCCAATCAGCAGCCTTTTCTCCTGTAGTATAAATTGTTGTGATTGTTTGAAATTTGGCATTCTTGTATTTGTCCAGCAAGCCAAAATGTTTTGGCAACATGTCTTTCCTTAGCAATATTCCAATTCTGTACTACCAAGTGACAATTGACTAATTCAAAATGTTGTAGCGCGCAAAGCTTTCAAATGACCAGGAACAGGCTGCACTTAAGTATAGCTCTGAAGAAGTCATACGGACTTGAAACGTTAACTTTGTTCTTCTCTCCATAGATGCTGCCAGACCTGCCGAGCTTTTCTATCACTTTCTGTTTTTATTTCAGATTTCCATCATCCACACTATTTTGCTTTTATTGCACTTAAGTCCATCTGTATTTCGGCAGGAGCTACAATAATTGATACTCATGTATAACGTGTTAGATCTTGATTCACTAAAGTTTAATACTTGTGTATTAATCATTGCAAATTTGCTGAGAATTATCAACCAGGTATTAATAATTAATTGAGTTGAATTCCGGGTGCGGCGATGACCAGCTAAGTCGCACGTTTCGGCAGCTCCCGGTGGAACGGACTTTTGGGCTCTTAATAGGATCCCCATCAGCAATTTTAACGGCAAATAACACTGTGCGGTAATCCAGAAGGGAATCCCCCCCGGACACGGATGGAAAAAAGAGAGGAAAGTAGCCGGATTGCGGTGGATCCTCAAGAGCAGCGGCCAGGAAGGCAGGCA
This sequence comes from Scyliorhinus torazame, assembly GCF_047496885.1. Taxonomy (NCBI): domain Eukaryota; kingdom Metazoa; phylum Chordata; class Chondrichthyes; order Carcharhiniformes; family Scyliorhinidae; genus Scyliorhinus; species Scyliorhinus torazame. Next base: position 138,319,963 of record NC_092707.1, read on the forward strand.
CAAAGCAAGATGGCGTCGGAAGGAGGCAGTTTAATATGGGGCCCTGACCAACAAGAGTTCCTGCGGCGTTGCGTAGATTAACTCAAAAAGGAGATGAAGAAGGAGCTGTTGGCCCCGATATTACAAGCGATTGAGGGGCTAAAGGAGGAGCAAAAGACCCAGGAACAGGAGCTTCGGGTCGTGAAGGCAAAGGCTGCTGAGAATGAGGACGACATACAGGGCCTGGTGGTGAAAACGGAGATCCACGAGGCACAACACAAAAGATGTGTGGAAAGGCTGGAGGTGCTGGAGAACAATGCGAGGAGGAAGAACTTAAGGATTCTTGGTCTTCCCGAAGGTGCAGAGGGGGCGGACGCCGGGGCATATGTGAGCACGATGCTGCATTCGTTAATGGGATCGGAGGCCCCGACGGGTCCGCTGGAGATGGAGGGAGCCTATCGAGTTATGGCGCGAAGACCGAGGGCTGGAGAAACTCCTCGAGCAATAGTTGTGAGATTTCTCCGATACAAGGACAGAGAGATGCTCCTCAGATGGGCCAAGAAAACTCGGAACAGTAGGTAGGAGAATGCGGTGATCCGCGTGTATCAAGATTGGAGTGCGGAGGCGGCGAGAAGGAGGGCAAGCTTTAATCGGGCCAAGGCGGTGTTGCATAAAAGGAAGGTCAAATTCGGAATGTTGCAGCCGGCGAGACTGTGGGTCACACATCTAGGGAAACACCACTATTTCGAAACAGCAGACGAAGCGTGGACATTTATTGTCGAGGAGAAGCTGGAGTGAGCGGGCCAGAAGAAAAAGAACGTTTGGGACAAAAGGGGGGGGGGGTGAATTTGTGGGATGAAGGGGGGAAAAGGGGGAAGAGAAGGCTTCCCAGATTGTTAAACCTGCGACCCTGTAACTTCTCTCTCTTCCCCATGTCGTGGGGGAGGGGGTGAGGGAGGATGAGGAGCTGTGGGCGTCGGCCATTGGGGGTGGGGCCAAAAGGGGAAGCTTTGTTCCCGCGCTATGGTAATCATGGCGGGAACAGGGAAGCAGGAAGGAGGGGGCCTCGCACAGTGTGAGCCGAGGTCACGGGAGGAAGCCGAGGTCGGCCAGAGTTTGCTGACTTCTGGGAGCAACATGGGGGGTGCAATTACGCTAGCTTGGGATCTAGCGGGGCGGGGGGGGTTAACTGGGTTGCTGCTGCTGGGGAGAAGGGGGAGCTGGTATGGGGGGGGGGGGGGTCGGGGCGGGGGGGGGGGGGGTCGCCTGGGGGGGATACAGCTACGTGGGAACCGGGTGAGGAGCTGGATTGAAAAAGGAAATGGCTAGGGGGGGGGGTAAAGAGCCCCCCAACCCGGTTGATCACGTGGAATGTGAGAGGGCTGAACGGGCCGATTAAGAGGGCACAGGTACTCGCACACCTAAAGAAACTTAAGGCCGATGTGGTTATGCTTCAGGAGACGCATCTGAAGCTGACAGACCAGGTTAGACTTCGCAAAGGATGGGTGGGGCAGGTGTTTCATTCGGGGCTGGATGCAAAAAACAAGGGGGTGGCCATACTAGTGGGGAAGCGGGTAATGCTTGAGGCAAAGACTATAGTGGCGGATAGTGGGGGCAGATACGTGATGGTAAGTGGCAAATTGCAAAGGGGAGGCGGTGGTATTGGTGAACGTGTATGCCCCGAACTGGGATGATGCCAATTTTATGAGGCGTATGTTAGGACGCATCCCGGACCTAGAGGCGGGAAAGTTGGTAATGGGTGGAGACTTTAATACGGTGCTGGACCCAGGGCTGGACAGATCGAGGTCCAGGACCGGAAGGAGGCCGGCTGCAGCTAGGGTGCTTAAGGATTTTATGGTGCAGATGGGAGGAGTAGACCCCTGGAGATTTAGTAGACCTAGGAGTAAGGAGTTTTTGTTTTTCTCCTATGTACATAAAGTATTTTTACGAATAGATTTTTTTGTTTTGGGAAGGGCACTGATCCCAAAGGTGACGGGGACGGAGTACACGGCTATAGCCATCTCGGATCATGCTCCACACTGGGTGGACCTGGAGAAAGGGGAAGAAAAGCAACAGCTTCCACCCTGGAGAATGGACATGGGATTATTGGCAGATGAGGGGGTGTGTTTAAGGGTGAGGGGGTGTATTGAAAGGTACTTGGAAATTAATGATAATGGGGAGGTACAGGTGGGAGTGGTCTGGGAGGCACTGAAGGCAGTGGTTAGAGGGGAGCTGATATCTATTAGGGCACATAAAGGAAAGCAGGAGGGTAGGGAAAGGGAGTGGTTGTTGAAAGAACTGCTGAGGGTGGACAGACAATACGCGGAGGCACCGGAGGAGGGACTGTACAGGGAAAGGCAAAGGCTACATGTAGAATTTGACTTGTTGACTACGGGTAAAGCAGAGGCACAATGGAGGAAGGCACAGGGTGTACAGTACGAATATGGGGAGATGGCGAGTAGGTTGTTGGTCCACCAACTGAGGAAAAGGGGAGCAGCGAGGGAGATAGGGGGGGTGAGAGATGAGGAGGGGGAGATGGAGCGGGGAGCGGAGAGAGTGAATGGATGTTCAAGGCATTTTATGAAAGATTATATGAAGCGCAGCCCCCGGACGGGAAGGAGTGAATGATGTGCTTTCTGGATCAGCTGGAAGTTCCTAAGGTGGAGGAGCAGGAGAGAGTGGGGCTGGGAGCACAGATTGAGACGGAGGAAGTAGTGAAAGGGATTGGAAGCATGCAGGCGGGGAAGGCCCCGGGACCAGATGGATTCCCAGTTGAATTCTATAAGAAATATTTGGACTTGCTGGCCCTGCTACTGATGAGAACCTTTAATGAGGCGAGGGAAAGGGGGCAGCTGCCCCCGACTATGTCAGAGGCAACGATATCGCTCCTCCTAAAGAAGGAAAAAGACCCGCTGCAATGCGGGTCATACAGGCCCATTTCCCTCCTGAATGTGGATGCTAAGATCCTGGCCAAGGTAATGGCAATGAGGATAGAGGATTGTGTCCCGGGGGTGGTCCATGAGGACCAAACTGGGTTTGTGAAGGGGAGACAGCTAAATACAAATATACGGAGGCTGCTAGGGGTAATGATGATGCCCCCACCAGAGGGGGAAGTGGAGATAGTGGTGGCGATGGATGCCGAGAAAGCATTTGATAGAGTGGAGTGGGATTATTTGTGGGAGGTGTTGAGGAGATTTGGCTTTGGGGACGGGTATATCAGGTGGGTACAGTTGCTGTATAGGGCCCCGATGGCGAGCGTGGTCACGAATGGACGGGGGTCTGACTATTTTCGGCTCCATAGAGGGACGAGGCAGGGATGTCCTCTGTCCCCGTTATTGTTTGCACTGGCGATTGAACCCCTGGCCATGGCACTGAGGGGTTCCAGGAAGTGGAGGGGAGTACTTAGGGGGGGGGGAGAAGAACACCGGGTATCTCTCTATGCGGACGATTTGTTGCTATATGTGGCGGACCCGGCGGAGGGGATGCCAGAGATAATGCGGATACTTGGGGAGTTTGGGGATTTTTCAGGGTATAAACTGAACATGGGGAAAAGTGAGTTATTTGTGGTGCACCCGGGGGAGCAGAGCAGAGAGATGGAGGATTTACTGTTGAGGAAGGTAACAAGGGACTTCCGGTACCTGGGGATACAGATAGCCAAGAATTGGGGTACATTACATAGGCTTAATTTAACGCGGTTGGTGGAACAGATGGAGGAGGACTTTAAGAGATGGGACATGGTGACCCTGTCATTGGCAGGTAGGGTGCAGGCGGTTAAAATGGTGGTCCTCCCGAGATTCCTTTTTGTGTTCCAGTGCCTCCCGGTGGTGATCACGAAGGCTTTTTTCAAAAGAATTGAGAAGAGCATTATGAGTTTTGTGTGGGCTGGGAAGACCCCGAGAGTGAGGCGGGGATTCTTGCAGCGTAGTAGGGACAGGGGGGTGCTGGCACTACCGATCCTAAGTGAGTACTACTGGGCCGCCAATGTTTCAATGGTGTGTAAGTGGATGGGAGAAGGGGAGGGAGCGGCGTGGAAGAGAGTGGAGAGGGCGTCCTGCAAGGGGACTAGCCTGCAAGCAATGGTGACGGCGTTGTTGCCGTTCTCACCAAAGAAATACACCACAAGCCCGGTGGTGGTGGCTACATTGAAAATTTGGGGGCAGTGGAGACGGCATAGGGGAGGGACGGGAGCTTCGGCGCGGTCCCCGATAAGAAACAATCATAGGTTCGTTCCGGGGAGAATGGATGGGGGATTTGGAGCATGGCAAAGAGCTGGGGTAGTACAACTAAGAGATCTATTTGTAGATGGGACGTTTGCGAGTTTGGGAGCGCTGACGGAGAAATATGGGTTGCCCCAAGGGAATGCAATTCGGTATATGCAATTGAGGCCTTTTGTGAGGCAACAGGTGAGGGAATTCCCGCAGCTCCCGACGCAGGAAGTGCAGGATAGAGTGATCTCAGAGACATGGGTGGGGGACGATAAGGTAGCGGACATATACAGGGAGATGTGGGACGAGGGGGAGATCATGGTAGATGAGCTGAAAGGGAAATGGGAAGAAGAACTGGGGGAGGAGATTGAGGAGGGGCTGTGGGCGGATGCCCTACGTAGGGTAAACTCATCGTCCTCGTGTGCCAGGCTAAGCCTGATACAATTTAAGGTGCTACACAGGGCACATATGACTGGAGCACGGCTTAGTAAATTTTTTTGGGTAGAGGATAGGTGTGCGAGATGCTCGAGAGGCCCAGCGAATCACACCCACATGTTCTGGTCATGCCCGGTACTACAGGGGTTCTGGGTGGGGGTGGCAAAGGTGCTTTCGAAGGTGGTGGGGGTCCGGGTCGAACCAAGCTGGGGGTTGGCTATATTTGGGGTTGCAGAAGAGCCGGGAGTGCAGGAGGCGAGAGAGGCTGACGTGTTGGCCTTTGCGTCTCTTGTAGCCCGGCGCAGGATATTGTTAATGTGGAAGGAAGCTAAGCCCCCGGGGGTGGAGACCTGGATAAACGATATGGCAGGGTTCATAAAGTTAGAACGGATTAAGTTCGTGTTAAGGGGTTCGGCTCAGGGGTTCACCAGGCGGTGGCAACCGTTCGTCGACTACCTCACAGAAAGATAGAGGGAACGGAAAAGAAGTAGATAACAGCAGCAACCCAGGGGGGAGGGGGAGGGGGGGGGCGGGGACGGAGGAATCGGACGGACTCTCAGGGATGTTATTGTACATGTATCGGTATTTGGTATATGTAATTGTATATTGGACTGTTGGACTGTAATTTTGGAGAGTATTTATTTTGGACAAGGCAGTTGCCATTTAGTTTTGTTTTTCTTTTGTTTTTGTTTATATATTATTTATTTATTTGTTTAAAACTGGCCACGGCTATTTATATTGCTTTATTGTTGTGTAAAAGAAACACTACATATTGTTATGTTTGGCCAAAAAACTCAAATAAAATATATTTTTAAAAAAAAATAATTAATTGAGTTTAAAAAAAATGAGAACAGTGGAAATATAATCGCGATCTAACGGCCTCACCGTGCACAACTAGGGACGCAACGAAACCGATAAGCCTCGCAATCTACCCGGCTCATTATGTCTCGTGAGGTCTAACAGGATCTCGCAAGACGTGGCGATCGGGATCCCGCCCAAAATGGGCGAGTCCCAGATTTGCATATTTAAGTGTGCAGTCAAGCTCACTTGAATATGCTCTCGCCTGGGTTACCCAAGATGCAGAATCTAACACCCATGCCTCGAAGACACTGAGTGAGCGCCGCTTAGCACTGTTCTCCACCAAAGTGGACTAGGCATACCGGTATTTGGGGAGGTCTCCCAGATGACCACGGCCCCTGGATGGTTGGGCTCTGGCAGTGTGGTATCTTGGCACCCCTGATGCCACCTGGGCACTGTGGCACTGGCAGCCTGGCCAGGGTGCCAGGTTGGCACCAGGTGCCAGGGGTCGGGCCCTGGGGTGCACTGCCCTTATGAGGTCAGGTGTAGGGAGCTCGATGACCCGCCTATTGGGGCATTGAGGGTCCGGAGGCTGCAGTGGGGTCTAGAGATTTGGGAGGCATTTAAAAATGGCAGAACTTGTTAGTGTAGGAAGTGGAACTAAGTGTGACGTTGGTGGGGCGTTTCACGCTGAGGCCCCGAAATGAAGCAGAGCCCCAATTAATAGCGGGGTTGTTCTCGGCACTACCAGCGCCAGGCAACACTCGGCTAAGCGCGCTCGACACAGGACTTTGTTTCATTTCCCTTAAGTTGTGTCCAACGGATATAGGTGCAAACCTTTCCTCTCATACCCAGTCCCACATCCCTGCCCACTGCATCATTGTACCCCTGAGCTCCCATTGTGACTGCTCTTGCGTCGGACCTGAAGGAGTGCAACAATGCATAAGTTGCAGACAAACTATCAACTGGCTCTGCACACAATATCTAATCTAAATCAGGGTCAAATTAAGAAAAAATAGAATTCTTACAATGCAGAAGGAGGCCATTCGGCCCATCAGGTCTTCATCAACCCTTGGAAAAGTACCCTAACTAGGTGCACTCCCCCTATGCCCATAACCCCACCTAACTTGCACACCTTTGGACTGTGGGATGAAACCGGAGCACCCGGAGGAAACCCACGCATAGGGAGAATGTGCAGATTCCACAGAGACAGTAACCCAAGGCTGGAATTGAACCCAGCCTGGCGCTGTGAGGCAACAGTGCTAACCAATGTGCCATTGAGCTGTCCAAATTGTACCTGTAACAAGAAAAACCTGCTGCTCCTATGAGCTGCTTTTGGGCTTAAAGTCTCAGGCTGGTGCTGTTAAGAGGGGATTTTGTCCAAGTGCTATTTGCAGACTCTATCTGTTGAATGTTACTAGTCCTGCGCACAGTAATAAAAGTCGTGTTCAGTTCTGTACCATTCCTCCTACTGGGACATGGCCTGCTTCAAGGCAGATGAGTGGAAACAATCAATAATTCCCTTTTTCAGCTGCTGAAGTTATTTAGATGTTCCTCTCCTTAGGCAACAGTCCTCCTGTCACAGAGCAATGATCATCCTACCCGCACCTGTGCAACTATTCCATCCCAACTTGGTTTAAACAGAAGCCTCTTTACCAAATGGCAGCTCCCCGCCCATCCCCCCCTTTATCGCACCATCATCCTTCAGAGCCACACTTTTCTCTGTCCCTCCAGTTGCTGCCTGCCACCATAATGTTGCCCTTTAATCTGACACCCTCCAACAGTAACTTGAAGCAGCCAATGCTGCTGCCATCCCAGCCAAGCAGTACTTTACAGAGACAGGTAGTCAATGACAGGGCAGCACGGTGGTACAGTGGTTAGCATTGCTGCCTCACAATGCGGAGGATCCGGGTTCAATCCTTGCCCCGGGTCACTGTCGGTGTGGAGTTTGCACATTCTCCCCGTGTCTGCGTGGGTCTCGCCCACGCAACCCAAAGATGTGCAGGGTAGGTGGATTGGCCACGCTAAATAATAATTGCCGGTTAATTGGAAAGAAAATGAATTGGGTACTCTAAATTCATTTTAAAAAGAGGGCAGAAAATGACAACGATCACAGTAATAAGGCCATAAGGCATAGGAGCAGAGTTAGGCCATTCGGCCCATCAAGTCTGCTCTGCCATTCAATCATGGCTGATATGTTTCTCATCCCCATTCTCCTGCCTTCTCCATATAACCCTAGATCCCCTTAATAAACAAGAATCTATCTATATCTGTCTTAAAGACACTCAGTGATTTGGCCTCCACAGCCTTGTGTGGCAAAGAGTTCCACAGATTCACCACCCTCTGGCTGAAGAAATTCCTCCTCGTCTCTGTTTTAAAGGATTGTCCCTTCAGTCTGAGGCTGTGCCCTCGGGTTCTAGTTTTTCCTGCAAGTGGCAACATCTTATCTACGTTCACTCTATCCAGGCTTCGCAGTATCTTGTAAGCTTCAATCAGATCCCCCCCCTCATCCTTCTGAACTCCATCGAGTTCAGACCCAGAGTCCTCAACCGCTCCTCATACGACAAGTCCTTCATTCCAGGGATCATTCTTGTGAACCTCCTCTGGACCCTTTCCAAGGCCAGCACATCCTTCCTTAGATACTAGGCCCAAAACTGCTCACAATACTCCAAATGGAGTCTGACCAGAGCCTTACACAGCCTGAACAGTGCATCCCATCTCTTGTATTCTAGCTCTCTCAACATGGCGGCACGGTAGCACAGTGGTTAGCACTGTTGCTTCACAGCTCCAGGGGCCAGGTTTGATTCCTGGCTTGGGTCACTGTCTATGTGGAGTCTGCACGTTCTCCCCGTGTCTGCATGGGTTTCCTCCAGGTTCTCCAGTTTCCTCGCACAGTCCAAAGATGTGCTGTTCGGTGGATTAGCCATGCAAAATTGCCCTTAGTGTCCAAAAAGGTTAGGTGGGGTTACAGGGATAGGGTGGAGGTGTGGGCCTAAGTACGGTGCTCTTTCAAGGGCCGATGCAGATTCAATGGGTCGAAAGTCCTCCTTCTGCCTGTAAATTGTATGATTCTGCGAATGCTGACATTGCATTTGCCTTCCTAACTGCCAACTGAACCTGCATATTAACTTTAAGATAATCCTGAACTAGGACTCCTGAGTCCCTTTGTGCTTCTGATTTCCGAAGTTTTTCCCCATTTAGAAAATTGTCTAGGCCTCCCAGAATGTTACCGCCGATACCTCCCTATTTTGGTTCAACTCCACGTAGTTCTTAATCACCAACTGAACCTTATCGCAAAACCACCCTGTCCGCTAACAACCCTGAGTCTAACTCCATCTCGACTTCTGCTCCTGTCCTGAATTAAGTCGAACCTCCTGCAGTAGGGCACATGGTCCAAGATTACTATCCCCGCGAACTCTGCCCCCACACCCCCACCAACACTTCACAGCTCACCACAAAACAGATCGATTCTGGAGTATACCATATACACGTCCGAGAAGAAGGAGCACTTCCACTCCCCTGTGTTCTTAAATCTCCATTGGTCCACCATACCTATCTTTTCCATAAACTTTCCCAGCTCCTTCGCCATCCGCAGCCTTGCTATTGATCTGGGGCTTGACCTGTCCACCCTTGGCTCCAGCACACAATTAAAGTCCCCTCACATAATTAACTGATGTGTGGCCAAGTCTGGAATCGCTCCCAACAACCCCCTCACGAACCCCACATTGTCCCAATTCAGCACGTATACATTCACTAGCACCACCGGCGACCCCTCCAACATCCCGCTCACCATCACGTATTTCCCACCCATATCTCCCACCCAGGTCCTGCACTTCCTTCGCACTTACAAACCCCACCTTTTTACTCAGTAAAATGGCCACCCTCCACGACTTTGAGTCAAACTCCGAGTGAAGTTCCTGGCCTACCCATCTCTTTCTCAACCTAACCTGGTCCTTCACCCGGAGGTGCATCTCCTGCAGAAAGACCAGCCCCGTCACCAAACTCCTTAGGTATACAAAGACCCGAGATCTTTTCACCGCTTGTTCAGCCCCCGCATGTTCCATGTTATGAGCCTTGTCGGAGGCTTGCGCCTCCAAGATTTGCGCCTCCACTCCCCTCTACTGTCTGCCATCCTCCCCTACCGATTTTGTCCCCTTCAATTTCACCCTATACCGAGCCCATCCAAGATGGTCTCCTTCTCCACCCATGACCATGCTTCTCCTCCAACACTGCCACGTCGCATCACCCTCCACTCCTCCATCCCCCATCAGCCATCCCTCGTGGCCCCCATCTCACTTCCATTCACCAGCATTACCTGTCAGGGTGGCAACACCACCAAAGGCTCCTCCTATCTACCACTCCACCACTCCCCCCATTGTTTCCTCCTTGATCTGTGCAAATGGCTCCCTGTGGACCTCCCCCTCCCCCACCCAAACAAAGACACATCCAAAACCACAGGTCACCTCCTCCAGAAAAGTAAACATCTCCACAAACGTACAAACTTATTACCCCTTAACAAATAGTCATCCCAATTAAATCCCCCCCCCCACCCGAGAAGAAAAAAAGCCCCTCTAACCCCCACTCTACCCGTGTCCTCCAGTGATTCCTGAAAGATCACCACCAATGCCTCCACTGTCATGATATGCAGACATGCGTATAATGAGATACAAACAGGCAGCTAATGAATACAGAGAACAGGCCATAACCAATCAGCAGGCAGAACACTTGGGGGTGGTTGCCCACTATAAAAGGCACGAGGCACTCACACTCCGCCTCTTTCCACTGGTGACATCTACAGTGTGAGTCAGGGTGTACATAGCATATAACTCCGACAGCACGTGGCTAAGAGCTAGTCTGATTCAGTCAGACAGATTAATCACACTTAGGTTAGCAGAGAGTCGAACTCACAGAGGATTGAGCTAACTGTGTGACAGGTTCAATAAATCACATTGAACTGACTTCAAGATGTGGAGTATCTCTCAGGTAAAGCTGCATCCAGTTGCAGCCCGTGTTATCTTACTGTGCTTAACACGACATCCGCAATCTCCTCAGCTATCTTCTTTAGGACCCTGAGGTGTAGTCCATCTGGTCCAGTTTATTTATCCCCCTTCAGGCCCTTCAGTTTCCCCAGAGCCTTCTCCTTAGTGATGGCCACTGCACCCACCTGTGCCCCCTGACCTTCTTGAAGTCCCGGTATGCCACTGGTGTCTTCCACTGTGATGTCTGATGCAAAGTAACTATTCAGTTCCTCTGCCATTTCTTTGTTTCCTATTATTACTTCTCCAGCCACATTTTCCAGTGGTCCAATGTCCATTCTTCCCTCTCTCTTACCTTTTATATATTGAAAAAACTCTTGCAATCTTCTTTTATCTTACTAGCTAGCTTACACTCATATTTCATCTTCTACCCCCTTATTGCTTTTCAAGTTGTCCTCTGCTCATTTTTAAAGACTTCCCAATCCTCTGGCTTCCCACTAATCCTCACCACATTCTATAATTTTTCCTTTGCTTTTATGCTGTCCTTGACATCCCTCATCAGCCATGGATGCCTTGTCCTCCCCTTAGCATGTTTCCTCCTCGGGATGCATGTCTGTTGTGCCTCCAGAATAACACCGAAGAATTCCATCCATTGCTGTTCCACTGTCTTCCCCGCTAGGCTCCTTTTCCAATCAACTCTGGCCAGCTCCTCCCTCATGTCTTTGTAGTTACCTTTATTCAATTATAATACCATTGCATTTGATTGCAGCTTCTCCCTCTCAAACTGCAGGGTAAATTCTATCATATTGTGGTCACTGCTCCCTAAGGGTTCCTTCAACTTAAGTCCCCTAATCAAGTCTGCCTCATTACACGTCACCAAATCCAGAATTGTCTGTTCCCTCGTGGCTCTGGCACAAGCTGCTCCAAAAAAAATCTCGTAGACATTCCATAAATTCCTTTTCTTGGGAACCACTACCAACCTGATTTTCCCAGTCCACCTGCATATTGAAGTCCCCCATGATTATTGTAATATTGCCTTTCTTATATGCCTGATTTATTTTCTGCCCCACATCCTAACTACAGCTAGGGGGCCTGTACATAACTCCCATCAGGGTCTTTTTTCCTTTGCGATTCCTCAACTCTACTCAGAGAGATTCAATGCCTTAGAACATAGAACATACAGTGCAGAAGGAGGCCATTCGGCCCATCAAGCCTGCACCGACCCACTTAAGCCCTCACTTCCACCCTATCCCCATAACCCAATAATCCCTCCTAATCTTCTTGGACACTAAGGGCAATTTAGCATGGCCAATCTACCTAACCTGCACATCTTTGGACTGTGGGAGGAAACCGGAGCTCCCGGAGGAAACCCACGCAGACACGGGGAGAACGTGCAGACTCCGTACAGACAGTGACCCAAGCCGGGAATCGAACCTGGGACCCTGGCGCTGTGAAGTCACAGTGCTAGCCACGTGTGCTACCGTGCTGCCCGAAGCAGTAACGTTGCCGTGACTCGGATACGAACCGAGGTTGCTGCAGTCTTCTGACCCTATATCGCTTCTTGCTTTTGATTTAAGGTTATTTCTTACCAACAATGCAACCCCGCCCCCTCTGCCCAACCTTTCAATAGGACACATATCCTTGGATATTTTGATCCCAACCCTGATCCACTTGCAGCCACGTCACTATGATGCCCACAACATCGTACCGGCCAATTTCAATGTGCGCAGCAAGCTCATTTACCTTGTTTTGCATACTTATGTGCATTTAGGTGCATCACCCTCAGTCCTGCGATGACCGCCCCTTCTCATAGTTGTCCTCTTTTTTGCCATGCCTGAAGTTGGATTCCTGCTGCTTTCTATACTCTCTGCTCTACTATGTGTTGTGGAAACTTTACTAACCTCTCCTGAGCCCTTGACCCCTTTTAAGACCTCGTTTTACGTCCTCATCATTAACCTGCACTCTCAGCTTTTCCTTTAACTTTGGTTTTTAATTTTCCATACAACTGAACCCCCTAATATTTAGTTTAAAGCCCTACCTACAGCCCTAGTTATGCAAATTCAAATTCTGCTTGGCTAGGCTAGATTTCAGCAGTATCTAACAATCAATAGCAATACTCACTTGCAACTTTGCTGAGTGGAATGGATTACATTTATGGATCTTCCATATTGTACCCATTCTATTAAGGTGGCTGCTATGTTTAAGGCACAGGAAGCAAACCTATCTAATATCTATCTAAACATTACTCAAACCTATATATATACATATATATATATAAATGTTAACCTATTTAATATATATCTAAATATTAATCGTATCAAATCTCTATCTAAACATTAACCTAACCTATATATATAAATATTAACTTATTTAATATTAACTGTATCAAATCTCTATCTAAAGATTAACCTAACCTATTTAATAAATATCTAAATATTAACCGTATCAAATCTCTATCTAAAGATTAACCTAACCTATATATATCTAAATATTAACCTATCAAATAACGACCTAAATATTAACCTGTCTTTCTCAGATACCTGGGTAGAGCAGATTTGCGCATCCACCATTTTCTTGATTTCCACATTAATGTTCTGTTCATTTTGTCAAGTTCTGGAACTTTTAAACACATGAATAATTGTTGCTGCAGGACCGTCACACGCTCTTGCTCTTGGAAGGAATGCTAACTCATCTCAGTTTTAATTCACAGGATGTTGAGTGATTGCAGGTTCATGCTAAACACTTTGCTCTTCTCCAGGATGCTCTTTGATCTGGAAGGTAGCTTCTGACTCAGAGGATTAGCAGCATAATACCGTCTGGAATGCTTTCATTTTTGTATGGACTTTTACATTGACCTCTTCATCTCTGCAGCCCCCCACTGCCTCCCCCAACTCGATGTTCTGTTCTTCTCTGGCTTGAAAGAACTGAATTTTGTTAGGCTTCACCCACGATAAGCAGAAAAGGGTTTGTAGTAAAGTGGCAATGTTATTGGGCTAATAATCCAATGGCCAGTGCTCGAGGAACATGTGCTCAAATCCCACCACAGCATTCAGTTAATTAATAAAACTGGAGAAGGAGAAAAGCTAGTCTTGCCATTTTGATTGTGAAACTACTGGAATATTGCTAAAACTAATTTGGTTCACTGATGTCCTTTAGGGAAGGAAATCTGCTGACCTTATCTGGTCTGGACTACATGTGCCTCCAGACCCACAGCAATGTGTTTGACTCTTAACTGCCCTTGGAAATGGCCTCACAAGTCACTGAGATGTACCAAACTGTTGGGGTGCATGACACAGTCTGCCATGGTCAGGAAGGTGGCTACAGTGCCGAAAGAGGACATTCAGCCTATCGAGTCTGCACTGACTCTCTGAAAGAGCACCCTACCCAGGCCCACTTTCCTGCCCCGTAACCTCACCGGACTTGCATATCTTTGGGCCCTATTGGGCAATTTAGCTTTGCCAATCCACCTAACCTGCACATCTTTGGCCTGTGGGAGGAAACTGGAGCACCCGGAGGAAACCCATGCAGACATGGGGAGAATGTGCAAATTCCAGTTACCTGAGGCTGGAATTGGACCCAGGTCCCTGGTGCTGAGGCAGCAGTGCTAACCACTGTGCCGCCGTACCCCTCACTGCTACTTTCACAAAGGCAGTTAGGGATAGGAATGGGCAATAAATGCTCCTTTCTAGAGACCCTCTCATCCTATAAATAAATAAAAAATTGCGTGGCCGCGACCTCAGGCTTGCAGTCAAGTTGCTCTCCTCTCTTTCCTTGTAACAGTCGCCTTTCGAATAAGTAACAAGTAACGTGAACAGTAATGTGGAGAATTGTAGATTTGGACTGTGCCCTATCACCCTGTGGAGCTCCCGTTACCCATAACTGCCAAGTGCCTTATTCTAGTTGTTGAGCTAAAAAGATCACCAAAAGGTCATATGATTAATATATAGATTTTTTAATTGTGCAGTGAACAGTTTAAAGTCAGGAGAAATACATGCAGAAAACTCCACAGAAGGAGCAAACCTGGTAAACATGCGCTGGACACTAAGTATAAGCTGCTTGTCCTGAAGTCTCTTGCAGTCACATGTGGAATAGACCAGTACAGTATGATATTGCGAGCCGTTTAAAATACATAGACTGTATTTGTCCAAATAAATAATGTTACTGAAACTACTTTGTTGCACTATGTTCCATTTATGGTCATGTTTTTTTAAAACTATTAAAACTGTTGCTTTGAAAAAAAAATCTTTTACATCAAGCCAATCCCTGGCTCTGTGAGTCTACGCAATTAACAGGCACGAATATTGCTTAATCTGAATGTCACTGCTGTACCAGTCTGTGATGGCTCTGAAATTACACAGTGAGACATTCCCTTCTCTGCCGTTATAGTGGAGGGGTTAATCCGTTTAAAGTGAACAGATTAATGCCCTGAATGCTAAAACAGCAGAAAGAGGCATTTCAGAGAACGCATTAAGTGATATAATTTCAGGGCCTTTGTGATTTAAGGCTGTAATGCTCTTCAACATTATCATAATCTTGTTTTAAAATATCTTTTTAATATAACATGATATATTCATATGACACATTTTAGATGCTGTTCATAGGACAGAACAGTTGTGCAAGTTTTGTTCTATAGAAGTGAGCGTGTTTTGTTTTTCATGGCTTGGCTAACCACTGGGGTTGCGTGCAGAATGTATAACACACTTGAGCAAATTATGGCTAAGTCATGCACCACATTCCTCTACATCCTTAGACTGGGCTCCAAAGAGTCATTCCAGCTGAATATTGCACCAACAGCACTGCGGCATTACTCCAGGATAAATCCATTCCTTGGGAGGGAAGCCAGGCTCAAAGGGGATGAGGATCAAAGACCTTCCACTTGAGGCTCCCTTCTGAGCAGAGCTCTCCACTCATTCGCGAAGCCTGGACAAAATGCAGGACACTAGCGAGATGGAAAATTACAGGAGGGAAGTTGGATGGAATCAGGTTGAAGTCTTTAAATAACACCAAACTTTGGTTAGCATTTCGATTGTAAGGCAGATTGGGGGATGAGTGACGTTACATACTTTTGTGGTCGTGAATAAAAAGGAGCTGAGGACAGGAGTCAATGTGTTGGGTCCTTGACATCAATATATTGAAGATACAAAGAGGAGGCAATGTGTGTAGAATGGGGAATTCGAAATCAAAAATGTGAATTGAATTGTAGAAATAACCTGTAAGCAATTGGGTTGATCAAAAGCAAAACACCATCTCTACTTTCTATTGGGCTTTTATCTATTTTTATCTTATTTCACTCTGATGCATCCCAAAAAACTCTCTGTAACAATGGCTTACCATCAGGTGCAACATCCTGGATAAACACAAATACGCAGACAGAATCCTTGGAGATTCCCTCAGTTATGACTTAAGGCGAAAATGTTCACGACGCATTTGTTGTTTGAGCATACCAGTAAAAATGCAAAAGTCCCATTCAGTAGTGTCAAAGATCAATCTATAGATGTGTCCTTTAAAACAAGGCCAACTTCTGAAGTCAACTGTTTATATTCTCTTCTTTAAAAAAAAACTAAGTTTGTGTAGCATAGAGAGGATTTGACAAAGTAATGAAACTATGTCCAGGTGCTTTTCTACTGACTTTTCCTTTATGGTTTGATGTAAACTCCTCCAAATATTATGGCAAAGTTAAGAAAATAAACGCTGTGAAATGTCGGTTTAATTTCAGCGTCTCATCCTGCATTTCTTTCTCCCTGTGGGGCAGCTCTGTTCGTTACTGATAGAAATTCAGAAACAGATGTCCCAGCTTTCAACCAATACCGATTAGATTGACGAGAAGGCACTCTATCCAATTCTTGTGGTTTTTGGCACTTGATTTTTTTTTTGCAAATGAAGAGTGTGGAGGATTCTAGGTGGGTTTGGGAATACAGTATATTGCACATTTACAGTGGATCGTGATACAGTTATTGATAAGGAGGTTTAAGTGGGTAGAGGGCATGAAGTACCTGTTTCTGGAGGGGCGGTTCGCTAGCCTGGAGGAGCTATCAGAGAAGCTTGAGTTTTCACAGGTAGAAAGCTTTAGATATCTTCAGGTGAGGGATTTTGTGAGGAAGGTTTTCCTGTCGTTTCCGGTAGTGCCGCCATCTTCACCGTTGGAAAGGATTTTGATGCTGGCAGGGATGGAAGAGGGGAGTACCTCTCGAATTTATGGGCGGAGTATGGCAGAGGATGTTGCATCCCTGGAAGGGGTTAACCGTAAGTGGGAGGATGAGTTGGGGTGGAATTGGAGGAGGTGTGAGGCCTTGCGGAGGGTGAACGCCACTTCTTCATGCGTGAGACTGGGGTTGATGAAGCTGAAGGTGGTACATAGGGCGCACTTCACGAGGGCTAGGTTGAGTTGGATATTTGAGGAGGTGGAAGATAAGTGTGAGCGCTGTGGGAGGGGCCTGGCAAGCCATGTGCTGGGCCTGTCCTGAACTGGTGAGATTTTGGGTCTCCTTCTTCAGCACTATGTCGGAGATTTTAAAGATGGATTTGGAGCCCAGTCCCTAGCGGCCATATTTGGGGTGTCAGAGTTGCCGGAGATATGGACGGGAGCGGGGACAGATGTCTTAGCCTTCAGCTTGTGGATCGCTCGCAGGCGGGTTCTGTTGGAGTGGAGGTCAGCTTCTCCACCCAATGCCTCAGTGTGGCTGGCGGATCTCAAGGAGTTTGTACATCTTGAATAAATTAAATATACATTAAGGGGTGCAATTGAGGGGTTCCACAAAAGATAGCAGCCTTTTATAGTGTTCTTTAGAGAGCTAGTCACCGTCCACTATTAAGGTTGTTTTTGGTTGGTTGTTTTATGGTTTGTTTTTGTATTCATTAAAAAATGATCAATAAAAATATTTTTTTAAAAAAAGGAAGTTGTTTTTTTATTAATGTTCAAAATATTTGAGGCAATTCATGTTAGCCATTGAAGTTCTACAATGGTGCAGGGTTTGCTGAAACAACTGGAATTAATGTTTCTGAATGACTTTGTTAAGTAGAACCGTAGAATTCCTACAGTACAGAAAGAGGCCATTCGACCCATCAGGTCTGCACCAACCCTCTGAAAGAGCAACGTACCTAGGCCCATCCCTCGCCCTATTCCCATAATCCTACCTAACCTGCACGTCCCTGGAAAGTAAAGGGCAATTTAGCCTGGCCAATCCACCTAACCTGCACATCTTTGGACTGTGGGAGAAAACCGGAGCACCCGGAGGAAACCCACGCAGCCACGTGGTGAACATGCAAAGTCCACACAGTCACCTAAGACCGGAAATGAACGCGGGTCCTGGGCACTGTGAGGCAGCAGTGCTAACCACTGTAGGCCCAGACAATTTAAAATGGTGGAGAATGTTTTAGAATCATTATCCATAAGTTCATTGGGTAGGTATTACCATAGATTTCTTTCACTAGGAAGTACATCTAGATTTATTTTTCTTCAATCAATGTCAAACTTCTGATCCTTCAATGCATTTATGGGGTCATCTACACGATAAAGAATCATCTTAAGGACTAGCTTGCAGGGCTTTAGGGAAAAGAACAAGGGCGTGGAAGTACAGATCGGACTTCCAAGCAAGATGGGTGAATGCTTCATCCTGTACTGTCAGGTTCTACGGCTGTGCAGCTTCTCCAGCTTCTACCCAGAAGTAGGCATTTAGTGGCAGATGCTGCTTTAGCTGTGCCTGCGATAAAACCAGGAACCATCTGAAACCGCTAGCCTAGTGCTAAATACTAACATCAACTTAGCAGCTCTCTGACCATGCACAAGCCATAGTCATGAAGGTGAACAAGCTATTTGTTCATGTGGGGCATCACAACCAATGGGTCTGTTTTTGCCCATACATTAGATCAAGCGATGAACATAGAAACGCTAAAGTACATGCTTTGTAATTATGCTTTATTGCATAAATACTGAAAATTAGGCTTTGTTGCATAAATACCAAAGTGTAATCATACTCAATCATCTATGACCAGAACCAATTGGTTACGTTTCACATGAGCCTCGGCCCTATCCTCAGACAAGAACCATACTCACAACAGTAATCATTCGACAGCATTCAGAACATAGGCTGTCCCAGAAGATGAAGCTACCCAGGAATTTCCTCACTGAGGTGCTAATGGCTATTTTAACTTTGGAGTTCATTTTCATAAGATATTAGTCCAAGTCAAATTGTGGCTATTTTCTGTGACATTTTCTGAACTATTGGTAATCATTTATTAAAAGAAAAAGGCTCTTGGACACAGAATATTCAGAAGACAGTCTCAAAATCAAATCTTAAACTCTCAATTGTCGGAGAGAAAATGTTTGGGACATTCAGGAATCTTTTATTTTATTAAATTTAAAGTGCCCAATTTGTTTTCTTCCCAGTTAAGCGGCAATTTAGCGTGGCCAATCCACCTACCTTGCACATCTTTGGGTTGTGGGGGCGAAACCCACGCAGGCAAGGGGAGAATGTGCAAACTCCACATGGACAGTGACCCAGGGTCAGGATGGAATCCGGGTCATTGGCGCCGTGAGGCAGCAGTGCTAACCACTGTGCCGTCCCTGAGAAATCTTTTACAAAGTTTTTATTCACTCTCTTTCCTCCCAAGATCTGCTGAAGATCATGGAGTCATTATGGCACAGAAGGAAGCCATTCGGCCCATCGAGATTCTGTTGATTCTAATGGGAGAATAGTTTGCAGACACTGACAACACTCTGGGACATCAGCGAATGAATCATGCATCATGTGTGAGTTTAAGGCAGCGAAGCCAGTCAATCATAGAATTTACAGTGCAGAAGGAGGCCATTCGGCCCATCGAGTCTGCACCAGCTCTTGGAAAGAGCACCCCACTTAAGCCCACACCTCCACCCTGTCCCCATAGACCAGTAACCCCACCTAACCTAAGGGAAATTTAACATGGTCAATCCAACTAACCTGCACATCTTTGGACTGTGGGATGAAACCGGAGCACCCGGAGGAAACCCATGCAGTCATGGAGAACCTTGTAGTCGGTGCTGCCCACACTTGGGCTCTACACATTACATCAGGAGGAACTGACTAACAAAAAAGTAGCTGGGTTTTTTCAGTTCCATTTCCGCACTCACCCCCTCCTTAAGTCGCTCGGGAAGAAGCCATGAGGAGCATTCCAACTGCTTTATGAACCAAATATCGCGCATACTTTGTTACAATTGTGGTACTTCCAACGGATCTCTGGTATTTTTACCTGAATGAATGGGTTGATCAATTCAGTAATAATAATATCAATTAACATTTCAGGGATACTAACGACAGTTTAAGGGCCAGAAGGCCCAATGAGAATGACAGGCTGTACAACTTTGATGATTTGTGCTAGGTTTACACTGGGAGGTTTCAAACAACAAAAACACTTAATATTTTCAAACTTTTCTGGTCAGATATGTTTGTGTTCCGCCAATGGTAAAAGTAATAAACAGGAACATAAACTGTTCATTACCTTGGTCATGATCTTTATATGAAAAACAAAAATGCCTTTGCATCCCTGTCAGTATAGAGCGTGGAGAGATGATGTTACGAATATTATCTATTCCCGAGATAGACATAGCCATGAAGAGGCAGATTCTAAAAGAAAACAGTAAGTTGGATCTGCCAGTATTGCGTAGCTATGATGTGTGTCTGGTTGCAGCAACAATTTTATTTGGACGAAAAGTGATCATTGTATGAATTTTGATAAGGACGGATGTAACCTTTTAAGGAATGCATTGGCTGATTGATGCAGAGCGCAGTTTTCCCCTGAGCATTTTCAGCACAATTGCTGCGTGCCTGAGAAAGAATGGTACCAGGAAGATGGATTTTAGGAGACCAGGTATGTGCAATAGCAACACCAGCATCCACATGCTAATTTAGAATTGACGAACGTTCAATTTCACAGTGGCACAGCCACCAACACGAACAAGTACGCTTCTCATGTAAGGCTGCCAATCAGACAAGGCTACAATTTGGCGATTTAGAGGCCATGTTAGTGCTGTGAGCCTGTGGAGCACAATGTCTCAAACATGCTCAAATTAATCATCCGGGAGGAGGTTGGATGATTAGCAGGGTAGTTCTGTCCCACAAACATGGCCAGTTGATTTTATACTGATGTGGCGCTGGAAAGGATGCTCAAATTCCAGGCCATCTCTGAAGGAGAAAGTTTGATGGGAGATAATAACAATGGCCATTTAAGATTGGGGCAATAAATAAGTTAAATTGAAGGGGGAGAAAAAAAAGAGATGTATATTCTACAAAGGGTTTATCAGAGCTGTAATGTACTTGCCATATAACCCTGACTGGTGGTGTGCACTGGAGTAGACTTGTCATTTGTGCTATGATGCTCCTGCTGATAATAGCTGCCTCCTCATTCTCAAGGAGTTGTGCTCTCACAAAATGCTCTTCAGCAAGGAGCAGTTCATTTGCAGTTAACTGTGGCCAAGGTATGTACAAGATTGTAAAAGATGTGGTTAAGCTCGCTGCTCTGAATATTCAATATGGAATGTCTGAGGGGAGAGAGTTAAAGGTCAATCATTTCGCTTTACCTCAAAAGCAAAGAAGAAAAAAGCTTTTAATCACAATAAACGCTCTTGTGGTGCTTCCTGCTCACTGTATATACAGCATTAAAAAAACAAAAAGCTAGAATGGCCTTTGACGTGCCAAGAAATATAAATGTTAGGGGTGTTCTGAAGAGTAGATGACTGAACATCCTGATACCATTAAAGATTCCTTTTATCTTTAACTCTCACAGACCAATCTAACTTCCTTCCATGATGTACATACAGCAAACTGGCTATTGTGGTACTCTTGCATATTCTGGTGTACCAATGCGCCCCCGTTTCTCTTTTTTAAAATTTCTTTTTATAAACATATTTGTCTAAAAGAAAACTTTCACCAAGTACAAAGAACAATTATATACACACTGGTTGCTTACGCAGCACACCAAACTGCTACACTGGGCGATTAATACTGAGGCCCTTATCAATTCTTTTCTGTAAAATCAGATATGCATACTTGTACAACTTTCACCACAGGAAGCCACCGCTGGATGATTGAATTGGCCTTAAACTTTTGCCTCTACTTCTGGATTTCATGAACATTTTTCTTCTACCAAAAGGACATCCTGCTACACCCAGGCTCAGCGACTTTTTTCTCATGTTCCTTCCTCAGTTCAGTCCACACAGTGACAGTGGAACTTTGCTTTCTCCTTCCCCGGATTGAAGTTGTTGCAGTTGCAACCCCCCCTCCCACACCCAACCCAACCCCACCTATTGCAAACAGCTGGTAGAACTACTTCCAAACATAATCATTTCTAGAAAAATATAGGTGTAATACGATTGCTTTAGTTCAGAGAGTGTACAGGATGAAGATGATCCGTATATTACAGAAGCTTGTACAGTGCTTTATTAACACTAAAAACTGTCGGGTGACTTTGAAGATCAGTACCAGAGGCTTCACCGTCTTGACGTCATCCTTATTTGGGACAGAGTGCCCTGGAAAATCAAAGGAAACCAATGTTAGTCCTTTGGCTTGCAAGGTAATATTTTGTTCCATGTTACATTTCCAAACATTAATTCTGTTAGTTAATTTGGACTATCTTTACAGGATGAATGCCCAGAGTCCCAACACCATTCCTCCTTCCTGCAACCTCACTGCATCGGACCCAAGGCATACCCCTGGATCTACGTGCTCATTCTTTCCCAGGATCAGATGATGATGATACTCCTCCTTAAATTTTCCCTTCTTCCTTCAGTCGACATTTTTTAGGGTTAATATCAACCTCCCACAGCTTCTAAATTTATCCCTGTTGCTTTCAACTTTACTTGTGCCCTGTATAATGGCTCATTTAAAACAAATGTTTTAACTGAGCAAATGCAATTAGAGCTGAAAATATTTGAATGCCTCCCTCAGTACAGATTACATACAGGGAATCTGTTGCGCTTTTTTCTTATTTTATGCAAAGTGGAAGCCTACACTATTCACAGACAGTTCTTGCAGTTGGATGGTTCCATATCAAACTCTATGGGTGAAAGTTGAGGATAACACAAGATCCAATTCCTTTGGTTAATAGTAACTCTCATTGGCACATAGTGAAAGATGGAGCAATCACTCCTGTCAATTTCTGGGCTAATTATACTTTGTAAAATTCTGATACTGAGAGCTACTTCAGACTGGGGTGGCAAGGTGGCACAGTGGCTTGCACTGCTCCCTCACAGCTTCAGAGTTGTCAATTCCGATTTCGGGTGACTGTCTGTGTGGAGTTTGCACTTTCTCCCCGTGTCTGCGTTAAGTTTCCTCCCATAGTCCAAAGATGTGCAGGTTAGGTGGACTGGCCATGCTAAATTGCCCCTTCGTGTCCAAAAGGGTTACTGGGTTACGGGGACAGGGTGGAGGCGTGTGTTTAAACTGAAGTAGGGTGCTCTTTCCAAGGGCCGCTGCCGACTTGATGGGCCGAATGGCCTCCTTCTGCACTGTAAATTCTATGATTCTATGAATGGGATGCTCAAGCCTGGAGCCTTTCACTTTCCGTGCCTGATAATATGAAACGTTGAATTAGAAATATTGAAAATCGACATTTGGCCCTTCGAGCCTACTGATCATCCAACTCAATAGTCTGACCCCGCCTTCCCCCTATATCCTTTTGTCACCTTCGCCGCAAGTGTTATATCTAACTGCTTCTTGAAGGGAGGTGTGCGAAGAGGGGTGTGTGCTCTTGAGGTGGGATGAGTGTGGAGTAGGGTGATGGAGTAGACCTGAGGTGGCAGAAACCAATAGTACTCTTGAGGATCTTGGAAGAGCTCCTTCTGTTGACATAAGTTTTGGGCTCTGCTGTATGGGCAGGTTACACGTTGCACCCTCCACTCAGTAAAATTGGATTGGGGCAGCATGGTGGCGCAGTGGTTAGCACCGGGACTGCGGTGCCAAGGACCCGGGATTGATTCCCGGCCCTGGGTCACTGTCCGTGTGGAGTTTACACATTCTCCCCGTGTCTGCGTGTGTTTCACCCCCACAACCCAAAAGATGTGCAGGTTAGGTGGATTGGCCACATTAAATTGCCCCTTAATTGGACAAAAAAATAATTGGGTACTCAAAATTTATTAAAAAGGTATTGGATTGGACTGCTGTGTGCGATTTGGGGAGATTTATTTAGACAGCTATCCAAACGAAAGCCCCAGGGAAAATGGCAGCAATGGAGCAATGAGTGGTAAGTCCACCCCCACCACTTAAACTCTTTACTACCCCATTCCCACCAGGTGAAAGGAGTGAAAATCTCCCTCATGGTTTAGTGAATCTATTGTGCCATCTTGCCTGCCATTGAAAACATTTATTATTTTGGCTGTTTAACCGTTGCAAATGAAAACAGTGGATAAAATGTTCACATGGACAACTTGCCAGGAGTAAGGAATCAATTTGGCATTCATTCTTACGCCATCAATGTTACAGCTTTTGAGGTCACAGTCATTGTGTAGGATACATGGCGGCCAAATTGTCCACAGCAAGCTCCCACAAACAGCAATGACCAGATCATCTGCTGCTTTTTGTGATGGTGATTGAGGGATGAAGGTTGGCCAGGCCATCAGGGACAACTCTGATGGGTCAGAGCACAACACAAGAAACCTGCATTGCCAGAGCACTCGGATGCACCATTCCTCCCTTACAAAAGCCCCAACTAGATCACTAGGAGCCTTGGATGGTTCCCCTCCAGCCATCGTGGGTGTCACAATGTTACATATTTACCCCTCTCCATCAGGGATGTAAGGACAAGTGTCGGTTATTTATCCTCTAGTACCTGTTCAGTCATTTAATGTCTGATCTGAAGCCCAACTCCATGTTACTGACTCCTTATCCCCATAATATTCCTGGCTAACAACAATCCAGCAATCTCAGATTGCAGCTTAAACTGCTGGGGAGCCTGGTTATGCTTCCATTGGAGTTTGGAGAATTTGGGGATTCTCGTTGGCACCAGGTGAGTTAGAAGAACACACAGATGATGATGTTGGCAAACCAGGAAATGTGTTTAAAATCTCCAATGCATCTTATAAAATTGACTTGGGAGGTTAATTGGATTCCCTCCTTTCTGCGATTCTCTCTTGTTTTTCATATTTTGTTTTAATTTCCAGTTGATTCATAAAATACTTGGGTGTATTTTAAAAATGTAAATTTAGTGTACCCAATTATTTATTTTCCAATTATGGGACAATTTAGCGTGACTAATCCACCTAACCTGCACATCTTTGGGTTATGGGAGTGAAACCAATGCAAACATGAGGAGAATGTGCAAACTCCACACGGACAGTGACCCGGGGCCGGGTTCGAACCTGGGTCTTCAGCGACGTAGGAAGCAGTGCTAACCACTGTGCCACATGCCGACCCCAATACTTGGGTGGTTAATGGGTCACAAAACTGTGAAGGGTCATGGGGAAAAGGCAGGGGAACAGCACCAGTTGTGTTGCTCATTTGGAGAGTTGGCACAGGCAAGGATGGGCTGAATGGCCTCTCTCACTGCCGTAACAATTCTATGAGCTCACATTTAAGCAGGCATGGCTGGATGAAATACTTTTGAGCCATGGTTTAAAGAAGGGAAGTGACTGGAAAACCTTTCCACAGATGCGACCAATTGCACATCACTTTTGTATGTGAAGCTGCCTTTGGCATTGTGTAACACACATTCCACTCATAGCATGCGTGTGTCTTCCCAATTACACCCAGAGGTCTGTACCTTGACAGCTTTACATGCAAGGCTAACATGTTATGTGACCATGTCTGTTGCTGGGCAACCCTTTCGATCATTCCAATCTAATGCTTTCTATGGTTAAATGGAAAATAATAGGCTGAGGTTTGCGTTTCAAAGCAGTATCGTGATCAAGGGATTTGAATGATATTTGGAAGCATTCTTTAAAACCTCAAATGATGTGCAGCCTTGAGTGCAAGTTCCAAGCATGCTTATATTATTTATATTGTATACAGATTTCCTATTCTTGCTCTCAAACCTTGTCATTTGAGTCTTACTCTTGCGAGTTCACTTGCTCTGTTGTCATCAGCTTTTAGACCTAAGACGCTGCTGAAAATGTAAGGCACAATTTTGCGATAAGTGCTGGCTCTGCCGAGAAAACCGGTGAGCAGCTCCCCGGCTGCACAGCCGGCTTTATTTACCACATAACGCAGCACTTAGAGTAAAAGAATGCTGCAGGAGCCTCTGGCGCAGTCGCGCTGGCAGATCGGGGCCTGATAGAGCCGGCAAGGCTGGTTCCACAGAGATTGGAAAAGGTTTCTCCGATCTGCCCTGAAAACATACTCCCCCCACCCCAACAGATACCGGCAATGCCTCTCCACCCCCAGGCCTCCCATATATAAGGGGAACATCCCCAATGGAGCTCTCCAGAGGGGCCCCCCGGGTGCTATTCCTTTGACTGCTTCACATTGTAAAATACCTGTTGTAAGTCACTTTGGCGAGGAGGGAATCCTAATTGCGGGGAGAACATACGGCGGGGAAGCCCACTAACCATATAAAAATGTATTTAAAAATCTAAAAGTTATCGGAATGAGGGCGGGAGCATTGTTATGTCACCGGCAAGGGGTGGGGGGATTCGGAAAACAAGATCTTGTGGTGAGAACCTCATTTTCCAATTCTCACGAGATCTTGCACGCATGTTGCCGTTTGTGCTTTACGAAGATGGGCGCAAAATCATCTCTCTGGTTGTTTCGCCCTGTGTGACCTTGCATCACATCGAAGGATGGAGTTCCCAATCCACCAGGATTGCCCAGGGGTCTCCAGGAATTAAGACTCATCTTCAGCTCTGGCTCAGTTGGTAGCACACTCGCCTCCAAGTGGAATGAATGATCCTTGTCTCTGCTCTGGATCTCAGGGAAACACTAGGCAACCTTGGGACTGTTCCTGGTGACTACAGTACTGAGAGAGTGCTGCATATTCAGACGTGCTGGTTTCAGGTGAGACATTCCACCGAGGCCCCAAGACCTTCCGAATTGGGGTTGGGCGGCACAGTAGCACAGTGGTTAGCACTGTGGCTCGACAGCTCCAGAGTCCCAGGTTGATTCCCGGCTGGGGTCACTGTCTGTGCGGTGTCAGCATGTTTTCCCTGTGTCTGCATGGGTTTCCTCCGGGTGCTCCGGTTTCCTCCCACAGTCCAAAGATGTGCAGGTTAGGCTGATTGGCCATGATAAATTGCCCTTAGTGTCCAAAAAGATTAGGAAGGGTTACGGGGATAGGGTGGAAGTGTGGGCATAAGTGGGGTGGTCTTTCCAAGGGTCGGTGCAGATTCGATGGGCCAAAAGGCCTCCTCCTGCACTGTAAATTCTCTGTTCTATCCTGAAGTATGATTAGAAGAAGAGAAAATGGAATTCTCCCCGGTTCCCTGGATGATGCTTATCTGTGAACCAGTGCCTAAAAACAATGACCTGGGTCTTCTATTTCGCCACATCTTGTGGGAGCTTTTGGTGCACAAATTGGCTGCAGCATTTCCTCCAATACAACAGTGACTTAAAAAGTACTTCATTGCAAAGTGCTTTTGGATGTCCTGAGAAACGATAGGAGTTGCTTTCTTTTTTTTTCCACAACCACCTTCTGTCTTCCCCAATCTAAACTGCCTGGCAGGACCAATAGGTGGACCCACACAGCAATTGTTTGTTGTTTGTGAAAAAAGGCATTGCAAAGCACTTTACAACCAACGTTTGAAGTCACAGTTGTGTAGGAAACATGGTGGCCAAACTGTGCACAGCAAGCTCCCACAAATGTAAATTTGTGTCTAATATGTAAGAAATAAGTGGAAGCATAACTTGCATTGTGGTGTTGCCTACTGGTGCCAAATATGGGGATTGCTGGACTAAAGGGTTAAAGGACTAACAGAAAAGGATTCTGTAAACTGGATTAGAATGTTTCCTGTCTCATATTTTGTATTAAATTGCCATGGCATTGTCTCAAAGTCTCTCTCTGTGTTTTGAATGAAAATCGAAGGTCTTTCTGACAGCCGCTTGGCAATGTGGCAATTCCTCCTAACGCTCTGAACAATTCATCATCCACACGAGTGTACATACTATAGGGGCCTTGTCCTCAGTCCTGGTACCAGTCTGATGGGTGGGACTGCCCGCAGGATTCCTCCTCAGTTCAAGTTTCACCGATTGCCTCTTGCCCACAGTTTCACTCCTTGGCATTCTCTCAGTGGCGATATCTGTCAGGATCTGCTTTGCTATTTCTCTTCGCTTTGACGGCAAGCTGGAGTTGAGTGCAGAGTGCATGTCTGAGCTGTCTTGCCCTGTCTGGACAAAGAGACGGAGTTAGTAAGAAATATGTGAGCACAACCCACAAGCTTAGACGCTCACCCAGGGAGGGACGCTATGCATCGCCATATTATTTGAAACCGTTGCTTTTGTTTTTGCTTTTAAATATATCAAATGTCAGAAGATTCCAGAAATACATTGGGCGAGAACAAAGTTGAATCGTTTAGCAGAGCTTATTTAAATGCCAAACTTAAATACTTTTGAATGCACCAGTATGGAAATATGAATGCACAACATTCTTAACAGTAAATATGTCACACTCTGGAATGTAAAAAGAGCCTCGTACAGACCATAGGTACAGATCTCCTTTCCAACTTGGCATTGTATTAGCAACAATGCATGATTCAACCTGCATTTCATTAAATTCTAATCTTCAAAGTTAATATTCTTGCTTCCCCGGTTTTGAAATTTTTTAATAAGATACCAGTTGATCTCCCAGTCATTGCAGATAGTGGGGGTTGGGGTGGTGGTGGCGGGGGGAGAGGGGTGTTGTTGAGACTGAATGGTGCCTTCCCGTGAAGAGACGTTAGAAAGCAGGTCTAACTGAACCAGTTTATGCATGTAATCTGGTCTCCAGTTTATTGTTGTATATTCTATTCTTAGTTTTTGTATTTCCACTCTAACATCGTGGTGTTTGTTTTAGCTTTCGACCTTGGGTGTCTGGTGGACGGTAGAATCGGGATCTCTACCTGATGTCAGGCAAGAGGTCAGGCCTATTTGATGGTTGGGCTTCCTTTACATTCTGTTAGGGAACTCCCTGCACATTTCTAGTACTGTTGGCCAGCTCACACCTTGTGAGGAGGTGGCGGTGGTGGTGGCAGGGACGACGTTCCTGCAGGCATTCAGTGCGTTTTGCTGTTCAAGATGGGAGAGAGGATGGCAACTGTGGATCCTTGGATTGTTTCGTGTATGGGTTTCGAAGAAATGCCAGGAGCCAGGTGTAAGGAGAATGGGTCGTGTCTCTACACACCCAAATATTTTATTCTTCAAGGGATGCAGGCAGCATTTGTTGCCCATTGTAAATTGCCCTTGAGAAGTTGGTGGTGAGCTGCCTCCTTGAACCACTGCATCCCAAGTGGTGTAGGTACACCAACAGTGCAGTTAAGGAAGGAGTCCCAGGATTTTACCCACACACAGTGAAACAACTGCAAAATTTCCAAGCCTGGATGGTGTGCGGCTTGAAGGGGGACTTGCAGGTGGTGGAGTTCCCATGTGTCTGCTGCCCTTGTCTTTCTAAGCGGTCACAGGTTTGGAAGGTGCAGATCTAAGAAGTCTTAGCGAGTTGCTGCAGTACATCTTGAATATGGTAGACATGCTGCCATGTGCGTCCATGGTGAAGTGAGTGAATATTTATGATGGTGGATGGGGTGGCGACCATGTGCACTGCTTTGTCCTGGATGGTGTTAATCTTCTTGAGTATTGTTGGAGCTGAACTTCAGGAAAGTGGACACTATTCCATTACACTCCTAACTTGTGCCGTGAGTATGGTGGACAAGCCTTGGGAGTCAAGAGATAATTTACCCACTGCAGAATTTCGCAACACCTGACCTGCTCTTGTAGCTACAGCATTTATATGGTTGGTACAGTTAAATATTTTGTCAATGGTGACTCCAAGGTTGATGGTGGGGGGGAATACATTGATGGTAACTGTTAAGTGCCATAGGGAGCAGCCAGATTCTCTTGTTGTAGAAGATCATTTCCTGGTACTTATCCAGGTCTTGATGCATTTGAACATGGACTACTTCAGTATCTGGAGAGGTGCGAATGATACTGAACATTGTGCGGTCATCAGTGAACATCCCCACTTCTGACCTTATGATGTCGTGATGGTCACTGATGAAGGCGCTGAAGATGGTTGGGCAATGGATATTACCCTGAGGAACTCCTGCAGTGATGTCCTTGAGTTGAGATGATTGACCTCCAACAACCACCAGCGTCTTCCTTTGCGTCAGGTATAACACCAACCATCTTGTAAGGGGCCTAGTTTGAGGGCTACGTTGACGGCAGCATTGCCAATGACTCCGAGTAGGTATTCAAGGAGCCCGGTGGTGCAGTCCACAGTGAAGATATGGAATCAGTTGAGGAGGCATTTTAGGGTGGAAGGGATGTCGGTGCTAACGCCGCTGTGTGAGAATCATGGGTTTGAGCCGGGGAGGATGGATAGTGTATACAGGAGGTGGAGGGAAGTGGGGCTCGTCAAGGTGAGGGATCTGTATTTGGAGGTAGGGTTCGCCAGTCTGGAGGAGCTAAGGGAGAGGGTAGAGCTGCTGAGGGGGAGTGAGTTCAGGTATCTGCAGGTTAGGGACTTTGCGCAAAAGGTCTGGAGGGGGTTCCCTAGGTTGCCGGGATACACCCTGTTGGAGCAACTGCTGCTTCCGGATGTGGAAGGGGAGGGAAGAATTGGGGATATATACAAGTGGCTGGGGTCGCAGGGAGGCAAGCGGGTGGTGAAGATCAAGGAGGAATGGAAAGCGGAGCTAGGAGGAGAGATCAATTGGGGAGTATGGAGTGAGGCACTACATACGATAAACGGGGCCTCTTGTGCAAGGATGAGCCTGATACAGTTTAAGGTGGTGCACAGGGTGCATATGACTCGGGTGAGAATGAGTGGGTTCTTTCAGGGGGTAGCAGATGAGTGTGGGAGGTGTGGACGAGGGCCAGCGAATCACACGCACATGTTTTGGGGTTGCAAAAAATTGGGAAGATTCTGGGCGGGAGTGTTCGCGGTCTTAGCCAGGATAGTGGAGGAGGAGGTGGACCCGGACCCTTTGGTGGCGATATTTGGGGTTTCAGAGAAGCCGGAGCTCATGGAGAGGAGGAAGGCCGATGTCTTGGCCTTCACCTCTCTGATTGCACGGTGGTGAATTCTGCTGGAGTGGCGGTCGGCATCGCCACCGTGGGTAGTGGCTTGGTTGGGTTACCTGTACGATATCCTGTGATTAGAAAAGATAAAGTATGAGTTAAGGGGCTCTTCAGGGGGGTTTGAGGAAAGGTGGGGGATGTTTGTGACCGTGTATGAGCGGCTGCTCGTCGCGGGGGAGGGGGGCTGTAAAAGGGGAAAAATCTGTACAGACTGATTTCTATTGACTTCAATTTCTCTGGGCCTCCTTGATGCAACATTCATTCGAATACTGTCTCCCGGGGGAGGCATGTGAGTGAATGTGAGAGTGGCTGTGTTTTCGTGAGCTCCTTCTCTGCTCATCTTTTATTTGTCATTTCATCCTAGTGCACATTTTGTATTTGTCTTTTCTTGGTTTACATAGCTTGTGCTATGTCCTGAGAAGCGGTTGGTCGCGAGAAGTCGAGATCTGGATCCTGTCCACAATGGGTGAAATCCCGACTTGCAGAGTTAAGTGAATTTAAAAGCTCATTTAACTCTGCCGACACCAGCTTGAACCAGCTTCTGGGATCTACCGGCCTTCCCAAGGAGACCCCAACTGGGCGTCGTTCAGCATTAGTCTCCACAAACAGGGACCAGGTGGAATGGCACTTGGGGGGGTCTCCCAGGTGATCAGAGGCCCCTGGGTGGCTGGTATCTGGACAGGACACCACTCTGGCAGTGTCACTTGGGCACTCTGGCAGTGCCACCAGGCTGCCAGCATGGCAGGGTGCCTAGGCGGCACTATCAGGCTGGGGCATTGCTGAGTACAAGGCTGGTAGTGCCAAGGTGCCCAAGTGGCATTTTCCCACACGGGGATTGGGGATGCCCTGCCCGTATGAGGCAGGGTGGGGGGGGGGGGGGTCTTGTAAACCCTCAACAGGTAAGTTGGGGCATTGGGGGAGGTACGGGGTTCATGTCGGGGAGGAAAGAGATTGGGGCACCATTTATAAATCGGAAATGTGACTGAGTGTGACCTTGGCGGGGCATTCCCCACTGAGGCCTGAAACAAAAGTGCCATTAGTCAGTGGGGCTGTTCTCGGCACTTGACTCCTCTAATCCCGCCCAGGATGGATTTTTTTTTTGGTTCAATTGCGCTCGTTGTCTTTGCTGAAAATCTCAGCTCTGCGGTGCAGGTCGTCAGGATTCACTTCCAAGAATTGCAGGGAAGTTTTATGGTGGCAATGGAGGTGCACAAGGAGGCTCTTGTACATGAGGAGCACCTCCCCTGGAGTTCCTGTTGCATGGCCTGTTGCCCATCCTGACTAGTTTGGGAGAGGGAGACTGAGCGGGGTATATCCCTGGGCCCGGCCCCTGGTGACAGATGGCGGAAGAATTCCCAAGTGAGTTCGAGGATTGGCTGCCATTTTTTGGTGATCTTGCTCTGAAGACTGGGGGTTTAAGATTCAAGGGAGAACAACGTATATTGTCTTCGAGGCTAAGGGTTGGTCTGGCCCACCGATCACTGGTCCTGTATTATCCTGTTCCGGATGCTCGTCGTGAGGAGCCAGCCCCCCGGCGATTCTCTGCACGCGATGGGGCCGAGTGGCCGCCGAGATAGGCTGAGTCCTGCCGGCGCCGTTCATGTGTGGTCCTACCCGGCGGGACCTAGCCGTTCATCCTGCGGGGGGTGGCCTGGTGTGGGGGGAGGGGGGATCCGACCTCGGGGGGGGGGGGGGGGGGGGGGCCTCCACCGTGGCCTGGCCCACGATCGGGGCCTACCGATCGGCGGGCCGGCTTCTCCTGGTGGGGGCCTGCCTATGTTCCTCCGCGCCGGGCCCCTGTAGCTCTCCGCCATGTTGCGCGGGGCCGGCGCGGAGAAGGCAACTGGGGCGCATGCGCGAGTTTGCGCCGGCCTTAGACCCGCGGCGCCCGTTTGACGCCGGTATTGGCAGCTGGAGCAGCGTTGGGCTCTCCATTGCCGCGCTGGCCCCCTGTGAGGCGCAGGATCGCTGATCCCGGGAGCCTGTTGACGATGTCGTAAAACGCGACGGCGTTTACGACGGCATCAACACTTGGCCTCAGGATCAGAGAATCCCACACCATGTCTTTATCCTGAGGACTGCAGCTCGTCTGTTAACCTGAACATTACTCCCTGTTGATCATGTTGTTGTTTTCTTGATGCTGTCTTCTTTCCTACAGGGGATGTGAAATATGGGTGTGATGGCCTGCACTGTTGCTTATCCTGATTTAGCAAATGCAAAACAGGATTTGTGCACGGTTTCACTAATGTAATTATGCCTTATAGTGTCTTATAATCCTTGCGATTGGGGGAAGGGGTGTTCTTCGTTATCACCCCTTGTCTCGTTGAAAAGATGAGTGGTGCCAGAGCAGGGAGAGGGGTGGAAAGTTGGAGTTGTTAGGGTTAGTTCGTCCTCACTAAGATTGAGGATAGCACCCCCAGTTAGAGCTGATCCATTTCAGAAATTTCTTTTTTTTTAAGATTTGAATTTAGAGTAGGCTGAAGTGGGATTGGTATTTGTGGCTGAGGATTAGGGATGATAGTGGCCCTGAGTATCCGTTTTATAGGTTTGTGGTTCCCGTGAGTCAGTTGGGTGTCCCCCTTCCTGGGGGTCTCTTTTTTCCTTCTTTCATGTGGGCAAGCATTGTGCTGGTTCTGGCCTGGTGAATTCTTGGTTGAGGGGGTGAGGAGGGCCGGCCTTCCCTCCCAGGGTGTTTTATTTTTAAAAATATAAATTTGGACTACCCAATTCTGTTTTCCCCCCAAATATAGCATGGCCAATCCACCTACCCTGCACATCTTTTTGGGTTGTGGGGGTGAGACCCATGCAGACACAGGGAGAATGTGCAAACTCACATGGACAGTGACCCGGGTCCTCAGTGCCGTGAGGCAGCAGTGCTAACCGCTGTGCCGCCCCTCCCAGGATGTTCTATTGATAGGTGTCTTGATGGTCCTTCTTCTCCCGGACTGGGATTGCCCCCTGACTAGAGTTAGAGCGATTATCCTTTCCCTCCTTTGTGTGAGTGGGAATGATGCATTGCCCTGGATGGGGTTCGTTGGGTGCATACCCGACAAGGTTTTGGGTTGTAAGGGACGTCCTGGGGACATAATTTCCTGAGTTTTCTTTTGGGATGGTGCTGGGCTAGGCCAGGCGTGGCATCGTGGGTGGTATCCTGTTGTCCCTGAGAATTGGGAGGTACCGAGCGGAATCCTCCGTCCCGGCAGCCAGCCAATGGGGCTTTCCATTGTGGCCACCCTCACACTGTCGGGAAATCCACAGGCGTGAGTGCGCTGCTGGCAAAATGGAGGATAATGCCGATGAAGAAACCTGCCCACCCCTCTTTTGTTGGAGCCTGTGGGTTACTTGGGGGGGGGGGTTTACTTGTAGAGGCTGGGTTTGGTCCCATAGAGATTTGGGGATGGACTGAGTGCTGTATTTCAGTGTTTTTCAAACTTTTTGGGGGACCCATTTTTACCTACCAGCCAACCTTCGGGACCCAACCCGGCCGACCTTATCAACCCACGGCAGCCGACCTTCGCGACCCACAGCGGCCGACCTGCACGACCCACCATTTTCTCTTACCTTCCATGGTACCCCAATGGTCGCTTTGTCCCTTTGGCCCCCCGAACTTGGAAAAAAGGCTGCGACCATATTTTTAAAAATGCGGCCGCACTGCGCATGCGTGCCCGATCTTCGGTGCGCATAGTTGTGCATGTGCACCGATGATCGGACACGCATGCGTCGTGCAGCCAAATTTTTTTCATCTGTTCCTGCCCATTTTGAAGGCCGCTTGCAGCCGGCGTTATTAAAAGCCAGCTGTTGCGCGCGGATTTGCGCGATCGGGAGCGCCATGACAGATGGCTCCACGACCCTCCCGACACCAGCCCGCGACCCACCCACGGGTGGCGCCCCCAAGTTTGACAATGCCTGCTGTACTTGGTGAATATCCTGTTTTTTCCCCTGGGTAGGTGTGATTCCGTCCTTATTGACTGGTGGGTGGCTCTTCTCCTTGTTGGTGTGTTTAGGAAAGCTGCCTCAGAAGTTAGGGTGTGGGCTGGCCTTTTTTTTGCTCCTTGCTTTTTGTGTATGGTATTGTTTTGTAATTTTGTTGTGTTCATTACTAAAATGTAAAATCCTAATAAATGTTTTTTAAAAAAATACTGTCTCTCATCGCGTGTGGAATTCAGCCCTTTTCTCCATTGTGGACCAAGGCTCCAGTGAGGTCAGGAGTTGCTGAGTGGCCCTGGTTCCCTCCCCTCTGTACCACTGTTCTCCTCATGCATCACTAACTTCCCTCTAACGTCGGCAATAATTTAGCTTGGACTTAAAATGACTTGTGGACATTCAATACAAGGACATGTGACACCATTCCTCTGCCCCACGGGGAGGTGACAAGATGAGATGGGTTGCACTCATTTAATAACTTTGAGTAGGAATTCCTGGAAGCTCTATGTAGCTTTAGCAAACTACATTTATATTTATGGATTTTTTGTTTGGAGTACAGAGTGTTCTCTCTTTTTCACATTTGTTTTCAAATGTGCTCCCCTTATGTTTTGCCCTTGTGTGTGGTGTGAAGACTACAAGACTTTGGGAATATTCATCAAGACAGTTGTGTTGTACTATCATTAAGAATGCTATGCATAAAATAGAGTGTGTGTGTATGGGAGGTGCGGTTGGGGGTCGATGGAGGGGAAACAGAGCAGAAACTGCGAAATAGAGAAAATATTCCCAAGACCAAACTCGCAACTAAAGCATAAGGCGCTGGTTTATGCAATGGTTGGGCTGTTCTGGAATATTTCATGTATTTTGTAGTATCCTGTTACATATTTTGTCTTCACCTACGCAAGGGAAAGCTAAGTGAAGAGAAACGGTATGCACTGTTGCTGAGACATGTTAATAACTCCCAAGAATTTGTCTTGTTGAGATTTTGAAAAAAAATTATTTTCCTTAATACATCTTCTAAAGACACTGACCCATCAAGAGGTACAATTCCATGGCCATCAATGTCTCTTGCCCAAGTTGTCATTTTTCACCTGAGCCTAGAGCATCAGCTATGACTCAGTGGGCAGCACTCTTGCTCCTCAGTCAGTAGGTTGTGGATTAAAATCCCACTCCAGAGCCTTTATACATCAGTGCGGTTTTGGGGGAGTGCTGCACTGAAGGAAGTACTGTCTTTTCACATGAGACATTAAACTGAGGTTCTGACTGCCCTCCCAAGTAGACGTGAAAGATTCCACAGCACTATTTTGAAGAAGATCAGGGGAGCTAATCGTCTTGGTCTGGACAAGATTTATTCTTAAATCAGCATCACAAAAATAGATTTTTTATTGGTCAATATCGCGCTGCTGTTTGTGAGATCTTGCGGTGTGTAAATTGACTGCTGCGTTTCCTTGTTTTACAACAGTGACTACACTTTGGTTGTAAAGAGATATGGGTCTTCATGAGGTGGGCAACACGGTAGCACAGTGGTTAGCACAGTTGCTTCACAGCTCCAGGGTCCCAGGTTCAATTCCCGGCTTGGATCACTGTCTGCGTGGAGTCTGCACGTTCTCCCCGTGTCTGCGTGGGTTTCCTCCCGGTGCTCCGGTTTCCTCCCACAGTCCAAAGATGTGCAGGTTAGGTGGATTGGCCATGCTAAATTGCCCTTCGTGTCCAAAAAGGTTAGGTGGGGTTACTGGGTTACGGCGTTAGGTTGGAAGTGTATATGGGGTGCTCTTTCCAAGGGCCGGTGTAGACTCGATGGGCCAAATAGCCTCCTTCTGCACTGTAAATTCTATGATTCTATGAGGTTGTAAAAGGAGCTATATAAATACACCTTCATGTTGCAATTAGAATTCCAGCATTGGTACATTTTCCAAACTAATTCCAACTGATTAAGTATTGTGGAAATGAGTTAATTAAGCCATCACCGACCAATCATACCTGGAGTGAAGCACCAAAGCGAGAGAGCGTGTTATCGTGCCTGTGATATGGCCCAATGGCGTACAACCCTCTAATTCTGCATAATACAGTGTATTTTACCAGACAGAATATTACATCAATAATTGGCCAAGTTTTTATTTTATTCTTAAGAGTTGAGCACTTGTTTTAATTGATTAAAGCTGGAGCAGTTAAAAAAGGAACATACAGCTGACCTCGCTACCTTTGAGAAAATCATTAGGGTCCCTCTCCCTGAACTTTACTGGAAGGCACACAATGAGATTGCGATCTGCAGAGTTGCTATTCACTTGTATGTTGAGTAAGCAATCAGCATTCAGGATGACCAATAACCCCAAAGGTCTGATACCCCAACCTCTATATACAGCAGTGTCAGCCATGTTCAGCATTCTGGGGATGATGAAAGCCATTACCATAGTTATAGTACAAACACACAGTGGATGCACTTAAGAAAGTTTTATAATGTGAACATTTAAATCAAAAGTTTGTTCTTTTGTTTTAAATAAATTGCATTGCACATTATTTTCTAATTGTGTTCTCCAAGCAGGTTCAGGCCTCTCATTCTGAGCTGAAGCTATTAGGCCTCAATGATTTTTCTCTGTGCCCATCAGCTTAACTTGGTGATGTGACCCCTGCATGATTAACTTGATCCAGGACAAATAGGCCGGGCAAAGACTGATTATGGAAGACAGCTACAATAGTTCCCCAGGAGGAGGAGGGGCCTACTCCGCCTGTTAATTTGGAGGGTTGGACACCAGAGGCTCCTTTTTGTCGAAGCCGATGTTAAGGAGCTGTGACACACACCAGACTCAACATAAATATTTTTTCTATAATATACTGTCTTTTTGAACAAATTAATTATTTTAATAAGGCTAAAGCTTTTCTGGAAATTCACAAAGAACATTGGACTTTGTGGCGTGAGGCAAACATTTTGATAGCTGCCAAAGATTTGCTTTCAAAGTGAGCAGGTGGTGTTTTAGGAGAAATATCCTAATTGGTCAATTTTGCACTCTGTAAAATGAGGGCACTGAGGACTAATTTTTGCAGGGTGGTTGATTGTCTGAAGGGAGTTTGTGTGACAGTCCAGCACAGTGGTGGGCAACTCCTGCGGCCCACCTGGGTTCTGAGAGCAGCAGCACAAGACATTTTGTTGATGCACTGGGTTGCCAAATTCTGCTGATTTCCGTCCATGTAGTTTTGTTCCTACCAGTATAACTGAAGTGATATCCATATAAAGCAAGGGCAAGTGAAGTTGGGTGTGTGCTGATTGCTCACAACATTGACTGTGAAAGGTGGGCGCCCCTTTGTGTCCAAAGTGTAATGTTTCTTCTGTTTTTACCAATTTGGAATTGATGATGGTTCTATTAATATATAAATGATTATGCATTTTCCCGAACCCGTTATGAAATATTTGGCATGTATTAAATATATTTAATCTTATTCCTGGGGTCATCGTGCGGCACGGTGCCGCAGTGGTTAGCACTGCTATCTACAGCGCTGAGGACCCGGGTTCGATCCCAGCCCTGGGTCACTGTCTGTGTGGAATGTGCACATTCTCCCCGTGTCTGTGTCGGTTTCACCCCCACAACCCAAAGACGTGCAGGTTAGGTGGATTGGCCACATGAAATTGGCCCTTAATTAAAAGAAAAAATAATTGGGTACTCTAAATTTATTTTTAAAACAATTCATGGGGTCATATCCAGTGAACAAGCCCGATTTCAATCTTGCAGCCCACCAAGATGAAGGAGGCCACTGTTAAGAAAGCATTGATAATTATATTTGTTTTGTTACACATTAGAAACTAGGGATTGTTTTATGTGTGCTTAATTTAATATTTTTGTGCCTTCGAAGGATAAAACCCATAGTTAGATTCATGCTGGACAAAGGTGTTTGTATATGTGGGGTTGGTTTCAATTCCAACTGGGATTCTAATGTGCTTCGAGAAGGCTACAGAAGTGTTTGTTACAAGAGAAGGCTACAGAATGAAGAGTGAATAAACCAGCAGAGGTTGCTTAGCAACTAGGGCCTTGCAAAGTTGAGAAGATTTTAAGTTTTAGTTCAGCTGAATTTGATTGCAGTTGGAGATAGGTAGTGAGAGAGATGGGAGCTCCCCAGCTCTGCTAGAAGCAGTTGGTTTGAGAAGGCTAAAGAGGGAATGCCTCTCTCAGCCTTGTTAGAAGGAACGCCATATTATGGAGTAATGGGTAAGAGAAGACGCCGGAAACCTAAATTCCAGCCAGTTATCGAAATTAGAGAAAATGGGAACCAGAATAGATTACTGTTCAGTAAAGTCGCAGAGATTGAAAAGACATCAGAGTGTGAGAGGCCAGAAAAATATCTGCAGTAGTGCTACGGTCTGTGAGAAATTAGCAGAGTTTGGGAGATATTATTTGAAATAATTGTGGAAATCAGTTGCTGGACCGGGGATGTTTGTGTGAAAGCCTTTAAGACAAATGAAATCCTAAAGGGGGTGGTGTAAATCCTGGAGTGGATTCACTTTAAAAGTGGAACAGAAGCTGTGTTTAAAAGAAACAGTTGTAAAACCTGGACTGGATTTTGGAATGCAAACTGCCAAGGGAAAGCATTATTATGAAATAAGATTTTAAAGTATGTTTTCGGAGTGGAGTTTGGAAACTCTCATGTGACAATTAACTGACAAACGTGGGTTCAGAGTGGAGTGCGTGTAATAAATATTGCAGGGTCCACAATATTTTGGGAAGGCAGACAGAGTGTCAAATGAGTAGAGATAGTGCTGATAGGACAGGATGATAGGGCTTTCACGAGCAGGATCTGGCTTCAGAAGATCATGAAGTAGAATCAGTATGGGTAGAAATCAGAAATAACAACAGTCCGTAAACAATGGAGGGAATACTTTATCCCCCCCCCCCCCAACTTTGGTGAGACTGTTGGGCAGAACATGAAACAAACAATTATTGGAGCTTGTAACAAAGGCAATGGGCAGGATTTTCTGTGCAACACGGGGTGGCCCGGTGGTTAGTACTGCTGCCTAACAGCACCAGGGATCCAGGTTCGATTCTGACCTCGGGTGACTGTCTGTGAGGAGTTTGCACTTTCTCTTCCTGTCTGCGTGGTTTTCCTCCGGGTGCTCCGGTTTCCTCTCAATCCAAAGATGTGCAGGTTAGGTAGATAAGTGTCAAAAGGAGAGGTGGGGTTACGAGGATAGGGTGGGGGATTGGGCCTGGGTGGGGTGCTCTATTAGAGGGTCAGTACAGATTCGGTAGGCTGAGTGGCCTCCTTCTGAACTGTAGGGATTCTATGAACCCACTCCATGTTTCGCAGTGGCGGAGGCGACCCACCATTGGTCGGTGGTGGGATATTGTTGTTGGCAACGGGCCTTCCCATTGAATGCACGCCGCTCCTTCATGAAACCAAAGGCAGGGGTGCACCATCGGTGGAACCGGACTATCCCACCAGCATGAATGACTGTAAAGCTCCAACCAATGTAAGAAATGTTGGGTTATAGCAAGTGTAGCGCACACCAAAGGAATAGTTCACTACTCCCTGAGTACTGATGTGACTGTTCCACGAATCATATAGACTGGGACAAACAAATTGGCATGAGAGGTTTAAAATATTAGTTTGTGGAATATTTTATGAGTTTGTGGAATATTTTCATGCTAAAATGTGTTTTGGAGCCGACGAGGGATAAAGCTATCCTAGATCTAGTATTATGTTATGAAGCAGGGTTAAATAGTAATGTCATAGTAAAAGATCCACTGAAAAATAGTGATCATAATACCACTGAACTCCGGGTTAAATTTGAAAGTGACATACTCCAATCACAAACAAGAATCTTAAACTTAAACAGAGCCAATTGCATATGTATGAGAGGAGAGCTGGCTAAGCTTAATTGGGTAAATAGACTAAAAGGTATGGTCGGAAATGAACAGTATGAAATATGTAAAGAAATAATTCAAATTGCCCAAACAAAAACTCAAAAAGGAAGACGAATCTGTGGCTCACTCAGGATGTTAGAGATAGTATTAGATTAAAATAAGAAGCTTAAAATATTCCCCAAAACCGTAACACGTCTGAGGATTAAGGGCGTTTTAGAAACCAGCAAAGGTCAATCAAAAAGATGATAAAAAGGAAAAAAAGTAGAATATGAGAGTAAACCGGCCAGTAATATTGTAAATAGATTGTAAGTGCTTTTATAAGTTTATAAAAAGGAGGAGAGTAGCTAAAGTTTTTTTTAATATAAATGTTTTAATTGGGTTTTTGAACAGAGAGTAGCTAAAGTTAACATTAGTCTGTTAGAATCAAAGAGAGTAGAAATTATCATGGAGAATGAGGAAAGGGCAGAGTCACTGAACAAATATTGCAATGTCTTCACAGTGGAAGACACAAGTTTCATTCCAGAAATAGATGGTAAAATATGGGCTAAAAGGAGTGAGGAAATTTGGGAAAATAATATCAACAGAGAAGAAGTATTGGAGAAACTCAATGGACAAATCCCTGGATAGCTGCAGAGATAATGGATGTGCTGGTTGTGATTTTCCAAAATTAGATTTTCCAAAATTCATTGGATTTGGGAACAGTCTCATCAGGTTGGAAGTTGCCAAATGTTGTACAACGTTTCAAGAAAGGGGTGAGAGATATAACGGAATTACCAGCCAGTTAGGCTAACATAAGTTGTTGGAATCTATTATTACTGAAGTCTTAAAAGTGCACTTAGAAAAGCAGAATATGATTAGAGCAAGTCAACATGGTTTTACTAATTTATTTTGACAAATTTATTGGAGTTCTTTGAAGATGTAAGTAGTAACTTAGATAAATGGGAACCAGTAGACTTCCAAAAGACTTTCTAAAGGTGCCACACAAAAGGCAAGATAATTGCACATGGAGATAAGGATAAAGGATTGGTTAACAGGTAGGCAGCAGAGAGTGGAAATAAATGGGACTTTTTCAAGGTTTCAGATAGTGATTAATTTTTTTAATTAAACATTTTTTTAAATTTTTATAAAGAGTACCCAATTATTTTTCCTTCCAATTCAGGGGCAATTTAGCGTGGTAAATCCGCCTAACCTGCACATCTTTGGGTTGTGGGGGTGAAACCCACACAGACATGGGGAGAATGTGCAAACTCCACACGGACAGTGACCCAGGGCCGGGATTCGAACCCGGGTCCTCAGCGCCGCAGTCCCAGTGCTAACCACTATGCCACGTGCTGCCCCCCCCCCCCGATAGTGATTAATGGAGTGTCATGAGGGTCAACGCTAGGGCCTCAACTAATTTCAATCATCAAATCCCTACAGTGGAGAAGGAGACCATTTGGCCCAACGATTCTGCAATGACCCTCCGAAAGCGCATCCTACCTCGGCCCACTCCTATGCCCTATCCCCATAACCCCACCTAACCTGACCACTTGAGGGACAATTTAGCATGGCCAATCCATCTAATCTGCACATCTTTGGACAGTAGGGGGAAACTTGAACACCCGGAGGAAACCCACGCAGACAAAGGGGGAAAATGCAAACTCCATACAGTCACCCAAGGCTGGAATTGAACCCGGTGTTGCGAGGCAGCAGTGCTAACCACCATGCCACCCTATCTATATTAACCCATATTAATGACTTAGATGAAGAGGCAGAGAGTAATGCATCTAAGTTTGCTGATAAGATAAAGCTAGTTGGAAAGGTTTGGTGTGGGACGGACACAGAGACTGCAAAGAGATATAGAAAGTGAGTGGGCAACAAGGGGGCAGATGCAGTATGATGTAGGAAGGTGTGAAGCTATTTATTCACTTTGGTCACAAAATAGAAAGGTTGAATATTTCTTAAAAAGGTGAGAAACATATATGTGTACATGTTCAAAGAGATTTGGGTGCGCTCATAAGAAGTTAACACAAAGGTGCAGCATGTAATTAGGAAGGCAAATAGCTAACATTTCGAGTCCGATGACTCTTTGTCAAGCGCTTTGACAAAGATTCATTGGACTCGAAACATTAGCTCTTTTCTCTCCCTACAGATACTGCCAGACCTGCTGAGATTTTCCAGCATTTTCTCTTTCGTTTCAGGGTAGATTTTGAGATGGTTTTTCGCCGGGGAATCTAAAATCCCCTGGGCGCAGTTTTCCGGATAAGGAGCTGACTATTTAGGACTGTGAGGAGGGGAAATGTCTTGACTTGCAGGGTTGTGAATCTTTGGGATTCTCTGCCCAAGAAGGTTTTGGTGCTCCATCATTGAATACAGTTAAGGCTGGGCCAGACAGAATGTTGGTCTCTCTGGGGGATATGGGGAGTGGGTGGGAAAATGGAGTTGAAGCCAAAGATCAGCCATGATCGTACTGAATGGGTGAAAAGGCTCGATAGGCTGAGTGGTCCCCTCCTGCTCCTATTTCTTGTGCAAAATGTGGGATGGGTTAAAGACAGAAGAGATTAAATGACAAAACTGTCAAGGAACAAAAAAACAAAATGAGTGGTAATGGTTGCAGTAAAGAAACAAAGCATTGGTCCAGAGTGTGTGTGTGAATGGCAGAATAATATCAGCTTTGTCCAAAAGCAAAAACACGAAAAACAAGATTCAAACTGGCATCTGGCAAGGAACAGAATAAAAATGTGGGAGCGAGTTCCTGGTCTCAAACTGCTGAACTCAATGTTGAAATCGGGAAGGCTATGAAGTGCCTAACTGGAAAATAGGCACTTTACACATTGCTGGACTCAACATTTTGTCCAACAATTTTAGATCATAAACTTGTGTCCTCTTGTTGTTTCTTTTTTTGCTAGTTTGGTTGTTTTCTCATTTTTTAAATTCCTTCACTTTGCACTTGGGATGGCTGCAGCCATTCACAATTAATCTCGACATCTCTTTTGTTTCTTCACTATACCCCAAACCAAACCCTTTGGATTTTGTACCATGAAATCTTTTGTTATGGGATCTCTCCTGCTCACCATCCCACCACAGATCTTCCCTTTTGTTCTTCTTCCCCCGTCACCCCCTCCTTCAGCTGTTTCAAGAACCTATTACATTCCTAGGTTTCCTCAGGGCTGACAAAGGGTCATTGACCTGAAATGTTAGCTCTGTTTCATCCCACAGACTGCTGCCTGACTCACCGAGTATCTCTACTGGGCAGCACGGTAGCATAGTGGTTAGCACAGTTGCTTCACAGCTCCAGGGTCCCAGGTTCGATTCCCCGCGGGTCACTGTCTGTGCGGAGTCTGCATGTTCTCCCCGTGTATGCATGGGTTTCCTCCGGGTGCTCCAGTTTCCTCCCACAGTCCAAAGATGTGCAGGTTAGGTGGATTGGCCATGTGTTATTGAAAATATGGAAAGATGTGTCATTTGAAACATGGAAGTCTGGCAATATCTGGTCTGAGAGAAACATGAGAGGATACAGGAAAAGATCCCACAAAGGGTTAACAGCAGCTGCCAGGGAAGGATTGTAAAATGCAGATATCCTTGGTCAAGCAGACTTAGCAAACAAGACAAACAGGATTTTGAATGAAGCCAAAAACAATGGCTCACACCTTCATTGAAAGTAACTATCATAGTAAGCATCTGGAAAAGCATGGATGAGGTTCAGTTGAATTTGAAGACAATTCTAAGTGTGATAATTTGCGTAAATTAAAGAAAACTGGAGACTATCAGTCTACGAGAAACATAATTCAAAGCCAAAATCAAAGTCAAAATTATGAGCTGAGGATACAATTGGAAAATACAACTATAGAAATG
Source organism: Scyliorhinus torazame (assembly GCF_047496885.1). Lineage (NCBI taxonomy): Eukaryota > Metazoa > Chordata > Chondrichthyes > Carcharhiniformes > Scyliorhinidae > Scyliorhinus > Scyliorhinus torazame. Next base: position 138,364,128 of record NC_092707.1, read on the forward strand.
ACAGGAATTAAAATTCACACCTCTACTGAAACCAAAGCATTTTGAACATCACAAAGGAAACGATGTAATCAGATCTATGAAGTGAAGTCATGTCAAAATGAATACTTAATTGGATTAGAAAGTTTAGATCAAAGATACTTTTTACAATCAAAGTTAAATAATAGTTACTTTACAATAACGTCATAAAAACTAGATAACTGTCAGAAAAATATATAAACCTAGAGACCAGAGCAGGAACTACCCAGAACCAGAACTCAGAGGGAGAGAGAGAGAGAAGCAGAGAAGGAACAAGAGAAGCAAGCAGAGTCAGCTTACAGTCAGCTCGGCCATGGGAAAGAGACAGGGCAAAGGAGCCGAGTTAAAATAGCTAATACATCTAAGGAAGACTAGAATTTAAAGAGGAGCCAGAGTCATCTCAGAGACAGCCAGCAGAGTCAGCTCTCACAGCTCGGTACATGGGAAAGACAGTACACAGCAACCGAGCTAACCAGCAAATACATCTAAAGAAGACCAGACTTTAAAGAAGATTGATTGTCAAGTTGGGCCTGAAGGTCCCTTCAACCAACCAGAAGGATCCAGAAGCAAGATCTTTTTCCTTTCTGCAAAGAAAGTATTTGCAGCTTTTAAAAGAAAAAATATAATAATAAAATAACTTAATTTAACCTGAAATAGTGGTTATTCCAAAGTCTACTTTACTTACCTAGCAATGCGGGACCCAGGATCGATGCTACTAAGTGGTAAAGTAGATGAAATCTTCGGTGAAGGTATGGGTTATACCGGGGTATAACTCGAAAACATAGTTTGACCTGAATAGCACCCACTGAAGCCTGTACCGGAGTCGGGGAGTGAGAATCCCTGATCGCCATTTAGAATGTCGGCCCTTTTGGGTATAGGGGGACTTCTAAGAATAATGGTGAGTTTTCAAAAACACATGCTAAATTGCCCTTAGCGCCCAAAAAGATTAAGTGGGGTTACTGGGTTACGGGAATAGGATGGAAGTGTGGGCTTGGGTAGGGTGCTCTTTCCAAGGGCTGGTGCAGACCCGTGGGCCGAATGGTCTCCTTCTGCACTGTAAATACTATGATTCCATCCTTTTCTGTTTTTATCCCTTGCTGGTTGCCCCCCAAACTGTTTCGAAACTAGTTTTGTGGAGAGTTTTCGGACAAGGAACCGACAAGGAATCTTCACAGTTCTTTTGTGATGGTGCCTCATGTGGCCTTCATCAACAAGCTGAAAGCTTCTTGTAGATGTAGATGTAAATTGTAGCTGTTATCCACAATGTGTACTGCAGGCCACAGATTTTATGTGAGAATAGATGAGGGACTGCCAGAAACTCTCTAAGAGTGAGGTGAGGCTTTTCACTATCACCAATCTCATTCATTGTCTTCATCAATTCTATGACGGATGCAATCATAAAGGATAGCCTCAGTGTCTGTACTGATATTTCTGAATATAAACCACAAGGAACACATCATCCAGAACACAAGTTTATTTTTCATCCTTCATGGGATGTGAGCATCGCTGGTTAGGCCAGCATTTGTTGCCCATCTTTTACCGCCGTCAAGAACGCCGTGGTGGTGAGCCGCCTTCTTGAACCTCTGAGGTCTGTGTAATGTAGGTACACCCACAGTGCTGTTAGGAAGGAAATTACAGGATTTTGACACGGGGACAGTGAGGGAACAGTGATATATTTCCAACTCAGGATGTTTATGTGGCTTGGAGGGGAACTTGCAGGTGGTGGTGTTTCCACGTCTCTGCTGCCCTTGTCCTTCTAGACAGCAGCCCCTGTGCATCTGTGATGGATGGGGTGCCAATCAAACTGGCTGCTTTTTCCTAGGCGGTGGCTTGTTGGAGACACACTCATCCAGGCAAATGGAGAGAATATTCCATCACACCCCGACTTATGCCTTGTAGATGATGGATAATTTGCTTAGCTGACCCCCTGTCACCAGGTCGATATCCACTTCCCCATCACCAGCATACGGTGATTGCGGTGTGTATGATAGAACATAGAACATACAGTGCAGAAGGAGGTCATTTGGCCCATCGAGTCTGCATCGACCCACTTAAGCCCTCACTTCCACCTATTCCCCCTAACCCAATAACCCCTTCCTAACCCTTTTTTTTTGGACACTGAGGGCAATTTAGCGTGGCAATCCACCTAACCTGCATGTCTTTGGACTGTAGGAGAAAACCGTAGCACCCGGAGGAAACCCATGCAGACACGGGGAGAACGTGCAGACTCCGCACAGTGATCCAGCAGGGAATTGAACCTGGGATCCTGGCGCTGTGAAGCCACAGTGCTAACCACTATGCTACCGTGCTGCTCTGGGATGCACTGTAGCAAATCACTGAGGTTACTTAAACAAGTACTTCCCTTGTTCCAATATGCCCTATAGCATCATGAAGGATGCACAGCAATATCATGGGATCCCCATCAGGCCCAGTTTCCCCACCTACTCACACATCATCCTGACTTGGAGATAGATCTCTATTTCTTCAACATCATCTTGGAAGGTTCTCTCCAAGAACATTGTTGCAGTTTTGTCACCACAGGAACTGCAGTGCTTCCAGGAGAAGGCTAACCACCATCTTGGGGTGAATTCTCCGCCTCCCCACGCCGTGTGTTCCTTGGCGGCGTGCTGTTGCTGGCAGCGGGTCTTTCCCTTTCCCCCGCCGGCCAATGGGAATTCCCATTGTAGATTGCCCTGAGAGCCTCAAACAAGTGAAGTGGGATAGTTAGGGATCGACCTGGGTGCGGATGGAGTCTGGGTCGGGGCAGAGATGATGATATCTCTGCCATTTGCTCCGGCAAAGTACTCGTCAAACTCGGTTGATGTCTCCACTTTAAAGATATGGCTTGGGCTTGTTTAGGTTCCTCCAGGTATGAAATTTTGTTCGGCGGATGTTTCCGGCATTCCCGATGGTGCCACCATCATCCTTGCTGGAGAGGATCCTTTCCTGTTCGGGGTCGGAAGAGGGTAGTACATCTGGCATATATGGACAGATTTTGGGGGCGGATCTGGTCTCGGTGGAAGGGGTGAAGGTCAAATGGGAGGAGGAGCTGGGCCCATATTGGAGGAAGAGATGTGGAGTGAGGCCCTTCGCCGGGAGAATGCTACAACATCCTGTGCAAAGCTGAGCCTGATCCAGTTCAAGATAGTGTTTAGGACGCACCTCACCAAGGCCAGAATGAGTCGTTTCTTAGCGGGCGGTTGAGGATAGGTGCAAGCACTGTTCGAGGGGGTCCACTAATCACATGCACATCTTTTTGTCTTGTCTCAAGCTTGTGGGTTTTTGGGTCTCTTTTTTCAGCGCCACATTGACAATCCTGTACATTGAGCTGGAGCTCTACACTTTAGCTGCTATATTTAGGGTCTCAGATGTGCCGGAAGCACATGGGGGCAGATATCCTGGCCTTCACCTCTTTGGTTGCTTGGAGGAGTCCTGTTGAGTTGGATGCTGGCAATGTCACCTAGTGCCTTGATGTGGTTAGGTCACTTAATGGAGTTTTTGTACCTTGAGAAGCTCAAATACACCATGCGGGGGTCAATTGAAGGGTCCTATCGGAGATGGCAACCGTTTATATTGTACTTCAAGGAATTGGTCACTGTTAACTGCTCCAAAGGTAGAGGGTGGGGAAGGGGCTTGTTTTGAGAGGGGGGAGGCGTAGGTTAGATTACTTTTTTTTAGTTTACTGTTGTTTTTACTTTTATAAAAATGACAAAAGCTTAATGAAATTTAAAAAAAAAATAAAGTATAATGGCAAAGTGTGCAAAATGAGGGATTATGCTGAATTTATATGAAATACTAGTTAGACTTCAGCATACATTTTGTGCACAGTTCTGGGTGTCACATTATAGGAAGGATGTGAACGCATTGAAGAGAGTGCTGAAGAGGTTTACAAGAATGGTCCCAGGGATGAGAAACTTCAGTTATGAGGATAGATTGGAGAGGTTGGGACTATTCTCCTTGGAGAGACGAAGGCCAAGAGGAGATTTGATAGAGGTGTTCAAAATCACGAGGGGGCTGGACAGAGTAAATGGATTGGGAATGAGAGGGCACAGATTTCCAAAGAGTTCGAAAGACTCACCACCCTCAAATAAATTATTTCACCTCATCTCTGTTTTAAGTTTTTTATTAAACTGAAACAGGCGCAATGTGTGTACATGTACTTTCTGTCTGCAAAGGACAGGGCCCTTTGTGAATTAATATATGTAGCTTCCAGCACACATATGTGATTCACACTGCGAGGCCAAGTGACAACTTTAAATTGCTTGTCAGTGCAATTCTCAGCACAATCAGGATTGTTTAGCCAAAAAAAACAAAAAGAAAGGATTGTTTAGCAAGTGTTGTCCAATTGTGGAGTCACGTCTAGTGTTGGACACTATGTTGAGTTATGCAAGCAAAGGCTGGTTATGTATTTTGCCTGTTGCAAACAGCTGAAGGAAAATGCTGTGTGATATGATCTGCCAGTTGTTGGGACCTATAGCCTATGTACCTGGCATCACACTGGCACTGAAATTCATATACCACATTACTCATTTGTGATTGACAAAATGATGTTTTGGCTTGACGGCAGCATCCTGTTAGTGGAGAATACCGCATAGTAGCAATGTGAAACAGTTTTCACCCGTTGCTCAAATTTCTGCGACACCTCACATTTCCAGGGTAATCTGAGGTAGACTGGGCACTTTACAGAACTGGAAATATTGGCCTTAGGCTACTCATGTGTGTGCACAACATGCAGCAAGCAATGATCTGATCAGAGTAGTCTTAATCCTGCAGGATAGCTTTGATGCCTCCTATTTCAGAATCAAGCTTGCATAGTGAGCCAACTGCTCAGGGCCCTGTTTACGAGGTTGACGGTAAGGTTGATCTTATAGCACGTGGAAGTTTGTTCCCTATCTACTACAGAGAGTCATGAACACAGCCTAGTCCATCACGCGAACCCACCTCCCATCCATTGACTCTGTCTACACCTCCCGTTGCCTTGGGAAAGTGGGAAGCATAATCAAAGACCCCTCCCAGCCGGCTTATTCACTCTTTCAACCTCTTCCATCGGGCAGGAGATGCAAAAGTCTGAGAACACGCACTAACAGGTTCAAAAACCGCTTCTTCCCCGCTGTTACCAGACTCCTAAATGACCCTCTTATGGACTGAACTGATCTCTGCATGCATCTTCTCTATCGTGTAGCACTACACTCCGTATGCATCACCTGATGTCTATGTCTATGTATTTACACTGTGTATTTATCGATGCCCTATGTTTTTCATGTATGGAACGATCTGACTGGACTGTAGGAGGAACAATACTTTTCACTGTACCTCGGTACACGTGACAATAAATCCAAATCCAAATCTTATCGATGACTGGTTCTGCACAGCACGAGTTGACCAATTGGTTGGTGAGTTACTACAACAAGTTTTGAGCAGGTTTTCTGCGTACACAGTGAAGGATTCCTTCGCATTTGCGAAGACTGTACAGGACTTGTAGATCAATAGCGATGCCATGTCCAATGTACTGCTTAAGGAAGCCATGGACATTTACATTGCAGCATCCTGGCGACTAGACCCACCACCATTGTGTGAATCAGTATTCACGAACCAACAAAATCAGCAACACACGCAGTTGAGTTCAGGTTTAACAACATTATATCTGCCCAGATAGATGGTGTTGCCATGGGGTCGCCTCTCGGCCCAGCTCTGTTGGGTTCCAAGAGAAACGTGCCTTTGATGTAACGACACCCAACCTCCTACTCCTCGTATATTTCTGAAGTGTGGATGATAAATTTGCTACATTTGAATCCACAGCTGCATGTAAGAATTTCCTTGCACACCTCAATTGGCTCCATCCTGTTCTCAAATTCACCGTTGAAGTGGAGCAGTCAAATGAGCTCCTTTTTCTCTACCTGCTAGTTGAGAAAGGTATCGCAAAAATTTGAGCAGCAGGTGAAACTGACGCAGTAGCAACATATGTAGTACTCACACTAACTGGATTTTGCCATCAAACCAAAAGACATTCTGCCGTTCACACAAATGAGTAATGTGGTGTATGAATTACAGTGCTGGTGTGATGTATGTATGTAGGCCTTACATTCCAAAGACTGGTGGATCATATAATTAAAACTGACCACCAGGAGTTGAAAGAAGAGGGGGAAGCGCTGGTAGAAGAGTTGAAGGGTAAATGGGAGGAGGAGCTGGGGGAGGAGATCGAGGAAGGTCTGTGGGCTGATGCCCTAGGTAGGGTTAATTCCTCCTCCCCGTGTGCCAGGCTCAGCCTGATACAATTTAAGGTGGTCCACAGAGCGCACTTGACGTGGGCGAGGTTGAGTAGGTTCTTTGGGGTAGAGGACAGATGTGGAAGGTGCTCAGGGAGCCCGGCGAACCATGTCCATATGTTTTGGTCATGCCCGGCACTGGAGGGGTTCTGGAGAGGAGTGGCGGGAGCAATATCTCAGGTGGTGAAAGTCCGGGTCAAGCCAAGCTGGGGGCTAGCAATATTTGGAGTAGCGGACGAACTGGGAGTGCAGGAGGCGAAAGAGGCCGGCATTCTGGCCTTTGCGTCCCTAGTAGCCCGGCGAAGGATCTTGCTAATGTGGAAGGAGGCAAAGCCCCCTAGCCTGGAGGCCTGGATAAATGATATGGCTGGGTTCATAAAGTTGGAGAGGATTAAGTTCGCCTTGAGAGGGTCTGCGCAGGGGTTCTACAGGCGGTGGCAACTGTTCCTAGACTATCTCGCGGAGCGTTAGAGGAAGGTCGGGCAGCAGCAGCAGCAACCTTGGGGGGGGGGGGGGGGGAGAGAAAGAGATGTCCTGGGGGGGGGAAGAGATGTCCTGGGAGGGGGGGGGAAGGGAGGGGGGAAGGGGGGACTGCCTGGGAGGGTGGATGAGCAAGAGATAACATGAAGGGTTGGGGAAACTGGCACGTACGGGTGAGGGCCAGTGTACAAAGCTGTGTAAATATATCATTTTGCCATGTATATATCTTGCTCTGCGCGATTTCTCGTTTTCTTTTCTTTACTGGGGGGTGGGAGGTTATTGTTTGTAAGGGAGAAAAATTGTGTTAAAAAACTTTAATAAATATATATTTTTTAAAAAGACTGGTGGATCATATCAAACAGCATATTCCAGCCTATATTCACAAAAGGCCAGGCTGTACTCAACCAACAAAATTCAAAATGCCGTCCAGCATTTTGTGTGATTGTGCGATTAGATAACATTTGCTAGGCAATGCTGAGTGTAGTAAGAATTACGCTGATAGCCAATGTGAGATTATCAATCAGGTTTGCGAGTGGCTCACTCACACATGCTAGAAACTTAGTCTCACGGCGCCGAGGTTCCAGGTTCGATCACGGCTCTGGGTCACTGTCCGTGTGGAGTTTGCACATTCTTCCTGTGTTTGCGTGGGTTTCGCCCCCACAACCCAAAGATGTGCAGAGTAGGTGGATTGGCCACACTAAATTGCCCCTTAATTGGAAAAAATGAATTGGGTACTCTAAATTTAAAAAAAAAGGCTAAAAAGAAACACATGCTAGAAGCCACATATATTCATACCCGGCCCTGTCCTTTGCAGACAGAAGGAATGTACACACACACTGAGTCGTTTTCAACTAAACAAAATAGATGACAGCTAATCCCCAGGTTCATTCCCCAAGGCAATGTCTTAAACAAGTAGAGTTAACATGTTAATAGTCAGTCAACATAGCAACACCGTTACCGATCAGAGTGCACTTGCCAACCAATCAACACTCTCTTCTCATGTAGTGTAAATTGTTGTTTCCTTTACAATTTGGGATTCTGCAAATTGTCCTGATTAGTACAGGACAAAAAGTTTTAACAGTTATATCTTTTTTCAGCAAGACTCAAGTTCTGAACTATCGGAAGGTCATTGTTCCTCAGACAAGTGGACACTGTATAGTGGAGTCTCCAGGGGTCTGTGTTAGGACCATTGCCTTTCCTGATGTACATTAATGACCTAGACTTGGGTGCGTGGGGCACAATTTCAACATTTGTGGTTCACACAAAACTTGAAAATGACTGTGCACTGTGAGGAGATAAGTGGTAGACTTCAAGAGGACATAGACAGGCTCGTGGAATGGATGGACGAGTGCAAGGCGAAATTTAATGCTGAGGAATGTGAAGAGATTCATGGGTAGGAAAAAAAAGAGAGACTGAATATGGGTAGAATTTTAAAGAGGATGCAGGATCAGGGAGAGGGGAGGCAGTGGTGTAGTGATATTGTCATTGGACTAGTAATTCAGAGACCCAGGGTGATGTTCTGGGAACCCGGGTTCAAATTCCACCATGGCAGATGATGAAATTTAAATTCAATAAAAATCTGGAATTAAAAGTCTAATGGTGACCGTGAAACGATTGTTGATTGTCGTAAAAACCCATCTGGTTTGCTATTGTCCCTCTTGGGAAGGAAATCTGCCGTCCTTACCTGGTCTGACCTACATGTGACTCCAGGTCCAGAATAGTGTGGTTGACTCTTTACTGCGCTCTAAAATGGCCTAGCAAGCCACTCAGGTCAAGGGCAATTAGGGATGGACAATAAATGCTGGCCCAGCCAGTGACATCCACATCCAATAAATAGCAAAAAAAAATTATTGAAGGTAGCAAGATAGATTGAGGAAGTGGCTAATAAAGTACACAGGATCCTAGGCTTTATAAATAGGGGCATTTCTTGCGAAAGCGAGAAACATATGATAAACCTTCCTAACTGGTTCTTCTCAACTGTGTCCAGTTCTGGGCACCACACTTTAGAACAGATGCAAAGATGTTGGCGAGAAAAGATTCCCGGGAATGGTTCCAGGGATGAGGAATTTCAGTTGTGTGGGTGGATTGGAGAGGTTGGGACCGTTCTCTTTGGAGAGGGTAAGGTTGAGAGGAGATTAGATATTCTAACAGATATTAGATGTTCAAAATCATGAGGGATCTGAACAGAGCCAGTAGGGAGAAAATGTTCCCATGGAGGATTGAGAATGAGGGGAAACCAGTTTAATCTAGAATGCACTGCCTGAGAAGGGAGCTAATAGATTTAATCCAGGTTTCAAAAGACAACGGGATAACTATCTGAAGAGAAAATATTTGCAGGGCTATGAGGGGAAAGATGGGGAGAGTGGGACAAGGCGAGTTGCTCTTTAGGGCAATTTTGGGCTGATGTAATCATTTCTTGATTTTTATGATCCTCTACTTTCATTCTAGTGTCTCAGGCTATCCCTATATCCTGATTCACTTTGTATCCAAAAAATCAATTGACCTCTACCTTGAATAAACTCAACAGATGAGCATCCGCAGCTCTTCAGGTTTGGATTCCCAAAGATTTACTATCCTTGGAGTGAAGAAATTTCAGGTCAGTCTTAAATGGCTGACCCCTTCTGGAACTGTGACCCTGCCTTCTAGATTTCCCAGCCAGGGGCATATTTTCTCAACATATACACTAGTCAGGCCCCTTAAAAATGTTATACATTGCAATTAAGTCACCTCTCACTCTTCTAAATTCACTCAAATACAATTCCTTGGCCTGGCTCTGTTGTAAATGGGACTTACCAATGAACAGGTGTTATTCCAGTCTGCTACTTTGGATGCCACCGTGGTGTTCGGCTTCCTTCGTATGATATTTTCTGTTGCACTGCTGTAGCTCCGATGTGGAGCTGTTTCTGGTGTGAGGCTGCTTTTAGACTCCACCAAGTCCAAAGAGTTTGAAAAGTTATTCAGCTTCTTTGTATACCCGTCAGTTAAGGATCCTCTAGCACTGCAGTTCCGCTCACCCGCCTCATTTGAGACAGTCGTACGGTTTGCTTTCCTTACAGTTACTCTAGAAAAATCCATGCCAAGATCGTTCTCATATTTAGTGGATTCAGACTGGGCTACAGTACGACTGCTTCTCCAAGATGCCCTCTCCGGTGGGTCCATCGAGAGGTTCTTTGGCTCTGTTTCGGCTCGGTTAGCTGTGCGATACCTCCTCCTCGCTGTGTAGGAACTTACACTGCTGTCATCATCCATATACTCGGGAGATTTTATTGTAATACTGCTGCTAACTGACACCTCAGACACTGATTCAGTCTCATCTTCATCGGAGCTATCTGACTCCGATGGCTTCATTGTAATGTCACTTCTACGGATTGATATTTCATAAGGAATACTAAGATTGCTCCTTTGTAAAGGCGTTTCACTTGAACTAATGGTAATATTGCTTGTGGAAGTATGTTTTTCCTTTGGTATTGCCGTGTTGCTGACCCTCTGAAAAGGCAAATCTGATGGAAGTATTGTGATGCTACTGGTCACTTTATTTGGCACAGTTTTTGGTGATAGCCTGTGATCTCCAGCACTTGGCTCTATTCCAGTTGTCATCACTTCCTTCTTATCTATGGCGATGATAGCAGGCTTAATAATTGCTTTGGATCTCAACCCCTCTCTCGGGCTACAAACTCTCTTCAACTCTGGGCCTGGATTTTGATTCACAGTCACATCCTCCGAAGCAATGGCTTCAGTGTTTTTATATTTGAGTGGCTCTCTATCTGTGTTACATTTCATCTCGATGTTCTCCATACCCATGTCCTGGGACCGCGATGAATGCAAGTATTTTGACCTGCGTGGTCTTGGTGTCACGGATGTAACTTCCGTCATGGTGTCTGGCTCTTCACGTGTTGGCAATTTCACCGCAGTCTTTGCCGCATTGGATTCACCGCTGGTACTAAGTGGTACTTCAACCTCAACCAGACAGGCATTCCTGGGCTCACTGTTGGATATTGGAGAGGTTGTATGGCTCCTATAAGAGGGAACTGTTCCATTCACCAGGCTAATGGTAGAACCTGTGGACAATGAGTCTTCACCAGAATCGTTAAACTCATCTTTAGCTGTCATGTTCTCATTTTCAGAATTTTGTAAATTGCTGAGAGTCTTTCTCCGTCTTTCAGGAAGTGCTGATGATTGCTCCAAGTCACTATAGTCTCTAGATGATTTCTCTGGTTTACTCTTTGGTCCATTTTCACTCTGTTTACTCTGGGTGTTCCAGGGTCTCTTTACATTGGTCTCATTGGCTGCTGGAGGATAGCGACTCAGCACTGATGGTGGCTCCCTGGGCTTCTTAAGCTTCTCAGGGTGCAGGTCCTGATCTTTCTGCACAGAGCCATAGCTGTTTGCAGAAGATTTATCTTCGGATTTCTTTTCACTGCAAGCTGTTGTTCTTGGGTTTGAAGAGGGTCGTTGGAATCTTCTACTTGCACTGGGACTGAGAGGACGCCTGTAACCTTTCCCCATATTGTCATCCTCTAGCAATAAGTCCCTGTTTCTCACTTTCTCCCTCTGTGATCGTGGTTGATATGAAACCTCATGAGTCTTCTCTTTCAGGACCTGCGTCTCTGCTGCAACACTTCTGTATTTTGTTTTGTCCTGTCGAGACCTTATGCGAATCTCCTGGTGTGCAGTCTCGCCATTTTCTAAGGCTTTGTTCCTTGCCATTTGCAATTTCATCTCCTCGATCTGATCAACGAGCATTTTGGTCTTGTTCTGCTCACTCAGAAACTTCTCTTGTAACTCGTTGTGTTTCGCTTCAGTTTTCTTCAGGTCCTCCTCCACCATCTCGAGCAGCTTCAGACGTTTCTTCAACTTTTCTATTTCTTGAGTGAGATCTTTAATTTTATTGTCCTCCTGCCCTTCCTGGCCTCCTTTGTTTCTGAGTCCAACATTGTGTGTTATATTTAGAGAGTCTAAGCCTTTCTTTGCCAGGTTGCCTTTAGGAGACAAGCCAGTTGTCAGGTTTTCCTCAATTCTGAGATCACCCCGGTCCCCTGAATAATGATATGTTTTCTCATTAACGTTTGTCCTGAGATTTGAGGTGTTCCGACTTTGATCTGTATTCATCTTGTTGTTTTGTTCCAATTTCTTTGTAAGGTCCTGGATAACTTGCTCATTTTGCTTCAATGTTTCACTCATGCTCTTCCTTTCCTCTGCTAAAATGACAGTTATGGATTTTAATTTTTCTAGCTCTTCGATGATGTTTCTTTCTGATCTATCAAGCCGACTTTCTGTCGATTCCAGTTCCTTCACTCTGGCTCGAAGGGCCTCCAGCTCCGTAATCAGCTTCCTGGTGAGGTTCTTCTCTTCGTTCAAGCTGTGACACAGTTGAGTGCAGTCCGACTTACTCTTACTAAACACCTCTTCCAATTTCTCCAGCTCCGCCATTCGGTCCTGCAGTTTCTCGATCTCGACCTTGAGGTCTTTGCTCAGCTTCACCTCGGCCTCCAATTTTTCTTTCAAGTTCCTGCACATATCCTCAGCCTTCCTCACCTCCTCGTCCTTTCCCTCAATGGTGAGTACCCTCTTGCGCAGGATATCCACCTCGCTTAGGAGGCTGGAGTTGCTGCCTTCAGTTTGGATGACCTTATCCTGCAGGTCCATTAACTCATCCTCGGTTCGATGCAGATTCCTGGTGGCCTCTTCCAGCTCATCCACACGGCGCCCCAAGCTGGTCAGCTTCAGACGCAGCTGCCGGTTTGAAGTCTCTTTGAGGCTCATTGTGTCGGTCATCACCGCTCCTTCAGGAGGTCCTGCTGAAGGCGAAGATCGAGGAGCGGGGGTTGGAGGGAGGGGGAGGGAGGAGGGGGATGAGGGAGGAGGAAAGTATTTCTCTTTCTTCGAGGTAGTTTTTCCTCACTCTTTTGGGCATTTATGCGCTGTCTTGTCCTGTGGCTGGATTTTATTTCTTCTGACCCAAAATATCCCCCAGCGCAATTTCAGTTCTGTGAAAATCTCTTCTTCCTCTGCCTCTGAAATGCTCTTTTGAGATTCAAAAGCATCTTAACCTGTTAAGAAAAAAAAAAGACACTTGAGAAATCTTGCCGAGGCAGTCGCAGCAGTTTTAATCAACAAGTGTTCACTTTATCTCAGTCAGGTTGTAGAATTCTGTTCACAAACCCTCGAGAATAGACCCTCGTGAATAGACAGTTACTGCGAACGTCCTGCGTTATTGCTCTGATCGGCTGCTCAAATCCAACAGAAGTTCTGGGTATATCCGTAAATGGGATATCCGCCCGTTACAAAGTTATACCAGCCGATTCCGAGGAAATTCCCAGTGAGGGTGTCCCTTTTGGTCTCCTTTTTAAAAGATGAGACTGTGAGAAAGCTTTAGTGCCCTACCTCCTCGTCTGGCTCTTGGTGGGGTAGAGTAGCAGTGAAAGAAGAACAAAGTTACATTTATATAGCACTGCTCACAATCTTAGGATGAATCAACATTCTGAAAATGGCATCTCTGACAATGCAGAACTCCCTCAATACTAGAGTGTCAGCCTAGATTTTCTGTGCTCAGGTCTCAGGGGTTGAACCCATAACCTTCTGACTCAGAGGCGAGAGTACTCCCAACTGGGCCATGGCTGACACTGATATCGTCCCCTGGTACATACCAATTAGGAGGAGTAGGCCACTCGGCTCTTTGGGCCTGCTCCACCATTTATCATGGCGGATCTGATTGTAACTTCAATCCCACATTCCTGTCTATCCCAATAACCTTTCACCCCCTTGTTATTCAACAATCTGTTTAGCTCTGCTTTAAAAATATTCTTCCAATATTCTTTAAAAAATGCTTCCACTGCCTTTTGAGGAAGAGAGTTCCAGAGACTCAACCCTCTGAGAGAAATAAATTCTCCTCATCTCCATCTTAAATGAGTGACCTTTTATTTTTAAACAGTGACCCCTAGTTCAGGTTCTCTAGTATCTTGATTAAATGCCACAATTCCTGTGTGACCCAGGCTCTGAGTTTCACAGCAAGCCTCAACTCGTCCTCTTCTAATGTTAATACACATACACAATACAGGAGAATGGTGGCGCAGTGGTTAGCACTACTGCCTCACAGCGCCAAGGACCCGGGTTCAATCCCAGCCTCGGGTCACTGTCCGTGTGGAGTTTGCACATTCTCCCTGTGTCTGCGTGGGTTTCGTCCGGGTGCTCCGGTTTCACCCCACAGTCTAAAGATGTGTAGGTTAGGTGGATTGGCCATGCTAAATTACCCCTTGGTGTCCAAAGATGTGTTGGTTACGTGGAATGGCCAGGATCAATGCATGGGTTTATGGGGATGGGGCAGAGGAGTGGGCCAAGGTAGGGTGCTCTTTCAGAGGGTCAGAGCAGGGTTAACGTAGCGAATGGCCTCCTTCTGCACTGTCGGGATTCTATGAATCAAGAGCAGTAATCCTGGCCCATTTTTCCTCCTTTTGGCTTCGGGGTACTGTGGACAATTGAAAGGGTTAGGTGAATCAAATGTCCAATTCTTTTCCACAGCTTAATTTCACAGTCGGTTGTACATTAGAGTTCCTTTCCCTCCACTCCCAACATTTGACCTCAACCCAGTTTCACAACAGGATTTTTATTTCCCTATTCACTGAGCCAGCCACCCTGTAGCTCTGTGTGCAGAGAGTGCGACAGCTTGTTCTCAGTTATAGGCAGTTTGTTCCCCACAGGGGACTGGGTAGAAACGTCTTTCACTTAACAATCTTTCAGTGTGCTGAGGTGAGATTATCATTCCATTAGTCTGGCCTCATGACCTGATGCCAAAAGGTTTTGTGTACTAGTCCACTGCAGCGCTCCGTCGAGCGTCTTGTGATGCTGCAGAGAAAACAACACCTTATTTGACACCTATGTTGATTTTGGTACCGGGCAATATATTATGCACTTAAATTGCAAAACGAACCCTCCAAACCATTAATAACCAATGGGACAAGACAACCCATTTTTTATGGAATTGGGCCATTTATAAAGTTTTCTAAGTTAGCAAGTATTTTTGCAGTTGCTGACTTCCTTTGACTGATTAAATCCAACATAGATGAATGAAGAAAAACAGACTAATCAAAGTCAGAGAACATTTTCTTTTAGGTGTTGTTGATGTTGGCAGGAATACTCTAGCTGGAGGTGGGAACTTCTGGTCCCGCTGGCAGTGCACCCCTTGCCCGGGGGTTTCCCGGTGGTGTGGAGTGGCGTCAAAGGCCATTGACAATGGCGGGAGCAGAGAATCCTGCTGACGAACGGCACGCCTTCTCCCGCCGCTGCGAAACATGCGACTGGGAGGACGGAGAATCTAGCCCATTTCCTCCAGAAAATCTCTTCCCATTTAAAAAAAAACCTGATGACTTGTAAGATAAGGCCATTTGGATCATTGTAGCTTATTCTTTAATACCTGCTAGTATGGACCTTCTGGGCTGAACGGACTGTTTCTCCCCTGCTAACACTATAGACTCCTAAATTCCATTGTACAGAACAGCCACATGCTGCACTGTCGAGGATTCTATAGTATTGATGGCAGAAACAGACCAGTCGCTCAGCTGGCCCATGTCAGGGTCCATGTTCCAGACAGGTCACTTCCCCATCCCTCTTCAACTCACCCCATCAGCATTCACAGAATCACAGAATTGCTACGGTGCAGGAGGAGGCCATTTGGTCCATCGTGTTTGCACTGGCTCTCCAAGTGAGCACCATGACTTAGTGCCATTCCCTGCCCTTACCTCGTACTGTTTCTATTCAAATAATTGTCCAAAGCCCTCTTGAATGCCTCGATTGAACCTGCCTTCAACACACTTCTACGTATTTCCTTCTTTATAAATTGAGAGTACCCAATTCTTTTTTTTCCACTGAAGGGGCAATTTAGCGTGGCCAATCCACCTACCCTGCACACCTTTGGGTTGTGGGGGTGAGACCCACGTGGACACGGGGGGGAATGTGCAAACTCCACGCGGCAGTGACCTGGAGCCGGGATCGAACCCAGGTCCTCGCTGCTGTGAGGCAGCAGTGCTAACCACCCCGCCACTACATATTTCCTTCTATTCCTTTCTCCTTCACATGTTTAGCTTGCTTCCCCTTGGGTACATATTCAACTCAACTACTCTCCAACCTTTTGCATAAAGCAGTTACTCCTGAATTCCCTTGATATTAGGACTATTTTTTATTTATGTCCTTAGCTTTTGTCTCCGCCATAAGCAAAAGCACTCTCCCCATGAAATCCTTTCACCACCCCCACAGACCTGTGTTGTCAACCTTCTCTCTTCCCCATCCCCCAACACCCTGCAGGGAAAGAGTTGCCGCCTGTTCAATTCTTCCTGAAAGGTATGGGGCGGGATTCTCCACTCCCGCGCCGAAGTGGCCACGCCGTCGAGGTTCACGACGGCACGAAACGGCCCCGATCCCGACCGATTCAGGCCCCAACAATGGGTTAGGATCGGGGCCGCGTCATCTACATGCGCCAGGCCTTGCCGCCGCGTAAAGGCGGCGCCGCATACATGACGCGGCCGGCGCCGCATAACTGACGTCACCCGCGCATGCGTGGTTGCCGTCCTCTCGGAGTCCGCCCCGCAAGAAGATGGCGGACGGATCTTGCGGGGCCGCGGAAAGGAGGTCCTCCTTCAGAGAGGACGGCCCGACAATTGGTGGGCACCGATCACTGGCCATGCCACATTTAAGGTACCCCCTGGTGCAGGACCCCCCCCCCCACAGGCCGCCGACCCCCCCCCCCCCCCCCCCCCAGCGTTCCCGCGCTGTTCCTGACGGCAGCGACCAGGTGTGGACGGCACCGGGGGGAACCCGCCGTTTTGGCCTGGCCGCTCGGCCCATCCGGGCCTGAGAATAGCGGGGGTGCCGGAGAATCGCCATTTTGGGTGTCTCCGGCGATTCTCCGGCCTGCGGAACTCGACGGGGCCGGCCCCACCGCTTGGGAGAATCGCGGGAGGGCGTTGGACCGGCGTCCCGGGAAATTTTGGCGGCCCAGGCGATTCTCCCAACCGGCGCGGGAGTGGAGAATCTCGCCCCATGGTCTTTCAGTTCCATTATCATCTCAACAAATCCATGTCCCAACCTCTCCCAGATTCACTCTCCCCCCACATCTCCCTCTTAGGCTCCCTACATCCGTTGTATAACATGGAGACTAGAACTATTGACAGCACAAGAGAGGTCCAACCAAGCCGCAACACATAGTTAACATAACTTCCTTCCTTTTCAATGCCATCCCCCTAGAAAGGAACCCTCTGTGCCTTTTTTGCACTTTTTTAATAGTCTTTTTTAAAAAATTGCATTATCAACCTGCGTCATTACTTCTGGTGACTTGTGCATTTGTACCCCCAACTCCGTCTGCTTTTGCACCTCACTTAGAGGCTCATTCTCCACAGGGAAAATAAGCAGATAATTAATCCAATCCCATGTGAGCCACATGCAACAGCTTGCAATACGCATGGGCAGAATTTTACTGGGGACTGGTGGGTCCATAAAATCTTTTGGATGGCCTTCTCACCCACCCCAAACTCTCACAATTTTACACTGGGACAGGCCTGAGGCCCTTAAGTTGCCAATTATTGACTGCTTAAGAGCCACTACCTGCACAGCCTCCATTTTCAGGCTAGTGAGACGATTACAGGGGCGGGGGAAGGGAGTGCCAGAAATCTGGCGGGGTGGTGGGATGGGGCACCTCCGGGTGAGATTCTCTGGCTTCCCTGCGGTGTGTTTCTCGGCAGCAGGAGGTCTGCCGTTAGCCAGCAGCTGGATCTTCTGGTTCACCCCATGCTGCCAGGAAATCACGGAGGGGATCCTGCTGGCATGAACAGCCAAAAGATCTCACTCTCCATCAGCATGCTCCTTTTAATATTGGGACCCCCCCAGCCCAAGGGACTGGGCCCCTGCAGGACCTACTCAGCCTCTCCGCCACCCACCTTTGCCCAACTCAAGACCCCCAAAACTTACCTGGTCCCAGACACTTGGCACCTAAACTCCAGGGAATACTTGAAGTCCTGCTCCCGGCCACTGCAACTTTGGGCACTGCTGGGATTAGAGCTGCTGGTCAATCCGATTGGTCGGCAGCTCTTTGAGGATCAGACGTCTTGCTTCCAGCCAATTGACACTGCTTGGACTCCTCAGACAGTGAGAAGGGAAACCTCACCATCGTAAAAACCTTGGCCACTACAATTCAGATGAGAAATTAAGTTGGGGTCTTGCCTGCCCTCTCCTGTGGATGGGCAAGAACCAACGGGATTATTTTAAAGAAGAGCAGGGGAGTAATCCCCCGCTGTCCTGGCCAATATTTACCCCTCACAATAACAGATGATTAGGTCACTATCACTTAGCTGTTTGTGGCAGCTTGCTGTGCGTAAATTGGTTGCCACGTGTTTGACATTACTACACTTCAGAAGGACTTTATTGGTTGTAAAGCACTTTTGGACAATTACAGGGGTCTGGATTGTCCGTCAGTGGGATCCTCCATTGCGCTGGCAGTGCACTCACGCCCGTGGATTTCCTGAAGGCGTGGCGATGCCCACAGTGGGAAACCCCATCGGCCGGCTGCCGGGACGGAGAATCCTGCTGCCGGCGAGGGTGTGCCACACCAGAAAACGGGTGCGGCGGGATGGAGAATCCCGCTCGGGGTGTTTTCTGTCTTTACAATGGTGAGGATATCTGTTTAATGTTAGACAGATTTCTGACGGACTAGGGAGTCAAGGGTTATGGGGGTTGCCGGCAGGTAAGTCGGGTTTGGGCCGCAACCAGATCCGCCATGATCCTATTGAATGGTGGAGTAGGTTCGATGGGCCAAATGGTCTACTCCTGCTCCTATTTCTTGTGACTTTTGTGATCTGATTCTCCCTTGAATGTACCGATCACACAGCTACAACTCTGCCATATCACACCCGAGTAGCCCAATTGTTTTTATGTGCGCCTGAACGATGAAGCCATTCACCAGAGGGAGAAGCACTGCCTTGTTGCTGGATAGAGAGAAACAAAACTGCTTTCAGCCCCAGTGCAAGTACATATCGAAGGACAACAGTCTGCTCCTCCCCTGCCACCCATTCACTCACTCTTTCCTGTGGCAGCCACTGAATTATAATCAGCAAGAGGAACTTAAACTGGGAAATTATTTCAAAAAATTAACGTGCAGAATCTGATTATTCCTGCTCCAGCTGCTGCTCTAACTGGCAATGACTATGACAAATTGGCTCCCAAAATGTTAGCACATTTTTAGATATCCTACATAAAGTTTTAATGGCCTGCTGAGATTTATTTTGTTGGTATCTCATTGATCACTTGGTGTTCAGTGACACTGATTTTCTCTCTGACGAGCTGCTGATTGTAATGGTAATGAGTAGCAGCTCTAGGCAGCTGGTGTTTTATGACTTTGCAGGCAGTGGTACTTCGTTAATCAGTTTTCGTGTGTAAAACCGGCACCTTGCTTATACAGAGCTATCTCCTTGGAGGTGAGGTGAGAGTGACTGCCTTGACATCAAGGCAGCATTTGCCAGAGATTGGCATCAAGGTACCCTGACAATATTAGAGTCAATGGGAATCAGGGGGAAAACTCTCCACTGGTTGGAATTCTATCTGGTACAATACATCACAATTGTGGCTGTTGGAGGTCAATCATCTCAGCTCCAGGACATCGCTGCCAGAGTTCCTGAGGGGACTGCGCTAGGCCCAACCATCTTCAGCTGCTTCATCAATGACCTTCCCTTCATCATAAGGTTGGAAGTGGGGATGTTTACTGATGACTGCACAATGTTCAGCACCATTTGTGGCTCCTCAGATACTCAAGCAATTCATGCCCATCTGCAGCAAGACCTGGACAACATTTAGGCAGACTGATTAGTGGCAAGTAACATTGGTGCCACAAAGCATCCAGGCAATGACCACATACAACAAGAGATAATCTAGCCATTACCCCCTTAACATTCAACGACATTACCATCATTGAATCCCCCAATATCAACACCTTGGGCATTATCATTGACTGGAAAATGAAATGGACTAGTCACATAAATACTGCGAGCAGGTTAGAGGCTGGAAATTCTGTGGTGAGTAACTCACATCCTGACTCCCCAAAGCCTGTCCCCCATCTACAAGGCACAAGTCAGGAGTGTGATGGAATACTCCCCACTTGCCTGGATACGTGCAGCTCCGATAACACTCAAGATGCTCGACATCATCCACGGCAAAGCAGCCATTGATTGGCAGCCCACCCATCAGCTTCAGCATTCATTGCCTCCACCACCGACGAACAGTAACAATAGTGTGAAACAGCTACAGTACTCACAGCAGTAATTCGCCAAAGCTCCTTCGACAGTACCTTCACACCCCACAACCTCTACCACCTGGAAGGACAAGGAGAGCAAACACATGGGGCGGCACAGTGGCACAGTGATTAGCACTGCTGCCTCACAGCGCCAAGGACCCGGGTTCAATTCCGACCTTGGGTGACTGTCTGTGTGGACTGTGTACGTTCTCCCTGTGCCTGCGTGGGTTTCCTCTCACAGTCCAAAGATGTGCAGGTTAGGTAGATTGATCATGATCAATTGTCCCTTTGCATTCAAAGATGTGCAGGTTGGCCGGGGTTACGGTGATAAGGGTGGGGGAGTTGGCCTGGGTAAAGTGCTCTTTTTGAGGATTGGTGAAGACTCAGTGGGCCGAATGGCATCTTTTGCACTGTAAATATGTTCTGGGAACACCACCACCTGCAAGTTCCCCTCCAAGCCGCAGACCACCCGGATTTGGAACTATATCGGCCATTCCTTCTCTGTCGCTGGGTCAAAACACAGGAACTCCCTCCCTAACAGTGCTGTGGGTGTACCTACTCAACATGGCTTGCAGCGATTCAAGAATGCAGCTCACCACCACCTTCTGATGGGCAATTAGGGATGGGCAATAAATACACAGCCACATCCTAGGAAACAATAAAAATAACAGCCGAGTAAGTAACCTCATCTTAAATTTGCTTTCATGATTTCTCTTTCTCTTTTCTTCAGTGAGCTGGGCTAACAGGAGGCAGTGGCATAGTGGTATTGCCGCTGGACAAGTAATCCAGACACCCATAGTAATGATCTGGGACCCGGGTTTGAATCCCACCATGGCAGATGGTGAAATTAGAATTCAATTTAAAAAATCTGGAATTATAAGTCTAATGATGACCATGAAACCATTGGCAATTGTCGGTTCACTATATCCTTTAGAGAAGGAAATCTGTCATCCTTACCTGGTCAGGCCTGCATGTGACTCCAGACCCACAGCAATGTTGTTGAATCTCATAATGCCAGGCAATTTGAGGGCAATTAGGGATGGGCAACAAATGCTGGCCTTGCCTGTGCCACCCACATCCTATGAAAGAATAAAGAAAAGAGCTGGGCAATCGCCCTAGGTCCTTCTTCACTGGTCTGAATAGACAAGACAACAGCTACCATGTGAACGTGCATTACATGCTACCTGCTGAATCAATAAGCATTGGGGTTGCAGTTAAGGGTGGGATGGGGGTGAGTGTGGCAAGGGGGAAACAGACATATAGCAAATCAGTTTCAGTCTGGGAGAGGACAGGTAACCTCATTGGAGACAAAGGGTACGATCTACTGGCTGCGTCCCGCAGGATATATGTTGCGCCGACCTGTGAAACCACTCTAAAGCCCATCTACACTATTCCCTCATCGGCCATATGTCTATCCAATGACCATTTGAATGCCCTTAGTGTTGGCGAGTCCACTACTGTTGCAGGCAGGGCATTCCACGCCCTTAATACTCTCTGAGTAAAGAACCTACCTCTTGACATCTGTCTTATATCTATCTCCCCTCAATTTGAAATGAAAATGAAAATCGCTTACTGTCACAAGTAGGCTTCAAATGAAGTTACTGTGAAAAGCCCCTAGTCGCCACATTCCGGCACCTGTTCGGGGAGGCTGTTACGGGAAACGAACCGTGCTGCTGGCCTACACGCTGGCATTCCTCAGGTGAAGGAAGCAGTGCTCCGAAAGCTAGTGTTTGAAACAAACCTGTTGGACTTTAACCTGGTGTTGTAAGACTTCTTACTGTGCTCACCCCAGTCCAACACCCGCATCTCCACATCATAACGGCAGGGCATTCCCGGGCCCGATCCCCATCACGGGCACGATGCCACTTGGGCACCTTGGCACTGGCCACATGGCATCTTGGCAGTGCTCCTGCCAGCCTGGCAGCCTGGCAGTGCCTCTGCAACCTGGGCACCCTGGCATCCCAGCCGCTATCTTTGATGCTTCCCAGTGCCAACATTTTTAATTCTTACGAAGACGGCTCTGGCAATTCAACAACAACAACTCTGGGCGCAATCGGACGGCCACACTGCACCCAAAGCTTGCTACGGCACAGCGTGGCTGATAAGAGCTGGGAGCCCCGTTCGTGAGATCTAACACGATCTCGCCAGACGTTGCATTGTGAATCCCACCCACTGTGGACAGGATCACTTTTTAACAAATCTGCATATTAAAATGAAAAAGCTAGCCTCACTTTAATGTGCACATTCCTGAATTACCCGAGGCATGGGATCTATTTCCTTTGCCCCGGAGACCTCGGGCGAATGCCGTTCAGTACAGGTCTCCAAAAACGGGGACCAGACGGAATGGCACTTGTGGGGGTGTCCCAGGAGATCGGAGGCACCCAGGTGCATGCCCTTTGGGCAGGGTGATACCCTGGCACTGCTGGTGCCACCTGGGGTATCCTAACACTGTCAGCTTGGTACTCTGGCAGTGTCACCTGCATGGCAGTTTAGCACTGCCAAAGTATCAAGCTGGCATTTTCTGCATGGGTGTGAACGGGCCGGGTATGCTCTGTGCGGGTGTTGGGGGGGGAAGAGGGGGTGTCTTGGGACCCACTCTTAGTGCACTGGGGTTTGGGGGGTCGGGAGTTGCTTTGGGGGCCTCGGAGATCGGGTCAACATTTAAAAATGGCACCAGATCTCTCGTTACACTGGGGAGTTCCGGCGAGTGGAGCTCCTCAGTAAACAAAATGGGACTATGTGCAGCCTTGGCCGCGTGTTCACCGTGGAGGCCCCTTATCAAACGTGAGTCGCATTTTATAGTCGTGTTTCTCGGCTCTGTGAGCGCCGGGAAACACGCGGCGACAACGTGCTCTCTATGGGAATTTGCTCCCATTTAGTTAAATTGTGCCCTCTAACTTGATCAAAAAATGTTTGTGCAAATGTTTTAAAATTTATTTGCACACATCGAGGACAACACCATGGATGGTCAGGAAGGCAGACTACACAACGAATGCCAAAGTGGAGGGTTAAGAAAGAACCAGGGACAGGATTTTCCAGCCCTTCTGCTCAGTGGAGCATATTATGGTCCTGCTGAAGTAAACTGCAATTTAAAGTGTCTTCCACATCTGGTTGGGGTTGGGGGAGGGGGGTGGGGGGGTGGGTGTTGGACATCCGCCATGGCAGAGCTGTGCAGGGATTTCACTTCCCAACTTCTGAAACACAGTGTGCTCAATTTTAACTCCCACCATTTCCCCCACCCTCACGGCATTTCTGGGGAGTTGTAATAGAGCAATAGCCCGCCCACACTGAACCTGTCCTGATCTGGTTGACTGTAAGTTAAAAATTCCAGGCAGCAAGAACATTTGCACTAAGCCACAGAAATCGGCCTTAAGTAGGCAGGTTGAGCTCCAATTACATCATTAGGGCCTGAGGGCTGAGGAGGCAGGAGCTGTGGTACGCCCTGCGAGGCCAAACCTGCCGGAAACATTAACCGCAGCCAGAAGGGGAGTTTGTAAATCAGAAGAACATTCCTTGAGGACCAAGGTAAGCGTGAGGGTTTCTCCAGATCCGACAAGGAAAACCTGGACCTCTTATGCTCCAGGCTTTGTACTCCATCAGGATTCCACAACAACTATTTGCGCATTAACACTATAAAACACCCCAAGGCACTTCAAGAAGCGTTGCTGAAGAAAATATGACACCAAGCCACACAGGGGATATTAGTGACTGCTGACGAAAAGCTTGTAGAAGAGGCTGGCTTTTAAGGAATGCCTTTAAGGTGGGGCAGCGAGGCTTAGGAAGGGAATTTTAGAGTTTACAACCTTGGCAGCTGAAGACATGGCCACCAATGGTGAGGTGATTAAAATCAGGGATGAGGGTTAGCACTGCTGCCTCACGGCGCCAAGGTCCCAGGTTCAGTCCCGGCCCTGGGTTACTGTCTGTGTGGAGTTTACACATTCTCCCTGTGTCTGCGTGGGTCTCGCCCCCACAACTCAAAGATGTGCAGGGTAGGTGGATTGGCCACACTAAATTGCCACTTAATTGGAAAAATTAATTGGATACTCTAAATTAAAAAAAACAAAATCAGGGATGAGAATGAAGCGAGAATTGATTTTCAATTTCGAGTACCCCAGGGCAGCACGGTGGCCCAGGGGTTAGCACAGTTGCCTCATGGCGCTGAGGTCCCAGGTTTGATCCTGACTCTGGGTCACTGTCCGTGTGGATTTCGCCCCCACAGCCCAAAAGATGAGCAGGGTAAGTGGATTGGCCACACTAAATTGCCCCTTAATTGGAAAAAATGAATTGGGTACACTAAATTTAAAAAAGAAATTTCAAGTACCCAATTCACTTTTCCAATTCAGGTGTAATTTAGCGTGGCTAATCCACCTACCTTGCAGATCTTTGGGTTGTGGGGGTGAGACCACTGCGCCACTGTGCTGCCCGCAAATGAAGTGAGCATTTAAAAAAAAAAATAATTGAGAGTACCCAATTATTTATTTTTTCCAATTAAGGGACAATTTAGTGTGGCCAATCCACCTACCCTGCACATCTTTTTGGGTTGTGGGGGTGGAACCCACGCAGACACGACGAGAATGTGCAAACTCCACAACAGACAGTGACCCAGGGCCGGGATTCGAACCCGGGTCCTCAGCGCCTCAGGCAGCAATGCTAACCACTGTGCCACGTGCCACCCTGTGAGAATGCAGAGATCTCGTACGGTTAGAGGAGATTACCAGAGGCGGGGGTTTGAAAACCAGAATTTCAAGCTTGAGCCATTTGCGGACTGCAAGGTAAACAAGTGCAGGGGTTTGTAGGCGATCTGGAGTTGGCTTTCGTCTCTGATTTTCTTCATCTAGCCATAGTTAAATGGATGATTTCCACTTCAGCTGATGTAACACTGCTCCAAACTGTATCACATGCCTTTGCTCACTGGTAACATTTGTCCAGAACATTTCCTTCAAAGGCTAAACAATATGATAGCTTGTCGACAGTTTACAGAAGGAGCTAGCTTGACAGCTCAAACTTGTGTATGGAACAATGTTCGAGGCCAGCAACCCTATCGTCATAGAATTATAGAATGGTTACAGTGCAGAGGGAGGCCATTCAGTCCATCAGGTCTGTGTGCACTCTCTGGAAGAAGAAATCACCTAATTCCACTCTACTGCCTTTTCCCCATGAAAACCAAATAAGAGCGAAAGAGTAAAGGGTGAGAAGCAACTGTGGATATCTGTGAATAAAAGAGGGGATAGCAACTGAAGTATCTGGAATTTCAACCAGAATGAGTCTGATGTGATTTTATATGGATAGCTTTTCTATCATCTGCACAACTGGCACCAGTTCACAGGGAAGGATTCTTGGCAGCCAGAAATTTCCAAAGTCAATTCCACTTTGGCCGTTTCTTGTTTTATGCTTGCTTATGATTTGAAATATGTTAAGAGTGATTCAAGTTATAAGTCAGTTTTCCAGCTCATTTGTTAGTCTTGTACATCAGTAATTGATTAACCGCCAAACAATGGGCACAATCACTCTCATCAGCCCATATTTTGTCTTGGGATGTTCCAATTGAGACTACACTGTAACTTCTTCTCATGAGCCCCCCAGAGGAGACTTGCATTTCTACTGCACTTTTCACCATCACAGGGCATCTCAATGTATTTCACAGATGATGATCTACTTTCGAAGTGTAGCCACAGTTGCAGTGTAGGATGCTTGCCTTCATTGGCCGGGGCATTGAGTATAAGAATTGGCAAGTCATGTTGCAGTTGTATAGAACCTTAGTTAGGCCACACTTGAGAGTATAGTGTTCAATTCTGGTCGCCACACTACCAGAAGGATGCGGAGGCTTTAGAGAGGGTGCAGAAGAGATTTACCAGGATGTTGCCTGGTATGGAGGGCATTAGCTATGAGGAGAGGTTGAATAAACTCGGTTTCTTCCCACAGGAACGCCGGAGGTTGAGGGGCGACCTGATAGAGGTCTACAAAATTATGAGGGGCATAGACAGAGTGGATAGTCAGAGGCTTTTTCCCAGGGTAGAGGGATCAATTACTAGGGGGCATAGGTTTAAGGTGCGAGGGGCAAGGTTTAGAGGAGATGTACGAGGCAAGTTTTTTTTACACAGAGGTTAGTGGGTGCCTGGAACCCGCTGCCGGAGGAGGTGGTGGAAGCAGGGACGATAGTGACATTTAAGGAGCATCTTGACAAATACATGAATAGGATGGGAATAGAGGGATACGGACCCAGGAAGTGTAGAGATTTTAGTTCAGACGGGCAGCATGGTCAGCATAGGCTTGGAGGGCCGAAGGGCCTGTTCCTGTGCTCTACCTTTCTTTGTTCAAAGCAAGGTTCCACAAATAGTGATGTGATAATGACCTGGTAGCCAGTTTTTGTGATGCTGTTTGAGGGGTAGTTATTGCTCAGGACACTGTGAATAATTCCCTTGTTCTTCAAAACCAGTGCCACGAGGTCTTTTACACCCACCGAGCAGGCAGTCAGGGCCTTAGTTTAATCTCTCATGTGAAAGATGGCGTCCCTGACTGTGCAGCTCCCCTTCAGTACTGCACTGGAGTGTCCTCGAGCCCAGGTGTAGGACTTGAACCCAGAACCTTACAACTCAGAGACACGAATACTGCCACTGGGCGACGGCAGACATGCAGAAAAATGAAGCAAATGCACAAACATAACTTGCAAGCATTTTTCTTATGTACAAACATATGAACAAGGAGCTGTTGGCCATTTGGCCCCTCAAGCCTGCTCTGCCATTTAATAAGATCATGGTTGATCTGATAGTAACCTCAAATCTGCATTCCTCCTACCCGTGATAACATATCACCCTCTTGCTGACCAAGAACCTATCTAACTCTGCCTTCAAAATATTCAAAGACTCTGTCTTTTCAGGACGAGAGTTCCAAAGACTCTCAGTTCTCTCAGAAAATGTTCTGTCTCATCTCCGTTTTCAATGGGCGACTCCTTATTTTTAAAACAGTGACCCCCTAGTTCTAGATTCTCCTACATGAGGAAACATCGGGCGCGATTCTCCCCCAAAAATTTTAAGTTCATTTGTGGTGGGTTTTCATAGAATCATTGGGCGCGATTCTCTGGCCACATTCTGCTCAAGCAAGAGCACAAGGCAGCCGGTGAATCCCGGGAGAGGCCAGCAACGAACCTCCCGACAGGTTCCGCACCTCGCCAGATTCACCAGAGCCCCGCGAGACACCGGAGTCGGAATTCTACCTCAAATGGGAGGGACCGAATGACCCTTGCGCAAGTAGGTCGTTAACCTACTTACGACCTACCTGCCCGGATTCCACTGGCCTTCCTCGATTCTTCGGCCTCAGTGAGGCTGCAGTCAGGCGCCGATCAGTGCTGGTCCACACAAACGTAGACCAAGCGGAACGGCATCCGGCGGTCTTCAAGGTCATCAGAGGCCCTTGGGTGGTCAGGGTAAGTGCAGGGTGACACCCCAGCCCTCCTCCTGGAACGTGGGCACCTTGGCACTGCCAAGGTGCTCGGATGACACTGCCAAGCTGGCAGGAGAACTGCCTGGGTGATAGTGCAAGGATGCCCAGGTGCCAGGGTGGCACTGCCAAGGGTCAGGGGGAGAGGGGGGCCATGTCGATGAAATGAGATTGGATGGGGAGCTTGGAAGGGAAGGAGTTCTGTATGGAAGGGGATGCTGTAAGGGAACTTGCAAGGCCCTGAAGAGGGGAAATCCCAGGGACCCCATAGCAGTGAGGGTGGCATGGGGTACCTCCCACAAATACCAAAAGACGGGCTGAATTCTGAATTTGGACATTCTGAATTCTCCCCCAGTGTAACCGAACAGATGCCGGAATGTGGCGACTAGGGGCTTTTCACACTAACTTCATTGCAGCGTTAATGTAAGCCTACTTGTGACAATAAAGATTATTATTATTATGTGTGTGGGGGTGACATTGCCCATGGGTGGGGGTGTGGGGGTCCCACACGGTCACTCAGAGATCGGGGCACCCTTTAAAAATGGTGGCTTGATCTCGGAGTTCAGCTCCCCAGAGCTAAAATAAAATTCTAAATGTGGGCTAAACCAGTGAGAAACTGCCCAAGGCCCAAGAAAGTGACTAAGTGTGATTGAATAACAGAGGGGAACTCTCCGGCAGAGTTGGTGGGAAACTCCCTGAAAAACCCGCCACAAATTAACTAGAAATATTTGGGGAGAATCGCGCCCTTAGAATTTACAGTGCAGAAGGAGGCCATTTGGCCCATCAATTTTCAAGATGATTCCTGCTGGCTCTACCGGCGGGTTCCCAATGCTATTCAATCACACTTAGTCACTTTTTTGGGGCCCAAAGGAGTTTCTCGCCGGTTTAGCCCACACTTAGAATTTTCTTTAGCACATTGAAGTTGAACTCAAGAGATCGGGCCGCCATTTTGAGAGGGTGCCTCGATCTCCAAGTGAGCTTACATCTCCCAACCATGGGCAATGTCACCCCACACACACATGGACACCAACCCCACACCCCACAAGTGAGCACACCTTGATATGAGATCCCTGGGGGCCGCCCCTCTTCAGGCCCCCCCAAGCTCCCTTACAGCACCATCTCCCTTCCAGGACCGTCACTCCCTAACCTTCCAGAGGCCCCTGCAGTGCCAAGGTGCCAACTGGGCAGTGCCGAGGTGCCCTCATTCCAGGGGGAGGGCCTGGGGGCCACCCTGCATTGACCCTGACCACCCAGAGGTCTCTGATGGCCCAGGAGACCCCCTGGTGCCGTTCTGCCTGGTCCATGTTTGTGTGGACCAGCACTGATCAGCGCACGGCTGCAGCCTCCCTGGGGAGGCCGAAGAATCGAGGGAGGCTGGTGTATCCTGGGTAAATACATCTTAATTGGGTTTAAACTTTGACAAAGGGTCATCTGAACTCGAAACGTTAGCTCTTTTCTCTTCCTATAGTTGCTGCCAGACCTGCTGAGATTTTCCAGCATTATCTCTTTGGTTTCAGATTCCAGCATCCGCAGTCATTTGCTTTTATCCCATACTGTACACAGTACTCCAGGTGTGGCCTCACTATTGTCCTGTGCAACTGAAGCATCACCTCCCTACTTTTGTATTCAACTCCCCTCACATTAAATGATAACATTCTATCCGTTTTCCTAGCTTTCTTTGCACCGTAAAGAGTGGAAGTGCATTTTTCTTTTGGCCGGTGCCCTGGAAACTGTGATGACGAGGGCCCTTCCCGCCTGCAGGATATTCCAGTCCCACCGAAGGCAGCGGGACAAGTTAGCCACACAAACTGCTGTAAACATCTACGGGACCGGATAATCCCGGAGGTTATCTCTTACCCAACTGAGACTTGTGCAACATTCGTGGACTTGCTACCACCCTGGCACTTCAAAACCGCTTATTCCATTTGCACTCTGCACCTTTCCTGCAATGTAGATGTTGAGTTTAAATATTGCTGTGTTATAGGGGAATATCTTAACAGAAGCACTCGTACACCTTCCCTACAATGCCTCACACGAGGGTTACCCTTAAACAGCAATTTTTTGGCAGGAGCAATAAGGGCGAATGAACCCAAGGTAATTTTGTTCCCATCTTCTAGTTTACGGATGCCAAAAGAAGAAACAACGGATGAGTAAGTTATCGGAAAGTACAGACAACGAGATATCAAAAGCAATGGCAGTGCTGCAAATCTTGTCTCACTTTGACAAGATGGATATTATTTTAACTCTCCCTCCAAATGGTCTATGTTCATAGAAAAGAACTGTTGGCAGCCAGAAATTCCCAACGTCAATTCCAGTTTTCGCCAATTCACATTTTAGTCTTGGCTGCAGATACAGTTGGCTTCGTCACTCTGGTGGAAGCTCAGAAGGACAACATCCAAAAGCACACTGGGGACCAATAAAAGCACATGGCCCCACAGGCTGTCAAGCCTAACAAATCACATCACCGGCATTAATCTTTATATGCAATTGTAATTGAGAATTTTAGCTGCAGTGAAAATAAGCCAATAGATGGTGCCTGTGTTACTGACTTCATCCCGGGAAGCAATGATCCTAGTCAGGCAGAGCTCAGGGTTCAAGATAAAGGGTCGATTGATGTCAATAAATTTAAACTAAATGCAATAAAACATGGAAGGAGATCTTGTGGTGCACTGGGTAACATCCCTGCCACTGAGCCGAAGTTTAAGGTTAAAGTCCCACTCCGGGAATGGGCTACCAAGGAAGGTGCATACATAATGCGGCCATAAACAGGTTGAGTCTCAACGTGTAAATCCTTCCAACATTCTGTAGGGACAGGTGATCAGAGGAGAGATATCTGGTCAGCCATGAGAGGGAAAGTGATTGGAGCATTAATCAAAGCGCCAGATTAACATATGCAAGTAAAATGTATGTTGCCACAGCAACTCTGGCTCCTTGGCGGCCAGTTGGCTGGACGGAAGGTGTGGCCCAGATTGGTGCCAACAGCATGGAGTTCAATTCCCATTCTGACTGGGACAGGTTTGGTACTTGTCTCCTTTCCTTTGGTGGACACTGTGACACTGTGGTACAGAGGACTGAAAGTGTGGCACTGTGAGACAGAGAACTGAAGTTGTGGCACTGTGCGACAGAGGACTGAAGGTGTGGCACTGTGAGACAGAGGACTGAAGGTGTGGCACTGTGCAATAGAGGACTGAAGTGGCATTGTGCGACAGAGGACTAAAGTTGTGGCATTGTGAGACAGAGGACTGAAGGTGTGGCACTGTGCGATAGAGGACTGAAGTTGTGGCACTGTAGGACAGGGGAGTGAAGGTGTGGCACTGTGGGACAGAGGACTGAAGTTGTGGCATTGTGGGACAGACGACTGAAGGTGTGGCACTGTGCGACAGAGGACTGAAGTTGTGGCACTGTGGGACAGAGGACTGAAGGTGTGGCACTGTGCGATAGAGGACTGAAGGTGTGGCACTGTGCGATAGAGGACTGAAGTTGTGGCACTGTGGGACAGAGGAGTGAAGGTGTGGCATTGTGGGACAGAGGACTGAAGTTGTGGCACTCTGGTACAGAGGACAGAAGGTGTGGCACTGTGGGACAGAGGACTGAAGGTGTGGCATTGTGGGACAGAGGACTGAAGGTGTGGCATTGTGGGACAGAGGACTGAAGGTGTGGCATTGTGGGACAGAGGACTGAAGGTGTGGCACTGTGCGACAGGGAACTGAACTTGTGGCATTGCGGGACAGAGGACTGAAGGTAAGGCACTGTGCGACAGAGGACTGAAGTTGTGGCATTGTGCGGCGGAGGACTGAAGTTGTGGCACTGTGAGACAGAGGACTGAAGTTGTGGCACTCTGGTACAGAGGACTGAATGTGTGGCATTGTGGGACAGAGGACTGATGTTGTGGCACTGTGGTACAGAGGACTGAAGTTGTGGCACTGTGGGACAGAGGACTGATGTTGTGGCACTGTGGGACAGAGGACTGAAGTTGTGGCACTGTGGTACAGAGGACTGAAGTTGTGGCACTGTGGGACAGAGGACTGATGTTGTGGCATTGTGGGACAGAGGAGTGAAGGTGTGGCACTGTGCGACCGAGGACTGATGTTGTGGCACTCTGGTACAGAGGGCTGATGTTGTGGCACTGTGCGACAGAGGACTGATGTTGTGGCACTGTGCGACAGAGGACTGAAGGTGTGGCATTGTGCGACAGAGGACTGAAGTTGTGGCATTGTGGGACAGAGGAGTGAAGGTGTGGCACTGTGCGACAGAGGAGTGAAGGTGTGGCACTGTGCGACAGAGGACTGAAGGTGTGGCATTGTGGGACAGAGGACTGAAGTTGTGGCACTGTGCGACAGAGGACTGAAGTTGTGGCACTCTGGTACAGAGGACTGAAGGTGTGGCATTGTGGGACAGAGGACTGAAGTTATGGCACTGTGGGACAGAGGACTGAAGTTGTGGCACTGTGGTACAGAGGACTGAAGTTGTGGCACTCTGGTACAGAGGACTGAAGGTGTGGCATTGTGGGACAGAGGACTGATGTTGTGGCACTGTGCGACAGAGGACTGAAGTTGTGGCACTCTGGTACAGAGGACTGAAGGTGTGGCATTGTGGGACAGAGGACTGAAGGTGTGGCACTGTGCGACAGAGGACTGAAGTTGTGGCATTGTGGGACAGAGGACTGAAGGTGTGGCACTGTGCGATAGAGGACTGAAGGTGTGGCACTGTGCGATAGAGGACTGAAGTTGTGGCACTGTGGGACAGAGGAGTGAAGGTGTGCCATTGTGGGACAGAGGACTGAAGTTGTGGCACTCTGGTACAGAGGACAGAAGGTGTGGCACTGTGGGACAGAGGACTGAAGTTGTGGCATTGTGGGACAGAGGACTGAAGGTGTGGCATTGTGGGACAGAGGACTGAAGGTGTGGCATTGTGGGACAGAGGACTGAAGGTGTGGCACTGTGCGACAGGGAACTGAACTTGTGGCATTGTGCGGCGGAGGACTGAAGTTGTGGCACTGTGAGACAGAGGACTGAAGTTGTGGCATTGTGGGACAGAGGACTGAAGTTGTGGCTTTGTGGGACAGAGGACTGATGTTGTGGCACTGTGGTACAGAGGACTAATGTTGTGGCACTGTGCGACAGAGGACTGAAGTTGTGGCACTCTGGTACAGAGGACTAATGTTGTGGCACTGTGCGACAGAGGACTGAAGTTGTGGCACTCTGGTACAGAGGACTGAAGGTGTGGCATTGTGGGACAGAGGACTGATGTTGTGGCACTGTGGTACAGAGGACTGAAGTTGTGGCACTGTGGTACAGAGGACTGAAGGTGTGGCTTTGTGGGACAGAGGACTGATGTTGTGGCACTGTGGTACAGAGGACTAATGTTGTGGCACTGTGCGACAGAGGACTGAATTTGTGGCACTCTGGTACAGAGGACTGAAGGTGTGGCATTGTGGGACAGAGGACTGATGTTGTGGCACTGTGGTACAGAGGACTGAAGTTGTGGCACTGTGGGACAGAGGACTGATGTTGTGGCACTGTGGGACAGAGGACTGAAGTTGTGGCACTGTGGTACAGAGGACTGAAGTTGTGGCACTGTGGGACAGAGGACTGGTGTTGTGGCATTGTGGGACAGAGGAGCGAAGGTGTGGCACTGTGCGACCGAGGACTGATGTTGTGGCACTCTGGTACAGAGGACTGATGTTGTGGCACTGTGCGACAGAGGACTGATGTTGTGGCACTCTGGTACAGAGGACTGAAGGTGTGGCATTGTGGGACAGAGGACTGATGTTGTGGCACTGTGGTACAGAGGACTGAAGTTGTGGCACTGTGGAACAGAGGACTGATGTTGTGGCATTGTGGGACAGAGGACTGAAGGTGTGGCACTGTGCGATAGAGGACTGAAGTTGTGGCACTGTAGGACAGGGGAGTGAAGGTGTGGCACTGTGGGACAGAGGACTGAAGTTGTGGCATTGTGGGACAGAGGACTGAAGGTGTGGCACTGTGCGACAGAGGACTGAAGTTGTGGCATTGTGGGACAGAGGACTGAAGGTGTGGCACTGTGCGATAGAGGACTGAAGGTGTGGCACTGTGCGATAGAGGACTGAAGTTGTGGCACTGTGGGACAGAGGAGTGAAGGTGTGGCATTGTGGGACAGAGGACTGAAGTTGTGGCACTCTGGTACAGAGGACAGAAGGTGTGGCACTGTGGGACAGAGGACTGAAGGTGTGGCATTGTGGGACAGAGGACTGAAGGTGTGGCATTGTGGGACAGAGGACTGAAGGTGTGGCATTGTGGGACAGAGGACTGAAGGTGTGGCACTGTGCGACAGGGAACTGAACTTGTGGCATTGCGGGACAGAGGACTGAAGGTAAGGCACTGTGCGACAGAGGACTGAAGTTGTGGCATTGTGCGGCGGAGGACTGAAGTTGTGGCACTGTGAGACAGAGGACTGAAGTTGTGGCACTCTGGTACAGAGGACTGAATGTGTGGCATTGTGGGACAGAGGACTGATGTTGTGGCACTGTGGTACAGAGGACTGAAGTTGTGGCACTGTGGGACAGAGGACTGATGTTGTGGCACTGTGGGACAGAGGACTGAAGTTGTGGCACTGTGGTACAGAGGACTGAAGTTGTGGCACTGTGGGACAGAGGACTGATGTTGTGGCATTGTGGGACAGAGGAGTGAAGGTGTGGCACTGTGCGACCGAGGACTGATGTTGTGGCACTCTGGTACAGAGGGCTGATGTTGTGGCACTGTGCGACAGAGGACTGATGTTGTGGCACTGTGCGACAGAGGACTGAAGGTGTGGCATTGTGCGACAGAGGACTGAAGTTGTGGCATTGTGGGACAGAGGAGTGAAGGTGTGGCACTGTGCGACAGAGGAGTGAAGGTGTGGCACTGTGCGACAGAGGAGTGAAGGTGTGGCATTGTGGGACAGAGGACTGAAGTTGTGGCACTGTGCGACAGAGGACTGAAGTTGTGGCACTCTGGTACAGAGGACTGAAGGTGTGGCATTGTGGGACAGAGGACTGAAGTTATGGCACTGTGGGACAGAGGACTGAAGTTGTGGCACTGTGGTACAGAGGACTGAAGTTGTGGCACTCTGGTACAGAGGACTGAAGGTGTGGCATTGTGGGACAGAGGACTGATGTTGTGGCACTGTGCGACAGAGGACTGAAGTTGTGGCACTCTGGTACAGAGGACTGAAGGTGTGGCATTGTGGGACAGAGGACTGAAGGTGTGGCACTGTGCGACAGAGGACTGAAGTTGTGGCATTGTGGGACAGAGGACTGAAGGTGTGGCACTGTGCGATAGAGGACTGAAGGTGTGGCACTGTGCGATAGAGGACTGAAGTTGTGGCACTGTGGGACAGAGGAGTGAAGGTGTGCCATTGTGGGACAGAGGACTGAAGTTGTGGCACTCTGGTACAGAGGACAGAAGGTGTGGCACTGTGGGACAGAGGACTGAAGTTGTGGCATTGTGGGACAGAGGACTGAAGGTGTGGCATTGTGGGACAGAGGACTGAAGGTGTGGCATTGTGGGACAGAGGACTGAAGGTGTGGCACTGTGCGACAGGGAACTGAACTTGTGGCATTGTGCGGCGGAGGACTGAAGTTGTGGCACTGTGAGACAGAGGACTGAAGTTGTGGCACTCTGGTACAGAGGACTGAAGGTGTGGCTTTGTGGGACAGAGGACTGATGTTGTGGCACTGTGGTACAGAGGACTAATGTTGTGGCACTGTGCGACAGAGGACTGAAGTTGTGGCACTCTGGTACAGAGGACTGAAGGTGTGGCATTGTGGGACAGAGGACTGATGTTGTGGCACTGTGGTACAGAGGACTGAAGTTGTGGCACTGTGGGACAGAGGACTGATGTTGTGGCACTGTGGGACAGAGGACTGAAGTTGTGGCACTGTGGTACAGAGGACTGAAGTTGTGGCACTGTGGGACAGAGGACTGGTGTTGTGGCATTGTGGGACAGAGGAGTGAAGGTGTGGCACTGTGCGACCGAGGACTGATGTTGTGGCACTCTGGTACAGAGGACTGATGTTGTGGCACTGTGCGACAGAGGACTGATGTTGTGGCACTCTGGTACAGAGGACTGAAGGTGTGGCATTGTGGGACAGAGGACTGATGTTGTGGCACTGTGGTACAGAGGACTGAAGTTGTGGCACTGTGGAACAGAGGACTGATGTTGTGGCATTGTGGGACAGAGGAGGGAAGGTGTGGCACTGTGCGACCGAGGACTGATGTTGTGGCACTCTGGTACAGAGGACTGATGTTGTGGCACTGTGCGACAGAGGACTGATGTTGTGGCACTCTGGTACAGAGGACTGAAGGTGTGGCATTGTGGGACAGAGGACTGATGTTGTGGCACTGTGCGACAGAGGACTGATGTTGTGGCACTGTGCGACAGAGGACTGAAGGAGTGGCATTGTGGGACAGAGGACTGAACGTGTGGCACTGTGCGACAGAGGAGTGAAGGTGTGGCACTGTGCGACAGAGGACTGAAGGTGTGGCATTGTGGGACAGAGGACTGAAGTTGTGGCACTCTGGTACAGAGGACTGAAGGTGTGGCATTGTGGGACAGAGGACTGAAGTTGTGGCACTGTGGTACAGAGGACTGAAGTTGTGGCACTCTGGTACAGAGGACTGAAGGTGTGGCATTGTGGGACAGAGGACTGATGTTGTGGCACTGTGCGACAGAGGACTGAAGTTGTGGCACTCTGGTACAGAGGACTGAAGGTGTGGCATTGTGGGACAGAGGACTGATGTTGTGGCACTGTGGGACAGAGGACTGAAGTTGTGGCATTGTGGGACAGAGGACTGAAGTTGTGGCACTGTGCGACAGAGGACTGAAGTTGTGGCACTGTGCGACAGAGGACTAATGTTGTGGCACTGTGCGACAGAGGACTGAAGTTGTGGCACTCTGGTACAGAGGACTGAAGGTGTGGCATTGTGCGACCGAGGACTGATGTTGTGGCACTGTGCGACAGAGGACTAATGTGGCACTGTGCGACAGAGGACTGAAGAAGAATAAAATGAGATGATTGAAATATTTTGCATACTGAAGATGGTCTAAATATGACACCCGAAGACTTCCTGTTGGTGTTATTATGCATTTCCAATAACTTAATGACTTTCATTGCAACATCCATGAGTCTTATACACTTAGTAGAAAGCATATGTTTCTGTTTAAACCATAACCTATTTCTGTAATGTATCAACACCCAGAGGGATTTTGTTTTATGATCTGGCATTTAAAAGTTGCAGTTTACGACCAAGAATAATTGATTTGCGGTTCCAAATTCATACTCAAATTAAACAAATTACATTAAACCATCTTGCTTTCACTTATTAAGGATCTGGAGGGCAGTTGAGAGCCAATATCATGCTTCAGTCGAGTCCAAACTGTGGCAAAATCAACAAATCCAATTCCACAACAATGGCTAAAGACTAATTATGAAAGATAGTCTATATATCAATTATTGGCACAAAATATTTCCACTCGAACTATTTTCATCTCCATTTCCAGAACACATGGGGCGGGATTCTCCCTTCTGGGGACTAAGTCCCCATGCTTGCCGGAAAACAGGCGAGAATTACTCCGGACATTTTCCTCGAATGTCCAGCGTGATTCTCTGTTTTCCAGGGGGCTAGCAGAGCCCCGGCATGCACCCTGCAGCTCTGGCTGCCGGCAGGGACCTGCTAGCCAGACTGCGCAGCCGCACATGCGCACGGCAGCCGCAAGCGGGTCCGCGCAAGCACGTGGCCGCCCACCTCAGCCCGGGCGCCACCGACATGGTGGAGCCACACTGCGGGCCCGCACAGAGGAAGGTAGGTCCCTCCCAGATCGCGATGGCCCGCCGATCGATGGCACAGCCACCGCTGAGGCCCCTCCCCTGGAGTCAGATAGGCTCCGCACCCCACCAAGACCGCCACCGTGGCCGTGAGTCCCAGCTCCCGCTGGGTGGTACCACATGTAAACCACGCCGGTGGTAGTTCGGCCGGTCGACGGCGGAGAATCGCCGCGGGGGCCTGTTCCAACGGCCCCCGACCGGCGTCGACCGTGCGCGCGGGACTGGCGTTTCTGCGGAGAATCGCGGAAGCGCCGGACTTCCAGCGTGAATGGCTATCGTCCGCCCCCGCGCCGGTCGCGATTCCGTCATGGAGGGTCGGAGAATCCCGCCCATGGTCTTATCATAAATGGGAATAGTTCAGATTCACAAACTGTGGAAACTATGGCTGACACTTCAGATCGGACTAGACGTGACAGTATAAGGAACACAGGAGCAGTAAGACATTGCACGAAAAGTAATCAATGATCTTGGGTTCTCCTTCTGGAAATCAATTCCCCTGACTGACATGGGAATTCCACACTGTCACCAGGAATTTCCTTGGAGCAGTAGCTTCATGCAAACCTATTTATGTGTTTACATATATTCTAGCAACTGATTATAGTGTTGAGATTCCTGCAGTTCCCACCTGAGTCAAGGGTAGCAAAGGGAGAGGAAGAGAATTATGTTTAAACTGCAGTGTTGGTGGAAAGTGAGACTACTTCAGACTGACTCGGGCAAGTGTAAATTTGGTGTGAGAAATGACTAGTCTACTAGGTTGTAAAGAAAGAATATGGAATGCTCTCCATCATTGGCAAAGGTATAGAATATAAGGATATAATGTTGTAATTGTATAAAACACTGGTGAGGCCACAACTGGAGTATTGTGTGCAGTTCTGGTCACCACATTACACAAAGGATGTAATCGCTCTGGAGAGAGTGCAGAGGTTTACAAGAATGTTGCCAGGGCTAGAAAAGTGTAGCTACGAGGGGAGAATCGATAAGTTGGGGTTATTTTCCTGGGAATGAAGAAGGCCGAGGGGCGACTTAATTGAGGTGTACAAAATTATGAGGGAAGTGATAGAGTGGACAGAATAAAATTATTTCCCTGCGTAGTGCACTCCAGAACCAGAGAACATAGATTCAAGATAAGTAGCAGAGGGTGTAGAGGGGACATGAGGAAGAATCTTTTTTACGCAGAGGGTAGTGGGAATATGGAATTCGCAGCCTGAGTTGGTGATGGAGGCATAGATCCTAAACTCATTTCAAAAGTACCCGGGTCTGCACCTTACAGCTAAGTTCTGTACGCTACAGGGCAATGGATTGGGTGCAGGAAGGTGGGATCAGAAAAGGCACCTGGGTGTCCTTTGGCTGGCATGGACAAGATGGGTCGAATGGTCTCCTTCTGTGCTGTAACTTTCCTATGGTTTTATACTAGTTGCAAAACTGAAGATACTTTAGCATGTTATTTACATCTTGACATTGACAAGCCACCTCCTACTTCACAATGTATACATTTTAGCTGTGGTTGGGATTTCCCTTGGCTTCCCCAATGATTTAGTTAAATGCATTGCTTGGCTCGTGATGCTGTATCACAATGGCCAGGAAAGTGTGAAGTTTGCATTGCTTGGTTTCAGTCGGAGGTGCTACAGTTCGTGTCTTCACACATCTATCAGACAGAAGAAAAATGAAACAAAGTTCTCAGCTCTGATCCTTCCCCATTAAAGGGTTTTTGAAGATAAATGTCAGTTGTGGAGACGATTGGCTTTATCTGTGATGTACTTTCAACTCCTACCTCACTGGCTAACCTGCTTGCTGCTGATGAATGCCTTTGTTTAACAATGAAGAACAGACACTTGGGCAGGGTTCGATCCCAGCATCTTGACAAATTGGAACCAGAATTAACCCCTGCCTTCAGGAAGAGGCACGTAAAAAGAAACTTGAGCCTTTATCTGACCACCCCTCACATTCAAATGATTAAAACTTCAGCGAAGAGTAATCATAACCTGCAAAACCGAAGATACTTTAGCATGTTATTACATCTTAACATTGACAAGCCACCTCCTACTTCACAATGTGTGAATTTTAGCTGTGGTTGGGATTTCCACTGGCTTCCCAATGGACAGTAGTTCAAACCATAATTTAATTCTGTTACGGTCCGATGGTAGTGGGTTATCGTTGATATTTGCTTACAAAATCAGTAATCTATAAATTTTGATTAACTGATCATAAACCTTTGCTGGTTATTGTGATAACTGAGAGGTGGGGCAGCCTGCTACCTTCATTAGAATAATCCTTGACCTTGCAAACCATGCTATCATATTAATCAAGGGGATATTTCCTGCTCGCTAACGCAGACACGCAAAGTTATTTTGACTTTGCTGTGTTTTCTACATACAGGAAGAAAGTTGTATTTACTTAATGACCTGACCCTTGGAAATGTCCCAATGCACTTCACATACAATGGCTATCAGTCATTGTTGTCAGGTAGACAAATGCAGCTATTACTTCTTTTTAAACATAGACAGCGTGTTGGAATGTTGGCCAGAATACTGGAAGAACTCGTTGAATTGTGTCACTACATCTTAAAGGTTCACTTCAACCAGTTCAGTACGCGGAAAGGGCCTCAATTTAACAACTTGAAATGACAGCATTTCAGGCTACCCTGCATTGCATCAATACTGCACTAGAGAGGCAAACTAGATTTTGTGTTGCTGTCCCTGGAGTGGGGCTTGAATTCACTATGTTTTGATGTTGAGCTGAGGATGCTATCAACTGAACAATAGATAAGATTGAGATTCAGGCAGGTAGTGCAGGAGTCCCCTGGGGTCCCACTCATTAATCGGTTTTCCGGTTTGGATACTGAGGAGGATGCTGGTTCCTCAGCGGAGTGCAGTCAGAGCCAGGTTTGTGCCACCACGATTGAGGTGGAGGAGGGGAAGAAGCACAATAGTGATAGGGGATTCGTTTGTTTGGGAAACAGACAAGACATTTCTGTGGCTGTAGACATAACTCCAGGAAGGTATGTTGCTCCCTGGTGCCAGGGTCAAGGATGTCAAAGAGCGGCCACAAGATATTCTTCTGAGGGAAGGTGAACAGAGGTCGTGGCCCACATTGGCACCAATGACTTAAGTAGGTAGCGGGACGTGGTCCTGCAATCAGAATTTAGGGAGCCAGGCAGAAAAAAAGCAAGCAGGACCCCAAAAGTTAGTCATCTCTGGATTACTCCCAGTGCCACGTGGAAGTGAGTACAGAAATAGGAAGAGAAGGCAGATGAATGTGTGGCTGGAACGGTGGTGCAGGAGAAGGGGGCTTTAGATTCCTGAGATCCTGGGATTGGCTCTGGGGGAAGATGGCATCTGTGCAAGTCGGACAAGTTACACCTGAACAAGGGCAGCACGGTGGCGCAGTGGTTAGCATTGCTGCCTCACGGTGCCGAGGTCCCAGGTTCGATCTCGGCTCTGGGTCACTGTCCGTGTGGAGTTTGCACATTTTCCCCGTGTTTGCGTGGGTTTCGCCCCCACAACCCAAAAGATGTGCAAGGGAGGTGGATTGGCCACGCTAAATTGCCCCTTAATTAGTAAAATGAATTGGGTACTCTAAATTTAAAAAAAGTTACACCTGAACAGAACTGGGATTGAGGTCCTTGCATTTTTCTAGTGCAGTTGGTACAGCTTCAAAAACTAACTGAGCAGGGATGGGGGAACCAGGAAAGAATATTAGAGAGAAATACCAAGGTGCACAAAATACTGTGAAAGACAGATAGTGCTAGAAGAGGGAATAATAAGTTAATAGGCAGAGTTAGAGTAAGAGAGAAAGCAGTGACGTCTAAATCAGGGTGTACTGCATGTATGTGAATGCATGGAGTATGGTAAATTGGTGATTTACAGGTACAGATTGCCATGCAAAATTATGACGTCATGGCGGTATCAGAGACCTGGCTCAAGGAAGAGCAGGACTGGGTGTTGACAATTCCTGGGTACAAGATGTTTGGAAAAGATAGGGCAGGAAAAAAAGGAGGAAGGGTGGCGGTATTGATTAAGGAGAGCGCTGCAGTGCTGGAGAAAGGATGTCCCAGAGGGTTCAAGGATAGAATCAATTTGGCTCGAGCTAAGGAACAAAAGGGTGCAATTACATTGCTTGGTGTAGTCTCTCGACCACCAACTAGTGAGAGGGATGAAGAAGAACAAATTTGCAAGGAAATTACAGAGAGATGCAAACATTACAGAGTAGCTATATTGGAGGACTTTAATTACCCAAATATAGACTGGAAAAGTGGTAGTGTAAAGGGTGGAGAGGAGTACGAGTTCCTAGACTGTGTTCAGGAGAATTTTCTACAGTAGTGTGTGTCCATTCCAACAAGAAAGGATGCATTGTTGGACCTGGTCCTTGGAAATGAGGTGGGCCATGTCGATCAAGTGTCAGAGGGGGAACATCTAGGAGACAGTGATCATTGCATCATAAGGTTTAGGATGATGGTAGAAAAGGACAATGGATAGTCCAGAATAAGAATAATTAACTCGGGGCAGAACCGACTTCAATGGGATAAGAACGGATCTGGGCCGGTTAGACTGAAACCAAATGTTGACGGGAAAATCTGTAGCTGAACAATGGGCTACCCTCAAAACAGAAATGGTTCAGGCACAGTCAAGGTAAATTTCCTCAAAAGCGGAAGGTAGGGCAAATAAATCCAGAACTCCCTGGATGAAAAAGGGAGATAGAAACTGAGATGACAAAGATAGGGCGTGCTTATGACAGGTGTCAGGTAGAAAACACAACTAAGGACCAGGCTGAATATAGAAGGTTCAGAGGAGAGGTGAAGAAGCAAAGAGAAGCAAGGAGGGATTATGAGAAAAAATTGGCAGCTAACGTGAAGGGGACCGTGTATAAATAGTGAAAGAGTGGTAAAAGGAGGAGTGGGGCTGATTAAAGACATAAAAGAGGATTTATACACGAAGAAAGGGCTCATGGCTGAGGTGTTAAATGAATATTTTCACCTGACTTTACCAAGGAGTTAGATGCTACTACCCAGGTCATGTTGACAGAGGAGGAAACTCTGTCGGTGGAAGGGTTCACAGTTGATATGGAGGAAGGTTTGAAGAGACTGTCGGTACTTAAAGTTAACAAGGCACAGGAACCAGATGAGGTACATCCAAGGATATTGAAGAAAGTGAGAGTGGAAATTGCAGGAGTGCTGGCTATAATCTTTCAGCTCCTCTAGAAGTGCCAGAGGACTAGGAAATTGCAAACATTACACTCTTGTTCCAACAAAGTTGTAAGGATAAACTCAGCAATTACAGACCAGTCAGTTTAATTTCAGTGGTGGCGAAGCTTCTAGAAACAATTATTCGGGATAGAATTAATAGTCACATGGAAAAATGAGTTGATCAGGAAGAGCCATGGGTTTCTTAATAGAAAATAGTGTTTAATAATTTGCTGGAGATTTTTTAAGAGGTAACAGAGAGGGTTGATGTGGGCAATATTGTTGAAGTGGTATACATGGACTTTCAGAAGGCATTTGATACAGTGCCGCACAACAGACATGCGAGAGAGGTTATAGCTCATGGAATAAAATGGACAGTAGCAACATGGATACAAATTTGGCTGAGTGATAGGAAACAGCGAGAAAAGCTTGTGGATAATTTTGCGGACTGGTGGAGTCACCTCGGGGGTTCATATTTGGATCCTTGCTTTTCCTGATACTTATTAACGATCTAGATCTTGGCATGCAGGGGGCAATTTCAAACTTTGCTGATGACACAAAACGTATCCAATTATTTTTTTTCCCAATTAAAGGGCAATTTAGTGTGGCCAATCTACCTAACCTGCACATCTTTGGGTTGTGGGGGTGAGACCCACGTAGACACGGGGAGAATATGCAAACTCCACACAGACAGTGACCCAGGGCCGGGATCAAATCTGGGACCTCGGCATCGTGAACAGCAGTACTAACCACTGCGCCACTGTGCCACCCTCAGATGATACAAAACTTGAAAGCACTTTGAGGAAGGCAATGTAGAACTTCAAATAGACATAGACAATTTGCTGGAGTGGGCAGATAGGTGGCAGCTGAAGTTCAATGTAGAAAAATGTCAGGTGGTTCATTTTGGCAGGAAAAACATGGATAGACAATATAAAATAAAGACTACAACTCTAAAGGGTATGCAGGAGCAGTGGGACCTGGGTGTATGTATGCATGCATCATTACAGGTGGCAGGACAAGCAGAGAGAGCAGTTAATAAAGCATACAGTATCCTTCATTAATAGGGGCATAGAGTACAAGAGCAAGAAGATTATGTTGAACTTGTACAGGACATTAGTTAGACCTCAGCTGGAGTATTGTGCATAGTTCTGGGCGCTACACTATACGAAGGGTGTGAATGCATTGGAGTGAGTGCTGAAGAGGTTCACAAGAATAGTTCCAGGGATGAGAAATTTCTATTATAAGGATAGATGGGAGAGGATGGGACTGTTCTCCTTGGAGAGAAGAAGGGTAAGAGAAGATATTGATAGAGATGTTCAAAATCATGAGGGGATTGGACAGAGTAAATAGAGAGAATGTGTTCCTGCTCGGAAATGAATCGAGAATGAGTGGGCACAGGTTTAAAGTGATTAACAAAAGAAGTGACTGTGATGTGAGAAAAACATTTATACGCAGCGAACGGTTCGGGTCTGGAATGCACTGCTTGGAAGTGTGGTGGAGGCAGATTCAATCGAGGTATTCAAGAGTGGATGATTATTTGAACAGAAACAATGTGCAGGGGTATGGGGGAAAAAGCAGGAGAATTGCAATAAGTCATAATGCTCATTTGGAGAGCCAGTGCAGGCACGTTGGGCTGAATGGCCTCCTTCTGCACCATAACAATTCTGCGATTGAGTACACTGGTTCTGCAATTCTCTTGACCTGCAGTGTCTTGAGTTACATTGTGCCAATTTTGTACCCCTGGCTTGGCGTGGGGCCTCACTTAGCTGTACAGCTGGCAAAATGTTGAT
Source organism: Scyliorhinus torazame (assembly GCF_047496885.1). Lineage (NCBI taxonomy): Eukaryota > Metazoa > Chordata > Chondrichthyes > Carcharhiniformes > Scyliorhinidae > Scyliorhinus > Scyliorhinus torazame. The sequence continues at coordinate 138,408,409 of NC_092707.1, forward strand.
GTTGCTTTACCTGTTGGTGCAGTTCAATGACAGGGCCGCCCCTACCTCCCTCTGGACAGTTAAAATAGGACAGTTGAGCGGCATAGTCATTGCTTTCCTTAATAATTAGTCTTGGTTTGTAATCAGCATATGGATCATATGATGATTCATATTGTGCTCATGGAATTGACGAATAACGTATCAATTTGGCACTAATGTCATCATTGCTTTTGTTTTGCAAACCACACGCAACAAACAATGGTGTTCAAACAAATTCTTGCACATGATCTGACACTGTCAAATAACTACAGGTGGCCTGTGGGAAACTAAAGTTTGCGCTTGCTGCAGAATAACATCAAAACAAATTGCTGGATTCTCCGCAGCCCTGTGTCGAAATCACGTTCGGCGCGGGGGCGGAGAATCGATGTTCCCAACCAAATCAGCCCCGGCGCGCTCCGGCGATTATCCGACCCCCGGAGAATCGGTAGTCCACGAAATACGCCGCGCGGCCGGGGGGCCATTGCCAGAGACCCTCCTCGTGATACTCCGATACCGACCAGCCGAGTTCCCGATGGCGTGGAACTAATGTGGTATGGCCGGTCGGGACTCAGTCCGCGGCTGCCCTGGTGGGCGTCAAGCATCGGGGGGTCCTTATGGGCGGCCAGGGCAGCGATCGGGCCGGTCCGATGCATGGCGCGCGACCGATCGGGGGGAGGCCGACATTGTCCATGTTGGGCTGCGGTCCGAGTCAGCCACCGCCATCAGTGCAGCCGCAGGAGGCCGCCACCGTGCGCATGCGCGGACTCGGAACCGGAAGTGCGGGGGCCTATATCCGCAGCTAAAGCTAAGTGAAGCTCCCCGGGTCCCTGCTGGCCCCCAGAAGGTACGTGAATTGACCTTTATTTTTTGCAGGAAACTGGGGAGTGAAACGCCAACGTTTGTACACCGGCATGGGCACATAGCCCCATCTTGGGTGAATCCAACCGGTTGTTTTGCTTTTTATATTTAATGTGGCGGTCAAATAGCCCACTAGAAAGGCCGAGAGATACTTAAAAGGTGCTGCTTGCAGAACAAGAGCCTAGCAAAAGCCTTTGATTTTGGGAGCAGAGAGAAAAGGTGAAACAATTGAGAAAGCAGATACTAGAAAAGAATGTAAAGCTGCTGAATGCAGGATGATATATCAGAGAAGTTTCTGTTCTGCTCACTCACTCTAAAACAAACTGCACAGCGTAACAGTGCATTAATCCCATAAGAATTTTATCATTTGCAACCTATGCTAACTTGCATACACAACAATTAGTTCTAGCGTTTTGTAATTTGCCATTCGATAGAAACGGTTCAATAGTTTACATAACTTAATTTTGTCACTACAGTAGTTGTGATTACAACCTCTTAAGGCGGCCAGTGTCCAATTTTGGTTCACTGCTCATTCTTATTGGAACATTTAGCCCTAAAGACCTGCCTTCAGTGCCTTTGAAGAATGGAGAGTAACTGTTGGGATCAGCTTGGCTAACAATGTGGTTCCATCGCTAACCATGTGCAGACTGAAGAATGTGTACTATTGTACTGGCTGTAGAAGGGCTGGGTAATCAATTGTACATCATGTCTTGATATGGCTGTGTTTTTGATTATATGCTTTATGATGTTTTTCTATGTTAAAGATGTGTAAGCACAACTCATTGCAGCTGGCCAAAGATTATCTGATTGTGAGGAGCTTCAGAGCCAAGACCAATCCATCCATCACCCAACAACTATACTGGGGCTGGGCAATAAATGCTGGCCTAGCCAGCAATGTCCACACCCCGTAAATGCATTTTTAAAAAAGCACAACAGCAACAGGTATGGTAGTTATCAGGAGAGGGAAGTTGGTATCATCCCCTCCCTCATTCAGGAACGCAGAGGCTCATTGTACTGACTCTGACTCAACTGAGTTCAGTTGACAGACTGGGGGATAAAATCTTCGACCTTTCAACCCACGTGACTCATCAACTCAAAAAAGGAAAAAAGAAACACAATTGTCCAGCATCTCTCATGGCGTTAGGATATCCCAAAACATTTTGTGGCCCGTAAGGTGCCTTTGAAGTGCAGTCACTGTTGTAATGTAGGGAACACTGCAGCCAATTTATGGACAGCAAGCTCCCACACATAGTGATGGTATAATCTGTTTTAAAGGACACCAGGGAGAACTCACTGCTCTTTTCCAAACTAATGCCCCGGAGTTGTTTACGGTCTCCAGAGACGGTAGGTGGGACTTCAGGTTAACACTTTAACTGAACGTTGCCACACCCGAAAGCACAGCACCCCCTCCCCCTCCTCCTGCCGAGTACTGCAGTGGAACTCATTACACTAACTGGCTGAACCATCAGATTGAGCTGCCAGATCATAACTAAGATTATTACCATTCCAATTTGACATACTTCAGGGAGAAATCAAAAACAGTGCACTTATTGTGAGAGAATGCTGAGGTAATGGCAGATGCTAAAAGGAGCCAACCTGCTCAAAACAACTCCTTAATGATACCTATTAAGAGAATATTCAGCTTTTCAGAGTCTGGCAGTGAAGGTCGAAGATAGACGCATTGCTGTCATCCTTTGGCCCTATTCCATCGTGTAATTGACAAGAGTGTCATCATGAGGCCAAAGAGATAATTGCCATCTCCGACATTGACCTCCATGATATAAAACTGTCCATTCCGACAAATGAGGTTGGGAATATCTCTTCCTTAGCTGGAAGGCAATCTTCATTGGCTGGAGGGAAAAGGGAGTAAATTTGTTGGAGCTTCCTGATGATACAATCCAAAGTAGTACCAAGCTACTCAGACTCAAAAGGGCTGGAGGTTTTAGGCCCCAATGGGGTGAACTCGTGACGGGCAGGCACGTACATTTGAGCCATTGGCCGGCGAGCAGGCTTCCTGGTGCCATGCAGCCCCTCAGTCATTTTCCTGGCAGTAGGTTGGGCTGGGGGGATGGGGGCAAGGCCACCTATCTGCAAGCGGCAATTCGCCAGTTCAGCTCTTTAAAGACCTCGTAAGGCCTATTGTTGGAGGCTGAATAGAAAATTCCAGTCAGTGCTCCAGGTCCCCAGAAAGGAAAGGGCACAGTGTAGTACCCTCTCCATAATGGTGACCAAGTTGCATTTTTAATGTTAACAGAATCCCTACAGTGCAGAAGGAGACCATTCGGCCCATCGAATCTGCACCAACCCTTTGAAGGAGCACTCTACCCAAACCCACTGTCCCATCCTATCCCTGTAACACTGTGAATTGAGCATGGCCAATCCACCCAACCTGCACATATGTGGACTGTGGGAGGAAACCGGAGCACCCGGAGGAAACTCACCCAGACACAGAGAGAACATACAAACTCCACACAGTCACCCCAGTCCCTGGAATTGAACCTGGGTCCCTGTCAGCAGTACTAACCACTGTGCTACCTCTTCAATCTTGGCGGGCCTCTATTGGTCCTCAAGCTTCTGATTTTAACTGGATGCTGAGCCCGGGCTCTGCTTATTAATCAACCAATTTGGGCTAAGTCACAGCCTGGTGATTGTTCCCCAGATAGGTTTCTGACCCCCATTTGATCCTGATGGCGAGTCCCGAAACCAAGGGGGAAATACCTGCCCCAACATCCAGTCGTTGAAACCGTGGATAGCAGTTGAAGCAGAAACTGCAATTGGCCTCAGCGGACGTGATTTAATGGAAAGGTTTCTTAGTGTTGTAGCGAGCGGGAACAGTAGCGAGCTTCCCAACACTCGACCTGGCGAGACCGTCATCACGATAAACCGTTAATTGATCTACTCAACGAGGCCCCACGGGCTTCATGCCGCAAATGATGGTCTCGCCAGCTGCTACACAGAGACCGTGCTCGCCATCCCCCCCGCTAACAAGGGAGGGCAGCGCTTAAACCGCTCCTGCACAGCCAACCCCACACAACTTGCAGCCATGCTGCCAAGGAGACCAGCCCTATGATTTGGGGATGCGGACCTGGCCAATTTGTTGGACGCAGTCGGAATCAGACGAGATATCCTGTTCCCCAGAGGGTCTAGGACGATCAGCCACAGGGCAACCAGTGCCGCCTGGGACGAAGTGGCAGCGGCAGTCAGCCTCACCAGGGGGACCGGCACGCAGTGCCGTAAGAAGGTCAATGACTTCCACTGGGCCCGCAGTGGTGAGCTGGCATTGGGCCCTGGTACCGGCCCTGCCTGCCACCCCCGAACCCCTCCAAGCATGCTTCTAGCACTGCCCCGCCCAGCACCTTTCCGTGCCCCGGCCCACCCATGTCCAGCAGTGTCGCCCACGCCATATTCCGCCCCCCCCCCCACCGACAATCCCCAATCCCCCCCTTCCCCGGCAAACTCTCCTTCCCCCATTCTCTCCTTCCCCTCCCATACTCACCATTCTCCGCCCCCCGCACCAAAACCTGCCAGCCCTGCGATGAATGACGCATGTGGCTCACAATATACCCTCTGTGTCCCCGCAGGAGAGGTTGGCCCACAACAATCGGGAGAGGGCCCAGACCGGCGGCAGGGTGCTCTCAGAATCCTCACCCCCTCCACGAGGAACGGGCCCTGGACGTTGAGCGGGGTGGCAGAGGTCAGATCTGTAACTGACGTAGAGGTTAGCGTTTGGTGCAGAAGGGAGGTTCCACGTCACACGTGTTCTTAATGTCATACAGACTGAACCATCCCTCCCACTGACCACATGTCCATTCTCCCGCAGGCTCCTAATCTGATGGTGCCGGCCCCTCCGGGGTGACCCTCGCCACAGCCTCCCAAGAGAACACTGCAGAGAGGAGCTCCGAGGAAGCCGTCGTATTCGCGGCACAGCTGTCACCCCCACCCTCCACCAGCGCAGAGACACACACCGTGGTGGGCAACAGTGGTGGTCAGGCTTCTGGGGCAAATTCTGATGAGCACCCCACAGTTACTGATGAACATCAGGTGTATCAGTCTCAGGTGGGCATAGCCGAGGCGCTGTGGAGCATGTCCCAGTCTCAGATGGGAATAGTATCGGTCACAGGCCTCCATACTGTCACCAGGTCCTCAGTGGCTACCCCTTATCACACAAGAGCCAACTGGCCATACTGGGGTGGTCCCCGAAGAGGGCGGGGATGTCCGACTGCCCCAGGATGTAGCTGTCATGCACACTCCCTGGGAAGCATGCACACGTGATGATCTTCATGTGGTGGTCGCACACGAGCTGGACGTTCAGGGAGTGGAGCCCCTTCCTATCGATGTAGGGCACTCCCTGATGGCCCGGTGAGCACAATGCGACATGACTGCCATCCACTAACCCCTGGACCTGGAGCATGCCGGGGAGAATCCTGCTACCCGAGCATCCTGTTGGGCCTGGTCTCAGTTGAAATGGTTCGCTGTCGGGGAAAACAGGACATCCATGACCTCATGTGGGCTGTAGTTTGTGAGATGCCGCACAAGTCCCCACTCAAGCCCTGGAATGATTCTGAGACGTAGATGTTTAGGGCTGCATTGACCTTGATGACCACCAGGAGTGGGTATCCTCTTTCTCCATGTGGTGCCAAATCCGTGAGGACATGGCACGGGTAACCCACTGTCTCCTTGTTGAGGCAGAGACTCCTGCGGCATACAGTGTCCGTCATCTGTTCTAAAAACCAGCGACTCCTGTACACCCTGGACCATCTCTGGCCTCCCCCTGCGGGTCCATCCCTGTCCTGAAGGGCGGCTGGGTCCTCAGGGTGTGGGGCAGGGTTCTGCACATGGGCCGCCGCCTCGGGCCTCTGTTGACGCTGCTGCTGCCAGCTTCTCCAGCGTCTGGCCACTGGCCTGCCCATCAGCAACATGAGGGCAATCATGCTACATGGCACACTTATCCCGGGAATCCACTTGGGATGTGTGAAGTGCTCACTTAACTATGATTGCCAATTCCCAATCAGCAATAGCCTTTGGCCATGCAGCCAGAGGCCTCCGCGGTCAGTGAGAGTTATGGGTGGTCGGTGGGGCAGACAAGCAGGGGCTGGGGTTGCCCCCGAAAGGAACACACGATCCAGGGGGTGGCATGGCGGACCCACGGGTGCTGGGACACCCATCCCGCCTCCCCAGACCAACGGCGGGCATACCCCCAGCTCCGCAACTCCCCACCACCGATGGCACAACATCCGGACCGAAACCATGCCCTCAGGGGCTCCCCCACCCAACCCCCTCTGAACACCGGGGCAGCAACCCCAGCATCGCCAGGTTCATTGCCCGCTCACCTCCTTGGATCTTGCTCTTCCGCCAGCTTCACGTTTTTTTTTTTTTTTTTTTTTTTTTTTTTTTTAAAAGGTTTACGAATCAGGGTCCATGAGACAACTTGCTGGGGAGGAATAGATCACGGGAAGCCGTCATATAGGGGGTCGCTCCCGTTAATTGTACGGAGATTGGCCTTAAGTGGTGATTACTGGTTTCTTGCCAAGCTACTGTAGGTTCCTGATTTCGGCAACAGGTGCGGGCTGGTTAGATCGCAAACCGATCAGCATTCGGCGCAGTACTCATTTTCTACCACTCCCGCAATCTAACAGCCTCATCACGCTCTCGCTTAAACACAACGTGGCCATTAAATTGCGCACAGTGTCTCTGATTTGGTCCCAGAGTGTGAGGCTACTGGATAATAAATGAGCTCATCCTGGATCTGATGCCCCCCCACAGTGGCAGTATGGTAGCACAGTGGTTAGCACTGTTGCTGCACAGCTCCAGGGTCCCAAGTTCGATTCCGGCTTGGGTCACTGTCTGTGCGGAGTCTGCACATTCTCCCTGTGTCTGCGTGGGTTTCCTCCGGGTGCTTCGGTTTCCTCCCACAGTCCATGATGTGCAGGTTAGGTGGATTGGCCATGATAAATTGCCCTTAGTGACCAAAAGGGTTGGGTGGGGTTGCTGGTATAGAGTGGAGTGTGGGTTTGGCCTCTTTCCAGGGGCCGGTGCTGACTCGATGGGCCGAATGGCCTCTTTCTGCACTGTAAATTCTATGATTCACTTTCAAGCAGCTTGCAGACATTCAATGGCAACTTCATAACAAAGAATAACCAATGGGGCACAGCACAGGGGCTACCGTACCTGCAGGTGATACTTGAATGCCCTTGGGATTGGAAATTGGGATAAACAAAAGAAAAGCAAGAGTTTACGGTGATTTTACTGAGAATGAAGAAAACACATCTTACAATACTGTTTTAGTGATATAACTATTCCCCACTTTGTTTTTGAGACAAAATGTAATGTTTATTTGGAACATATAGCGCAGATGCTGGCATGTAAGTCAATCTTTGAAACCTTGGGAGAATGCTCCAAAAACCTATCATCGTCAACTTATGAGCCAAGTAGAAATGTGAACTGCCGATATGGATGGTCACCATTTTGAAATATCATCAGCATCGGATACAGAGCGTCTTAAAACTCCTGCCACATCTTTGCAACACAGTCTGTGTTGCCTGTACGATCCATTGTGTCCAGTTGGTACCAGAGGTGTAACACACATTTTGGAGTGAAACATTGAGGCTGACTACTAATGTGAGTATGGCATTTCCTAGTTGGAAAGAGAGGTTGACTTATACGCAGTTTATATGCAAAAAGCATGGGGCTGGATTCTCCATTATTGGGACTATGTCCCCACGCTGGCGTCAGAATTACGCCAGAAAAACTTGGATCAAAGGGTCACAAATTCCCAGCCCTGCAGGGGGCGAGCAGGGACCCACAGTAGATCTCGCAGGTTTTGCTGCAGATACGGGCCCCCGCACTTCCGGGTCGGAAGCCGTGCATGTGCACGCCAGCGGTCTCCAGCGGCCGCGCCGTGCTCCATGGCGGACTCGGACCGCAGAGCTAGTCCTCAAAAAGAGACCTCCGGTCGGCCGCGCGCCCGACCCTCAACCCCCACACAATCATTCCCCAGCCGCCTATAAGGCCCCCCTGGCCTTCGAACCGCCCGCCCCCAACCAAGGCGGCCGTGGACTGAGTCAGCAGCCGCCACACGAGTATCCTGACCGGCTGGAGCACATTAGTTCTATGCCAGTCGGGGGTGGAGAATGGCTAAGCAGGCCTCTGGCAATGGCCCCAGGGAGGTCCCAGGTGGCCCGACAATTGGTGAACCGATGCCTGTCCTGATTTCTTGCGGGAACATGGATTCTCCGCCCCCGCATTGGCGCGATTTCGGTGCGAGGGTGCGGAGAATCCAGCCTATGACGTTTGGGACCATTAAAAAAGGGCCGGTTTATACGTTGTGCAGACTTACATACCACGATGTATGATAACATTTTATGCATAGCTATAACTTATAATAATCATTTTATAGGAGTTCCACATTGCCAGCTGCACTGGAAATGCAATATTCAAATAGAAGATTTTGTTTTACAGAATTTTCACAATGTATCAAATCCAATCCTCTGGACGGTTAGCACAGTTTATATTGCATTAAAACCCTTTGAGTGGTCATTAACTTCAGCATCGGACTCGCTTGAGAGAATTCCAGTATTTGCTTGTTATTCATAGCTGGAATCCTACACCATTGATGGGTCCAGTCTGTGAGGGCAATGAACCATATACAGAATGCCAATGGTACTAAGTTCAACCCCAATCCATTAGTCTTCAACTAGACGAGGGACACCAGACATCAATGGAGCAGCAGTGGGAAAAACAGTCTTTTCCAAACACTTCCAGACCAAACAAGCTAAACACAAACCTAATGAGATAAGCCCACTGGATAGATCTGTCTGGATTTCAAGTTCAGAACACCAGGGTTTGGAGGATTTGAGTTACCCTCGTGGTAACCTGAGTTAAAGATGAGGAGAAAACATGGCCAGCTTTCCCTGATGAGTACAGTGATCCCAGTGAAATCCTGTGTGTGAGAAGAGGCTAGCCTCAACACTCTCAACCTACAATCTCCACCATCTAGAAGGACAAGGGCAACCTGCGAGTTCCCCTCCAAGTCACAAATCATCCTGACCTGGAGATATATCGGTTGTTCCTTCACTGCGGCTGAGTCAAAATCCTGGAACTCCCTCCCTAACAGCACTGGGGGTGTACCTACACCACATGGACTGCAGTGGGTCAAGGAGTAGCACAGCACCTCCTTCTCAAGGGAATTTGGAATGGGCAATAAGTTCTGGCAGAGCCAGCTACGCCAAAATCTCATGAACAAGTCAAAAAAAGAGGAAAGGATTTAACAATGATGCTGTCCCGAGGTCCCAGGTTCGATCCCGGCTCTGTGTCATTGTCCGTGTGGAGTTTGCACATTCTCCCCGTGTCTGCGTGGGTTTCGCCCCACAACCCACAGAGATGTGCAGGCTAGGTGAATTGGCCACGCTAAATTGCCCCTTATTTGGAAAATGAATTGGGTACTCTTAAAAAAAAAAATTTTTTAAACAATGATGCTGTCATTCATGTAACAGACACAACACACTTTATAACGTAAATGGCATTTTGAATCAGGTGTTGAAAATTGCTGGTGAAATTATTTCCCATCTTTGAGTGAGGAAGCATCGGAGGGAAGGAGTAAATGGGAGAAAACTGAAACAGGAACACTTTTATTCACTCGCAATAAATGAGTGCCGGCTGGTTTGGTTGCTAGATGGGACTCCTATAGGTTGTTTTATGGGGCACTCAGCAGAGTGGGGAAAAGGGGGAGGAGATCAGAGACCTGAGCACAATATCTGGGTTGACATTCCAGACCAGAACTAAAGGAATGCTGCACTGTCTGAGGCACCATTTTCCAGATAAGACATTAAACAGAGGCTGGAACGCCCTGTCAGGCAGACATAAAAAGGTCCCACTGCACTATTTTGAAGATCAGAAAAGGAGTTATTCCAAGATGTCTGGCCAATGTTAACAACTTTATCTGTTTTTTAAAAAATTACATATGTTATCACATTGCTGTTTGTGGGAGCTTGCTGTGTATAAATTAGCTGCCCCACTTACAACAGAACTACACTTCAGCAGCACTTGGATTGTAAAGCGCTCTGGGAAACCTTGGGGTCTTAGAAGATGCTATAACAATTCTTTTTCACAGAAAGTGCCTTTCATCAACACTTTGGGACACGGGGTATGGAGGATATTGTGGCTCTGGGGTCCAGACATGGTGCATTGACAAACTGACATGCAGCACAGGGAAGATGACTGAGCAGGTCAGCTGAGGTGAAGTAAGTACGGCAGTGAACGCAAACACTGGAATACGACTGGGGTTTTAAAACAATCTGCGGTATATATAATCAAATATATTGTTATTTCAATCGTTTTTGTTTTTCTCACATGAGATGTCAGCAAAGCAGATTCCCCCTTATTCAAACCGGGTATTTGAAGCATTTTATTTCCTTTTACTGAATTAGTTAAACTTGAAATCTCTGCAACATCGTCAAGGCATGCAGACAAGTGTCATATTTCCTTGATCCTTTATAGATTGAGCTGAATGTGTTCATTGAGGCAGTGCCTTGCCGGTTTTGTGCTCCAGTCATGTATCTTGTTCTAACAGACTCAGCAGCTCCTCTCTCTTTCTTTCTCCTTGCAAGGTCACCCCTATTCTGCAGACTGCAGTGTTCCAATTTTTACATGCCTCATTGCAGGGACCTGAAAGCAATCAAAGCAGCTCATTCCTGATTTGCTTTGTAATTGATTTATGTTTAAACCTCTCCAAATCAATATCAGATAGCACTTCCCTGCAAGATCCCCCTTTCTTTTCGTTGCTGCTAACTCTTTATCCATTGTGTCTTATGTGTAACATTGCATGAATTGCAGCTTACAATCATACATTATTATGTATACACGACAGTGAGTTTGCTGAAGGTACATCCTAATTGTGAAAGGAAATCTAGGTATCCCAGCACAGCATATGTAACACACAGTATGCTGCTTCAATCACTGGGCCCCGGTGAAAATTCACTTACTATTCTAGCTATGCAGTGCTCCAATATAGATCGTTCTCACTTACCTGAGAGCATCTGTTTATCGCTTCAGGAGTCCATTATAATCCCATGTCACCAGACGATGGAGAGTTTGTTTGCTGGCACTGTGAAATGCGTAAATAACTGCACATGTCCTTCGCTCTCTTCCCAACCCCACTTGCTCCAGAATACAACGTGACCCCATTGGCACAGAGAGGTCCTCTACTCCATCACCAGCAAAGCCTCACTTTTATGACATCCCCTAATTAAAAAATCCTGTTACATTGCCATCTCCAGCTCCCTGCCCAACTCAACTAACACCGTGTCATCGCTGCCTGTGGCAAAAAGGCTGCTGCTTCAGGCCAAAAGAGGGACTGGCTGCTTCAAGACAATGTAAAAAAAATGCTTGGAATGAAAGCAATAGCTGATGTGAGGCTATCACTCCCATTTGGAATGTTTGCCTTTTAAAATCAACTTAATGTTTGTGTTAAAAGGTTCCGGAGAAGTAACGCTATTGGAGGACAACAGTGGGCATGTTACTCCAGCAGTTACTCAGAGGCCTGGACCAATAATCTATGGACATGAGCTCAAATCCGGTCATGACAGCTGGAGAATTTAAATTCAGTTAAATACTAAATCTGGAATTAAAATCTACTCTCCGTAATGCGAACATGAAACTCTCATTAATTGATGAAAAAATCCATCGGGCTCACTAATGTCCTTTAGGGAAGGAAATCTGCCGCCCTTACCTGGTCTGGCCTACATGTGACTCCAGACCCACAGCAATGTGATTGACTCTCAACTGGATTGGATTGGATTTGTTTATTGTCATGCATACCGAGATACAGTGAAACGTATTGTTCTACGTACAGTTCAGACCGATCATTCCGTACATGAAAAGAAAATACATAGGGCAAACATAAAATACACAATATAAATACATAGACACCAGCCTCGGGTGAAGATGTGTGAAGAGATCAGATCAGTCCATAAGACAGTTGTTTAGGGGTCTGGTAACAGTGGGGAAGAAGTTGTTTTTAAATCTGTTAGTGTGTGTTCTCAGACTTTTGTATCTCCTGCCCTCTGATATGGCCGAGCAAGACATTGGGCGCGATCCAACGGCCATGCTGCGTCAGAAAAGCAGTTCGCTGCAGCGTGGCCGATAAAAATCAGGAGACACCGAACCTGGGATCACCGGCTTGCTATGCCACGCGAGATCCAACGCAATCTCATGAGACGTTGTGGTGTAAATCTCGCTCTAGTCTCGCTCTTATTTACAGATTCCCGAGGTATCTGAGGCTTTTCATCCCCTTCACCTCAGAGACCTCAGGTAAGCGCTGTTCAGCACTGGTCACCACAGCATCGTGGGGGTCTCGCAGGGGATCAGAGACCCCTAGCTGCATGCCCTTTGGGCAGGTTGGTCTCCTGGCACTGCAGGTGTCACCTGGGCACCCTGGCAGTGCCAGACTGGCACATTGGCAGGGCCGCCTGGGTGCCAGCCCGGCACTGCCAAGGTGGCACTGTCAATGTGCCCAGGTGGCACTGCTAAGGTGCCAAGTGGGCATTTTGTTGCGCATGCGCCATCAGGCTAGGGGTGTCTGTGTGGGTGTTGAGGGGGGGGGGGCCTCGGAGATCAGGACCCGATCTTTCGCTACACTGGGGAGTTTTGGCGAGCGAAGCTCCCTACTGTCCAAAATGAGACAATGTGTGGCCTCGGCCACGCGTTCCCCGTTCAGGCCCCTAATACAATGCGAGTTGTGTTGAACAGCCATGTGTTTCTTGGCACGGCGAGCAATGCCCCCATCCCAAGAATTAAAGAGTAACAATTTGTTCAGTCTCGCTATTTAACAACTTTAAACATTTAGGTTTGTAAACTGTAAGTGAGGCTCAGAATAACTAAAGCTTAATGATCTGATGGGTGACAACCAAGTTTGCAAGGAGTTACCTTGTTTCCATGCTATTTTGAATTTTGCACACTCACTTGTTCTTCACCTTGCAGCAACTCCGAATGGAGTACAGTTCTAGTGGGAACTGAAAGCCTTGCATAAATGGTCATCCTTCGCGAATGAGGCAAGACAACTTGGTGTTTCTGGACTGTTCAACTCGGTCAGGCCTTAGCACCGAGTCCAATCGTTACCTCTCCCAATGTCCAAACAATGTCAGCAATCACTGGATGGTTATTGGTGCAAATGTTCAACTGACTCCTCCTATCCTTCCCGCCCATTCCTGGCAATTCTCGTTAAATACAGACATACGAATTAGAAGCAGGAGTAGGCCACTCGGCCCCTCAAGCCTACACATCTTTCATCAACTCCTGTGGTTGATGACTGTTCATGCAGCACAGTCAGAGAGTCAATCCCAGTACATCCCTTGTTGATATGGCTCAGGGTAGGAAGGATGGTGCTGAGGATTTCCTCAAAATGCTATTAATGGCAAAATCAGAAATAGGACCATGACTATGTATGACTATGAATAGGAAGCAGAGAAAACATTCCTGCCATGTGGTTCATTCATTCACCTAGCTGAGTATTTTTCAAAAATTAAAATGACAGAATCAGGGGAGAGTAGGCAGGATGGTTTTTCAACTGGTTTATTTTTGAGACATTTGATCATGTGGGATTAGAGCTATCACAAGCATTTTTATTCGTGAAATTACACGTTAACTTTATTACTGCATCACAGTAATGTGGGACATGAGTAGAATTCCTGGAAAAGTACCTCAATTAATGAAACCAGAAGCATCTGCTAATTTTTCAGACTCGGTTGCCTGTTGGCGTTGGGCACAGAGAGGAAATAAAATTGCAGGAAATAAAATTATAATGGCAACGTTTGGAGTTTAACGTTAAAATGGATTACTTCTCATGTTTAAGCTACTTTGACCCACAGGATCTGTAAAGCATAGAGTTTATGGACGTTATTCTCCCAACACCCCCCCCCCCCCCAGTTGGTGGGTTCAATGATGGCCAGCGAGGGGGAATTCAGCAGGAAGCCCAAAGATTGGTTTTGCGCCAGTGTGGATTTACAGCGGGGTTGTCCGCTGGTGCCTACCAGGGAGGATTGGGAAACCCACTGGTTGCCGGTGTGAAACTAATTTGCATCCTGCTACTGGGGTGCAGATGAAGCCCCGACACGCCCGATTATCCATGGTGCCATTTGGAAAACTCGCCAGTGGGGAACACTTGGAAACAACGGGTCATACAGGTGTTGGGATTCACCTGAACAATGCGTGGAGCTGCCTCCGAAGTTCAGGATGGAGGCCACCTGCAACCCTGAACCCCGGAACTCCACAGCAGTGGGTAGAGGGAGCATCTAAAGGTGGACCTTCCAGATTTGGTGGCCTGGAGAAAGTGCATCTTACAGCCTCACAATGTTCCTGGAGATCCATCCTGATGTTCAGGAGGCCCATCTTCTTTTTTCAATAGTAGGTCAGTGACGGCTGATTTGGAAAGGCAGACTACGTTCCATCCAGACCTACCCTGCCACTGAATACAGCTTGCAACACCCGGCTGCATAATTAATTACATTGGGGCCAGAGGATTTGGTATGTTTTCCTGCTGGCCTCCATGGTGGGAAACACTTCACTTTCTCACCCCCTGCCATGTGACTTAGTCTCCATATGGGAGAATTCTGCCTTATGATGCTGAACCTAGCCGTAGTTCTACAAGGGAAGCCTGTGAGCAATAGCACCGGGAAAGATTCTCAAGACCTCCCACCAGGCATAATTGGGGGAATAATGCCCTGAAAATGTTGGGGTACAAGTTACGACGCCATTCCTTATATCGGCTTTGAGGTCCACTGCTGAAGAGTTCATCTGAGCCAACCGGTTGGACCATTTCAGTGATTTGTGGCATAAATAGGACATCGATTGCCATTTTGGGTTCAGCTAGGAGTGTGCACTGTCCACATTTGCAGTTATTTGCCAGTTGGGCAAGAACAATAGAAAACCATCAGGTGTTGTGGAGATGGTGGCATAGTGGCAATGTCGCCAGAGGCCCAGGCTAATGCTCTGGGGAACAAGTTCAAATCCCACCATGGCAACTGGTAGGATTTAAATTCAATGAATTGAATCTGGATTTGAAAGCCATCAGTAATGGTCACACGTAAACCTTCGTCAATTGATGTAACAACCCACCAATCTGCCATTCGTACATTATATGTGACTACAGATCAACGGTAACTGCTCTCAAGGGAAATTAGCGCTGGGCAACAAATGCTGGCCTTGCCAGTGACTCCTACAACCCACAAAAGAATGAAAAATAGAATTAAAATCGGCTGTCAATAACTAAGAGGTGGACGCTGACGGTTCACCATCAACAAACCACATCCTCCCCCCCGCCCCCCCCCCCAATAAAATCTGGACCAATCGATTGCTTCTCGCCCTTCCCTTGGAATCATATATGTACAATTTATTTCTGGCAAGGTACGTCAATAGGATTGAAGCCTGTAGTGTGTCTAAATTATTATTTAAGTGGCAGTGAAGATAAGGGAGGACGGTCTTACAAAGAACAACAAAGAAATGTACAGCACAGGAACAGGCCCTTCGGCCCTCCAAGCCCGTGCCGACCATACTGCCCGACTAAACTACAATCTTCTACACTTCCTGGGTCCGTATCCTTCTATTCCCATCCTATTCATATATTTGTCAAGATGCCCCTTAAATGTCCCTATCGTCCCTGCTTCCACTACCTCCTCCGGTAGTGAGTTCCAGGCACCCACTACCCTCTGCGTAAAAAACTTGCCTCGTACATCTACTCTAAACTTTGCCCCTCTCACCTTAAACCTATGCCCCCTAGTAATTGACCCCTCTACCCAGGGGAAAAGCCTCTGACTATCCACTCTGTCTATGCCCCTCATAATTTTGTACACCTCTATCAGGTCGCCCCTCAACCTCCTTCGTTCCAGTGAGAACAAACCGAGTTTATTCAATCGCTCCTCATAGCTTATGCCCTCCATACCAGGCAACATTCTGGTAAATCTCTTCTGCACCCTCTCTAAAGCCTCCACATCCTTCTGGTAGTGTGGCGACCAGAATTGAACACTATACTCCAAGTGTGGCCTAACTAAGGTTCTATACAACTGCAACATGACTTGTCAATTCTTATACTCAATGCCCCGGCCAATGAAGGCAAGCATGCCGTATGCCTTCTTGACTACCTTCTCCACCTGTGTTGCCCCTTTCAATGACCTGTGGACCTGTACTCCTAGATCTCTTTGACTTTCAATACTCTTGAGGGTTCTACCATTCACTGTATATTCCCTACCTGCATTAGCCCTTCCAAAATGCATTACCTCACATTTGTCCGGATTAAACTCCATCTGCCATCTCTCCGCCCAAGTCTCCAGACAATCTAAATCCTGCTGTATCCTCAGACAGTCCTCATCGCTATCCGCAATTCCACCAACCTTTGTGTCGTCTGCAAACTTACTAATCAGACCAGTTACATTTTCCTCCAAATCATTTATATATACTACAAAGAGCAATTGTGGCACAGTGGGTAGCATCCCTGCCTTCTCAATCAGAAGCTCCGGGTTCTAGTCCCACTCCAGGACTTGATGGCAGAGGAAGGTACGTCTACAATACGGCCTGACAATTATCAACCTGCAAATTCTTCCAGCACATGCCAACGGCAGGCGGTAAGAGCAGGAGGGATGCCTGGCCACCGTCAGATTCTACCATGACCATCCATAGCTTCAGGGTACAACCTACATGTAAGCGTTCATTGTGCCACAGCAACCCTGACTCCCAGAGTGATCTGTAACACGCTACCACCAAAAATAAGGGCTGCTATGGCTAATAGAAAAAGTAGTCGTAATCCGAAACCTTTGGTTATATCTGTAGCACCATTACGGTGTGTGAATCAGTTGAGAATACAAGGATTGCTGAATTTGTACATATAAGGACAGAATCGCATCTCCATGGCAATGCCGTGACTAGAATCCACTTGCCAACCAATCAGGACCCTCTTCTCATGCAGTATAAATTGTTGTTTCCTTTGAGATTTGGTATTCTTGGGTCTGTTCTGGACTGTGTATTATACATAGATAATAGCACGCACTTCAATTTCCAGTGCTCCAACAAAGCACAGCAAAACGACAGCTGCCTTAAAACACCTTAATACGTTTATTTATATACTTGAAAGCACATCAAAGTTCCACCTCAGTGAATGGAAAAGCAGCCACATTGTTGGCAGTGGAAATATCCTTCATTCATAATTTATTAGATTATAGGCACATAGAATATCGTGACCGTTTTGTCGTTTTTAAAAAATGTGTTTCCCTCCCCACCCCGCTCTTTTTGTGTACAGTTCCAGGTCATGCTTAAGTGCTCATTTTTTTAATGTCCGATCATGGAGACCAAATGTTTGTCTGTTACAGCTAAGATAATTTCTATTCTCACTGCCACCTGCATACGTGCGTTTGATAGAAATAAGAAACAGTAACGATGACAGTCACTTCCCCCAATGTCTCCTTGGAGTAGATAAGGCTTGTATATTTTATGTTGCCCTATTATGTATTTTCTTTTCATATACGGAATGATCTGTTTGAGCTGCACGCAGAACAATACTTTTCACTGTACCTCAGTACACATGACAATAAACCAATCCAATATCTGTACACTGCAGGATTCGGAATTAAATTCCCCAACTACTCCGAGTGCCCACTGATTCTGTTGTTCAACAATATTGAATTACACAGGATAATGACCAGGTTCTGATAGGGGACAACAAAATTTGATATTCAGCTCAGATCAATCAAAACTGAGCCGTGAATATCAAAGGTGCTGGAAAGATCAAGAAGTTTAAAAGTCACAAACCATCCGTCTACTGCTAACCCCAATCGCCACTCAGCCTCAGCTCCATATACCAAAGGAGGCATTTTAAAAAGGAACCCAAAAGCACACACGCACACGCACAGGGGCCGGAATAGACCATATGGCCTGTCAAGCCTGCTCCACTCTCCTGCCTGCTTGCCAGGCCTCTCGATTCCCTGAGACTAAAACACATGAGCCACATCAAGCTGTGACCCGACAAGGTTGATTTCCACTTCCCTGGCTGGGTATCATAGAATTCACAGTGCAGAAGGAGGCCATTCGGTCCATCGAGTCTGCACTGGCCCTTGGAAAGGGCACCCTACTTAAACCCACAACTCCACCTTATCCCCGTAACCCAGTAACCTCACCTAATCTTTTTGGACACTAAGGGCAATTTATCATTGGCCAATTCACCTAACCTGCACATCTTTGGACTGTGGGAGGAAACTGGAACACCCGGAGGAAACCCACGCAGACACGAGGAGAACGTGCAGACTCCGCACAGACAGTGATCCAAGCTGGAATCGAACCTTGGACCCTGGAGCTGAGAAGCAACAGTGCTAACGACTGTGCTATCGTGCCGTCCCCAGGAGCAGAAAAACAGGCTCCAAGAGCTGTGGGGAGAAGACTTTAAATAAAGAGGGCCGTTGGGACAAAGGTTCCCTTTGAAAGTGGTGCTATGCTGGACACGGCCATAGCTTTGAAAGTATGTGTATGACATAGTGATGTATTCAGCCACTGTTATTGAAATGGTCTGATTTCCATTTTGATGGGAATCAGTGGGGGTGAGACTCCGGTGGGTTCTACATCTGTAGCACCAGCTTCATGCCCCTCGTGACAAGATGAAAATCAACTAGGATTTCAACAGAATGATTCCGGCAGGCTAAATCGTTTAAATTATGCAGACAGGTTGCCTAAACTAGGCTTGTAATCCCTCGAGTATAAAAGGTGAATGGAGTGATTGAGTTGAGGGGTGCAACATGGCCGGTACATGCCGGGAGGCCCCGCTCCCAGGATCTACCCAGTTCGCTATGTCTCGCGAGATCTAACCTGATCTCACAAGACATTATGGGTGTGATCACTTTTTGGCAAATCTGCATATTAGAGTGAGACGGCAAGTCTTACTCTAATATGCTGTTCACTGAGGTAACTGAGGCATTGGTATCTATCCCCTTCGCCTCGGAGACCTCGGGTGAGCGCCGTTCAGCACTGGTCTCCACATTTGAGGCCAGGCGGAATGGCACTCGGGGTCTTCCAGGGGATTGGAGGCCTCCAGGCGCTGCCAGACTGGCACCCTGGCACTGCCACCTGGGTGGCAGCCTAGCATTGCCAAGGTGCCTGGGTGGCACTGCCAGCTGGTCATTTCCGAAATGACAGGGATCGGGCCCGGGGATGCCTTGTGCAGTGGAGTGCGGAAGGGCCCCAAGGACCCCTTTACAGGTGAGTTGGGGCATTGGGGAATTCGGGGGTTGCGTCAGGGAGCCGGGAGATTGGGACGCCATTTTAAATTGCATCCCGATCTCTTCCTGCTCTGAAAGTGAGCCCTCGGACATGCGTGCTCCGCAGAGGCCCCGTATCTACAGGGGTTGTGTTAGGTAGCATGGTGTTTCTCGCCGCTGCAAGCGCCGGGAAACAGGTGGCTAAACATGACCGCTATGGGACTCTGTTCTCATTGGTTAGATCAGGCCTGAGATGTTTCTGATGCTTAAAGGATTTGGTAGAGCACATACAGTAGCCTCTAGTGGGAGAATCAGGGGAAAATCTTAAAATTAATGCTCGAATATTCTGAGGCGAAGTCAGGAAATATTTCTTCACACAAAGAATGATGGGAATCTGGAACTCACTTGCCCCCAAAAAGGGGTCGAGGCTGGGGTTCAATTAAAAGCTACAAAACCGGGCGGCAGTGATTAGCACTGCTGCCTCACGGAGCCGGGGACCCGGGTTCGTTCCCAGCCCCAGGTAACTGTCCGTGTGGAGTTTGCACATTCTCCCCATGTCTTCATGGGTCTCACCCCCACAACCCAATGATATGCAGGGTAGGTAGATTGACCACACTAAATTGCCCCTTAATCGGGAAAAAAAGAATTGGGCACTTTAAATTTATAAAACAAAAGTTAGTTACAAAACGGAGATCGAGGAATTCAGAGAGGTTATCAACGATTACAAACTAAGGCAGGTAGGTGGAGTTAAGATAAAGATCAGCTGTGATTTAACTGAATGGCAAAACTAGGGGTGCTATCTACTGGCCGCTTTGCACCCGAACGGGAATGTGTGTAGCTGGTAAATGCCGGGAGAAGCCTCCCCGCGGGCTTCCCGGTAGCCAGCATGCCTCGTGAGATCTACCTTTGCGAGGCAGCAAAATTAGGATCCCACCCACATACTTAGGTGTACTCACGCTGGATTTACTGGCCTCCCAGCATCCAAACACCTCCGCAGGGAGTCCCCAGCTGGGCGCCATTCAGTACACAAACGTGGAGCAGGCGGAATGGCACCCGGGGGATCACCTGGCCTATCGGAGGCTCCTGGGTGGCCAGGGACAGTGCACAGTGGCTCCTGGCCCTCACCCTGGAACATTGGCACCTTGGCATTGCCACTCTGGCACTGTCAAGGTGCCCGGGTGGCACTGGAAATTAGGCAGGAGCACTGTCATGGTGCCAGGGTGGCAGTGCAAGGGTTCCTTGGTACCACTGCCAATGATCAGGGCCTGAGGGGGGCCATGCCCATGAAAGGAGGGTGGAGGGAATGTATAAAGGGTGGGATGTGCAAGAATAGCTGGGTTACAGTCAGGGGGAAAAAAACAAACAGGCCGACAGTGCAGGGATCCCTCGTGGCCGTTCCCCTTCAAAACAAGTATACCGTTTTGGATGCTGTTGGGGGGGATGACCTACCGGGGGAAGGCCCTAGCGGCCAGGTCTCTGGCACTGAGTCTGGCTCTGGGGCTCAGAAGGGAAGGGGGGAGAATAGAAAAGCAATAGTTGTAGGAGATTCAATGGTTAGGGGAATAGATAGGAGATTCTGTGGTCGCGAGCGAGACTCCCGGAAGGTATGTTGCCTCCCGGGTGCCAGGGCCAGGGATGTCTCGGATCGTGTCTTCAGGATCCTTAAGGGGGAGGGGGAGCAGCCAGAAGTCGTGGTGCACATTGGTAGCAACGACATAGGTAGGAAAAGGGGTGTGGAGGTAATAAACAAGTTTAGGGAGTTAGGCTGGAAGTTGAAAGCCAGGACAGACAGAGTTGTCATCTCTGGTTTGTTGCCGGTGCCACGTGATAGCGAGGCTAGGAATAGAGAGAGAGTGCAGTTGAACACGTGGCTGCAGGAATGGTGTAGGAGGGAGGGCTTCAGGTATTTGGATAATTGGAGCGCATTCTGGGGAAGGTGGGACCTGTACAAGCAGGACGGGTTGCACCTGAACCAGAGGGGCACCAATATCCTGGGAGGGAGGTTTGCTAGTACTCTTCGGGAGGGTTTAAACTAATTTGGCAGGGGAATGGGAACCGGATTTGTAGTCCAGCAACTAAGGTAGCCGATATTCAGGACGCCAAAGCTTGTAATGAGGCAGTGGGGAAGGGAACACTGACAAAGGAGAGTATTTGCAGGCACGGAGATGGGTTGAAGTGTGTATACTTCAACGCAAGAAGCATCAGGAATAAGGTGGGTGAACTTAAGGCATGGATCGGTACTTGGGACTACGATGTGGTGGCAATCACGGAAACTTGGATAGAAGAGGGGCAGAAATGGTTGTTGGAGGTCCCTGGTTATAGATGTTTCAATAAGATTAGGGAGGGTGGTAAAAGAGGTGGGGGGGTGGCATTATTAATTAGAGATAGTATAACAGCTGCAGAAAGGCAGTTTGAGGAGTATCACCCTATTGAGGTAGTATGGGTTGAAGTCAGAAATAGGAAAGGAGCAGTCACCTTGTTAGGAGTTTTCTATAGGCCCCCCAATAGTAGCAGAGATGTGGAGGAACAGATTGGGAAACAGATTTTGGAAAGGTGCAGAAGTCATAGGGTAGTAGTCATGGGCGACTTTAACTTCCCAAATATTGAGTGGAAACTCTTTAGATCAAATAGTTTGGATGGGGTGGTGTTTGTGCAGTGTGTCCAGGAAGCTTTTCTAACACAGTATGTAGATTGTCCAACCAGAGGAGGGGCAATATTGGATTTAGTACTGGGTAATGAACCAGGGCAAGTGATAGATTTGTTCGTGGGGGAGCATTTTGGAGATAGTGACCACAATTCTGTGACTTTCACTTTAGTAATGGAGAGGGATAGGTACGTGCAACAGGGCAAGGTTTACAATTGGGGGAAGGGTAAATACGATGTTGTCAGACAAGAATTGAAGTGCATAAGTTGGGAACATAGGCTGGCAGGGAAGGACACAAGTGAAATGTGGAACTTGTTCAAGGAACAGGTGCTACGTGTCCTTGATATGTATGTCCCTGTCAGGCAGGGAAGAGATGGTCGAGTGAGGGAACCATGGTTGACAAGAGAGGTTGAATGTCTTGTTAAGAGGAAAAAGGTGACTTATGTAAGGCTGAGGAAACAAGGTTCAGACAGGGCATTGGAGGGATACAAGATAGCCAGGAGGGAACTGAAGAAAGGGATTAGGAGAGCTAAGAGAGGGCATGAACAATCTTTGGCGGGTAGGATCAAGGAAAACCCCAAGGCCTTTTACACATATGTGAGAAATATGAGAATGACTAGAGCGAGGGTAGGTCCGATCAAGGACGGTAGCGGGAGATTGTGTATTGAGTCTGAAGAGATAGGAGAGGTCTTGAATGAGTACTTTTCTTCTGTATTTACAAATGAGAGGGGCGATATTGTTGGAGAGGACAGTGTGAAACAGATTGGTAAGCTCGAGGAAATACTTGTTAGGAAGGAAGATGTGTTGGGCATTTTGAAAAACTTGAGGATAGACAAGTCCCCCGGGCCTGACGGGATATATCCAAGGATTCTATGGGAAGCAAGAGATGAAATTGCAGAGCCGTTGGCAATTATCTTTTCGTCCTCACTGTCAACAGGGGTGGTACCAGGGGATTGGAGAGTGGCGAATGTCGTGCCCCTGTTCAAAAAAGGAACTAGGGATAACCCTGGGAATTACAGGCCAGTTAGTCTTACTTCGGTGGTAGGCAAAGTAATGGAAAGGGTACTGAAGGATAGGATTTCTGAGCATCTGGAAAGACACTGCTTGATTAGGGATAGTCAGCACGGATTTGTGAGGGGTAGGTCTTGCCTTACAAATCTTATTGAATTCTTTGAGGAGGTGACCAAGCATGTGGATGAAGGTAAAGCAGTGGATGTAGTGTACATGGATTTTAGTAAGGCATTTGATAAAGTTCCCCATGGTAGGCTTCTGCACAAAGTAAGGAGGCATGGGATAGTGGGAAATTTGGCCAGTTGGATAACGAACTGGCTAACCGATAGAAGTCAGAGAGTGGTGGTGGATGGCAAATATTCAGCCTGGATCCCAGTTACCAGTGGTGTACCGCAGGGATCAGTTCTGGGTCCTCTGCTGTTTGTGATTTTCATTAATGACTTGGATGAGGGAGTTGAAGGGTGGGTCAGTAAATTTGCAGACGATACGAAGATTGGTGGAGTTGTGGATAGTAAGGAGGGCTGTTGTCGGCTGCAAAGAGACATAGATAGGATGCAGAGCTGGGCTGAGAAGTGGCAGATGGAGTTTAACCCTGAAAAGTGTGAGGTTGTCCATTTTGGAAGGACAAATATGAATGCGGAATACAGGGTTAACGGTAGAGTTCTTGGCATTGTGGAGGAGCAGAGAGACCTTGGGGTCTATGTTCATACATCTTTGAAAGTTGCCACTCAAGTGGATAGAGCTGTGAAGAAGGCCTATGGTGTGCTCGCGTTCATTAACAGAGGGATTGAATTTAAGAGCCATGAGGTAATGATGCAGCTGTACAAAACCTTGGTAAGGCCACATTTGGAGTACTGTGTACAGTTCTGGTCGCCTCATTTTAGGAAGGATGTGGAAGCTCTGGAAAAGGTGCAAAGAAGATTTACCAGGATGTTGCCTGGAATGGAGAGTAGGTCTTACGAGGAAAGGTTGAGGGTGCTAGGCCTTTTCTCATTAGAGCGGAGAAGGATGAGGGGCGACTTGATAGAGGTTTATAAGATGATCAGGGGAATAGATAGAGTAGACAGTCAGAGACTTTTTCCCCAGGTGGAACACACCATTACAAGGGGACATAAATTTAAGGTGAAAGGTGGAAGATATAGGAGGGATATCAGAGGTAGGTTCTTTACCCAGAGAGTAGTGGGGGCATGGAATGCACTGCCTGTGGAAGTAGTTGAGTCAGAAACATTAGGGACCTTCAAGCAGCTGTTGGATAGGTACATGGATTACGGGAAAATGATATAGTGTAGATTTATTTGTTCTTAAGGGCAGCACGGTAGCATTGTGGATAGCACAATTGCTTCACAGATCCATGGTCCCAGGTTCGATTCCAGCTTGGGTCATTGTCTGTGCGGAGTCTGCACGTCCTCCCCGTGTCTGCGTGGGTTTCCTCCGGGTGCTCCGGTTTCCTCCCACAGTCCAAAGATGTGCGGGTTAGGTGAATTGGCCAATGATAAATTGCCCTTCATGTCCAAATTGCCCTTGGTGGTGGGTGGAGGTGTTGAGTTTGGGTAGGGTGCTCTTTCCAAGAGCTGGTGCAGACTCAAGGGGCCGAATGGCCTCCTTCTGCACTGTAAATTCAATGATAATCTATGATTAATCTAGGACAAAGGTTCGGCACAACATCGTGGGCCGAAGGGCCTGTTCTGTGCTGTATTTTCTATGTTCTATGTTCTATGTTAGTGTATGATGAGGCCTCTGGATGGTTGGGCGGGGGGGGGGGGGGGGGGGGGTGAAGGGTGGGGTCCTGGAAGGGGGGGGCCAAAAAGGGGGGCGTGGGAAGGCCTGAAAAGGGGGGGCCCTCAGCAACCCCATAGCGGGGTGTCATCATTTGGGGGGGGGGGGGGGTAGGTGTAGTAATGCCCAATGGCCTCCTTCTGCACTGTAAATTCTATGATAATCTATGATATGTGCAGGGAAAGGTGACACTGCCATGAGTATGAGTGACCTACAAATGCACTTAGAGATCGGGACACCCTTTCAAAATGGCAGCGTGATCTCGGAGGAGCCGATCTGGCCAGCGAGTTCAGTACCCCAGTGTGAGTCTGACCGAGGAAAAACTCCCCAGGGCCCGAAAAAGTGACCATGTGGTTAGATAGAAGTGGCAAACTCGCCAACAGAGCCAATGGGAAACTCCCAGCAAAACCCGCTATAAATGACACTTAGAAACCTTTCCGTTAGATCGTGTCCTAGGTTACAAGGGGCTCAATGACCTTCACCCTCTGACCCCAACAAGACTTAACTGATCAAACACTGCCTGAATTTCCATTTTCTGCCGAATCTAAACTCTAATTCTTGTTGTTTTGGTCCCTCATGGAGAAACTGCGCTGGAGTCTATATTTTAAATTTCCATAAAGCTTTAAATGCCCTTGCTCCCAGACTCCATTCCCCATTGAAACCTCCAGCTCTTTGTGACTTGTCCAAACAGCACATGTGGCTACAGTATTTCCTTCAAACAAACATCCTTATTTTCATAAACAAACTTAAGATTCCATCTTCAACAATAAAAAGAAAGGCAAATAGACGTATGTGCATCATCCAGTGTGTTGTAGGGATGAAACAACTAAGCCATTTTGTTACGCCTTTCACAATGCCCTCATTCTTGTGATTATAATGCGAATGAACTTAGCCTAGGGTGAAGTCTCGTGCACACTGACAACTGAACTGTGTCCAGTCAGAATTACGAATGCGGTATCTTGTCTCTTCAAACAACAGCTGTAGTCAACACTGCAGTTGTGTTAATATTTAGACTGGATTTGGCTAAAATACAAGGCACACAAAAAGACCGCTATACTTTAAAGCAGTGACCTCAAAAACCAAATGCTGTGTTGAGTCATTTTCTCACCGACACCACCTCACTCCCCCATTTTGCCAGATGTGCCCTTCACACACTGGTTCTCCACATCAACCAATCTCCGGGGTAACTAGCACCAAGTGTAAATAGAAAATATCGGATGGCTGGCCTGGATCACAGATGCTCGTGGGTCTGTCTGTTGGATTTTGGCCAGTGTTGTGCATGGGTTCTGCAGTCACAGACACAGATACACGATAGAAAGCAATGGGGGAATATCTCAACAGAAAAATGAGCAATACAAATGGAAAACGTTGGAACGGTAAGGGAATTGGGTTAGCATCTGTGAAAAAAATGACAAGTTACGCCGTTGTGGGTGTGTTCCTTTTATCTATTAACTGCAGAACCGGCAGCTATGTTAAAAAATTGAAGAGATTAAAGGGAGGAGGGAAGAGTTAGCCAGTCACAAAGTGGCAGTGAGTTAAATGACCTTCAAACATCAACAGAAAATTGTTTATGCCATGATCCAGGGATAGTAAAGCAGCAAAAAAGAGGTGCAGGATATAGGATGAAAAGACTTAGGCCAGGTCTAAACAGACAGCAGGAACGATGGGCTGAATGGCCTCCACCTGTTTCATTCGATGTCGAAAGATGAAGACTTGCATTTCTATAGTGCCTTTCACAACCACAAGACATCTCAAAGCGATTTACAGCCAATGAAGTACTTATGAAGTATTGTCACTGTTGCAATGAATGAAGTGCGGCACCTGGTGTGTGCAAGCAAGCTCCCACAAACAACTATGTGATAAAAGGCACATCATCTGTTTCTGCAATGTTGGTTGAGAGATAGATATTGGCTGTGATGTCAGGGTGAACTCTCCTTCTTTGCTTTGAAACAGTGCCCTGTGGTCTTTTACATCTACTGAGGGGGCAGACGAGAGCTGCACTTCAACCTTTCATTCGGAAGACGGCCGTCTCCAACAGGGTAGCACTCCCTCAGTACCATACTGGAACGTCAGCCTAGATGTTTGTACTCAGGTCTCTGGAGTGGGACTTGAGCAGTGGGATAAGGGGGGGGGGTGAATAAAAAGAGAACACAACCATAAGTACTGCAGACCTGAAATAACTGCTCTCTTGACTATGTCTGGGAATAACCTATGACTCCCTACACAATAAATCTTTTGAAAAAATATCTTGCTGTTTTTGTAACAGTTGGTCACTGTCATGTCTGGGAGAGTGGATTGCACGAGGGGACGAGACATTGGGAATAAAGAACAAACGTTTAGAATCAGAAGTGCAGCAATAAGGGGATGAGAAAGAGAGATTGCAAATTGTGCAATAAAAATGTGCATTTCTAATTTAGAAGTGATAAAGAAGGTCCTATTGCAACATCCTAAAATTTTTGCAACTGAGAACTGGAGATGACATCGGATCCAACTTATAATTGAAATGATGGCAATAGCACCATGTTAAATGGGAAATCTACGTTAAAATTGCCTCCAGCTGAAGGCACACCTCATCTCGGCACAAGACTGATGTAAATGCAGAATTCCAACAAACAATATTCCATTCCTTTCATATATAGGTCCCAAAGACAAGCAAAACATCCAGGGAAAGATCTTTATCCAAGCAGGAAATATTCGCAACTATTGAAATAATACTGCACACACTAAACCTTTTCCAGCTGGGTGCTGTATGCTAACCAGAGACATCAACTGGTGTAAGCAATGATATTCCCTTGGAGTACTTTACCATCGGGTTCTGTTGAGACTGAAGTGCTGAATGAATGACGGAATGGGCTGCATTGCAATGATTTCCCAGTTGGCTCCTTTCATTTACATTTTGCAAATATGCTGATTCCAGCAAATTCAGGGAGTTCAAGTCTCTGGCTTCTTGGCAAAGTAGCTGCATGCTTATCAGGGTCTGACTGCAGCAGTCCCCTGGTGAGTTGTTGCTTTGACAAAGAGGCCATATGAAGAGAGAACAGGCATATGTTCATAACAGAGAAGTTATGTTAAACTTGCATGGAACTTTGGTGAGACCACAATTGTACTGTCCAATACAAAACGCTTTCAGAGGCATTGGAGAAAATGCAATGAACGATTCACAAAGAAGATACCAGAACTGAGAGGATTAGGAAAGGCTGAATAGGCTCAGTTTCTTGAGAAAAAAGTCGTCTTAGGAGTGGCCTCTTGGAGATTAAGATTACGAGAAGGTTTGGGAGGGTAGGGATATAAGGGTCAAGTCTATGAGGCACCGGATTCCCCTCACCCTACAACTGAAAGGGAAGGGTGGAGTGACTTGCCATGGGGAACATTGGCTTGGGGGGGGGGGCAAGGAGGGGACCTGCTATGGGGGCCATTGGCTGGTCGGGTGTTGGGAAGTGGGGAGACCTGCATGGTGAACATTGGCTGGTTAGTGGTGGTGGGGGGCGACCTGCCATGGGGAATATTGGCCGGTCCACAACCATTTAATGGTCAATTGTATGTTAGTAGCCTGGAGAAGGGACTTGCGCTTGGCTTTGTCAAGAGATCCCGCCTCAGGGAGCTGCTGGCCAATCAGGATCTGGCAGCTCTCCAGCACTTTGGGACAGAGATGCATGGCAATGGGATCAGGAATTTGACAAGTGTTTGGGGGTCATGCCGGATGTCAAGCTGGCAGATCCTGCCAATATTGGGTGGGGGGGGCATGCTGTTTGAGAGGCCATCAGGGAAAGTAAAACTCGGGGGGGTGGCGGTCATCTCCAGTGCACCCAGGAGGCCATTAATTCCTGCCCGTGGTGGGATGTGGCCCTTAGGTGGACATTAATTGCTCACTTCAGGGCTTTTGTTGGCCAACTGGCAGGTGGGCCACCCAATGCCACCCTCACCACTGGTAGAATTGCGGTGGGGCCAGGAGTGGGAGAGCAGATGGAGGCAGGCCGCCAACTGGATTTAACATGGTCAACCCCCCCTTCAAACCCGTCGGCAGGAGAGTGTTAAATACAGCCCACAGAGAAAACGTTTCCACGTCTGGCAGTGTCTCAAACCAAAGTCATGAATAAAGGATAGTCATAAATAAATCAAATATAAAATTTAGGGGCAATCTCCACCCCAAAGAGTGGTTAGCATATGGAGGTCGCTACTACAAGGAGTAGTTGAGGTGAATAGCGTAGATACATCAAAGGGGAAGTTAGATAATCACTTGAGGGAGAACGGGTTATGCTGACCGGGTTAAATGAAGAGGTTTGAGAGGCGCTCATGTGGATCTGTACACCAGCTGGCCAGAATGGCCAGTTTCTGTGTTGTAAACACTGGGCAAATGACAATCATCTACTTATGACACAATGATATCTTTGTGCCACAATGTTGGAATTGCAGCATCATGTTTATCTAATGGAAATGGTTATTTTCAGAATCCAGGCTTCAAGGCACTCTATTGTGATCAAGGACATTAAAACCTGCTTTTACGTTTGAGTGGTTCTGTTGACTTGATTATGTGCAACCTCAAAGTAAACTTGGCAGATTCACCAAGGCCCGATGGGTTGAATGTCAGAGTAACTTCCTCTCTGCTGGCCTCAATAAAACAACAAGTTCATTTTGAGCCTTTGCAAGAACCATGCATGGGGAACTGACTACACCACCCCACCACTGAACTCATTTCATTTGGCTTCCTAATGAGGGAAAATGGAATCCTGACTTGTACTTTCAGGGGGATGGTGTAAAAATAGGGCAGTCTTTTAAAAAAATATATGTTTATTAAGAATTTTTAACAGAATTTTCACCCATATAAACACCCCCCCCCCCCCGCCGTAACAAAAAAGAAGAAAAAACTCACATAGCAAGACATAAACATGGCAAATCAATATGATACAGAACTTTGTACATTGGATTCCTCCCGTATATATCAGTTTTCCGGATCGTTTATGTTTTTCTTGCTCAGATGCCCCCCCGAAGAACCCCCCTTCCCTATCCCTCCCTCTTCACCACCCCCCCCCCCCCCCCCACCCCGCCCCCAGAAAGAGATGCCCCCCCCTCCTCCCCCCTGGGTTGCTGCTGCTGTTGACCGAACTCCATCTAACGCTCCGCGAGATAGTCTAGGAACGGTTGCCACCGCCTGGAGAACCCCTGCACAGACCCTCTCAAGGCAAACTTTATCCTCTCCAACCTGAGAAACCCTGCCATATCATTTATCCAGGCCTCCACACTGGGGGGCTTCGCATCTTTCCACACTAACAAGATCCTTCGCCGGGCTACCAGGGACGCAAAGGCCAGAATGCCGGCCTCTTTCGCCTCCTGCACTCCCGGCTCGTCCGCTACTCCAAATAGTGCTAGCCCCCAGCTTGGCTTGACCCGGACTTTCACCATCTGAGATATTGTTCTCGCAACTCCCCTCCAGAACCCATCCAGTGCCGGGCATGACCTAAACATATGGACATGGTTCGCCGGGCTTCCTCAGCACCTCCCACACCAAAGAACCTACTCAGCCTCGCCCCCGTCATATGCACTCTGTGAACCACCTTAAATTGTATCAGGCTAAGCCTGGCACACGAGGAAGAGGAATTAACCCTACTTAGGGCATCAGCCCATAGACCCTCCCCAATCTCCTCCCCTAACTCCTCCTCCCATTTACCCTTCAGCTCCTCTACCAAAGCCTCCCCCTCTTCTTTCATCTCCTGGTATATCGCCGACACCTTGGCCTCTCCGACCCATACGCCCGAAATCACCCCGTCTTGAATCTCCTGTGCCGGGAGCAGCGGGAATTCCCTCACCTGCCGCCTCACAAACGCCCTCACTTGCATGTACCTGAAGCCATTTCCCGGGGGTAGTCCAAATTTCTCCTCCAGCGCCCCTAAGCTTGCAAACGTCCCATCGATGAACAGGTCCCCCATTCTTCTAATCCCTGCCCGATATCAGCTCTGAAACCCCCCGTCCATCCTTCCTGGGACAAGCCGATAGTTATCTCTGATCGGGGACCACACCGAGGCCCCCATCGCGCCCCTATGTCGTCTCCACTGCCCCCAGATCTTTAGCGTTGCCGCCACCACCGGACTCGTGGTGTACCTTGTCGGCGAGAGCGGCAGCGGTGCCGTCACCAGCGCCCCCAGGCTCGTTCCTTTACAGGATGCCATCTCCAACCTCTTCCATGCTGCCCCCTCTCCCTCCATCACCCACTTACGGATCTTCGCCACGTTGGCTGCCCAGTAGTAGCCACCCAGATTCGGCAACGCCAGCCCTCCTCTATCTCTACTACGCTCCAGGAACCCCCTCCTTACCCTCGGGGTCTTGCTCGCCCACACAAATCCCATAATGCTCCTGCTTATCCTCTTAAAAAAGGCCTTGGTAATCACAATTGGGAGGCATTGGAATACAAAAAGAAACCTCGGGAGGACCACCATTTTAATCGACTGTACCCTGCCCGCTAGCGAGAGTGGCAACATGTCCCACCTTTTAAAGTCCTCCTCCATCTGTTCCACCAGCTGCGTCAAATTAAGTTTGTGCAGTGCCCCCCAGCTCCTAGCTACCTGGATCCCCAAGTATCGAAAGCTCCTTTCCGCCCTCCTCAACGGTAGGTCGTCTATCCCTCTTCCCTGATCCCCCGGATGCACAAAGAGCTCACTCTTTCCCACATTGAGCTTATAGTCCGAGAAGTCCCCAAACTCCCTTAGGATCTGCATGACCTCAACCATCCCCTCCACTGGATCCGCCACATATGTCAACAAGTTGTCTGTGTACAGCGACACTCGATGCTCCTCTCCCCTTCGGACCACCCCCCTCCATTTCCCCGACTCCCTTAACGCCATGGCCATAGGTTCAATTGCTAATGCAAACAGCAGGGGGGACAGGGGGCACCCCAGCCTCATCCCTCGATACAGCCGGAAATACTCCGACCTCCGCCGGTTCGTGACCACACTCGCCACCGGGGCTTTATACAGGAGCTTAACCCAACTAA
The DNA here is from genome assembly GCF_047496885.1 of Scyliorhinus torazame. NCBI lineage: Eukaryota > Metazoa > Chordata > Chondrichthyes > Carcharhiniformes > Scyliorhinidae > Scyliorhinus > Scyliorhinus torazame. Next base: position 138,439,928 of record NC_092707.1, read on the forward strand.
TAAACCCTCCGCCGAACCCAAACCTCCTCAACACTTCCCAGAGATACTCCCACTCTACTCGGCCAAAGGCCTTCTCTGCGTCCATAGCTGCCACTATCTCCGCCTCTCCCTCCACCGATGGCATCATAATCACATTCAGTAGCATCCGCACATTGGTATTTAGCTGCCTGCCCTTTACAAATCCCGCCTGGTCCTTATGAATCACCCCCGGGACACAGTCCTCAATCCTCGTAGCTAACACTTTTGCCAGAAACTGGCATCTACGTTGAGGAGCGAGATCGGCCTATACGACCCGCATTGCAGTGGGTCCTTATCCCGCTTCAGGATCAAAGAGATTGTCGCCTCAGACATTGTCGGGGGCAGGGTCCCCCCTCCCTTGCCTCATTTTGAAAGTCCTTACCAGCAACGGGGCTAACAGGTCTACATACTTTCTATAGAACTCCACCGGGAACCCATCCGGTCCTGGGGCCTTCCCTGCCTGCATGCTCCCCAGTCCTTTAACCAGCTCCTCCACCCCAATTGGCGCCCCCAATCCAGCCACCTCCTGCTCCTCCACCCTCGGGAACCTCAGTTGGTCCAAGAATCGTCGCATCCCCTCTTTTCACCCTGGGGGCTGGGACCTACACAGCTCCTCGTAGAAGGCCTTGAATGCCTCATTCACTTTCACCGCACTCCGCACCGTAGTTCCCCTTCCATCCTTGACTCCACCTATTTCCCTCTATGCCATCCTCTTACAGAGCTGATGTGCCAGCATCCGGCTCGCCTTCTCCCCATATTCATACATCGCCCCCTGTGCCTTCCTCCACTGTGCCTCTGCCTTCCCTGTGGTCAACAGGTCGAACTCCGTCTGGAGACTTCGCCTCTCCCTGAGTAGTCCCTCATCAGGGGCCTCTGCATATCTCCTGTCCACTCTTAAAATCTCCCCCACTAACCTCTCCCTTTCCCTGCCCTCTCTCTTCTCCCTATGAGCCCTGATGGAGATTAACTCTCCCCTAACCACCGCCTTCAGCGCCTCCCATACTACTCCCACCTGTACCTCCCCGTTGTCGTTGGCCTCCAGATACCTTTCGATGCACCCCCGCACCCTCCCGCACACTTCCTCGTCTGCCAACAGTCCCACATCCAACCGCCACAGCGGGCGTTGGTCCCTCTCCTCCCCCAGCTCTAATTCCACCCAGTGCGGGGCGTGGTCTGAAATGGCTATGGCCGAATACTCCGTCCCCTCCACTTTCGAGATCAATGCCCTGCCCAGAACAAAAAAATCTATCCGGGAGTAGGCCTTGTGTACATGGGAGAAAAAAGAGAATTCTCTGGCCAAAAGCCTGGCAAATCTCCACGGATCTACTCCCCCCATCTGGTCCATAAACCCCCTGAGCACCTTGGCTGCAGCCGGCCTCTTTCCAGTCCTGGATCTGGAGCGATCCAGTGCTGGGGCCAACACCGTGTTGAAGTCCCCACCCATTATCAAACTTCCTACCTCCAAGTCCGGAATATGCCCCAATATACGTTTCATGAATCCAGCGTTGAATCCAGTCCCAATTCGGGGCGTATACATTTACCAATACCACCCGCGTCCCCTGCAACCTACCACTCACCATCACGTATCGGCCTCCGTTGTCCACCACTATGTTCTTGGCCTCAAACGCCACCCGCTTCCCCACCAGTATTGCCACCCCTCTATTCTTCGCATCCAGCCCCGAATGGAACACCTGTCCTACCCATCCCGTCCTTAACCTGACCTGATCTGCCACCTTCAGATGTGTCTCCTGAAGCATGACCACGTCTGCCTTCAGTCCCTTTAAGTGCGCGAACACTCGGGTCTCCCGCACCCTCCAGTTGCCCAGACGGGGAACCCCCGCCCCGACCACCTCTTCCATTTCCAGTTCCCCCTCGACCATTGCAGCAGCAACCCTATTGTCCCCCCCTCCCCCCCCCCCCCCCTCCCTGCTAGATCCAAATCTAGCTCTTTTGCTCCCCCCATAATACTTCCGTAAGTCAGCTGACTCCTGCTGACCCCGCCTTCCCGTTGACCCCCCCCCCCGTGTGGAAATCCCTCCTCCTCCTTGCGCTCCTCCATCCCCCCCCTCCCTAGCGCGGGAAAAAGCCCGCGCTTTCCTAAGCCAGCCCCGCCCCCTGTGGCGCAGCTCCTGTTGCGGCCTTATCCTAATTCCCCCATCCCTGAGTCTCACCTCCCTCCAGCACCGACGCCCACATTCCTCACTGTCCCCCCCCTTCAAAAACTCTTCCCCCATCCCCATCCATCGTCCCACCCGTAAAATATTCTTCACCCATATTTACAACCCTGTATACAGTCAACATCTCCCCCACTACCACAGCCCCTCAGTTCAAGTCCAATCTTTCCGTTTGGATAAAGGTCCAAGCCTCTTCTGGCGTTTCAAAATAGTGGTGTCGGTCCTGGTACGTGACCCACAGTCGCACTGGCTGCAGCATTCCGAATCTCGCCCTTTTTTTATGAAAATGAATGAAATGCAAATCGCTTATTGTCACAAGTAAGCTTCAAACAAAGTTACTGTGAAAAGCCCCTAGTCGCCACATTCTGGCGCCTGTTAGGGGAGGCTGGTACGGGCTGGTATGCAGCACTGCCTTGGCCCGATTGAAGCCAGCTCTCCTCTTTGCCACCTCCGCGCTCCAGTCCTGGTAGACTCGGATCACCGCATTCTCCCATCTACTGCTCCGTTCCTTCTTGGCCCATCTCAGGACACTCTCTCTGTCCGCGAAACGATGGAACCTCGCCACTATTGCCCTTGGCGGCTCGCCAGCCTTGGGTCTCCTCGCCAGGACCCGGTGAGCCCCTTCTAGCTCCAGGGGGCTCGGAGAGGCCTCCGCACCCATCAGCGAATGGAGCATCGTGCTCACATACGCCCCAGCATAAGCCCCCTCCACTCCTTCGGGGAGACCCAGAATCCGGAGATTCTTGCTCCGCGACCTGTTCTCCAGGACTTCGAATCTCTCGGCCCACCACTTGTGCAGCGCCTCGTGCGCCTCCATCTTCACCACCAGGCCCAAGATCTCGTCCTCGTTCTCATTAGTTTTTTCCTTCACCTCTCAGAGCTCTATCGCCTGGTCCTTCTGGGTCGCCTTCAGCCCCTCGATCGCCAACAGCATTGGCACCAGCACCTCCTTTTTAAGCTCCTCCACGCAGTGCCTGAGAAACTCCTGCTGGTCCGGCCCCCAAGCTGCTCGATCTCCGCCCTCCGCCATCTTGTTTTCTCCCCCTAGTTTCTGCCGCTGCTCCAAAAGCCTCTTTTTTTGTCCCTCCACTTCTAGTCCCCTCCATACACGACGGAAGGGGGACCTTACTTCACCTTCCCACACGGGATTAGATCAAAAAAGTTCCGTTGGGACTCCTCCAGAGAGCCCAAAAGTCCGTTCTAGCGGGAGCTGCCGAAATGTGCGGCTTAGCTCCGCATCGCCGCAACCGGAAGTCATCAAAATAGGGCAGTCTTGTTCCAACCGTACAGGACATTGATCGCACTGAAAGTACTGCGTACAGCTTCGGTTTCTTATTTAAAGAGATCCTTACATTGAGGGAATTCAGAGAAGCATCATTAAGTTGATTCCCGAGTTGACTTATGAGAAGAGGTTGAGCAGGTTGGCCTCTACTCGCTGGAGTTTCGGAGAAAGGTAAGTGTTCTTATTGAAGCATATACGTTCTGAGGGGGCTTGACAAGGTAGACATTGAGTGGATGTTTCCCCTCATGGGGCATCTAGAACTGGGGACACAGTTTAAGAATAAGTGGTCTCTCATTTAAGATGGAGATGAGGAGCAATTTCGTCTTTCAGAGAAGTCTTTGGAATTCACTACCACAGACAGCAGTGGAGACAGGTTTTTGATCTGCAAGGGAGATGAAGGATATGAAAGACAGGCAAGAAAGTGGAGTTAAAGCCACAGTCAAAACAGCCACCATCTTGAACGGTGGCAAAGACTTGAAGGTTAAAATGGCCAACTCCTGCTCCTGCTTCTTAGTATTTTATGTTCTTTGGTGCAGCCATTCATTAGCACACTCAGAGGTTAGCATACCTATTCGCGCATTCAGGGTTTAATCTAGCTATTAGCACACTCTGGGTTTAGTGTAGCCACTGGCGCACTCAGGGTTTAGTGTAGCTATTAGCAGAGTTTAGTGTAGCTACTAGCACAATTCAGGGTTTAGTGTAGCTATTAGCACAATTCAGGGTTTATTGTAGCTATTAACACAATTCAGGGTTTAGTGTAGCTATTAGCCCAATTCAAGGTTTCGTGTAGCTATTAGTGCACTCAGGGTTTAGTGTAGCTAATACAACATTCAGGGTATAGTGTAGCGATTAGCGCACTCAGGGTTTAGTGTAGCTATAAGCACAATTCAGGGTTTAGGGTAGCTATTCGCGCATTCAGGGTTTAGTGTAGCAATTCGCGCATTCAGGGTTTAGTGTAGCTATTAGCCCAACTCAAGGTTTAGTGTAGCTATTAGTGCATTCAGGGTTTAGGGTAGCTATTAGCACACTCCGGGTTTAGGGTAGCTAATACCACATTCAGGGTTTAGTGTCGCTATTAGCACATTCAGGGTTTAGTATAGCTATTAGTGCACTCAGGGTTTAGTGTAGCTACTGGCACAATTCAGGGTTTAGGGTAGCTATTAGACCACTCAGGGTTTAGTGTAGCTATAAGCACAATTCAGGGTTTAGTGTAGCTATTAGCACATTTCAGGGTTTAGTGTAGCTATTAGCCCAATTCAAGGTCTAGTGTAGCTATTAGTGCACTCAGGGTTTAGTGTAGCTACTGGCACAATTCAGGGTTTAGGGTAGCTATTAGACCACTCAGGGTTTAGTGTAGCTATAAGCACAATTCAGGGTTTAGTGTAGCTATTAGCACATTTCAGGGTTTAGTGTAGCTATTAGCCCAATTCAAGGTTTAGTGTAGCTATTAGTGCACTCAGGGTTTAGTGTAGCTATAAGCACAATTCAGGGTTTAGGGTAGCTATTGGAGCACTCAGGGTTTAGTGTAGCTAGAAGCACAATTCAAGGTTACTGTAGCTATTAGCACAATTCAGGGTTTAGTGTAGCTATTCGCGCATTCAGGGTTTAGTGTAGCTATTAGCCCAATTCAAGGTTTAGTGTAGCTATTAGCGCACTCAGGGTTTAGTGTAGCTAATACCACATTCAGGGTTTAGTGTAGCTATTAGCGCATTCAGGGTTTAGTGTAGCTATTAGCACAATTCAGGGTTTAGTGTAGCTATTAGCACAATCCAGGGTTTAGTGTAGCTATTACCACATTCAGGGTTTAACGTAGCTATTAGGACACTCAGGGTTTAGTGTAGCTATTAGCGCACTCAGGGTTTGGTGTAACTATTAGCGCACTCAGGGTTTAGTGTAGCTATTACCACATTCAGGGTTTAGTGTAGCTATTAGCACACTCAGGGTTTAGTGTAGCTATTAGCGCATTCAGGGTTTAGTGTAACTATTAGCGCACTCAGGGTTTAGTGTAACTATTAGCGCACTCAGGGTTTAGTGTAGCTATTAGCGCATTCAGGGTTTAGTGTAACTATTAGCGCACTCAGGGTTTAGTGCAGCTATTAGAGCATTCAGGGTTTAGTGTAGATATTAGCACATTCAGGGTTTAGTGTAGCTCTTAGGGCACTCAGGGTTTAGTGTAGCTATTAGCGTACTCAGGGTTTGGTGTAGCTATTACCACATTCAGGGATTGGTGTAGCTATTAGCGCATTCAGGGTTTAGGGTAGCTATTGCCACATTCAGGGTTTAGTGTAGCTATTAGGACACTCAGGGTTAGGTGTAGCTATTAGCGCGCTCTGGGTTTAGTGTAGCTATTACCACATTCAGGGATTGGTGTAGCTATTAGCGCACTCAGGGTTTAGGGTAGCTAATACCACATTCAGAGTTTAGTGTAGCTATTACCACATTCAGGGTTTAGTGTAGCTATTAGCACACTCAGGGTTTAGTGTAGCTATTAGCGCCTTCAGGGTTTAGTGTAGCTATTAGCGCATTCAGGGTTTAGTGTAACTATTAGCGCACTCAGGGTTTAGTGCAGCTATTAGAGCATTCAGGGTTTAGTGTAGATATTAGCACATTCAGGGTTTAGTGTAGCTCTTAGGGCACTCAGGGTTTGGTGTAGCTATTAGCGAACTCAGGGTTTAGTGTAGCTATTACCACATTCAGGGATTGGTGTAGCTATTAGCACAATTCAGGGTTTAGTGTAGCTATTGCCACATTCAGGGTTTAGTGTAGCTATTAGGATACTCAGGGTTAGGTGTAGCTATTAGCGCGCTCTGGGTTTAGTGTAGCTATTACCACATTCAGGGATTGGTGTAGCTATTAGCGCACTCAGGGTTTAGGGTAGCTAATACCACATTCAGGGTTTAGTGTAGCTATTACCACATTCAGGGTTTAGTGTAGCTATTCGCGCATTCAGGGTTTAGTGTAGCTATTAGCGTATTCAGGGTTTAGTGTAGCTATTAGCGTATTCAGGGTTTAGTGTAGCTATTAGCGCACTCAGGGTTTAGTGTAACTATTACCTCATTCAGTGTTTAGTGTAGATATTAGCGCACTCAGGGTTTAGTGTAGCGATTAGCGCATTCAGGGTTTAGTGTAACTATTGGCGCACTCAGGGTTTAGTGTAGCTATTAGCGAACTCAGGGTTTAGTGTAGCTATTAGCACACTCAGGGTTTAGTGTAGCTATTAGCGCATTCAGGGTTTAGTGTAGCTATTAATGCATTCAGGGATTAGTGTAGCTATTACCACACTCAGGGATTAGTGTAGCTATTACCACACTCGGGGATTAGTGTAGCTATTACCACACTCAGGTTTTAGTATAGCTATTACCACACTCAGGGTTTAGTGTAGCTATTAGCACATTCACGGTTATTAGTATAGCTATTAGCACACTCACTGTTGTTAGTGTAGCTATTAGCATACTATTGGTTGTTAGTGTATCTTTTAGCACACTCACGGTTGTTAGTGTAGCTATTAGCACACTCAGGGTTTAGTGCAGCTATCAGCACACTCGGGGTTTAGTGCAGCTATCAGCACACTCGGGGTTTAGTGCAGCTATCAGCACACTCAGGGTTTAGTGCAGCTATCAGCACACTCAGGGTTTAGTGCAGCTATCAGCACACTCAGGGTTTAGTGTAGCTATCAGCACACTCAGGGTTTAGTGCAGCTATCAGCACACTCAGGGTTTAGTGCAGCTCTCAGCACACTCAGGATTGTTAGCGTAGCTATTACCACACTCAGGTTTTAGTGTTGCTATTACCACACTCGGGGTTTAGTGTAGCTATTAGCACACTCAGGGTTTAGTGTAGCTATTAGCACACTCAGGGTTTAGTGTAGCTATTAGCACACTCAGGGTTGTTTGTGTATCTATTAGCACATTCACGGTTATTAGTGTAGCTATTAGCACACTCACTGTTGTTAGTGTAGCTATTACCACATTCAGGGTTTAGTGTAGCTATTACCACATTCAGGGTTTAGTGTAGCTATTACCACTCTCAGGTTTTAGTGTAGCTATTACCACATTCAGGGTTTAGTGTAGCTATTACCACACCCAGGGCTTAGTGTAGCTATTAGCACACTCAGGGTTTAGTGTAGCTATTAGCACACTCAGGGTTTAGTGCAGCTATCAGCACACTCAGGGTTTAGTGCAGCTATCAGCACACTCAGGGTTTAGTGCAGCTATTAGCACATTCACGGTTATTAGTGTAGCTATTAGCACACTCACTGTTGTTAGTGTAGCTATTAGCATACTATTGGTTGTTAGTGTATCTTTTAGCACACTCACGGTTGTTAGTGTAGCTATTAGCACACTCAGGGTTTAGTGTAGCTATTAGCACACTCAGGGTTTAGTGCAGCTATCAGCACACTCAGGGTTTAGTGCAGCTATCAGCACACCCAGGGTTTAGTGCAGCTATCAGCACACTCAGGGTTTAGTGCAGCTATCAGCACACTCAGGATTGTTAGCGTAGCTATTAGCACACTCACGGTTAGTATAGCTATTTGCACACTCACGGTTGTTAGTGTAGCTTTTAGCACACTCACGGTTGTTAGTGTAGCTATTAGCACACTCGTGGTTGATAGTGTAGCTATTAGCACACTCAGGGCTGTTAGTGTAACTATTATCACACTCAGGGTTTAGTGTAGCTATTAGAAACACTGAGGATTCCGTGCAGCTATTAACACATTCAGGGTTGTTAGTGTAGCTATTAGCACACTCAGGGTTGTAAGTGTAGCCATTAGCATACGTACGGTTGTTAGTGTAGCTATTAGACACTCAGGTTTGTTAGTGTAGCTATTAACACCTCCATCCTATCCTGGTAACCCGACCTAACCTTTTTGGACACTAAAGACAATTTAACATGGCCAATCCACCTAACCTGCACATCTTAGAAAATCGCTTATTGTCACAAGTAGGCTTCAAATGAAGTTACGATGAAAAGCCCCTAGTAGCCACATTCCGGCGCCTGTTCGGGGAGGCTGGTACGGGACTGTGGGAGGAAACCGTAGCACCCGGAAGAAACCCACGCAGACACGGAGGGAATGAGTAAACTTCGCACGGGAATCGAACCTGGGTCCCGGGAGCTGTGAAGCCACAGTGCTAATCACTTGTGCTACCGTGCTGCATTTCACAATTTTTGTAAATTAGGATTAAAAGGAGTCAATATCAGCTATGATGTAGTTGACTGAAGCTCTCATGGCTGTCAGATCAGCAAGCATTAGTGACTTTGTATAGGTAGATCCAGCAAGTACTAAACACTGTGCTTTACAGCGTCAGACATGCAATTGAACTGTTTGTTCATATTTGAACTCAACTGGGGTAAGCATGTTGAAGCAAAATATAAAATGCTCCATTACCACTGTGATGTGACTGGATTGTCTGAGCAATTTGTTTTCTGATTGCTCTGAAGAATAACTTCAGCAGTCTAGGAGGCTGTTAATGCTTCGTCTGGAACTTTCATTTTCAGTTCGCAAAGTGGCAATAATCTATATTTGCACTTTAGTAGTTCTAATACCAGAATTGCAACACTAGCTCCTGGTACAAAGGTTGGTAGAAAAACAATAGCACTGTGCAATCATGCTAGATCATACTGATCTACTCGGCTGTAATTAAACGTGCATTTGTGAAATTTCTATACAGCAGCTCAATTCACCTAAAGCAAGTCTGATATAAACAATTCCCACATAAGTGGTAAAAGCTTTAGTTTCACCATTTATTTCACGGCCAGTGAGCAATCTTTTCCCCATTTATAGTTTATTGTGCTGCAGTTTATTTTCCGAATGTGATGGCACACCTTTTTATATTCAATGTCAAGTGCAGTTAATTTGTGCATAGCGAGGTCCCAAAGCCCATTGTGCAATTAATCACCAGATAAGCAGCTACGTTAATGTTTGTTAAGCAATAAATGTTGGCCAGGTGATAGGGAGAAATTCCTTCCTCTTCTTTGAATAATTCTGTGGGATATTTTGCATCCACCCATCTAAGTCGACAGCTCAATTATAGACCCTAACTAATGTCTTGGTAAATATATGATCAAGGTGAAGGATATGGTGGTGAGGGCATTGAATGACTAAGTATCTTGAGCACATATGAAGAAAGACTAGGTCATGAAATTTTATTTAATTTGATAGGTTTCCGTTAAAGTTTTTGCTTTTTTTTGCTCCAGTGCCCCTTTAAAGGGGTAGTTCTTTACTTAACTTGATTATTCAATTTACTCAGAAGAGTGAAAAGGAAGACGTCTGGGACACTGATAGGTAGTGACAGACGTATATAATGCAGCATTCTGTAAATGAACCAACCAAGAAGAGGATCTGTGTCATACTTACCCATCTGGCTTGGGATCCAATCTCTCTTTAATTACATCAAAAGGCAAGTAGTGTAGTGTTTATAACAACTAACCAATTGAGACCCCGATCCTGGAAGCTCAAATGAAACTCAAGGTATTCAGTTTGCATTTGTTTTTATAATTAAAATTAGTCACTCAAGCAGAATTAATCCCCAATTCCTGGTCTCTAAACCAGGCCTAATAGGTTCCTTAAGAAGAAATGTGGGGGCGGGGACGTGGGGTTGAAATTGTTCTTTCGCTGCAACATGACGTATAAAGCCCAATTCCACCCAGTGCTGGATCTCTAGTGGAGTCAACTGGGGGGGGGGGGGGGGGGGGTCAGACACGCAGCTGATTCGCTGTCACCAGTTCTGTGTCCCAAGGGCCATTTCATCCCCATATATTCAACAACTTGATATTTGGGTGTTAAGTGTACAGGATGAGACACTATGACACAAACACCCCCATGGCAGACTAAATCACTTGAATGTCATACCATCATAACCACAGCCAGTAAACAGAGCAATATTGTGACTGCATGATAACTGTTACATGTTAATTATTTGAGTCCAAGAGATATCAATACATAGACATCTTTCAAAAAAGCATTCATGGGCTCTGAATGTCGATGGCTAGGCCAGAATTTATTGCCCACTCCGAACTGCCCTTGAGAAGGTGGTGGTGAGCTTCTGCCTTGAACCACTGCAGTTCATGTGATCTAGATTCACCACAGTGCTATTGGGGATAGAGTTCCAGGTTTTTGACCCAATTACAATGATGGAATAGTTCCAGGGCAGGATGGTGTGCAAATTAGAGGGGAACTTGCAAATGATTGTGCTCCCATTCATCTTGCCCTTGTCCGTCCAGATGGTAGAGGTTGCAAGTTTCGAGGGTGCTGTTGAAGGAACCTTGGCAAGTCGCTGTAGTGCATCTTGTAGATGGGACACACTACTGCCTGCCACTGTGAGCTGTGGTGGATGGGGTGAATGTGTTGTCTTGTTGCATCAGAATGCAGCTGGAATTTGGTGAAACAGGGAATCTCAAGGGGTAGGTTTTAAGGAATAATTTAATTTAAGGGCTAATTTCAATCTAAATTATGGTTTGTTCTTTAATTTAGCAATTATCTAAATGTTGCTCTTTTGACTAGGCAAAGTTTAACTGCAGCTTTAAAACAGGAGCTTGAAGGATCTCCGCTGAAGCTAGTTAATTAGACAACTGGTGTAATTCAGTTTCAGAAGCCTTGAATTAGGAGCCAATAAAAGAGGGCTCCTTCAGTATTGCGTGCACTGGAATGCTTCCGTGTTGCATTAGAAATGCAGCTGGAGTTTGGTAAAACCAGGAGTTAGAGGAAGGAGGTAATCAGTCCCTTCTTTTCTCTGATTGCTGAGTAGGATTGGTGAGCGCTGTGCTCTTTAAGATAAAAGTAAGATCTTAGGGAATTTGGAGTATAAGGGGAAAGAGGGATTTTAAGTAATTCTTTACATTACAGAGCACCAGAGGTCAGAGACAGAACGTGAATCTGGTGAGGAGCAGCTGAGCAGAGCAACGGGAAAACTTTTAAAAAGAGCGGCCCAGCGTACCTTCACTCAATCCAGAGGATCAGCCCAGTGTCCTTCACTCAATCCAGAGGATCAGCCCAGTGTACCTTCACTTAATCCAGAGGATCAGCCCAGTGTCCTTCACTCAATCCAGAGGATCAGCCCAGTGTCCTTCACTCAATCCAGAGGATCAGCCCAGTGTACCTTCACTTAATCCAGAGGAGCAGTCCAATGTACCTTCACTCAATCCAGTGGAGCAGTCCAATGTACCTTCACTCAATCCAGAACAGCAGTCCAATGCACCTTCACTCAATCCAGAGGATCAGCCCAGTGTACCTTCACTTAATCCAGAGGAGCAGTCCAATGTACCTTCACTCAATCCAGAGGAGCAGTCCAATGTACCTTCACTCAATCCAGAGGAACAGTCCAATGTACCTTCATTCAATCCAGTGGAGCAGTCCAATGCACCTTCACAATCCAGAGGAGCAGTCCAATGCACCTTCACTCAATCCAGAGGAGCAGTCCAATGCACCTTCACTCAATCCAGAGGAGCAGTCCAATGTACCTTCACTCAATCCAGAGGAGCAGTCCAATGCACCTTCACTCAATCCGGTGGAGCAGTCCAATGCACCTTCACTCAATCCAGAACAGCAGTCCAATGTACCTTCACTCAATCCAGAGGAGCAGTCCAATGTACCTTCACTCAAACCAGAGGAACAGTCCAATGTACCTTCATTCAATCCAGTGGAGCAGTCCAATGCACCTTCACTCAATCCAGAGGAGCAGTCCAATGCACCTTCACTCAATCCGGTGGAGCAGTCCAATGCACCTTCACTCAATCCAGAGGAGCAGTCCAATGCACCTTCACTCAATCCAGAGGAGCAGTCCACTGTACCTTCACTCAATCCAGAGGAGCAGTCCAATGTATCTTCACTCAATCCAGAGGAGCAGTCCAATGTACCTTCACTCAATCCAGAGGAGCAGTCCAATGTACCTTCACTCAATCCAGAGGAGTCCAATGTACCTTCACTCACTCCAGAGACAGAGCTCATGAGGTGATGTCAGGAATTGAAAGTGACGCAGGGCAAGTGGAAGCTGCTGATTGGGTGAGTACAGATGATGAGTATTTATAGTACTATTATTGCTTTGTAAAGTTTGTAAAGCATTCATTTTGTGATTTATAGTTTGTCAGGGCTTATAGTTTGTAAGGGCTATGTTCTATTTTAATGGAATCAAGGGAAGAAGGGTCCTAAAAAACTTGATAGAATTTGATTTTAAGAGTCCTTTTAAAGGGGTAGGTCATGGCAGGAGAGCTTACAGCTGTGGTTTGCCCCTCTTGCTCTATGTGGGACACAGTGCACATTTCCAGAGTCCGGGCCAGCATGTGCATAGGATGTGTCTCCAGTTACAGCTCCTGGAAGCCTGGGGTTTTGGAGCTGGAGCGGTGGCTGGGCTCATGGTGCAGCATCCGTGAGGTGGAGAGCAACATGGACAGCACATATAGAGAGGTGGTCACACCACAGGCTCAGACTCCATAGACAGGAAAGGAATGCGTGACTACCAGGCAGAGCAAGAGGAATAGGCAGGCAGTGCAGGAATCTCCTTTGATATACTGATATACTGCTCTGGGTACTGTTCAGGGGAAAGCAGCGACAGCCAATTTTGTTGCTGGCGTGATTCCGCGCATGCGCAGGGGTTCCCTTCTCCGCGCCAGCCCCCGGGCAATATGGCGGAGCCCTACAGGGACCCGGCGCGGAGGAACATAGGCCCACACGGAACCAGCCTGCCCGCCGATCAGTAGATCCTGACACACATCTTCCAGGTCCCGCCGTGTGGGACCTGAATAACCCACGCCGGCGGGACTTAGCCGAACCCGGCCCGTCGGGGCCCGGAGAATCGCTGTGGGGGGGGGGGGGGCGGCGGCGTTTTCAACAGTCCCCAACTGGCATGGCGGCAATCCCGAGAATCGGCGCCGGAGAATAAGTAAGCCGGCGTCGGGCCGCAATTCTCGCGTTGCCCCAGGAATTCTCCGACCCGGCGCGGGGTTGGAAAATCCCGGCCCTGGTGTATACTTAAGGCTGAGATAGATAAATTCTTGATCATATGGGAATCAAGGGTTATTGGGAAAGTGTAGGAAAATGGACTAGGAATGTCAGATCAGCCATGGTCCTATTGAATGGTGGAGCAAGCTCGGGGGGTCGAACGGCCTACACTTGTTCCTATTGGGGTGATGATCAAATGGCTTGCTTTATCCTGGATGGTGTTGAGCTACTTGAGTATTGTTGGAGCAACACTTATCGAGGCAATTTATTCCATCTCACCCCTGCCTTGTCTTGTATAGATGGCGGAGAGGTTTTGGGGAGTTACTCGCATCTTATTGCCTCGGATCTTAATTAAAATATATTGAATTCAGTCACAGTGTAAACTCTTATGGTGGCAATTGCTGCTAAGTGAATTAAATATACACATATATATATATATATATATACACACACACATATATATATATATATATGTATAGATACCGATTATTGATTTCATAGGTCAGGTATTCCATTACATTTGCTTACTGGTTTGCACTTAAATAGACTCCCTTTTCCCCACATTTATCCATTGAAAGGACATCGCCAAATATGGGAAGGATATCCCAGAATGCAAACTAAGGCTGTTGGTTAACCTTTCACTGGGCCGAAGTAATCTGAATACTGAAAGGTCGTCGTTGCATTAGTTTTGGTGTCATTGAAAGGTGCAATAGCAGAAATTCCCAGAACAATCGACCTGCCAACAATTCTTTAAGACCTGGGGCGCGATTCTCTCCCCCCACCCCCCCACGCCGGATTGGGGGGGGGGGGGCTCCTTCATGGGGGGGGCCTCCAATGGGGTCTGGCCCTACCGCCTTCCACGCACGGCCCCAGAACACTGGCGCCATGTTGATGAGGGGCCGGTGAGCGTAAGAAGTTCCCTGCGCATGCACGGGTTGGCGCGGCTCCCATTTGGCACTGCGTAAGGACACTGGAGTGGCGTGAACCGCTCCAGCGCCGTGCTGGCCCCCTGTGGGTCGTGCCCGGGCCCTGTTTGCGCTGTCGTGACTTAGTCCCGGGAGCGACTTAGTCCCGGGAGCGGAGAATCCCGCCCCTGATTTGGAAAGTTTGAAAAGAGGGTTCTGAATATTTCATCTATTTCTCCTGTTAAATAAAATATTTCATCTATTTCTCCTATTAAATAAAAAAGTATGTTAATCATTCGGTCATCCTTCAAAGGTTCAATCAAGGCAGGACACCATTGGGATGTTTTCCTCTCATTGCTGCGTTCCCAAAAGGCCAGTTTGAGTTTAAAGAGTTTCCCTGCTCACTAATCACACTTGCTGCTTTAATGACATTAGAGTGGGGATCGATTCAACCCACTGTTCTACAGATAGTCATAAGGCTGCCCAGGGGTGTGTTCCCGACTGTGGTAGCCCACACTACACAACTGCACATTCAGTTACCTACATAGCTCGACTGGAATCAAATATTGATCGAAAGCAATTAGCTAAAATGCTGGATACGAATAAAAAAACAGAACATGCTGGAAATATGCAGCAAGTCTGGTAGCATCTGTGGAGAGAGAAGCAGAGTTAATGCTGTAGGTAGATGACCCTTCATTAGAACTGGGAGTGGTAACAGCTTTTCAACCAGGTAGAGAAAGCAATGTCATGGAATCCCTAGAGTGCAGAAGGACGCTATTCTGCCCATCGAGTATGTACCAACCTTCTGAAAGAGTACCCCAGCCAGGCTCCCGCCCTATCCTTGCAACCGCATAAATCCCACTTAACCTGTACATCCCTGGACAATAAAGGGCAATTTAGCATGGCCAATCCACCTAACCTCTACATCTGTGGACTGTGGGATGATGGAGCACCCAGAGGAAACCCAAGCAGGCACGGGAGAATATGCAACCTCCACACAAGTCACCCAAGTTCAGAATTGAGCTTGGGTCCCTGGCGCTGTGAAGCATCAGTGCTAACCACCGTTCCACCACATTGTGGCAAATGAGAGAAAGGAAATGATGAACTGTGATAGGCTAGAGGGCGGGAGAGGTTAAATGACAAAAGGGATGATGGTGGAAGACTAAAAGAGATGGTTATGAGACACGTGAAGAAACAAAAGATAGGTCTAGAGGAGGAGTAAACGGGGGAAAACTGAATGACCACTAACAGCTGCCATGTGAAAAAAGCCAGAGATTAAGATCTGAAATGGTTGAAATTAACCGATGTTCAAATAACCACAGGTAAAACTGAAGGAAATTAAGGGGTTTGGTACATTCGAGATTTATCAGCTTGGGTTACTGTAGGACAATCAACAAGTAAAAACAGAACGCTTATTGACATTGCTAACTCTGCCGAACACAAGTCAGAGTATCGCAGTGAAACTGCACAATTCTGTGGTCAGCCTACACCACATTGTTCCTATTCAGTCCCTGGACCTTGCAGACGTGAAAAAGAGGGGGGAGGGAACCAGGAGTTAGATTCCTAGCCTCTTAGGCTTTGAGTCATGTGGAAATGCAACAAACAAAATTGAAAGGTGGCGACTGAGAAGGACCTCCAGAAGCCTCCATGAAATATTAAACAAGGTATTAAGAGCTTTACTTCAAGGTAAAGCAAGAGTTGCTTGGGTTCAATGTTGTGATTTAGAATTTAAAGCATTTGTAAAGAGACTAAACTTAGTTTGGCCATTAGTGTTGCTCAAAAGAGTATAAAGAGAGACCACTGGGGACACTGGGCTAGTGGGTAGGAAGTAGACACAAGTTATGCTGCATTCTCTGTCTATTATTAAAACAAATATAGACTTTGTTCCTCCACTAACTGGCTTGAGATTGATGCTAAGTCCTGGAGATTAATATTACATTTCTGTATCTTAAGTGTATCTTAACATCATTAACATTTCATTAACCCAGGACACCACAGGCAGCATGTGGCACAGTGGTTAGCAGTGGGACTGCGGCGTTGAGGACCCGGGTTCGAATCCCGGCCCTGGGTCCGAATCCCGGCCTTGGGTCACCGTCCACGTGCAGTTTGCACATTCTCCCCGTGTCTGTGTGGATTTCACCCCCACAACCCAAAGATGTGCTGGTTAGGTGGATTGGCCATGCTAAATTGGCCCATAATTGGAAAAGAAAAATAATTGGCTACTCAGAATTAAAAAAAACACTGGACACCACTACAAACAATCTTGGGGAAAATCACAAGGCTGTTTAAAAAAAAGTGTTTTAATTTTCAAAGAAGCTTGGATATGTTGGGTGACCAAGGTTAAGGTTATGGGGTGGATGGTTGGAGGCAAAAGGTCATGAGGAGAAACCTCCAGGAATATGCCAAACTAGAGTTGGCAACACTTAGACCCATGTGAGCCTCTTCATTCACATTTATCTTGCCAGAAGCCATTGGCAGCATTACTGCAGCCCTTCATAATACTATTCTGGATGGATCTGAGCATGTCTCATGCTGTGGTTGGCTGTCACATTCACAAACAGCGGTATTTACATTGGTTGGGACAAAGCTCAAAGGTTTGCCTGTAGATTTGATACGGTGTCATGGCACGATTTGAAGAAGAACAGGGGAGTTATCCTCAGTGTCCAGGCCAATATCTATCCCTCAATCAGCATTGAAAAACAGATTAGGCCATAACTTCCTCAGTGTGGCCACTCACTGCCCAATTACTTATGCCATTTCTTTGGTGTCTGTTTCACTCAATCTTCCGACTCAGGTCGGGCGAGATTCAAACAGCGTAGCGGTCTCCGAAGCCCAGCATCGCAGTCCAGCAGAGTCCATAAGGCATGGGAGCAGAATTAGGCCGTTCGGCCCATCGAGTCTGCTCCGCCGTTCAATCATGGCTTATATTTTTTTCATCCGCATTCTCCTGCCTTTTCCCCATAACCCTTGATCCCCTTATTAATCAAGAACCTATCTATCTCTGTTTTTAAGACACTCAGTGAATAGGCCTCCACAGCCTTCTGCGGTAAAGAGTTCCACAGATTCACCACCCTCTAGCTGAAGAATTTGCTCATCTTAGTTTTAAAGGATCGTCCCTTTAGAACGAGGCTGTGCCCTTGGGTTCTAGTCTCTCCTCCCAGTCGAAACATCTTCTCCCAAGCCCACTCTATCTAGGTTGGATTGAAGGACACACACCATTTTTTTAATGTCATTAGCTGCTGTAAACAAAGTAAGTTAATTGGCCTGATTGAAACTGGCAGGCCAAGGAGAAGGTAAGTGGAGATAGGATTTGGGGGGGGATGGAGGGGTGGGTGGATTCCAGTTGGGGCAGGGGGAGTCCTGTAGGGGGGGGTTCTGATTGGGTCATTATAATAGTTACTCAGAAGTTAGAAGAGGCTTTAATGTTGAACCTGTTCAAAGTTTGTGATTTAAATAGCACTTTTGGATGGTTCCTAGCGCAGGGCAATTGTCCAGAGGAAGTTTGCACTTCTGGGAAATTGCTGTGCGAATGCCTCCCTGTGACATTCCGAGAGGAATTCCCCCAGCACATCTTTAGGGTACCCCACAATCCGACACTGGGGAGCACACCAATTATGCCCCATTGTCTGGTCATTATCGCATTGGTGTTTGTGGGAGTTTACTGTGTGTAATTTTGGCTGCTGCATTTCTTACATTGCAAGAGTGCCGACACTTTCAAAAAGTACTTCATCAGCTCTAAAGCATTTTGGGATGTCCAGTAGTTGTGAAAGGTGCTGTATACGTACAAATCTTCCCATCAGTCGATCTGTGGATTTATCATACAGCATGGAAGGAGGCCGTTTGGCCAATCATGCTTGTGCTGGCTCTTTGAAAACAGCTGTTCAATTTGTCCTGGTTATACACTCAGGGAGTCTGTACTTCTTACAGGAATGACAGCACAATCATTTTGGGTTAGTGGGTGCGTCCTTGTGTTACAGTAAACCGTCCAGACAGCGAATTCAGCAAGCACACAGTGTGGAGCTCTAGCTCTCCTCGGCACTCCCTGGGCTAGCAAGGGATGGATGAGCCAGGATTCCTGCTGCCAATTTTGACATAAAGGAGCAAACTAGCCTGTGATTTCCAGCGCAAATAATTGGTTTACCTTCACTGCTTTGACTCACGTGTGGGGGAAAGAAATTGGCACTGAGATGAAATAGCACAGGACTGATGGCTGCCAAGTAATCATAACGCAGCAAGAGTTACTATCTTCAAGAGAAATGGGGAGAAAATCACAGGAAAGTAGTAGTTAAAGAGTTTAATCCTGAGCATTTTGTTGTAAAAGGGACAGTAAAGTGCCAACGGAACCATTCTTTTCAGCACTGCCAACATGAGGGATTATATTCTTATCTTTGCGTGGCATGCCATTTCCCCTCAATTCAACAGTTTATAAATCATTGTATAATCTACAGGGACTTGCTGTTGCTATTGGAAACTATTCAGCCTCTCTCTCTTTCTCGCTACAAAGTGAAAGGCATTCTCTCTCATGGTCCTGTACCCCACTGTTCTCTCTACATCAAGTATTTGGTGTTTGTTAAAGTCAATTAAGTCAGTCAGGAAGCTCAGAGCTTTGATGGTATTTCATTAATAACAGGGTACATCATTAACACTCATGCCCTGAAGCCACGTGCAATTTAGTTGTAAGCTGTTTCTGTTTTCTTCCTCTGGTTACCCTACTCCCAGTATTTGATGCCCCATCTCTAATTACCCCCGAGAAGATGGTGGTGAGTCATCTTCTTGAAGCGATGCAGTCAGTCCATGTGCAGTTAAGAGTCAACTGCATTGCTGTGGATCTGGAGGCCAATGTAGGCCACACTGAGTAAGGATGGCTGATTTCCTGCCCTAAAAAAGCATTGGTGAACCAGATGGGCTTTAATGACAATCTGATAGTTTCATGATAACCATTTCTGAGACTCGCTTTTTATTCCAGATTAATTAAATAATTGAATTTAAATTTCACCTGCTGCCATGGTGGGATTTCAACTCGTGTCTCCGAAGCATTATTTCAGGCCTCCAGCTTATCAGCCCAGTAAATGTGCATGCTTAGACAGAGTGGATAGTCAGAGGCTTTTCCCCAGGGTAGAGGGGTCAATTACTAGGGGGCATAGGTTTAAGGTGAGAGGGGCAAAGTTTAGAGTAGATGTACGAGGCAAGTTTTTTACGCAGAGGGTAGTGGGTGCCTGGAACTCACTACCGGAGGAGGTAGTGGAAGCAGGGACGATAGGGACATTTAAGGGGCACCTTGACAAATATATGAATAGGATGGGAATAGAAGGATACGGACCCAGGAAGTGTAGAAGATTGTAGTTTAGTCGGGCAGTATGGTCGGCACGGGCTTGGAGGGCCGAAGGGCCTGTTCCTGTGCTGTACATTTCTTTGTTCTTTGTTTGTTTGTAAAATTACCACTCTGCTGTTGTTTCCCTTGCTCATTGTATAAAATAACTCACGTTTCAGGGTGGCATGGTGGCACAGTGGTTCAGTGCCAGGGACCTGGGTTTGATTCCGGCTTTGGGTAATGTGTGGAGTTTGCACTTTCTCCCCGTGTCTGCGTGGGTTTCCTCCGGGTGCTCCGGTTTCCTCCCACAGTTCAAAGATGTGCAATTTAGGTGGATTGGCCGTGCTAAAATTGCCTCTTTGTGTCCAAAAGTTTAGGTGGGGTTACTGGGGTAGGGTGTGGGCACAGGAGTAGGAGGGGTGCTCTTTCAGAGGGTAGGTGCAGACTAAATGGACCGAATTGCCTCATTCTGCACTGTAGGGATTCTATGATTCAGGGACCATTGGCATCATAGATGATCTGTTTTATTATTCTTTCACAGGATGTGGGCATCCTTGCCAAGGGCAGCATTTGTTGCTCTTGACCCGAGTGGTTTGCCCGGTCATTTCAGAGGGCTGTTAAGAGTCGACCATTGCAATGGATTTGGAGTTACACTGAGACCAGAGCAGTTAAGGACAGCAGATGTCCTTCTCTAAAGGACACTAGTGAACCAGATAGGTTTTTAATGACAATCAACGATAGCTTTGTGGCATTACGGAGACTACCATTCAATTCCAGATTTTTTAAAAAATCTGTTGTGGTGGGATTTGAATCCTTGACCCTGGAACATTAGCCTGAACCCTGATATACTTGCCCTGGTGATATTTCCACTCTGCCACCGTCTTCCTAGATTTGTGGGAAACTGGTTCCAAATGTTTGGCCTTTATGTTTTTTATTTAATCAAAACCTAACCCAGCCCATCTGTAAGAGGATAAATTCCCTGGTCTGTGTCCAAGGACAGAGGGACAAACGACCAATAGAGGATCATAATGTGTAATAATGTTCTTCACCTGTGAACTGTGATGGGAGTACTGGCAAGTTTTCCGAACAATCAAAAGGGACCTCATGCTTGCACTCGATTGCTCAAAGCAGGGATTGTTCACTTCCTGTGTGAGTTTTGTACTAAGTGCTGCAATTAGCACCAACTACACTGTCATGAACAGATCATGGGCGGGATTCCCACATCCTGCGGCAGAGTGTCCACGCCGTCGTAAACGCCGTCGCGTTTAACGACGGCGTGAACAGGCCGCTCCTATGTCTAATTCTGGCCCCTACAGGAGGCCAGCATGGCGCTGGAGCGATTAACGCCGCTCCAGCTGCAGATCCCGGCGCAAACTGTGCGCCGTGGGATCTGCGCATGCGCAGTTGCACCGGCGCCAACAAGGACATGCGCAGTGGCCTCCTTCAACGTGCCGGCCCTGACACAACATGGCGCAGGGCTACAGGTGCCGGCGCGTAGGAAAGGAGGCCCCCATCCCGCGAGGCCGGCCTGCCGATTGGTGGGTCCCGATCGCGGGCCAGGCCACATCGGAAGCCCCCCCCCGGGGTCGGATCCCTCTCTCCCCCTACAGGCCGCCATCTGACCCTGACACGCTGAGGTCCCACCGGCCCGGAGCAGGTTAGAACGGCGCCGGCAGGACTCGTCTCTTATCCTGCGGCCGCTTGGCCCATTCGGGCCGGAGAATCGTTGGGCCGGCCGCGTAGAGCGGCCCGCGACCGGCGCCGCGTCAACCACGCCGGCGCCAATCGCGTGCCGGCGTGGCCCGGTCGAGGGGACTCTCCGGCCCGGCACAGGGCTGGGAGAATCCCGCCCCATATACTTTCACCTGCAGTAATGATCCAGAGTTTCTCATTGTGCTCCTCACCATTGTTGCTTCCTCTCGTACTCCCACACTTTGGGGTTAGTCAGATGAACAGAGAACATACAGTGCAGGAGACCATTCGGCCCATCAAGTCTGCACCGACCCACTTAAGCCCTCACTTCCACCCTATCCCCGTAACCCAATAACCCCTCATAACTGTTTTGGACGCTAAGGGCAATTTAGCATGGCCAATCCACCTAACCTGCACATCTTTGGACTGTGGGAGGAAACCGGAGCACCCGGAGGAAACCCACGCAGACACAGGGAGAACGGTGCAAACTCCGATTGACCCAGCGGGGAATCGAACCCTGGACCCTGGCGCTGTGAAGTCACAGTGCTAGCCACTTGTGCTACCGTGCTGCCCACGGTAATAATAATGAATAATAATAAATTAAATAATGAAGTTCCTGCTATTCCAATGCTCCGAAATCCTCTGGCAGGTGTGTCACCACTTTCAGCTTGTTTGCAACGTTTGGCAGCTTTGAGCGAGAGGAGACCTTTTCTCTGCCCTGTTGGGGTGGATGCAAAGTTGGAGCGGCAGAAGGTGACATACCACTTGTGTGACTCAGCTAAGTTCTGCTCGTTCAGGTAGGTATGGTAATAAACATGTCAACAATATTGTGTGACTGGGTCTCAAGTGAAGGGAGTGTTCCAGACAATTATCCACGAGCACAAAGATCAGGGATTGAATTTTACACAAGTATGCATTCCTTAACCAGAGTTATTCAATACCATTGGCTCTACTGTCTGGGTTTTAATTCCTGCATCATTACAATCGATAATGAAAACTGAAAGCTGCAGCAGAATTTTGCTTCGGTTACATTCCAATACAAGTGACTGTTCAGAAGCAAACAATATTTCATTCAAAATACAGATCATTTATCAATTATGGCATCTACATAAATATAAAATGACTTGGTACCAGTGGGCGACACGGTAGCACAGCCATTGTGGCTTCACAGCGCCGACCCACTTAAGCCCTCACTTCCACCCTATCCCCGTAACCCAATAACCCCATCTAATGTTCTCAGTTCTCCGGAGCCTCATCCCAGTTGCATATAAGGCCTTTAGGCCCTCAAACCTCCATTCATTCCCCATACCAACTCAATGCCAATTCCTGCTCCCCAGCCACTTTCCATGGTCCCTCAGATTCTCAACTCAATGTCAACTCATGCCCCCCAGCCACTTCCCATGGTACCTCATACCTTCCATGCAAACGAATACAACCCCAGGCACTCCTCATGACTTGTCCCACCCTCTATGCCAACTCAATGTCACCTCCCTCCTCTTCCATGCCGATTCAGCCAGCATGCACTATGTGCATAACTAATGAGCCAAAAAATAACAATGGCAAGTGTGGAACTACTAAGAAAAAAAACACCCATTCAGAAATGCTCTTCGGAAAAGGAACTGCTGTTCCTGCCACCCTATAAATCAGACAGAACCATTACAGTATCAAAAACAGAGGCTTCAAAAGCTTCATTACTCTTAATTTTGTCCAAATAAACATCGCCGCATTGACAATCAAGATCACAAAGAAATTATATCCATTTGTGATGTAAATCAAGCAAAGTCAACAATTCATTGCACTTGTCAAAACAGGCTCCGTGCTGAGCTGATGCTTTTCTTGATCTGGACTCTTAGCCATGCCTATGTAATGAGGATAGGTAGACCTGTCTACACCTGTAATGGAGCCAGCCAAGTTGGGTGTGGACTGACTCACTACCTGCACCCTTACTTAACCCACACTGGGCAGCACAGTAGTACAAGTGGATATAACTGTGGCTTCACAGCGCCAGGGTCCCAGGTTCGATTCCCTGCTGGGTCACTCTCTATGCGGAGTCTGCACGTTCTCCCCGTGTCTGCGCGGGTTTCCTCCGGCTGCTCCGGTTTTCTCCCACAGTCCAAAGATGTGCAGGTTAGGTGGATTGGCCATGATACATTGCCCTTAGTGTCCAAAAAAAGGTTAGATGGGGTTATTGGGTTACGGGGATAGGGTGGAAGTGAGGGCTTAAGTGGGTCGGTGCAGACCCGATTGGCCGAATGGCCTCCTTCTGCACTGTATGTTCCATCTTCTGTGGTGCAAACTGCCAGTGGCGGGAATCCCAGAATTGGGTCCTATCTTCCATTTTTAAGTGGCCCCGGAGTTGCTCCGACTCCGTGATAATCCGACCCTAAGTGTCTGCTGTAGAAAACGGCTTGCAATGTAGACAAGGTGCTTCTTACAGGCACTGGTATAGGGACATTGCTTGAGAAATTGGTTCTCCAGCATTCGACTCTCACCTTTGCCCCCAGATCCCAGGTGCTGTTACATTCAGAGTGCCGTATGACCCATTACTTCCTTCCGAGTCAGAAAATCAGCGCTAATTCAAACTGAGGTCATTTCCACACCAGTTCCACGGAAACGCTCATCATGCTTGTCCTAGATCTGGCTGCATTTGTGGAGATTAGACAGCTAACCTTTATGCCAAGCACACACTGCGTTTGGATGCAATTTACTTCGACCTGCAGACGAATGGAGTTCAATCCTCGGAACTGGAAGATCCAGAACAGCCACTGGTTTCAGTACCATTTTAAAAGATCACAGTCCAATCCTGAGCTCAGCATCGACAGATCACTGTTTGGGCTTCGACCCTACATTTGTACTGCCAATTATGGCCCTCTTATGAAGATATTTATCTGAAAAATATCTCCTTTTTAAAAATTGTGTGGTACTGCCTCTCTCCCTCTTCCTTTTATTTCCACTCCCTGACACCACAAATATCAAATTGTTTTGTTGTAACGATTCAACGTTTTTCAATATTGTCACTTATACCCCCAAAAAAGGACTACATTTAAGTTAACCAGTGGATGTCTGTAACTTCTCTTTTAATAAATAGTTGACATTGAGTGATTTTATAAATATCTAAGGCACAATTTAGCTAACTGGGAACAATGTTCTATAGCGAGCGGGGTTAGCCACGTGTTTCCTCTCGCTCACATCGCCGAGAAACGGCACTCGGGTTAGATAAGGGGCCTCAGCAGGGAATGCGTGGCCGAGGCCACACATAATAATCTTCATTAGTCATAGTGTCACAAGTAGGCTTACATTAACCCCGCAATGAAGTTACTGTGAAAAGCCCCTAGTCGCCACACTCCGGCGCCTGTTCGGGTACACTGAGGGAGAATTTAGAATGTCCAATTCACCTAACAGCACGTCGTTTGGGACTTGTGGGAGGAAACCGGAGCACCCGGAGGAAACCCACACAGACTAGGGGAGAACGTACAGACTCCGCATAGACAGTGACCCAAGCTGGGAATCGAACCTGGTCCCTGGCGCTGTGAAGCAACTGTGCTAACCACTTTGCTGGTGTGCTGCTCATTTTCCGCCACATAGCCTCATTTTCTGCACTGAGGAGCTCTGCTCGCCGGAACTCCTCAATGTCCCATGAGATCCGGATGTCACTTTTAATGCGAGCCTCGACACCACAGCCCCAACTCTCTATGATGGGTCCTCAGGACCCCCAACACCCGCGCAGAGCACCCCCAGTCCAATCGGCATGAAAAATACCTGCTTGGCCCCTTGGCAGTGCTAACCTGGTACCCTAGAAGTACCTGTGACAGCTGGCAGTGCCATCTTGGTACCTTAGTAGTGCCAGACTAGCATTGCCAGGCTGGCGGTGCCAGGGTGCCCAGGCGGCACCAAAGGTGCCAGGTTACCATCCTGCCCAAACTGCATGCACCTGGGGGCTTCCGATTCCCTGGGAGACCCCTGCGAGTGACGTTCTCGGTACTCAATGCCGCTCACCCGAGGTCTCCGAATCGATGGTGATAGATCCCAACTCCTCGGGAAACTGCATATTACAGTGAGACTAGCTGTCTCACTCCATGATACAGATTCTCTAAACAGTGATCCCATCCACAATGGGTAGGATTTACATTGCGATTTCTCACGAAGCGTTGCGAGCCAGGTAGATCCGGGAGCGGGGTCTCCCAGCTTCAATCGGCCATGTTGAGCCTCGGCGTGCTGCTGTTCGGGCGCAGTATGACCCTTCGACCGGGCCCTTGATTTTATGAATATTACCATAAGGTGGAGGAGCTGAAGTAGGCCATTCGGCCCATCTGCCATTCAATGATGAGCTCATCACTGATCTAATGATCCTCAACTCAACTTTCCCGCCATATCCCCATAACCCTTGATTCCCTTACCAATTAAAAATATATGTCCATCTCAATATAAAATATTGTTGATTTTATGAATATTTAGCGATTTTACTGAGGGAGAGGTACCCTTTGTGCATTCCAACAGTGACTACCCTTCAGAATAAAGCATACTTCATTGGTTTAGGCATACAGATTTCTCCTTTTCTATGTAATTCAACAGTGTGACAGGACTTTCTGCTGCCTCTGGTACATCACCTGATTGAGCCCAAGCAAACAATGTGAGCTGGCAGATTGTTCACAGTGGATTGGCTTATCCTGTTCACAGGTGAATTTTCCAACAAGAATTTTCCAGCCTAACCCTAACCACTGGGTTTTGATTAGAAATGAGGGCCAAGGCAAACGTTAGCCTCCTCCCTGGCCCAGTTACTGGTGGAAAACACACCACTGAATGGGTGCAGCTCAAGAAGCTTAATATTGCCCAGGGAAAAGGGGTCTGCTTGACTGACACCCACCTACTTTCCGAAACAATCAGTCCCTCTACCATGAGCACTCCATGTCTATAGGATGTGTGTCATCCACAACCTTATTTAGGGGATGCGGTGGCGTAGTGGCATTGTCACTGGACTAGTAAACCAGAGACCCAGAGTAATGCTCTGGGGACCCAGGTTCAAATCCCACCACTGCAGATGGTGAAATTAGAATTAAATAAAAAATTGGGAATTAAAAGTCGAGTGATGACCATAAAACCATTGCCGCTTGTAGTTAAAAATCCATCTGGTTCACTAATGTCCTTTGGGGCATCCTGATTTTATATTCATAAAATCAACAATATTTTATATTGCCATCCTGCCCTGGTCTGGACTACATGTGACTCCAGATCCACAGCAATGTGGTCGTCTCTCAACTGGTCCCCTCAAGGGCAATTAGGGATGGGTAATAAAAGTTGACACAGCCTCTGATGCCCACACCTCATGAACAAATTAAGAAAAAAAAATTAAATAGCATTGTGGGAGCCTCCTCATCACATAGACTCCATGCACAATAAATGTTCAACCTGTCCACCTCCCGCCAATGAATAGAATCGAGAGTAGACCACCATTGAATATACATAGTCGACTTGATTACCAAGGAATTCACCTTTCACTGCATATTCTGCAGATGTCAACGTAAAGGTGCATTTAAAGGGAATCTGAGTGCCATTAAAAGTAGGCAAGGCGGTTCGTCCCAGGGAGGATGGATGGGGGGTTTCGGAGCTGGCATCAGGCAGGGATCAGAAGGATGGGCGACCTGTTTATGGACGGGACGTTTGCGAGCTTAGGGGCGCTGGAGGAGAGGTTTGGGTTACCCCCGGGAAATGCGTTCAGGTATATGCAAGTGAGGGCGTTTGTGAGGTGGCAGGTGAGGGGATTCCCGTTGCTCCCGACACAGGGGATTCAGGACAGGGTGATTTTGGGTGTATGGGTCGGAGAAGGCAAGGTTTCGGCGGTATATTAGGAGATGAAAGAAGAGGGAGAGGCTTCGGTAGAGGAGTTGAAGGGCAAGTGGGAGGAGGAGTGGGGGAGGAGATTGAATGTGGGCTGATGCCCTGAGTAGGGTTAATTCCTCTTCCTCATGTGCCAGGCTCAGCCCGATACAGTTTAAGGTCATTCACAGAGTGCATATGACAGGGGCGAGGCTGAGTAGGTTCTTTGGGATGGAGGACAGATGCGGGAGGTGCTCGGGAGGCCCGGCGAATCATGCCCACATGTTCTGGTCGTGCCCGGCACTAGATGGGTTCTGGAGGGGTTTCGCGAAGACTATGTCCAAGGTGGTGAAAGTCCAGGTCAAGCCAAGTTGGGGTTGGCATTATTTGGGGTGGCGGACGAGCCGTGAGTGCAGGAGGCGAAAGGGTGTTTCTTTCGGGGGGGGGGGGTTATTTGGGCGGGCGGGGGAGGGTTTTTTCCCTAGGGGTACTTGTAAAAAAGCATATTGCTTTTATAAAAAAAACCATTGTATATAAGTTCTGTAGTATGTCTGATTGATATGTTTATGTTCTGTTTTCTCTTTCTCTTTTCTGTTACGTGGGGTGGGTTTAATTGGTTGAAAATTTGTGTTGGAAAAACTTTGAATAAACATATTTTTTTTAAAAAGTAGGCAAGGGCCCTCTAACATGGAAATTCAATCAATTTGAACAAGTGTCACCAGAACATCAGCCTAGGTCTCTGAATTACGAGCGCAGTGATATTACCAATGTGCCACTGTCTCCCTCTATATACACATACTGTTGAACTAATTTGATCTCTTGGACCCATCAGGTGTAACCATGTCCAAGCTGCCTTGTTTACAGCTGTAAATGGCAGGACAGGCAATTTATAAGCCTCTATATAATATCCTCTAGCCCATGTCCTCCTGACAAATGGAAAGACTATTATACTTAGATTAGCAAAGGCACTATCATATGCCCTGGGGCAGCAAATGATGGAGCATCACCCTTGAATGTGAATTCCATTAAGTAATACAGCTGATTGCTTTGCGAATATTCTATCCAACCACATGACTTACAGTCTTATAATGACTATGCTTCCAAAACAGAAGAACGTGGTCTGCTGTCAAGTGTTTCGGGTTGCCCGGAAGTTGTAACGGGTGCCACACAACAGCAAATTCTCTCTATTTCATATGCCATAATATGTTCAGAACCGACCGACTTCATCCCCAATGGAAGAACAAAGCTTTTTTCTCGTCAGTGCCAACAATATAGTCTCGAGCCCACCTGGTACTCGAATGAGACTGGTGAATTGTCTTGCTTCATCTTTCTTGCCATGTCTGATTAGCTAGTGTGTGACACAGCAGAGAAAAATTGTAAGTAAGTCCAGCACTTGAGAGAAAAACGAGATTGCATGCAGCCATTGTGTGATCGAATAAACTGAACTAGTTTTCACAAGATTTGGTCATTCCATTCATCTTCCCTGCAATACAGGCACAGGCAAATATGAGTCAACATCCTCGACATATTATTCACTTGATTCAGTATTTCAAGTCACTTTTCCATGATTAAAATCTAAGGGAAGAAGAGTATTTCCTGAAGAGTGGATTGATATTTTTCCTGGGAGAGTGGCCAAGAATAATGCAAATTCATATTAACAGTAACAAAAGTAGGCCCTGAAGAAGTCCAGAGAAAAGAAGATGCTAGCTTTGATTATAGGTCTGCGCTGAGTTAGCTTATCTCCGCTAGAGAGCTGGTAAGGGCACTATAACTGATTGTAGCAAACACGGGTTAAAGGGGGGGGATGCTGAGCAAAGTCTGGATTAATCAGTCTTTGTTGTGACACAAGGTTAAATAGCCCAATTAACATTCAATACTGTCAGGACAGCACGATGGCGCAATGGTTTGTAATGCTGCCTCGCGGCGCCGAGGACCTGGGTTCGATCCCGGCCCCTGGTCACTGTCCATGGAAAGTTTGAACATTCTCCCCGTGTCTACGCGAGTCTCACCCCCACAACCCAAAGATGTGCAGGTTAGGTGAATTGGCCGCGCTAAATTGCCCCTTAATTGGAAAACAAAATTGGGTACTCTAAATTTATAAACACAAAAAAAAACATTCAATACTGTCTCTTTCCATTTATAAAAAGGGTTTGAACAGGCAAGGAACATTGCAATGGTACCAGAGCAAGGGACACGAGAACCCAAGTAAGAATGCAAACAAATGTAAATAAACCGTGGAATCTGAAATGTAAAGAACATTTTGGGGAGATAAAATGAGATTGCGCACCCAAAATGGTAAGTTTTGTGACATGGCGGAGGAAGTGGGCAGTGTGATGGAGCAGACACATAGCGGGTAAGGCAGTCCATGGGTGACATAGCAAAATGGACAATATAGACGAGGACTGGTTTAACACTTTGCCCACATTTGCTTTACACTAAAGACATTGGGAAAATTCTGATGCTGTG